>NW_022589736.1:1362889-1601710 GCF_004348235.1 Phoca vitulina | reverse complement strand
CCTCACCCCCCGACCCCAGGCCCGCCCCGCGCACCCCCGCTTCGGGCAGGGCCACCGGGATCCGGTGCGCCTCCGAGCCGCGGCCGTGCGGCTCCCCCCGCCGGATCTCCCGGGGCCCGCCGGCCTCGGGCCCGCCCCCGCCCCCGCCCGGCCTGGCTGGGGTCGCGGCCGGCCGGCCCCTCGAGCCCCCGCCGCGCGCCCGTTCGGGAGCGGGGAGAACGGCCCCCTGGCGCGTGCTCGGCGGCGTCCCCGAGGTGCTGCTGGCAGCGGCCGCTGTTGACAGGGACGCGAGCCTGGGCCGCCCCGCCGCCGGGGCTCTCCTCCGCCCCAGGGAAATTCGTTTCCGGGGTCACGGTCTGCACACAGACCTGTGGCGCTCGCCAGCCGGGGAGAGCATGCACGGCAGAAAGAGTTGAAAGTGGCGATTACAACAGCGCTGGCTCGTCTGGCGGGGGTCTAGAAACCAAAACAGTCTGAGTTTTCTCGTGCCTCTAAAGAGCGGCGCTTGCACTTGGTGGGACCCTGAACGCGAGTTTCCTAGGAGGTTGCTTTGTACCGATTGAACGGAGCTCGGAGCTGGTAGTTACGTGAGTAGGAGGGAGGAAAGGGCACGATTAGCCGGGCTCACGATCCCGGCCTGCCGTTGTCCCGAAATCACGGCGGTACCTGGTTCGTTTGCTGTAGTTTGAAAATATGCTTAGTCCCTGGGTTTGAACAGTTGGCCTTTCGTTTGTTTCCTTTTGAAGTCTGTAGCCCTAAATGTTTCTTGCTATTAAGGAAACACTGCTTTTGGATAGAGAAGTGACTCCACGGGAAAGGGAGATGGATCCTTTCTCCTGCGTTACTTAGAGCCTTTTTTAGGGGGTGGTTAGGGGTGAATTGTGCCTGCTGTTGAACCTTTGTCTGCTGAGTCCTGAGGTTAAGGACCTTGCTTCAGAAACAGCCTGGGGTCCTGGGAGTTGTGTGGGCAGCGCACAGGGAAAGTGCATCCTGGGGCAGGTGCCTCTGTCAGGTGCAGAAATGCCTTCGCCCGGGGGGGTTGCCTTTTGGTGGGAAAGGGTGGTCCCCGGCTTCCCATCCATAATCTATTTTCTCCTGGGCAAGCCTGTGGGGTCACAGCGCTATCACCCATTTTACAGATGAGAAACTTGAGGAAGGGGGAGAGAAGCACCTTGCCCGCACCCGGGCAGCCAGGAAGTGGCTCTGAGGTTCGTGTCCTCCGGTAGCAGAGCACGCACCTTCAAGTACAGCCCAGTGTGGGAGCCCTGGAGAGAGGTGGTGGTGGTGCCTGGAGAGCCCGGCTCCTGTCCTGCAGGCTGGCTCTCGTGCTTCCAGGATGTGTTGTCTGCATCTCATCACTGTTGCTCTGTAGCATCTAGTAACGCTTACCTGCTCCCTAAGTGCCTCTGTTAGCTTGGGGAAGGGAGATTGGGTTTTAAGTGGGATTCTGAATGAGTGGTTCCCTGTTGTAGTTAAAATGTAACAAATTGGCTGCTTTGTCCTGGACAGCAGGAGGCCAGTGGGAGTGGAAGCATGTCTTAGAGACCGGGTCTCTGCTTGAGACTGGGCGGATGTGCACCAGTGGGTCTTTGCCCTGATGGCAGAAACTCACTTTGGTGCCCAGTCTGGCCCATCAGCACCCCTGACAAGGAGGCTTCGGGAACTCTAACGGGACCACCCCTCGTTACCTCCCACGATCTGGGACAACTCACACAGCTAGGCACTGGGACAGGGCCTTTGTAGGCGGCACTTTCCGGTCTTCGGGGCAGAAGAGGTGGCCTGTGGCAGGGTTGTGACACGTGGTCAGCAAGCAGACAGCACTCAGGATCGCCCTGCCTGCCTTTCCGGAGCCCTGGCCGGGCCTGCTCCCAGCTCCCGCAGAGCACCTTGAGTGCTGGTATCCATGGCTCTGGCCTGGGCTTCAGGAACCTGTTTTGATGCCTGGCTGAGCTCGGACTCACTGGGGACCTTGCAGCCCCCTCGTCACTTAAAGAACTGCTCACCAGGCTGCTTGTATTTGGTCACTGAACCTCTATGCTGATTACTTCAGCAGAAGCGTCCTGCCAACTTGCGCTGTCTGCTTGGGGGTGGGGGGGGGGCGGGGAGCGCTAGGAGGCAGGAGCGTTTCAGAAGCTGGAGTGTGCTGTGCCCTCAAGTCTCCTGAAGGGAAGGTCATCTCCACTGACCCTGGGGTTGGTGTTGGGTCAGGGGTTTGAGAAACGTGTGGAGATGACAGATTTTCAGGCATCAGAGTCACTGCCTGCTTCTGACCAGAGAACATGTGCCCCAGGCTCTCACCCGCCTCCTGCAAGCCCAGGTCCTCATCCTCCGGATCACACTCACCCTTGTTGCGCTCCCTGGGCCCCACCTCTGCCTAAACAAATATTCCAGACAGGTGTGCTGTCCTGTGAGGGAGATTCTGGGCAGGTGTGTGCCTCGGCGGTCTCAAACACCCCATGGCATCGTGTTGCTGGCGGTCAGGTCTGTGCAGGGATGGGGACGAAGGGGGCAGACCAGAAGGCTGGGATCGTGTGGTGGTGAATTGGAATTCTGCTTTGGTCCCAGCATGGTGTAGTCTAGTTTGGAAATAATTTTGAGGTCAAGCAAAGTTGGAGCTTATTACAGAGTGTGTTGTGGGGTCAGATCTGTCACTTCTTTCTGATGGCCATGCTTCCTGAGTAGAGGGCTTTGACTTTTGACTTTTTCTTAGGATAACCTCAGTACACGTGTTTTTTAAAATGGGACCCCACCTGGCTGGTCCAGCGCTTTGTCCTAACTCAGCCAGCTTCCTGAGACCTGGGCTCTTGCATGACACCAGGAGCTGCAGTGGCTCTTTGGGATTCCCTGATCCCTCCTCCCACTTGGCTGACTTGTTCGGAAAATAATTGTCCAAGAGCCTCCCAAACCCTGAGCACTGGGTCCCACCCAGAGTTCCTCACTTAACGGCCATGGGGGCCCTGGGGGACGTGCATTTATGACACGCCCCCAGGGCCACACTTGGAGAGTCCAGGCCCAGTCTCTGCTGAGCTGTTGGCCTCACCCCTGCTGCACGACCATGTGGGCTCTGGGCAGGGTCTGTGTTGCTCGGGGACCGGTTTATGCGGGGGGGGGGGTGCTGGGGCAAAGAGTGTGGTTTGGATTGGATTGCTGAGGGGCAGTTGAGGGGCAGCCTGAGTCGGGTTGGAGGTTGTTGCATAGGAGGAGTTAACAGGAGGGGGCGGGGGGTGGGCATGAGCTGGGTTTGAGTTGAGGCTCCACACTTAGCCAGCATGATACCCTCTGGGTCTCCCTTCTGGTTGTTCCCAGGTCTGTTGAGCCTGGCTGGGGACGGGGTTAGGTGAGCCTGAGCCAGGAAATATGGCTGGGAGGTGGTTCTTCTGAACCCGGCTGAGAACCCTTGTGGTTGTGGAGAACCCCTGTTGTACCCAGGAATGTGGGGTGTTGGACCTCTTCCCCCACAAGAGCAGCGAGGAGACTTGTTGCCAGCTCTCCATGGAAGCCTGAAGGGTTGGGGCAGGCTGCTGGTCATCCCCTTCCAGGAGACACGCGCCTTGTCTTGTTCAAGCCTTGTTTTATGGTAAATGCTGGATTCTGGGTATCTTCAACGTTTCTGTGGATTTTGAAGACCAACAAACAGACTTAGGGTCAAATTCTGAGGGCAGCTGGGGGCACTGGCCTGTTGAGCTCCGCTGGGTAAGCGGCAGCCTGGAGAGTCTGCTCCACCTGCAGGCAGCGTAAGGCTGTGCACAGTGGGCTCCAGGCCGCTGCTGTGAACGGCTGAAGGCTCCAGGCCTTGGGGGCTGTGGTCTGGAGGTGCTGGGAGGATCAGCAGGGCTTTGAGCAGCCCTCTCCCCCAACACGCTCCCAGGACAGGTGGACACAGCGGGCGGGCTGCTGTCTCTCCGGGCTTGCCGGTGCTGCCTGCTGCAGCCCCCCCTTCTGCTGACTCTCCCAGAGTAAATGGAGACAGGCCTTGATCCATTTATTGTGATGGAGTGCTGGGGGATCGGGGTTGGGGAGGGGGCTGTGGGGTGCGAACGTAGAGGGGACAGACGACAGCGCTCGGGGCCCTAGTGAGAGGTAGGTCTCTTGGGTGCTGCGGGCTAGGCGTGGTCCAGGGACTTGTCCACAATGACCTGCTGTCCACCCTGGAGCACCTTTCTACTCATTTGCTTTCAAGAATAAGGGTTATTCTCCTGGCCAGACCTGAATCTAAATTCTAAGCTGGGGCCTGATGGCGCCCCACCCCCCTCTGTGCACGGGCAAAGGGGAGCAGCCTGTCACAGCCGTGACCTGCTCCCTCCCCGTCCTCAGGACAGCCCCACCTTGTCCTTGCCTTTCCTAGAGGCTGACAGTGGGATTGGCATCCCTGTCACTCTAGCCCAGCGCCATGGGACCGAAGAGGGCAGGACGGGGGTGCAGGCATCTGCCAGGAGTGCTTGGTGAGCCCTGCCTGCGCAGCACCTGACAGCTGTATGGCCCCAGGCCGGAGCCTTCATCTCCCTGCATCTCGGGATCACTGTGACTTAGAGGCCACAGGCTGTGCCATGGGGCCCTGGGGGCAGGGGGAGGCTGGGGTCACCGCTGTGGGGTGCTGGTGCCCGCGCGGCCTCCAGGCTGGGCGGCTCGCTGAGAGCAGGTCTGTGTGGAGTGAGGTGTGAGAGCAAAGGGGCAGGAGGAGCCTGAGTTTTGCCTCTGCTAACTGCGCGCTCTGCCTGGTCTCTTCCAGGGACTTTGAACATGTCGGGGATTGCCCTCAGCAGACTCGCCCAGGAGAGGAAAGCCTGGAGAAAGGACCACCCGTTTGTAAGGAAAGCTTTATTTCTGCACGCAGCAGAGTGGATCCGTTTCCCCCGGTGGAAACCATGAAGTCCCCGTCCAGCCTGGGCCTGTCACATTTTCTGGGCAGAGGGTCCATGGGGGTCACAGGATGGTTCTGCGAGTGGGTGAGACGAGATGTGCCGCGCTGATGTGCTTGTGTTTTCTCTCAGGGCTTTGTGGCTGTCCCGACAAAGAATCCCGACGGCACGATGAACCTCATGAACTGGGAGTGTGCCATTCCAGGGAAGAAAGGGGTAAGGCTCTGCTGGCCTGCCCATCCCCTGTGTCGGCCCCACGGGCCCTGGTCCCATCCCCCTGGCAGGGGGCTGTGAGATGGGGGGGAACAAGGGTAGGGTGACTTGTGACTCCCCCCCACCCCCCACCCCGGGGCAGTTTTAATTCAGAACGGGGAGCTGGGCTGCAGAACGGGGTGGATACAGCACCCCCACCAAGCCTGGGGGCCAGACCCAGCCACATCTCTGGGGCAGGAGGAGCCTTGAGGGCCTTTGTGTTTGTCCTTCAGGACGTGCGGCGGCCGAAGCAGCCCCGACCTTGTGACGCTGGTCCCGGCAGTCTTTGAGCCCGGGGCGGCTGCTGACCCTCAGATGCCGACACCCCACATTGGGCCACCTGGGAAAGCCGTGTGTGGCCTGAGCTTGCCGGGGCCAGTTAAGACCAGCGTGTTTGAAGCATTTGGGAGTGAGGGTCTTCCTGGGCGATCCCAAAGGAAAGAGGAGGTCCCCGAGGTGTCCCCATTGTTCCCAAGGCCTCGTCACCTCTGTTTTCTTCCCCTGTGGTTCATGGTGACTGTCACGGGAGCTCAGCCTTGGTGTTCCCCAATAGCCTCCTCTCCTTCTGTTAAGCCGGTGGGATTAGGACATGGCTTTGTCTGCAAGGTGATGTGGTTTGGGTTCATCTATTGCGCGCCCAGCCTGTGCCTCTGCCTTTGCTAAGACCATTCTCCGTCCCGAGGCTGAGGTAGGCGTGGCCATGTCCCTCCCAGAGGAGGCTGGGGAGAGCTGTTGGATCATGGAGCTGGAGGGAGGGGCCTCGCTGCAGCTGCTTAGATGAAGATTCTGACCCCCCCCCCCCCGTCCTGGGGCCTTACGGGGGCAGCCCGCCAGGCCCCTGCCTGTCTTCCCAGAAGTCCAGCTCCAGCCCTTCTCCTCTCTGGGGAGGGCTCTTTCTAGGCCCCCTTGGGGCCCATGGAGGCACCGACAGTCCTGTCATGGGGGCACCTGGTCTTTGGGCCAGTTTAGGAGTCCACCTCCTGTTGGGACGGTGCTTGGGGACGCGCCGCGGAAGCTACAGCCCTCCTAACTGCAGCTTCGCTTCCCAACAGACTCCCTGGGAAGGAGGCTTGTTTAAGCTACGGATGCTTTTCAAAGACGATTATCCATCCTCACCCCCAAAATGTAAGTAGAGTGAAGTCCTCCGGAGTCCGTCTGCTCCAGCATATTCCAGCGGAGATCTGCAGTCCCGTGTTCCCTGGGGGGCAACTCCAGGGGCTCCCATCCCTGAGCCTAGCTGTGGGTCTGAGCCCATTTGAGCCCCTGGGCTGGAAGGTGCACATGATGGGCTCAGTCGCAGATCCTGGCTGTAATCCCCTGGGAGGCACCGGGGCCCTTTGTGCCTCTCGGGGACAAGGTGCCATACCTGCGGCCCCGGCAGGGATGGGCACGCAAAGGACCATGGTCCAGAGCCTCCCCGCTCCGACAGCTTTGTTTCCCTCACCTGGTGTCGCTCCGCCTGCTGGTTACAGCTTCATGTGTAGCTTGTGGCCGTGTGTGCAGCCCGGACAGACAGCGCACCAAAGCCTCCAGAGGGGGCTGCAGGAGGGAAGGCGGAGGCGGTGTGTAACACGGTGCTGGTTAGAGCACCAGAGTGCAGTGTCGGAAAACTCAGGCGGAAAGAGGCACCTCCTGTTCCGAAGCTGGAGAGCCACCGACCCTGTCCGCAGTTGGTTGGTTGAGTGAGTGAGCACCTGCCTCCATGTGTGCACAGGCGTCCGGCACAGCCCGTGGCAAGGCCAGGCCGTGTGTAAATGTTTACGTTGCAGTTACTAATTCAGAAGCTAGGAGTACGTTTTCCATTATAAGGGCATCTACCAGAAGATTTTTAAAAATTAATGATTAGCAGGGTAACCGCTGGGATGGAGACTTTATTTGGGGTGGTTCTCTGGTGTTCGAGTAGTTTTTGCCACGTGCAGGAGTTACTTTAATCGCTTTAATTAAAAAAGGAGACAAGTTATAGTTGCTCTTTTCACTTCTCTTCAACATGATGCTGGAATTCTAAGCAAATGCAACAAGGAAGAAAAAATTCCCACAGAAGAGAGGAAAGGGAGGCGGGCTGCAGACGTTCTTCATGGCGTCCGTTTATGAAGGTTGTGGGATAAAAGATTAACGTGCAAAAACCTATTTTCCTAAAATTGCTGCAAATGAAAGTGTTTAAACCAGACTGTTTACAGTAGCATCAAATACTGTGGAATAAATCCAACGAAAGAGGTTCAAGACTTCTAGACTAGAGACTCCGGAGCACGGCTGAGAGAAGCCAAGGACAGCCTCTGAGACAGGCGACCTGGGTCCCCTGGATGGGCCGGAAGACCCAGTGTTGTAAAGATGTCCGTTCTCTCCAAGCCCATCTGCGGCATCCGTGTGATACGTCAGAATCCAAGCACATTTTTGTGGAAGTGGCCATGGGGACCCTGACATGCAGGAGTGCAGAGGGCCAAGAACGGCCATGGACCTTGGAGTGCCGGGTATGGTTGTGAGGACCCGGGCAGAGGCTCATCAGTCGAGGGCACCCGGCCCCGTTAACAGGATGGGCAAGATGTGAGCTAGACGGACCGGCCGCAGGGACCCAGTGATTGAGACACAGGCCTGCAGGAGCAGAGTCCAGACAGGCCGTGTGTAGGGTGGTTCAGTTCTTGACAAAAGGAACAAGAGATGTGGGGAGAGGGTGGTCCAGTGAACAGACTCAGTCCACAGGGTATCCCAGCAGAAGAAAGGAATCCCCCTTCCACCCCAGTCTTCCAGATGGATGTCAATGCTCAACACAAAGGTGGAGCAGTAGAGCTCTTAGAGGAAGATTGGGGGGGGGTGGCATTTTCATCACTTGGGGTGGTTTAACCAGTGAAGCACAGACAGGGTGCCCCCATGCCCCCGGAGGCAGATGGACAGTAGATGGGGTTGCATGACGCTCAGGACCAGGTCTTCACCAGAAGGCACAGGTGGGAGTGAGTAGGAGAGAAGGTTCTGTGTGTTCATCAGCACTTACCCTGAATACGTGAAGGGTGTCTACGAATCGGTAAGGAAAAGGCAGACAACCATCAGATCAGCAGGCCCTTCCCAAGAGAGGCTCTCCTCCCGGCCAGCCAGCAGAGGAGAAGGTGCCCAACTTCATCACCGGACACACAGCCAGGGTCACCGGACACACAGCCAGGGTGGGAGAGGGCAGAGCCGCGGAAGCCCCCAGGCCTCTCTGAAGAGTGTGAATTTTGACTATTTGCCTGGGGAAGCCATCTGCCATGTCTACAGAAGCTGAACTTGGGCCTGCCCAGGCCCCAGCTGCTCTACTCAAGTGAATATTCAGCGGAAATGCACGCATGCTCACCAGAAGCCAGAGGCAGCCCAAGTGTCCCTGAACAAACCCGTGGGTGAGCAACGGGGATGGTCCACAGCCGCCAGAGGGCAGGACCCACAGGTGCTCACAACACGGCGAAGCCCCCCGATGTGATGATGAGCGGTCAGAGCCGGATTCCTCGTGGAAGTCAGCAGCGGGCCCTGTGACGGTCAGGGAGGGGACTTCTCTGGACAGAGGAAACCAGCGGTGACCAGAGTCGGGGTCAAGGCTTCAGGGAAGCTGCTGCCCCTCACTGGTGCACTGTCCTAGATGAGAAAAAAGATCGGCCTATCGGATTAAGTGAAAATTAAGGACTTGTGCTCATGAGGAAGTACGATCAGAAGAGCAAAAAGGCATACATGAAGTGGGAGAAGTTTCCCTCAAGACGTTCACCTGATGGGGCTTGTAGCCTGAATGTACCCGGCGCTCTGGCAAGTCAGGAGATAGCCCAGTTGAAAAACGGACAAGGGGGCACCTAGGCGGCTCAGTCGGTGAAGCATCTGCCTTTGGCTCAGTCCATAATCCCGGGGTCCTGGAATCGAGCCCCGCATCGGGCTCCCTGCTCAGTGGGGAGTCTGCTTCTCCCTCTCCCTCTGCTGCTCCCTCTGCTTGTGCTCTCTCTCTCTCTCAAATAAATAAATAAAATATTTAAAAAAAAAAATGAACAAGAGACTTGGCAGGAATTTCAAGAAGCAGACCGTGCGTCGCAGTGAATGAAGGTGCCGCCCCTGGAGTTACCAGGGCAGCTCAAGTCTGCAGCAGGACGGCTGAGCTCCGTGACCGATCCTGCTGGGCACGCGGAAACTGGAAACGGGCAATGCCTCCACCTCAGGACTGACACACGTGCACCAGAAGGACCTCTGGGGAACGTTCATGGCTTTGTCAGTGGAGGCCGGGTGGATGGGTGCATGGCGCGGTCGCTCGGGGAGCACCATGTGCCGCGGGGCGCGTGTCTGAGAAGCCCTCACCCGGGTGCTGCTCAGGTGCTGGGGGGAAGGGGGGGAAGAGCGGCTCGGGGTTTTTCTAGCTGTGTGTGTTTTGGAATTCGTCAAGCTGCTCTTAGACTCCTTGTACTTTTTACGATTCAATGATGTCTTACAATAAAGAGAAAGGGGGAAGATGCCCAGAAAACCCCTCAAACATTAGCTGTGGGGAACAGCCCCAGGGTGGGCTCGAGGCAATTTCTTGCTCTTTTATGTTTTACAATTTCCTACACGTGTTCGTTTTTTAAAAAGAAAATTAACTTTTGTGTTTTAAAAGAATGTGGAGGGGGACAGTGTGGGGTCCTACAGGCCTCTCTTTTTGAAGCAAAATGATCTGTCTGAAAATAGCCACTTGTTTGGAAGGGCCTCAGAGTTCCTGCCCTCAGCTGCGCCCCCAGGACTGTCCTCACGGACTGCATCCCCTCCCCACCTTCCCGAGTCTGGGCTGGCTTGGGGGTGACCGGGGGCGGGGACTTGGGCAAGCACATGGCTTCGCCCCTGAGTCTGGGAACAGTGTATGCTCCCCACCCTGCCCCCCACTGCGACCTCGAGGCCACGGTTCTTAGCGGCATGCCTGCTGGCCAGCAAGACACCCAGTACAGGGGAGGGCCCGGTGCGGGGAGGGGACAGCAGGCTGCCACAGAATCGCATTTTCTTCCTCCCTGTGCTCCAGGTAAATTTGAGCCACCACTGTTTCACCCGAACGTGTACCCTTCGGGAACAGTGTGCCTGTCCATCCTCGAGGAGGACAAGGACTGGAGGCCAGCCATCACGATTAAGCAGGTATGGGGTGTGGGGAGCTGGCCTCAGCCTTCCTGTGGGGCCAGAGGACGGTGGTCTGGCTCCAAAGCTGGGGCCGAAGTCCTAGGAAAGCTTGCCTTTCTAACCACTGAGCTCCGTGTTCTTTTGTCTCTTACACAGATCTTGTTAGGAATACAGGAACTTCTAAATGAACCAAATATCCAGGACCCAGCTCAAGCAGAGGCCTACACGATTTACTGGTTAGTACTGGTCTGGCCCCACTCGCTGTGGCCGCACATTGGCTTGCACGCGCTTGCCTGGAAATCCGGTCCAGGCTGCCACTCCTGGCGGTCTGCTTGGATGGCCCTGAGACTCGAGCCGTGAGTGGGAGACCAAGTGAGGTGGTCAGGGAAGCATCTGACGCCAGCAAGCAAGCAGGCAGGCCCTGTGGGCAGCAGCAGCTCCGTGTGCGAAGAGCCTGTGGTGGGCAAGAACGGCTGACCAGGGCTAGTATGACCACAGCGCTGTGGTAAGGGGGCGGTCAGGAGGTGGAGGTCAGGTGACACGGGCTCCCATTGGCTATTTTGCCTGATAAGCTGTGGCCAGGCAAACCAGGTACCTCGGTGAACCCCAGTCCAGCTCAGAGGGCAAGGCCCCCAGGTGTGGGTGCCGAAGGAGGCATGTCCCATAGCATGGCTCCCCGGGGGCCCCACACCTCCCACCGTGGTCCTCCTGCTGACCCTTCCAGGCCTGGGTGTAGGCTATAGGGGAGCGGCATGCCTGGCTTGTTCTTGGTCACCCAGTTGCCATGATGTGCCCACCAGATGCCAGGTGTTCACTCCTCGCCCCAGCCCTTCCTGCGTGGCACTGTGGTGCCCGCCTGTGCTGAGGGAGGGAGGCCTGGGGTGGCTCATGGGGAGCGACAAGTTTAAACCCGTGGGTCTGGCCTGGTCAGCAGCAGGGAGAGCCCTTGCCCCTGAGCAGAGGCCTCACGGTTGTGGGTCCTGGGTCCCCTGGCTGTGCCAGCCGGTCTCCTGGGCTGGTCTGGGTGGGGGGCCTTATGCCAGGTTGGGGGCTCTGACCCCCCACTGCTCCACATTCGGAAACCTGGGACCGGCGGGGCTAGCATACAAGGGAGAGGCCAGGCGGGGACGTGTTCCTTCCGGGGGATGTTTCTGGAATAAAGAGCCGTGCCAAGGGTGAAAGCCGAGGTCGGGACTGTCCTGTGGCTGCTCTGGGCAGTGGCAGATGACATGTCCGGGGACCAGCTGAGAGAAGTGCCAGGTTGCAGGAGATGCATTTCTCCCCCCCCCAAAATGGCTTCAGGGCCCTAGGCCCAGCCCAGTATTGGCCAGGGGCAGCAGGACGCTCCAGCCAGGGCGGGCCCGCGTCCGCAGTGGGGCTCAGTGGGAGGCCACGTGTCCCATTGGCGGCTGTGCACCAGCGACTTCGGAGATCTGTCCCCCTGCCCTTCTCCCCGACCTGGGTGCTGTGTGATGTCACCATGACCTCTGTCCACAGTGGCGCCATGGCCCAAGCCTCATGGTATACAAGGTCTCTCAGGACACACCACGTTCTCGTGACCAGGTGGCCTGCAAAGCTGAGGTCCCCGTGGCCTTCAGAGGGCTTGCTGGCCCTGGCGTGTGCCTCGTCACGGGTGATGTGTGCGGGGGCTGGCGGTGGCCACACCGTGAGCAGCCCTTTCCGTGCCTGCGCTGCCAGCACCGGGGCAGCAGGACCGGGGGCTCGCTGTGGTGCATCGGCCGGCGCGGCGGGGTGTGCGGCCACCTCCCCGGGGCTGCTGGCGTCTTCCCCGGCTCCGGGCGCCTCGCCACCAGTCCTGTCACGCCCTCGCTCCCCTCTGAGAGCACACCGGAGCGCGTCAGCGTGGTGTTGGGGCTGCCGCAGGCCGCAGCGCTTCCCCTGCTGGACAGCACGGCTGACGTGGCTGCCGCTGCCCTGGGGCCTCGGGGCCAGGCCGGGCCTCAGACAGGTGTCCTGTGGCTGCGACTCAGCTCTCGGTGGCCCGGGCACGTGGCTGCCTCCGTGGTGCACACACTGGAGCCTGTTGCCAGCTGAGGGACGTCCTCTCGGGGGCCCTTTGTCCCTCCACCTTGGGAGCCCCTGCACACCCCGGGGCCTGGGCCGCAGGTGACCCAGAGCAGCGCCCTGAGAGGTGTGTATGGAAAGAGCGCAGCTTGGCGGGACCCCTAGCTTCCTTACGGGGAGCAGTCCACACCCCCAGGCGGGTGTCCCCACATGCACACACTGGTCCTGGGCTCCATGGAGGCCCTGTTGACCCCCTGGGGCCCCCCGGGGAAACCAGCATGAGTCCCGTCCGTCTGTAGCAGAGACTAGGGCCCAGCAGCCTGGATTTTCTTTCCAGAACGATGGTAGCTGCTTCCAGCTTAGGGACCCGTAAGTGTCCGGCTGCCCCCCAGGCCTTCCTGATCAGAGGCCGCCCTCTGAGTCCGCTTTGCGTCCGGTGACGCCCTGGGCCCTCGAGGGGGCTGCACCTGCTGACCTGTCTCTCTCTTGACCTCCTCCTCAGCCAAAACAGAGTGGAGTACGAGAAGAGGGTTCGAGCACAGGCCAAGAAGTTCGCACCTTCATAAGTGGCGACCGCGCGGCAGCGTAAGAAGGAAGGGATTGGTTTGGCAAGAACTTGTTTACAACATTTTTGCAAATCTAACGTTGCTCTGTACAGTTACTAGTCACCTGGGAGGGTGGGCGGGCGCCATTTTCCATTTCCGCCACTGGCACGCAGTCCTCAACTCGCTGAGCTGCCCGGTTTTTCATACAGGGTCTCTTCCTTCAGTCTTTTGTATTTTTGATTGTTATGTAAAACTTGCTTTTATTTTAATATTGATGTCAGTATTTCAACTGCTGTAAAATTATAAACTTTTATACTTCGATGAGCCCCGAGGAGCTAGTTTCCTTTGCTCGCGGATGCAGGCATGCTTCCCACCGTGTAGCAGTACACATAGCCTCCCGCCGGCCCCCCTCCCGCCTCGCTCCCCGCAGAACCCGGGTTGTGTTGCTTATGAGCCTCAGATCCAAAGGCAGCCGGCGTCTCGTTTCCGCATCACTTCCTTTGTGTTTATATGGCGTTTTGTCTGTGTTGCTGTTTAGAGTAAATAAACTGTTTATATAAAGGTTTTTGTTGCATTATCGTCATTAAGAGCGTGAGGAGGGCCTCGCAGTGCCCGGCCCCCCCACGCGGCTGCAGGCCGGAGAAGCATGGCTCGCTGCTGTGCTCGGCCGCGCCTGGACCCGCGTGCGCTCGGCCTGGGCCTCTGTAAATAGTGCTGTGTGCAAGGACGGCATGTGTCCAGGGCCTGGCCCCCCGCCCCAGGTCTTCGGGCTGCGCACAGAGCAGATGTGGTCAGGTTGGAACCGGCGTCAGGAGCCATCTAAAACTGGCGCGGGCCAGACCCAGCCCCAGGGAAGACTGTGCGCTGGCAGCACCCCCTCATCCTGGCACCTGCTGGAGCCCGCCTCGGGGGGCCTGCGGCCTCCGGCTGCCCGCCCAGCCCCGCCGGCTGCCCCGGGAGCTTCCTGCGCCTGCTGCGCCGGCCCCCACCCCGGGTGCGGGCCGCCTGGCGTCAGGACAGATGCCCTGGAGTCCGGTCTGAGGCCACCGTGCACAGGCGCTTCTTTTTTCCTGAAGGACTCTGAGCCCGGTCCGCCTGCGGGGCTGTTCCCTGAAACCTGAGCCCACGGCACAGCTTCCCGAAGTCGGCTGCCTGCTCAGTTGGGAAACGGGTCTGGGTCCCGGCTCAGCCGCGAGGTGCCCTAGACAGAGACGGAGGAGCGGCAGGGGCCGGGCCCAGTGAGCACAGTGCCCTGTACCAGCTGACCTCGCCTTCCCACCCTGGGGACCCTCGCTTTCCCAAGCGGGTCACCTGTGGCTCCAGCACACCGACCGAGCCAGGGCGGGAGGGCTAGTCGCCAGGACCCTCAGTCAGGAAGGGCATCTCGACGCGGCCCAGCAGCAGGACGGCAGCGGAAGGTGGAGGTGGCTTCCTACGGCCCCTCAGCCACAGTACGTGCGTGGCTCCGGGTCCCAGTGCCTTGCTCACTCGCTTAGCTGGACGTTTAGCGGAGCTAAACGCTTGATGTTGGTGATTTATTTCTAATGCAGAGGGCCTTCCGGAGGCTCAGCTGGGTTGTGTGTTTGTAGCCTCTCCCAGAATGTCTTATTTTGTAATGACTGAGCTACACTTAGTAATAGCTGCACATGTATATGGTTAATATATATGGAAATTCAATATATTTTCTAGTTGGAGCATTCTAAAGTAATCGATGTTTCTAGCAAATTGTCATGATTTCAACTAATGAAATGTCCTTTTGTGCCACAGTCCTTGGCTTAACAAAGATGTGACTCTTGTGACAGGAGAAGTATGGAATGTGTCCATCCTGTTTCTGATGTGAGGGAAGAGCGTGTGTTCCCAGCATGAGGCGCCTAATAATTAGTAAGGAATTGTGGGCAATACATTAACCACTGTATCTAAGAATCCTCTGATTAAAAACATTTCCACAAACTGCTGCCTGCAGGCTGTGTCCTTTTCCTGCCCCCGCCCCCCCCCCCCCCCCCCCCCCCCCCCCCCGCCCCCCCCCCGCCCCCCCCCCGGCCCCCCCCCCCCCGCCCCACGGCCACCCCTGCTACCTCTTCCCCCTGGCCTCTGGCGCCAGACCCTCAGGGGCCCGCGGGGGGCAGGGGCTGGTGACCCTGGAGCCAGGGTGGGACACCCCCTGTGATCCCCTCTGAGACCAGGCACACATCCTGTGCTGGCCTTGGCCCTGTGGCCAAGTCCCCCCTGCATGTCCCAGCCTCCCGGAGCAGGGCGTCCCTCCTGGGACCCCGAGCTGTCCTTCATGCCTGGGGTGGGCCTTTTCAGGGGGTGCCCAGCTGCATGTGAGTCCTCAGACCCCAACAGTGTGTCCAGGACTGGCTGGGGCTCGGGCCTGGCCTTGGGGCTCCTCGGAGAACCTGCCCACGGGCGGACGGACTGTGGGTCCCCGAGAGTCCCCCTGGCCTCACTGGACAGTCCCGCCCAGGCCAGAGCCGCACCCTCACACCTGTCCACCGTGCAAAGCCGCCTCCTTCCCTGACTGGGCCGCCCAAAACCCTCGGCACGTATCAGGCTCTGCGGATGGGCAGCCTCCATTTTGAGGTTGCCATGACGACACGTTGCCAGGTTGGAGGGCCAGCGCTGAACACTGACTTGGGCCAGCTCGAACCGGTCTGAGCCTGCTTCAGCAGGGAGGGGCCTGAGAAATGGCTGGTCCAGGATCCAACCCCAGCAGACCCTCGTGCTGAGACTGGGGGGTATCCTGTTGCCAGGGCCCACGAGGCTCATCTGGAGTCCTCCAGACACTGGGACCCCATCTGCGGAGGCCCTGGCCCTGACCGAGGGGGCTGGCTTAGGACCATGGGGCGGGATGGGGCTGGAGCACCAGTCCCATCCACCCTGCTGTCCCCAGACCCTAGGAGTTCTGCACCTGTCAGGAAGTTGCAGGCCCAGGGCCTGTGTTCTCCCTCCCTGACCTCTTTCCTTCCAGGGGACCTACCCACCACCCTCTTGAAGAGAGGGGCCCTTGGTGCCCATGCTGCCCCTCCCACTCCCAGAGCCACAGAACCTGCCCCCCCCCCGTTGTGCAGAGAATGATGCTGGGTACTCAGCTCCCCCAGCTCAGCCTCCTGATGGGGGGGTACGACCTTTGTTGCCTCCAGGGCCCCTCACAGAGGGCTGAGTGTAGGAGGGGCCTTGCTGGGAGGTGGCCCCGCGCACTTGCGTCTGGGCCAGATGCTGATGGGCAGGCTCAGTGGACAGTGGACAGCACTCGGCGGCCAGGTGGCCGGCCCTCATGGAGACCTGCGGAGCCCTATGTGGTTCCACTGCTCCGCTCCCACCCCTCCCCCAGCCCCACAGAAACCTCAGCTGCACAGTTGCTCCCGAGCCTGAGGCCCAAGACCACCCTGAGGCCTGGTGCAGCCTTCACCTGTGCACGTGTTGGCTTCCGGTGTCGTGGCCCCAGAAGCAAGCATTTCAGGTGAGGGGCCAGACCCCCTCCCACCTGGGGCCCCCTCTTCTGGCAGACCCACCCAGATGGCACAGGCAATGGGACAGATTCCTGCAGTCCCGAGTGTCCTGGCCCAAGTCCCTGGGCCATGCCCCAGCCATTCTCCATGGCTGCCCCCCTTTTCACACCTCTGACTGGTGCCCAGGTGCAGTCCGCCGGCTAGGAGTTCTGCCTGCAATTCCAGGGGCTGCCACCAGAGGGCATAAGGGCATGAGGTCAAGCGTCTTTTTCTTTCTTTTTTTTTCTTTTTTTTCTTTTTCTTTCTTTTCTTTCTTTCTTTCTCTTTCTTTCTTTCTTTCTTTCTTTCTTCCTTTCTTTCCTTCTTTCTTTCTTTCTTTCTTTCTTTCTTTCTTTCCTTTTCTTTCCATCCCTCCCTCCCTCCCTCCCTCCCTTCTTTTCTCTTTCTTAGTAATCTCTACACCAACGTGGGGCTCGAACCTACACCCCCGAGATCAAGAGTTGCACACTCCACTGGCGGAGCCGGCCAGGTGCCCCAAGCGTCTTTAAACCATGAGGGGTGGTGTGGCTTTACAGAGATGCGCTCTCACCTCCCTGCTCTCCAGCGGCCATCCAGAGCATCACCCCAGCAGAGCCTGGGGGTTTTCTCCTGGCCCTGAGGACGGAAAGCCGCGTGCCCCTGCCTGCCCAAAGCCCAGAGGGTGTGAACCCCACCTCCCCACCAGCCCTGCCGAGCCTGACCACTCTGGGTGAGGTGTTTTGTGCCCCAACTCCTGCTGTGACATATTCTTGCTCCATGTTGCCCCCTCCCCCACCCTCTCCCCTTGCTGTGGGGTCATCCCCCCCCACCTACGGAGGTGGAAACTGAGTCCCCCGAGGGCCAGCCATGGCCACGGTCCCCATCCCATGTGGACCCAGAGGGTGTGCAGCTGACACTACCCAGTATTGGCTCCTCACTGAGACCCCCCCCCTCGCTGAGGGGTGCATGCTGCTGCTATGTCCATTTACAAACAAAAGGGAAACTGAGGTCCAGGGCAGCAGAGGGGTGTGACGGGGCAGGGGTCTGAGCTAGGTGGGGAGGAGGACGGGACTGAGCAAGAATGGGCCCATCTCTCCCTCCCCAGGAAGTGTCTGTGCATGGAGGGTCTGGGGATCTTTTCCTGGGGAAACTGAGGCCCAAGGCTGGGCTCAGCACCCACCCAATTGCTGTGTGGCCCTGGAAGAGCCCTTCCCCTCTCCATAGTCTTCTTATCTGTCAAAGACGGTGGTGAGGTCTCCAACAGGCCTCCATCCCAACGGCCACAGGGCTGGGGCTGGTGCCTCTGTGCTGCTGGCCCCCAGCCCATGCTCCCCAAAGGACACTGGATGTGGGGGCCAGCAGGGGCCCCTCCTAACTTCCTGTTTATAGCAGCTGCAGGATCTCATCTCTTCACCCCAAACCATTATGATCACCATGGCAACCAGGCCTGTGTTTGTTCCAACAGGTTGGCAGGACCCGACGAAGGACTGCAGGGCTGAGGGGACTGCAGGGGCGGGGGGCGTCGGCTCTGAGATCCTGGCTCAGAACCTGCCAGTCCCCAGGGGAGAACATCAGCTGCCCCTCCCCAATTCCTGTCCTGTGCAGAAGGCAGCCCCCACTCATCTCCGTCCCAAGCAGTTGATGTGTGTTCCTGAGCACCTCTGTCCCCATATGCATAGCTGTGCTGGGCCTGGATGGAAGCAGCGCCTGCAAGCAGAGAGCTTCCAGAAAGAGAATCCACCCTGGTGGGTCCATGTCTCCTCCAGGGCAGTGTGGAAATGTGTGGGTCTGCACCGAGGAGCTGAGACAGGTGGTGTCCCCATCAGAGCAGTGTCCGCCCCATCTGGGGGTGATGGGAGAGGTGCCAGGTCCCCCCTGGGCTGGGGAGCCATGGCCCTGCTTTCCCCATACTCCCTCCCCCAACTCCGAGGAATGGGCAGGATGGGCCTGCAAGGCAGGATGTTCACAGCCTAGGGGCCAAGCTGCGGCCCAGTGAGCTGCTGTTCTGGTACCCTGGGCCTCCACCTTTGGCCTGCAGCTCAGCCGACCCCTGGCCTCCCCCCAGCAAACCGTTCTTGCCTCTGTGTTCTGGGCCTTTCTTTCTTTCTTTTCTTTTTCTTTCTTTCTTTCTTTCTTTCTTTCTTTCTTTCTTTCTTTCTTTCTTTCTTTCTTTCTTTCTTTCTTTCTTTCCTCTCTTTCCTTTCTTTCTTTCTTTCTTTCTTCTTTCTTTCTTTTTTTTTAAAGATTTTATTTATTTATTTGACAGAGAGACACAGCGAGAGAGGGAACACAAGCAGGGGGAGTGGGAGAGGGAGAAGCAGGCTTCCCGCCGAGCAGGGAGCCCCATGCGGGGCTCATTCCAGGACCCTGGGATCATGACCTGAGCCGAAGGCAGACGCTTAACGACTGAACCCCCCAGGCGCCCCGTGGGCCTGTCTTTCTATTTCCCACACTGCCTGGGGCCCCACCATTAGAGATGAGGTCCTTGGGGTTAAAAACATCCCCAAATCGGTGGATCCCCTAAGTACAAGGTCCTCTGATGATCCAGCAGGATCGGCCAAAGGCAAGGTGGGGATTGGGAGACCCAGTGCACCTCAGACCTCCAGAACTTCTGAGCAGCCCCCGGGTGTCTTCCGGCCTCCCTAGCACCCCCTGGAGCTTGTCAGAAATGCAGCTGTTCCGCCCCAGCCCAGACTCTGGGAATCAGCAGCGGCAGTCTGTTTCCACAAGCTCTCCAGGCGGGCACGGTGCGGTGCTCGCGCAAGCTTCAGAGGGCCGTCCAGGGTGGACGACGAAGAGCGCAGGCCTGGAGGTTCCAGATGGCTGTGAGGCCGGGGCGTCGGGGGCCTCCCCTGCGCGGTGCGGACGCTGACCCAACAGGTGACGGGGTGTTGCGGGGCGTCCTGGGATGATGCCTGCAGCACCCCCCGCCCCGGGGGCAGGCTGGCGGCGGAGTTGATGCCGAGGTCAGAGCTTGGGCTGGGAGGCCCTTCCAGAAAAGTCTGCGCTGCGGCCGGGGCCGGTCTTCCTCGGTTTCGGCGACTTTGGCTTCCGGAGGGTCCCCGGGGGAGGGGGTCCTGACACAGCAGAACCTGCTCCCCGCTCTGCACCCACCCGTGGCTCCCTGGCCCGACTCCCCCGGCGGCGGGCGTGCGCGGTGCGGGGGTCGCGGGGAGGGGGTCGCAGGAGGGGCGGGCCGGGAGCGGCGGGGGCGGGCCCTGGGGGCGGGGCTATCGGTCAGGCCCCGCCCCCAGCAGTGCTCAGTTGTCCGCGCGGCGGCGAGCGCGCTGTGCCTGGCGTCCCTGGAGCCGGTGCGGAGCGCGGCGTCTCCCGAGCCCCCGGCCCACGGTGAGTGCGCGGACTCCGGACGGGCTTCGGGCGCCGTCCCCTCCGGCCGCCGCCGCCGCCGAGCGCCCGGTCCTGCTCCTGCGTTTGCGGACCCCGAGGGCGCGTGGGGAGGCCCCCGAGGAGAAGGGCGGCGGGAGGTGGGGAAGGCGCGCCCCCGGCTCCGGGGAAACTGAGGCCGGCGCGTGCTCGGAGCGACGGGTCTCGGGCACTTCTCTCGGCCCGCGTCCCCGGGAGCGCCGGAGCTGGCGGGGATGGGGGGGTGCAGCAGGACGCCCCTCCGACCCCGGTGCCCCCACCCACCTGCGGCCTCCGAGGACCTCGGAGACGCTCCGCGGGGGCTCCCGGGCAACACGCAGATGTCCCCGGCGCCCCGTCCCTCCCTCCCTGCCGCCAGTCGTCAGAGAACCCACGAAATCGTCTCCACGAAATCCCTCCAGGGGCCGGAACGGTATAAAACAATGCGCACTCACCAGGCTTCTAAGCCGCCCGAGGACCCCCCGCTCATCGGGGAGGGAAAGACCTCGACGGAACTGGGGGGGGGGGTCCGAGGCTTCTGAGGGGAGCATCGAGAGGGAGGGGCGGGGAGGGGAGGGAGCGGCGAGAAGGGATGTCGGTGAGCGAAGTGGGCGGAACACCGCGGTGGAGACAGGTGAGTACAGGCCCGGGGGAGAGAGCCTCGGAGGAAGATCGGACGGAGGGGTTTCATTTTTCATGCGTTCATTCTAGAAGTATCTGGGTTAGCCTTTACAGTTGATCCCACGCGTCATAGGGCTTTAGGTCCGGCTCTAGAGCTGCTTACAATGCACGTTCCCAGGCCCTTCGCGGGCTCTCAGGGAGCCGCATTTGTAATGGGCCCTGGGGCTACTGCTCTGCTGCGTACTGGGAGCACTGGCTGGGGAGCCGCCCGGACATGACAGCCGGAAATCCAATAGGAAAAGTGAAGGGTGGGGGGTGGGAGGGGGACTGGGAAGACAAGACCACGAGGGTGACAAGGAGACCAGCATGTGGGACCAGAGATCCTGTCACTCCCCCTACACACCCAGGGTAGCCGCAGGGGACCCCTGCCCCCAAGTCTCAAGTGACCAACCCTTGGTAAGAAGGGACCTAGTGTTCTGAGATGTTTATCATAAAGGTGTTCATTCACTCTGCGGGTGACCAGCTGGCCACAGGGGACACTGGTGAGGGAGACAGATCTGGCTCTCTGGCACAGCTCAGCTGCCCCCAGACGCACCTGCTTTGGTGCCACCTAAGCCCCCAGGTGGGCTAGCAGGAGACAGTGTGGCTTAGAGCCCTCAGTTTGAGTCCTGGCTCCAGACAGGTCACCCCAGCCCCGGGGTGTGAAGTGGGACAGTGATACCCACTTTGCAGGATTGCCTCTTCCCATTTAACCTGGGCCTTGGGGACAGCCAGGGGACAAGGTAGGCCTGTTAATGTTGGCTTGGTCCCAGTGCCAGTGTGGCATTCAACTCCTCGGCCAGCCTCACCTCCCCCCTTGGACAAACGGGAGCTGGGATCCTGGCCCTGGTGGCCAGGCGTGAGCAAGGATGGGGGCACATCTTGTTCTGTGCTGCTGCCCAGGCCCAGGGGGGACAGACACAGAGAGAGCTCAGGAAGGAATTCTGTTGGGGGCCTGGTAGACAGACGGAGGGCCCCTGTGGCCCGCAAACGCTTCCTGGGGGTCAGCTGCGCACCCACTGCGGGTGCGGCTCTGGGCGAGGTGCTGGCTGGCTCCCGGGACCCCCAGGCCATGGGGAGCAGCAATATCAGTACCCAAGCAGTGGGGGGTTTCCAAGGAAATCGGAGGAGTGTCTGGGCACCCAAGGAGGAGCCATCTTTCCCAGATACCTGTGCCCAGATGTCGCTTTTGCCCCAGTCCAGTCAAGGGGCTAAGGGAGGGAGTGCCGCAGAGGGGGAGGCCAGCATACCTGGACCCCAGAACTCAGGACGTGCCAGGAGCTTAGAGCTTGGACACCAGAGTCAGAGGTGGGCTCCATCCCTGGCCACTTGCTGGCTCTGTGGCCTTGAGTAAGCTCCTAAGCCCGGGGCCTCAGTTTCTCCAGGTAGATGAGAGGAGCAAAACAGTACCCCCTTTCCGGGGCTGAGATTACGGGGCAAGGTGGCTCCCCCTCTGTCTTGAGTATTTTATTCTCACAGAGGCACCCTGTCCCTGCAGCCACTTGGCTCCTGCGTCATGTTTGTCTCTGGGACCGTGAGCCCCTGTAGCCCCTGTCACTCGGCAGACGCAATTGGCGGTTGCCCTGGCAACAGCCAAAGCAGTGGCTGCTCCCCTGGCTTTGGGGGGCTGCGGGGGTAGCAGCCTCTTCCCCACAGCTAGAGAGGGGAAGGGGGGTCCTGGTGCCCGGCCGCCTCGGGACCTCACTGCTGACGACAGGGGCGACAGCTTGTAGGACTGCACGCTCACGCTGCCGCGCCCCCCCTCATATCCCCCCATCTTTGCAGGGGGCTCCCAGGGCCAGGCAGTGGTCAATGTGAGGAAGGCAGGACCTCATTTCAGGACGTGAGCCAGCTGCCCTTTCTGTCCCCAGCTCTCAAGCTGGTCAGATGAGACCCTCTGAGCCCAGCACTCCCCGGGGCTCCATCAGGGAGCAGGCTAGGGTGCTGTCTGCAGGGGTGGCCTGAGCCGGTCGGGGGGTACAGAGCAGGGATGGCAGCCCTGGGGCCACGGAGAGACAGACAGACCCAGCGGGGGGCAGGGATCTGGTTTGTTCGACAATCTATTTAGGACTCGGGAGGTGCCCGGCATGCCCTGGCTCCAGCTCTCCCAACGGGGCATAAGATGCTGAGAAGGAGGTAGCAGATGTTCACTAGAGACTCGCAGGGATGCGGGCATGATCCCTGGGACGCTGGCCTGGGCACAAAGGGCAGGGGTGGGGCTCTCCGGGCTCTCCCACCGCTAAGCGCCCATGGAATCTGGGGCAAGAATAGTTGTACCCAGCTGAGTTCCCCGTTCCTATTTTGTCAGTGAAATCATAGTGTTCCTCTGCATGGGTCCTAGAGGTCCCCTCAATGAGTGGACGAGTGAGCTCTGCGAAGAAAGGGGACCAGGGCAGCGAGTCCAAAGGCCCTGTGGCGCACTGAGGGGAGTGTGATGCGTGCTCTACACGAGAGGCTGGCAAGCCCGGGGCAGGGAGCCCAAGGGGTGGGCACCGAGTGGAGGATTCAGCCCGGCCAGGGGGTCAGCACTTTGGCGGTTTTCAACAGGGGCGCAAGGAGACTACCCTGGGGTTTTGGGGGAAGCACAGGTTGTTGCCTGGCCCAGGGGAGAGGTGGGGGCCTGTGGCAGCTTCGTAGTCCCCCCACGCTCCCCCCAGGTCTGCAGGGCACCCTGGATCCCCTGGAGGATACGAACCAGTGTGATGGTGGCTGGCAGGGACCAACAAGGTGTCCCCCACGACTCGGAGATGCTCATTTCTGGGGGCCCCAGCTCAGCCCCTTGCAGGGCTGCAGGCTTGCTGTCCAAGCCTGTCCCCCACCCCCCACCCCAGGCTCTGTCTGCACAGAGCAGAGTGACCAGGCCTGAGCTGGCTTCAGGAGGTGCACCGACAAGGGGCGCCTTGGCCCAGGCTCTAGTCTGTGCCACAGGGCCCATCCCTGTCCCAGCCGTGACATCTGGGCTGCTGCAACCCAGACAACGTGGGGCTGGTTCCCAGATGGGAGAGGGACAGGGAGTGGTGGCCCCACACCCCAAACTTCTGAGGAGGGGCAGGACGTGCTCCATAGTTTCATTTCTACTGATTACAGGTAGGAGGCTCTTGTCTGCAGGGCGGCCCAGGGAGTGAGGATGGGGCATTGCCCTGGCCCTGCTTGGTGGGCCAGGACCCCCAGTGGCCCCTCCTGCACATGCTGGCCCCTCGGAGTCAGCCCCACTGGCCCTTTCTGGCCCAAGCTCCTCTGCAGGACAAGGATGCTGGGGTTCCCGAGGAGGGTTTGGCCTCCTGCAGGAGCTCTGTCGGCCCTGGCCCCAGACTGGACCTTCCAGGCTGGCTGACCTGGGCACCCCTCCCCCACAACTCCGTCCCCTTAGCAGAGCCCCTGGGAGGCACAGGCCCTTGCTGCTGAGCTGTCCTCGGACCCCAGGGACACAACCAGGGGACGTAGCCCTGGATGGGTGGCAGGTGGGGTGTGGCAGAACAGGCCCGCCTATGTGGTGGACTCCAGCAGTTCCCAACAACGGAGCACGGACTGTGCCAGGCACCACCATCACCTCTCACGGCCCCATCCCATCCCCAGATCCACCCAGCAGGGATGCCCCATTTTGCAGATGGGCCATGAAGACTTAGAGAGACCAAGGGACTGGCCCCCTGGGTGCCCAGTGCAGTCCAGCAGGGGGGCTGAGCTCCAGGGAGGCTCAGGTGCCCCCTCCTGCCCCACCGGGAACCTGCGCCGGCCGCCAGAAACGCAGCTCCTGTCGGTTTCTGGCTGATTCAATCATTGCTGGATGTGCACCTGATGTGATTACTGGGGCCAGCACGGCAGAGCTGCCAGCTGGTGGACATCCAGAGGCTCTCTCCCACAGATCACCCACCATGACGACCTTGCTGGAGATCAAGAGCAGTGTGCTCAGGCAAGTGCAGGTGCGCCCATCCTTCCGCCGGAGGACCGAGGGAGAGCCTGGGAGCGCCAGCACTGACCCACAGGAGCCCGCCGCGGGGGCTTGGTGGGTGCCCCACGCCTGATCCCGTACAGTCACGTGCACCTGGCCGCCCTCCTCTTGCTGGACCCCACTCTCCCGCTTCCCCCGACCTCCGGGGGAAGCCTGGGGGAGTGATACCAAGGCCAGAGGGTGGGGGGGGCCACACTGTGGACATCAGACTGGGCCCTCAGCCGTGTGGAGACCCAGGCAGTCCCCGCAAGTTGTAGGGCCTGATGGCTGGCCTTGGGCAGGGGACAGGTGCGTGCTGTGAGCCCTGAGCTTCAGGGAGCGTTCGCTGACCCTCAGCCTGGCCTTTCTCTGCAGGAAACCTGGGGACGGTGTGGAGTTCTTCGCGCAGATGCGCCTTATTCTGAAGAAGGGGGAAGGCAGACAGGGCCTGCCATGCCCCGAGGTGAGGGCAGCTCGGAGCTGCTGCCCAGTGTCGGGGCACCATGCTGGGCCTTCCCCCCAGCCCCCTCTACACCAGGCCCCCACCCCTCAGCTCAACTCCCTCCCTCCCTGGAGTGTCCCCACAGGAGGCCCTCACCCTAGTGCCCCTCACAGGTCCTCTTGCGCAGTGGTTCACCAGCCCCTGCTGAGCCTGTGGACCCCAACCGTGGCCTGAGAGCCCTAACCCAGGAGGAGGTAAGGGGGATGGGGTTCTGGCCCCAGGGAGAGTCTGGGAGCACTTCCTGTATGCCAGGCCCAGGTTCTAGGGACAGGCGGACAGCAAAGGTGGCAGGGGTGAGGGCCAGGACTTCCCATGGAAGCCAGTAAGGAGCAGAAGTTGGGGGTCAGACCAATGGAGGGCCCAGCTGGTGCAAAGGTACCGATGCTGGGACCAGACTCTGCCAGTGGGTGGAGCTCCTGGGGGCTGGGATGCGGGGTGGGAGGGGCGGGGAACCAAGGGGCCTGGACCCCCAGTGGCCAGGGCTCAGGGCCCGGGGCTGAGGCGGACAGGGGTGGGGTGGCTGGGACTCAGGGTGCACCCCGCTCCCCGCCCGCAGGTGGAGATGCTCTATGAGGAAGCTCTGTACACAGTCCTTTACCGTGCAGGGACCATGGGCCCTGACCAGGTGGATGACCAGGAGACCCTACTGGGCTACCTGCAGCAGGTGAGTCCCACTGGCTCCGCCCTCCCTGCTGGCCCGGCCCCACCCTGCTCTGGGGAAAATGGAGACCACTGTCTCTCCCAACCCAGTCATCTGCCTGGTGATGTCACCATCACCCAAATAATGCAGGCTTGCCTCACATACAGAACACACACCCCCCACACACGTGTGTGCACAGGCAGACACACATACAGGCTGATAGGCATGCCCGGAAGGACAGAGCAATGGAAAAACACACAGACACACAGAGAAGGGTAGAAAGGATAAACTAACAGAGGAACAGACACACAGGATGGGTGGATAGACAAATACATCTTTCCTCCTCCCCTGGGTGTGTTTCCTCTGCTCTGTGAGGCCCCCGGGACACTGCCCAGCCCTGCTTTGGGGGTCCCTGGGCCCTCACACCTGCCCACCCTCTACAGGTGTTTGGTACCAGCCCCGAGGAGCACGCCGAGGCCATTGAGCGTGTGAAGAAGGCCAAGGTGAGGCTGCCACTTGGTCTGGGCAGACGCTGACCAGCCACAGTGCTAGGGCTCGGGGGTGGAGAGGACACAGACCAGGGCCCTGTCCTGGCCACACGGAGCCTCCTTCAGGAGGCCCCTCGGCACCTTTGGCCCACAGGCCCCCACGTATGCCCTGAAAGTCTCTGTCATGCGTGCCAAGAACCTGCTGGCCAAAGACCCCAATGGTGAGTGGGGACCAGCCAGGAGTTTGGCTGCGCCCAGGCCTGGTGGCCGTGGAGGGACCGTGGAGGGACGGGGTTGGGGGGCCTGGGACCGGGGACTGAGGCGCCCGCGGTGTCTCAGGCTTCAGCGACCCATACTGCATGCTGGGCATCCTGCCGGCCTCGGGCGCCCCGCGGGAGCCAGGCCCGCACAAGGAGCAGCGTTTCAGCTTCCGCAAAGGCAGCAAGCGTGGAGGCCCACTGCCGGCCAAGTGCATCCAGGTCACCGAGGTCAAGAGCAGCACCCTGAACCCTGTCTGGAAGGAGAACTTTCTCTTGTAAGGCCCCTCTTCCAGCCGGGCGGCAGGGTGGTGCGGGAGAGGGGCTGCCTGCTACGCCAGGACGCGTGCCATTTCAGAACGGAGCAGGGCTGGTCATAGGACCGCCTTCCAGAGGACATCATCACCTCAGAGTGAGGTGCCACACAGTCAGGATTCAAATCCAGGCAGCCTGTCTTACAAGCTGGAGCTCATGGACCCCTTCCTGCAGCTCCTGAAATGGTCCCTCCCCTACCCCTGGGCAGAGGATCGTCCTGCACCCTCTGGCCATCTCTCTGTTTTCCTTATAGTGAGATTGAGGATGTCAGCACGGACCAGCTGCACCTAGACATCTGGTATAGGCCCCTGGGCCCTGCAGGGCAGGGGGTGTGGTGGTGAGAGGGGACATTCAGGGCCCAGCCAGGCCCCAGCCAGACGAGGTTTGCCCTCTTGCCCCACTCCTAGGGACCATGATGATGATGTGTCTCTGGTGGAAGCATGTAGGAAGCTGAATGAAGTCATCGGCCTGAAGGGCATGAGCAGGTATGACAGGTGGGACCTTGGTGCCCCCCAGACATGGGCCAGCAGGTGGAGGGACCCCAGGTGGGAGCCCACCCTGCTTTGCCCAGGTATTTCAAACAGATTGTCAAGTCGGCCCGTGCGAATGGGACAGCAGGGCCCACGGAGGACCACACGGATGACTTCCTGGGGTGCCTCAACATACCCATCCGGGTGAGTGGGGGCCAGGGCCTCATTCCCAGAGCACGTTTGTGGTGTCTCACCCTCCGGGGACACTGCTGGTGGCTATGTCCTGTGATTCCCCCAAGCTGCTCCCATCCTTCTTGGGCTGGGTGGGGGCACTGTGCTGCAGGGGAGAGGGAGGGAACAGCCTCCTGGGGCCTCTGGTGTCCAGGCACCCCGGAGTGCTCACCCTGTGCCCATGGCCTGTGTTCAGTGGGAAACAGAGGTCTGTGGGAGGGAGCAGGAGGAGATATTGCCAGTCTGAACCCCCTTCCCTTAGGAGGTGCCCGTGGCTGGTGAAGACCGCTGGTTCAAGCTGGAACCGCGTTCCAGTGCCTCCCGCGTGCAGGGAGACTGCCAGCTGGTCCTCAAGCTAATCACCACACAGGTGGGGGGCTGTGGGGTCCTTGACCTGCATGCCAGCCCTACACCCCTGCCCGCGGGCTGGGGCAGGGCTGGTGATGGGCGGGCCCTGCATTCCAGAGGGACACGGGCATGAGCCAGCGCGGGCGGTCGGGCTTCCTGTCCTACATGCTGCTGCTCAGCCGTCTGCTGCAGTTCGAGCACCGATCCCAGGAGGTAGCCGCGCCCTCGGGGCCGAGGAGGGACAGCAGGGGAGGCTGGGCACCGGGGGCAGGAGGGGCTGGCGTCTCCTCCCTTCACTCACGCCTGCCCACCCCTTCCAGCCCAACTCGAGCGGCTGGCGCGGAGAGCTCAGCGGGCCCGCGGCCACCGTGCTCTGCCTGCACGGCGCGCAGAGCAACCTGTCTGCGCTGCAGCTGGCGGTGCTGTGAGTGGGCGGGGCCGCTGGAGGGGCGGGTCGCGGGAAGGCGAGGGGCGGGGGGGAGGGGCTGCGCGTCCCGGGGCGGGGCCTCTAGGGGCGGGGCGAACGTGGGGGCGGGGTTATGGGAGGGAACGGGCGGCTAAGAGGGGCGGGCCCCGGGAAGGGGCAGGGCTGTGGAGATGGGACGGAAAGTGGGCGTGGTCATGGAAGAGGCCGGGGGGCGCTGGGGTGAGGAGGGGCTTGGGAAGGGGCGTTGTGAGTGGCAGCAGCTGAGAGGGGCGGAGCTGGAGAGGTGGTGCTGCGAGGGGAGTGTCATGGGGTGGGGATGGGGCGTGCCCTGTGGTGGGCGTGGCCACAGGTGGGCGGGGCAGGCGCGGGAAGGAGTGCTTTGAGTGGGAAGGGATGGAACGGGGCGGTGCCGTGAGGGCATTGTGGGACGGGAAGGGGCAAGGAGGAGGGGCACAAGGGGTCTCCTGGGGGGTCGCAGCCCTGACTCCGCCCTGACCATGGCGGGGCTGGCCCCCCAGGCACTGGCAGGTCAGCAGCCGCCACCATCAGACCTGCACTCTGGACTATGGCTACCTGCTGGGGCTGCTGGAGGACATGCAGGCCCACTGGGAGGAGGCATCCTCCCTGCCCCAAGAGCAGGTGAGCGCGCCCTCGTCGGCTCAAAGTGCTGTTCCCGGAGGGTGTGCGGTGGGCTGCTGGCGCGCTGGGCAGACAGGGCGGAGGCCCACCCTCATGGGGCGCACGGCCTGCAGGGTGTCCTGGGCTTGAAAACAAATCTCATGACCCAGGGCAGAGCAAGACTGGGCAGTGCTGAGATAGGGGATGGGTTGGACCCAGGAGAGGGAGGTCGTGCCCTTCCCTTGGCTGGGGACAGAGGGAGTGGGCGCTGGCTGCTGGGCAGGGGGGACTGGTGGTGCAAAGGCCTTGAGGCTGCGGGAGAAAGTAGCAGGGCCAGGCCGGTGGGTGGCTGCCGGAGGCCCTTGCAGACTGGCTAGGGCAGGGCACCCACCGGCCGGGGATGCTGCTGCCCCTGCCCCCACCCCGTGGGGCGGGCAGTGAGGGCCAGCTCTGACGGGCCCTGTGCTCCCAGGAGGAGAGCCTGGCTGACAGCTTCTGTGCCTTCTTGGAGTTTGGGCTGCAGCTGCTACGGCAGCTCCGAGACTACTTCCCAGCCACCAGCAGCACAGCCGTCCACCGCCTGGAGCTGCTGCTGAAGTGGGTGCAGCCGCCGGTGCTTGGGGTGGGCTAGGGCCGGGGCGGGGCAGCCCACAGTCAACGGGCGGCCCCTGTCCAGGTGTCTCAGCAAGATGCAGCTCTTCCAGCCGTCCTTCGAGATCTGCCCCTTCGAGACAGAGCTGAACATGGACATCGCGGCGGCTCTGAAGGTGTGTCCGGCCCCAGCTGCCCGCCCCACCCCGGCCCCAGGCTCAGCCTGCTCAGCCATTCTTTGCTGCCCTTTTAGCCTCCCCCATTCACCACACTGTCTTGGTGACTTGTCTTGCAGAGGGGCAACCGTGAGTGGTACGACAGGCTCCTGAACACCAGGAGTCCTCGAGAGCAGGTGCCACTGGGGGAGGGCCTGGCCGCAGGGGAGGGGAGGGGAGGGGTCGGCCAGGAGGTGCGGGCCAGAAGGTCATCGTGAACCGGGCTTCCTCGCAGCCAGGGCCGCTGCGCCTCGCCGGGCTGGTGGAGCTGGCTGACACCGTCTACGAGGACCTGCAGTCCTGCTATGGCATCTACGCTAGCCTCTTCCACAGGTGGGGCCCCTGCCCCCAGCCCCTCGTGACGCCTCCAGGCCAGGCGTGGGGCAAGCAGGTGTGTGGAATTTGTTCTTACAGCATCGTCGAGATCGACTTCTTCACCCTCACTTTCCGGCAGCTGGAGCGTCTGGTGAGGAGGGGGAGTGGGGAGAAGCCCCCCGCCGGCTGGGAAGGTGCCTCGGTTTCCTTGTTGCTGGCGGTCTGACTCCGCCATCCTGAGCAGGTGGCCGAGGAGGCATGGGTGCTGATGGAGGAGCTGAGCCCCAAGATGACCCTTGAGGTGGCCTCGGGGCTCTTCGAGCTGTACCTGACCCTGGCCGACATCCAGAGCTTCTGGAGCAGCATCCCCGGACGGTGGGTGCCCTGCCCTAGCCTGTCCCCTTTCCTCCACGCCCCCATCTGTCTCTGTCCACTACGGGTTTCCCAGGCCTGTACCCACCCCTCCCTGTCCCCCTGCCCCAGCTGTCCTCCAGCCTCCTCTAGGAGGTCTCTGGGACAGGATCCCGAGGGCCCTTTGAAGGAGGGAAGCTGGGATGTGCAGGCTGAAGGTGTTTGAGTCAGGGCGGGCTCTGACGGGCCTCCTGTTGCAGTGAGAGCCGCTCCCTTGCTCTGGCCGGCATCCATGCCCCCTTCCTGCCTGCCGTGAAGCTCTGGCTGCAGGTGCTGCGGGACCAGGCCAGGTGGAGACTTCAGGGAGCCGTGGATGTGGACACAGTGAGTAAGCACCCAGGCCTGGAGCTGCTGGGCTCAGCCAGGGCCTCCCTGCAACCCAGGCCTCCTCCCACCCTCTTAGCTGGAGCCCATGGATGCCTCCTGCAAGCACAGCAGCTCCGCGGCCACTGCTAGTCTCTGCTTCAGTCTCATCCAGGAGCTGTGGGCCCGCCTGGCGTGGCCAGACCCTGCCCAGGCCCAGGCGCTGGGCACCCAGCTCAGCCAGGTGTGTGGCTGTGGGTTGCAGAGTGTGGTCTGGGAGGGGAGCAGGACCAGGGCCACAGTCCACAGCTCTGAGCCCTTGTGTCCCACGCTAGGACCTGTGCGAGGCCACCCTCTTCTACACTGAGCTGTTGCGAAAGAAGGTGGACGCTCAGCCCGGGGCTACAGGCGAGGCAGTGAGCGAGCCAGTGAGCAGGCTGGTGGGCAGGCGGGGGAGCGGAGGGCCGATGGGGCCAGCACAGGGCTGCCCACGCACCACCCACGTCTGGCACGCCTCCCCAGCTCTGTGTGGTCCTCAACAATGTGGAGCTCCTCCGCAAGGCTGCTGGGCAGGCGCTGCGGGGTCTGGCATGGCCGGAGGCGACCTCAGCGCTGGAGGGGGCGCTCCCGCGGCCTCTGCTCAGCTGTGCGCAGGCCCTGGACGAAGACCTGCAGCAGGAGGTCCACACCGTGACGGCGCACCTGACCTCCAAGGTGGGCGGGCGGGCAGGCTGGGGAGCCGGCTGCCCCGTGCACTGCCGCTTGGTGCTGAGTGCTGCCATCCCGCAGATGGTGGCCGACATCAGGAAGTATGTACAGCACATCAGCCTGTCGCCAGACTCCATCCAGAACGACGAAGTGAGTGCGCGGCCGGCTGAGGGTGTATGGGGTGGGGCCCGGGGGCTGTCTGGCGCTGAGGGTGCTGCCCGCAGGCCGTGGCCCCGCTCATGAAGTACCTGGACGAGAAGCTGGCCCTGCTGAATGCATCGCTGGTGAAGGAGAACCTGAGCAGGTAGGGCTCGGGGTGGGTGAGCAGCGTGGGGCCTGCAGTGCGGCCACCGACGCGGAGTGTCCCTGCAGGGTGCTGGAGGCCCTCTGGGAGCTGCTCCTGCAGGCCATCCTGCAGGCCCTCAGTGCAAACCTCGATGTCTCCGCGGATTTCTACGGCCGCTTCCACTTCACGCTGGAGGTAGGGCCGCGTGGAGGAGCCGTCCCTGCCGGGGCGCCTGGGCCTTTCCCGGCGGTCCCCGGGCCCCGAGGCTGCTGAGCACCCCTTTGCCCCTCTGCTAGGCGGCCTGGCCTTCCCAGCCCAAACGGCTCCTGCCTGCCAGCCCACCTCTGTCAGCAGCAGCTGGCTGCCCCAGGCGTTGGCATTCCCCTCCCTCCCCCCCCGGCTGGGGGGGGAGGTGGGGGGGCTGGCTTCTGAGCGGGGGCGCTGGGTGTGAGAAGTGGCTCTGGTTCCACCCGTCTCAGCCTGCTGGCCTCAGCTGGTTCTGCCTTCTTGCCCTGCCCCAGGCCCTGGTGAACTTTTTCCACGCGGAGGGTCAGGGTCTGCCCCTGGAGAGCCTGAGGGATGGAAGCTACAAGGTGCGGCCTGGCCTGGGGGCCTCTGGCAGGAGGGAGGGGAGCGTGCACAGGGCCCGCACTCAGCACCCCTGCGCCCCGCAGAGACTGGAGGAGGAGCTGCGTCTGCACCAGTGCTCCACCCGCGAGTGCATCGAGCAGTACTACCTGGACAAGCTCAAGCAGGTAGCGGGGCCCAGGGGGCGCGCTCGGCCTCCCCCCCGCCGCGGGGCCCCCGAGCCCTGGTCACCAGCCTGAGCCCTTGCGCAGAGGTGCCTGGAGCAGAACCGGTTCGGGCGCCTGAGCGTCCGCTGCCACTACGAGGCCGCACAGCAGAGGTTGGCCGTGGAGGTGCTGCATGCCGCGGACCTGCCCCCACTGGATGCCAACGGTGAGGGGCCGCCGGCGGGCGGGGTGCGGGGGGTGGGCGGGCGGTGGCGCTCATGGCGCCTTCTGGCTGTGCCCCTCAGGCCTGAGCGACCCCTTCGTGATCGTGGAGCTGGGCCCGCCACACCTCTTCCCGCTGGTCCGCAGTCAGAGGACGCAGGTCAAGAGCCGGACGCTGCACCCCGTGTACGACGAGCTCTTCTACTTGTGAGTGTCCTGCCCCCGCCCCCCCAGCCCGCCCGCGCCCGAGCGGGGCACCGGCTCCAGGCGACCGCCCCTCGCTTGCAGCTCCGTGTCGGCAGAGGCGTGCCGCCGCCGCGGCGCCTGCGTGCTCTTCACGGTCATGGACCACGACTGGCTGTCCACCAACGACTTCGCGGGGGAGGCGGCCCTCGGCCTGGGCAGCATCGGTGGCATAGCGCGGCCCCAGGTGGGAGGGAGCGCGAGGGCCAGGCAGCCCGTGACCCTGCACCTGCGCCGGCCCAGAGCCCAGGGTGAGTGAGGGTGCAGGGGTGGAGGGTCTGATGGCGGTCGGGTCTCACGCTGGCCCCTGCCCTCCTGCCTGCCTGCAGTGAAGTCAGCGCTGAGGATGCTGGAAGGCCGCACCAACAAGGAGGCGCAGGAGTTTGTCAAGAGACTCAAGGAGCTGGAGAAGTGCATGGAGGCGGACCCCTGAGCCCCTCCTGCCCCAGGCCCTCCCCGAGTCCCGGCACCATCCTCACCCTGCCCTGCGGTCAGCTTTGTGCAGCCAGGGCTCGCTCCCCCCACCCTGCCGTGTGGTGTGCATGCTGCGGCTGGCCATCCAGCCCCTCCTCCCTGCCCTGGCCCCGTGCGCTGTGTACTGTGAACCCCTTGCATCCAGCACCACCCCCAACCTGGGTCTGGGGGACTACCTCGGTGGGGCCTGGCCAGCAGCTGTCCCCCTGGATGCGGAGCAGAGCAGGCCTGGCCGCCAGGTGAGCTTCCCCATCTGCTCCCTCGGCTTCCATGGCCCCCAGCAGGCGGGCACCGGTCTGAGAGCAGGGTTCTCAGTGGGGTGGCTCTGCTTCCGGGGAGACGCTAGGCCGTGTCTGGAGGCATTTTTGGTGGTCACAACTACAGGCTGAGGGAGATCTTACTGGTACTAGTGGTGAGACCAGGGATGCTCTCCCCAGCAAAGATGGGCCACTCCCAGATGTTACCAGTGCCACGACAAAGAGCCCATCTTAGAGGAAGCTCTGTCTTCTCCTTCTGGGGCACGGAGTGTGGCAGAGCCTTGCTGGCCAAGAGGCAGGAAGGCTCAGGTTTGAGTCCAGACCACGCAAGCCGGCAGGAAACAGCTCCCTGGGGCCCTGGCGGAGGGGAAGGTGGGCACCTGGAACCCTTCACCCAGAGGGCATATGGATAGGTTTGCTAAGAACTGCATAGGTCTCACTCCCCACCTAGCTCTGAGGCCTGGGAGAGGGTCCCCGGGTGTCACTGTGAAGCTGGGGACATCACGCAGAGTTGATAGGTCAGTGTACGGAGCTCCGTGCAGGCCACGCAGCTGTCCAGTGTATTCTCTGTGTCCACACACACCTGCCCATGCCAGACCTGCCTCACGCCCGACATCACCACAGTCCAGACGCTTCCCAGGCAGGCTCTGCCTCACTGGAGACTGAGAATCATCCCCACGCCATCCCCCCCATCCCCAGGTCAAGTGCAAAGAAAGAGGCTCACACTGGGGTCTCCTTGGCCTGCAGCTTCATTGGGAGGGCTGGAAGGCCCCAGAGCACGGCTGTGTCAGAAGCATGGGAACAGAGTCCAGGGCTGCTCAGTGCTGCGGGGGCTGAGGCTGCCAGGCCCGTCTGTGTCCCCACAAGTCCTGCTATGTCTCCAGTTCCTTACTGCTCCACCATGAAAAGTAAACGTGTCTGCCACCTTTAGTCTCTCTGCCGTTTCTTAATTCCCTTCCAAACCTCTGCGGGGGCCCTGGCCTCTGCCCTGTTCCAGAGGACCCTCCTCCTCAGGGCAGCTACTGCTGCTGTCTCCTCCATCCTCGGCACCAGGCCCTCGCTCCTCAGACTCGTCCTCACTGTCGCTGTCGCCACTGTCTGCAAGCAGCCTGGAAGGGGGAGGAGTGTTCACTATGGGCGCACTCACTCACAGAAGCCCCCGGCTGAGGGCAGATTCTCCTATTCCCCAGGTTCTTAAAACCAACACCTCTCCAGTGGGACCTCCACATTCCCTCTTACACAGTCACAAAACCCTCGTGCTGCTGAGGGATCCACCCCTCCTCCCCACCCCCGCCATCCACAGGAGGGGCTGAGGCCAGAGGCAGAGGAGAGCCCTGGGAAGCCCAAGGACCTACCGGGTGCCAGCCACTGGCCTGTTGGGGTTTGCAAACTCTCGCCCAGAATCCACGTCAAAAGGATCTGAACAGAGGAAGCAAGCAAGAAAGGGACCTATAGATGAGCTCAGAGCACAACCAAGCCCCCCAAATGCTGGCGTAGGAAGGCCCCCCCACCCGGCTTCTCAACAGGAGGTGGCATGCCTGGAGGGTCCTGACTCCCAACCAGGGGGCTTGGGTCCATGCCAGGCCTCACCGATTTCCTCCTCCTCGGGGCACTCCTTGGCGTGGGCCAGGAACTCCTGCTGGGCCCGCAGCACCTCCTCCGCACTGCTGCAGGCTGCGTACGTGTCCAGGAGCTGGCGATTCAGGTCTAGGAAGCCCTTGCCCCACTTGAACTTCCGCAGCAAAATGACAGCAAGGTCCGAGAAGCCTGACGGCGAGGACACCGGAAACCCAAGGATGTCGACAATACCTCTCCCATCCCAAGTGTTCCCAGCACCCTCAACGCTGTCCCCACACCTGAAACTCCCCATCAGACACCATTCTATGGTCCAGACAGCCTGCTTGCCCTCCTCTGCCATTCACGAAGGCCCTCTCCCCATGTCTCACGGGGCCGCCTGAGCCTCCACGGGGACCATACATTCTCTGAGGACAAGTTGAGGGGTGAGAGAGGTGGGGCTGAAATCCTGGCCTGTCCACCTCGACCGCCCCACACACCCTCACATGGCTCCTGGGAGGTGCCAGCAGAAAACCCATCGCTACCAGTGTAGCCAGACTTGGCAGCAGGCCGGCGCTCACCCAGGATGCAGAAGGTGGCAGCAAAAGCCTCCACACAGGACAGCTTGCAGGGCCGGCCGTAGTTGACGGGGTTGGCAGCGACCAGGTGGGGCAGTAGCCGCAAGTGGCTCCCGCGCATCTTCCCAAACGGGGTCTCATCCAGTCGGGCCCAGGAACAGTCGATGACAGCGACCCCACTCTGTGCGACCAGCTGTCTGTTAGGAGCAGAGCAGGGTTGGGTTCTGGAGACCACGTCCCTGGAGACTGACCTCACCAGGGATACAAGAACATCATTTCTCGGCCCCCAAGCACCCCCAACAGTGTGTGTTCCTGCAGCAGACTCCTTTATTCACTCGTTTACTGAGACCGACTATATCCTGCGCTAGGCAACGGGGGAAAACTAGACCAGTACACCTAGGTGAGCCCGGCAAGAAGGATGCGCCAGGGTCCCGGGCTCAGGGAGAGCACAGAGCCCAGGCAGGGACCCCGCCCGCTCCCCCCACCCGCGCCTCCCCGCTCCTACCTGTCTGCGGGGGACACGTACTGGGAGCCCACGGGGCTGAGCACAACGCCGCCGAACCTGTGGCCCAGACGCAGGCAACGCACCATGCCTAGGCGGGCCAGCTTGCGGCCAGTGCAACGCCGGGGGTCGCAGTGGCCCAGCTCCCACATGGCCAGCGTGCAGGGTAGCCGCGCCGGGCCCGAGGTGCCCTCGTCCTTGGCCGCCTCTGGCTCCACGGACGCTGCACCGGAGACGGAAGGATACCGAGCCTCAGGCGCAGTTCGGATGCCACCCCCGGCCCCCAACTCCCGGGTCCGCGATCGCGCCCCACTCACCGCGCAACGCGGCGCCCACCTCCTCGGCGAAGGCCTCCAGGGAGCGGCCCGCGGGGTGGCGAGCGCGGCCTCCTTCAGCCCCCATCCCCCGCGCCACCCTCCTCCGGCCCATGGCGGGCAGCTGGGTCCCGGACACCGCCCGCCTCACAGCTCGGCTGCGGCCGGGCCGCGCGTGTCTGCGCAGGCGCCGAGCGCCACTTCCGGCCCGGCGGCGCTCACGTGACTGCGCGCGGGGGAGCGATGGCGGCGAGGCTGGCGGGCTACTTGCTGCTACTGCTGGGGCTCGCGGCGCCGGGTTAGTGTCCCCGCGCTCCGGGGGCCCTCGCGTGCGCCGCCTCCCGCCCGCCTCCTGACCGCCCCGTTCCCCGCAGGGCCCGCGCCCGCCGCTGCCGCCAAGATGAAGGTGGTGGAGGAGCCCAACGCGTTCGGGTGAGCGGCCGCGCCGGGCGCGGCGGGGCGCGGAGGGACAGCCCGCAGCCCGGCTCCCCCTGACCCTGCCGCTTCTCGCAGGCTCAACAACCCGTTCCTGCCCCAGACTAGTCGCCTCCAACCCAAGAGGGATCCTTCACCCGTGTCTGGTGAGTGCGGGACCCTGGCCGCGGACATGGGGGCGGCCAGGGAGGGAAGCGGGGAGCCGGCTCGGGTTTCCGGCTCGGGTGGCCGGGGCAGCCTGGGATGAGGGCCCTGAAAGGGCCCGGAGTCTCGTGCATTCGTTTGTCAGCCTTTCAGAGTTTGAGTGCACCAACGTTAGTATTCCAGAACGTTCTAGTACGAGTTAAATAGTTACCCCCGAATTTAGTCCTCTTTAATTCCTTTTGTGAAGGTGATCTCAGTTAATAGTTGGCCACAGACGTCTTTTGTGCTTTTACGTGCGTAAGTGTACAAGGAAAAATGTGCATTAATGTGGTTTGGTGCTTTCTGCCGCTATTTTTTAAAACGTATTTTTTGCCTTTTTTTGAACAGCACGAACTACGCAGGTTTGCTCATTTGCTGTTGTTGCTCGCCGTGTGTCTTCATGGTGGTGAACACTGGCCTTCACTCTTCTCTCTTGATACCTAGTCTTTCATAGGATGGCCCTGTGTCCTTTTATCGTCAGATGTTACGTTTAAATTTGTTGGTCGTTAGAAGCAATGCTGTGGAGAACATCATTCGTACGGATTGTCTCTTTCTAGGCTGTGTGCGTGGTTTCCTAAGGCAGGATCCCAGAAGTGGAATCGCTGGGTTGTCAAATGAGAAACATGGGAAGCAAAAAACCCAGTAATGTTTTTTATTGAGCACTACTGTGTGTTAGGGTCTGTGATGGGAATGCAGAAATGAGCAAAACGTAGAGAGCTTGTTCTCTCTTCGTGACAGTCTAATGGGGGGAGTGTGCGTGTGTGCGCCAATAAAGAAGTAGGTGAAATGTAGAATGCTTGATGAGAAATACTCTGTAGGTCTGGAAAGCAGAGACGGAAGTGTGTGTGAAGAGGTGAGTGTTGTTTTGGGAATTGCCATTTTATTTATTTTTTTAAAGATTTTATTTATTTACTTGACAGAGACACAGTGAGAGAGGGAACACAAGCAGGGTGAGTGGGAGAGGGAGAAGCAGGCTTCCCGCTGAGCAGGGAGCCTGATGTGGGGCTCGATCCCAGGACCCTGGGATCATGACTGGAGCCAAAGGCAGACACTTAACGACTGAGCCACCCAGGTGCCCTTTTTATTTTTAATTATTATTATTAAGTAAACTGTACACCCAGTGTGGGGCTTAAACTCAAGACCCCAAGATCAAGAGTCATATGCTCTAGGGACAGAGCCGCTTAAATAGGGGAGTCAGGAAAAAGCTGAGAAATGACATTTTGGCCAGAAGCTGAAGGAGGAAAGGACATGAGAGAGGGATGGGGATATCTGGGAAGAGGAGTCCAGCAAAGGGAGGAGGGCAGGTAAAGGCCTCCAGCAAGGACGCCCAAGCCAGAGGGATTGGGGGTAGGTAGGATGAACTCAGAGAGTGAGATTTCACTCTAAACTATTCCTGCTTTTTATTACAAAAAGGATTGAAAAGAAAAATGGAGAAATGGGACAGTAGACACCCGTGTGCTCTGCGCCTCCGTGAACAGTTCACATTTGCCTGGTCCTCCTCTCTTTTATCATTTTGAAAAATGTGAATTTCCATTTTGCTGAACCATTTGAAACTAGATTACAGATATTATGACACTTTATCCGTCAATAGTTCCAGTATGGATCCCCCACCCCCCCAAAATTAGTAGTAAGTGTGTAAACAGTCCACATCCCCCAGTCGTTCCAGTGTCCTCTACAGCTGTCCCAACCCCCCTGCCCCAGGATTAGTCAAGGGTCACACATGTATTTGGTTACTCAGCTGTCTGTAATCTTAAATCTGGAACAGGTCCCTTTACACTGTACCCCCTTTAAAAAAGGTTTTCATGACCTTGACTTTGGAGGAGTCCGGGCTAGTTGTCTTATAGAATGACCTCCTGGATTGCTCTGGTTTAGGTCATTTGCCTGGTTCTCCTTTCTTTGGTGTGTGCTCCGTGAGTGGGGAGATAGGCTGGGAAGCTGGATTACTGTCAGGTGGTCAGGGTCAGCGGTCTGGACACAGATCCTTCCTAGCAAGGCAGTGGACCATGTGTGGCCTCATGTGGGAGGGCAGTGCTTTGTGGCTAGGGTCCCTCCACTGTCCACACGGGCTTCTGCCTCTGCTCTTGGCATGCGGACTGCGAGCCGTCCCTGGGCTCTGAGTGACCGCTGTGCTCAGGAGTCTTGCGTTCTACCCCGAGGGAGGAGGAGAGTGCGTGCCTACTTTCTGCCTCTCTCATGCAGCTGCATCTCCTAGCAGATGGCCTCTGACAAAGAATACCCTTCCTTTCCCCTCTTTTTTCTTTTTGAAGATCATCATCGGCTCATTTGAAACTATTTTTATTGAGCTATAGTTGACACATTCAGTTTGATGAAATGTGGCAGTTGATCACATCCATGTCCTTGTTGCCCAAAACAAGGTGTAGAACAATTTCATCAACCAGAAAATGACTGTGTTCCTTTCCACATCCTCCTCCTCATCACTTTCTGGTGTCTGTCACTGTAGATGAGTCTTCTCTGTGCTTGGCCTCCAGCTACATGGAGTCCCAGAGCATACGTTCCCGTGTCTGGTTTCTTTCCAGCCTCGTGTTTCTGGGACTCATCCGTGTTGTTGTGTATATCACTGTTCTTATTGGTGAGTACATGTAAAAACTGAAATTGAGTATGGCCCGTAATTGATTCTGTCATGCCTATGTCACTGTCCTAGTTGAGGTGATGAACCAGAGCTAGGTAAGCATTGGGAGAGCCTGCGTGATGGTACGTGGACCGTGGAGTAGGAGTTTTGCAACTTCTTGTAAGTCTCATTATTTCAAAAAGCATATACACACATATATATGTGTTTATGTTGGGAGATCCATGTGACTTTAAGTTTCCAACTGAAATGTAGTATTACAGGGCTGGGGTTGTTTTACCTTTTTCTAACACTGAAAAGCTGGGTTCCTTAATCACATAAGTATATTTACTGGCTAACTCCCATAATTACAGAAAATAGCTTTGGGATTATAACAATACTACTAGTAACATGAAATGAGTGGGTGAAGCTTGAGTTTTTATGCAGTTCATTTTAGGATGTGTCCAACCAGAGACAGACGTCAGAGCTGTGTGGTGCGAGGCTGAGCACGTCTGTGTCTGCTAATCACTTCGACAAGCACTTTGGGTCAGATGTTTCTGCCTGTGCTCAGTGGTAGGGCCTGACATGCATCTTTTTCACTTTCGATTTTCACTAACTTTAAAACCTTCTTTTTAAGTTTTTTTGTTTTGTTTTTTAAGAATCATCTATTTTATTTTTTTAAAGATTTTATTTGACAGAGAGAGACACAGTGAGAGAGGGAACACAAGCAGGGGGAGTGGGAGAGGGAGAAGCAGGCTTCCCGCGGAGCAGGGAGCCCGATGCGGGGCTTGATCCCAGGACCCTGGGATCACGACCTGAGCCGAAGGCAGACGCCAAACGACTGCGCCACCCAGGTGCCCCAAGAATCATCTATTTTAGAGAAAGCGCTCAAGAGCGGGGTGGGCGGGGAGAGCGGCAGAGGGAGAGAATCCCGAGGAAACTCCTCACTGAGCCCAGAGCCCCACCTGGAGCTCGATCTCATGACCCTGAGATCATGACCTGAGCTGAAATCAAGAATCGGACGGTCAACCGACAGAGCCTCCCAGGTGCCCCGATTTTTACTTGAGTTTAAACAGTTTTGTGATAGGGCCGATTTGGAGCATGTGGGAAAGTGGGAGGGAAGGACGATGAGGCCCCAAATCCCGGCACTCAGCCTCAGCCCTCACTCCGCAGCCCTGTTCTCACCACTCAGCTCATTTGTAAATATTTTGGCGTCAGGGCGCCTGGGTGGCTCAGTCGTTGGGCGTCTGCCTTCGGCTCAGGTCATGATCCCAGGGTCCTGGGATCGAGTCCCACATCGGGCTCCCTGCTCGGCGGGAGGCCTGCTTCTCCCTCTCCCACTCCCCCTGCTTGTGTTCCTGCTCTCGCTACCTCTCTCTCTGTCAAATAAATAAATAAATTCTTTAAAAAAAAAAAAAAAAAAAAATATTTTGGCGTCTTCGTCCTAAGGGCATAGCCACATTATCTTCTTCACGCTTTAAAAAAAGAAAACAAAAACACTAATTCCTTCATTAAAAATCCTGTCAATGCCTTAGGTTTCTAATGGTCTCACATCGTTAAGAGCGGGTTTGTCCAAGTCGGCGTTTCTGCTCCGTGTGCTGTGGCCTCATGGACTTTGGATCTATAGCTCCTCTCCCTGTTTGCTCACAATTTCTTTATTGAAGAAACTGGGTCATTTGTTTACCACTTCTGAATTTTGTTCATTGCGTTCCTGTGGTGCTTAACATTTCTTCTTCCTGTTCCTGGAATAAAAACTGTTTTTTGTTTTTTTTTTCCCTTTCCAATCTGGTGCCTTTCGTTTGTTTTTATTGTGTCTTGCACCGGCCAGGCCTCCTGTGCTGCTGAAGAGCCGCTCTCCCTTCCCTGCTCCTTGCTCAGCATCCCTCTGTCGGCTCGGGCGTCCCGCCTTGGTCGGGGAGAGGAGGTTCCCTCTTCTGCCTGCTTGCTGAGTTTTCACCATGCGAATGAATAGGAATTGTGTCAAATGCTTTTCTGTACCTATTGAGATGCTCAGAGAGTTCGCTTTTTGGGCTGTTTATACAGTGGTTAGCGGGCATTTCTGAATGTTGAGCCAATCTTGTATCCTTGGAATGAACCCCACTCGGTCAAGATGAGTACACGTTTTATATATTGGATTTAAATTGCTAATTATTTCTGACCTGCTTTTTATTTGTAGAATTTCAGTTCTTTTTTCTATTTTCTACATAACTGCTGAGACTTTGTTTATTCCTGTTTTGTTTTACTCCCTTGAACATGTTGTAATAACTGCTTTAAAATTCTCTTCTGCTTCCAGCATCTGTGCCGTGTGGGGCTTGAGCCGCAGTGGTTTTCCTTTTCTCTCCAGTGTGGGTCGCACTGCCTGCGTGCTCACATGTCTCATATTTTTGGAGTAAGTTCTTGACGCGGGCTCGGCTGTGCTCCTTTGAAGAGCATGATCTCTTCAGACAGATCTGAGCCCACACTCGGGCCCTGCTGGGTCTCTGGCTTTGCAGGCCTCCCCCCATGTGTGTGTGCAGGGCTGGGCCAGGGAGCCCTGCAGAGCTCGTAGGCAGTTTTGGGCTGCCTTGTGGTGCATTTCTTTTCTTTTCTTTTTTTTTTTTTTAATTTGACAGAGACAGCGAGAGAGGGAACACAAGCAGGGGGAGTGGGAGAGGGAGAAGCAGGCTTCCCGCCGAGCAGGGAGCCCGATGCGGGGCTCGATCCCAGGACCCCGGAATCATGACCTGAGCCGAAGGCAGACGCCTAACGACTGAGCCACTCAAGCGCCCCCTTTTTGTTTTTTTTAAGATTAAAAAATATATGTAAAGATTTATTTATTTTAGTGAGAGTGAGCAAGCCAGGGGGCAGGGGCAGAGCAGAGGCAGAGAGAGAGAGAGAGAGAGACTTAAACAGACTCCATGCTCATCACAGAGCCCGACACGGGGCTGTCTCACAACCCTGAGATCATGACCTGAACTGAAACCAGGAGTTGGACACTTAACCGAGCCACCCAGGTGCTCCTAAGATTAAAAATATTTAAACTCTTCTTCATAAATATTTTTAACATCTTTTTTTCCAACTAAAAAACAGAATGGGTAGCATAAACATGGTTTAATAGATTATATTCATGGCTTGGAAAAAATTACCTGACTGCTCCCTGCTCAGTGGGGGAGTCTGTTTCTCCATCTCCCTCTGCCCCACCCCACATGCACATTTTCTCTCAAAATTTTTTTTTAAAAATTACCCAACAAAAATGTAAAGGCTTTCAAAACAGGTATAAAGGGTGAATGTTAAATTATTCTAAGATTTTTAAACGGGCCCCATTTGCTCAAAATGTACCAAAGCTCAAACTATTTTTCTACAGTGTGCCCAGGAAGTATAGGGCGTACATAAGTTAGGCAGAAATAGCCTCTCCAGCCACCTCACTGGACTATTCCTTCAGAAAGCAAACCTAATCTTTGCAGGCCTCCTGATTAATAAGGTTTTTAATGTAGTTGTTTCCAAAGATGTGAAAAGAAGGTGCTGGAATACTGCTGCCAAAGCCGGCGGCGCTTTGGGCACTGCACGTGCAGCGGGGAGCTGGTGCTGGGAGCACGGGGCCTCCATGGGGCTGCCGGCCCTGGGCTGGGTCCATTCTAGTGACTAGAAACTCTTGAGACACTGATTTTTCAGGACTATCCCTTTTTAGAAAATGTTTATTCCCAAACCAACTAACATGATTGAACAAATGTATGATCTCTAAGAATGCTGAGTGGGCAAACAACAAAACTCTCTACTGGGCAGAAGAAAGGGTGTGAGCAGTTTTCTTCAGTATGGCCCTCAGCCAGGGGAAGGCCCGCTCCCGTCCGCACTGCTCTACTTCAGTCTGAAGCTTTAAAGCATGTATTCTCAACAGAGCGAGGCTTTTCTGAGAGATGGCTTTCATCTGGAGTGATTTGTCACAGACTGAAGGGTTCTGACCCATGAAGACGTGTACATTTATAAAAGTAGTCCCACTGGACGCTTGACGTGTTTGGATTATGCAGCTCAAATAGTTTCCTACAAAATATTCTAGAGCTATTTTCATGTAATTAAGACACAACTCTCCAGTTTTACCACTCCTCCCCACCCAAATGTGTGTGTCCTTTACTGTGACTCAAGCTGGCTTCCAAAACAGGTGTCCAAAGGTTCCCTTAGGAAAGGTAAGCGAAGGACTCGCTATTTACCAGGTGACTTTAACTCTCATCCAGAGCCGTGCGGTGAGAGACACAGAGAAAGCGGTCTCAGGAAAAGCCCATTCTATTAATTAAGCTTCGCTTTTTAAAAGCCACTAGTATTTCTTCCAAAACAAAACCTTTAATGTGAAAATCTTGAGTTTTATGAAAATAATGTAGTGCAAGGATTTTCTCTAAGCTAATGATTAAAATCAAATATCTGGGAGAGACCCAATGGTTCTATTGAAGATGAGCTATTTTGTAAAGTCTGGCATTTAAAATTTAAAGTGAAAATGAGCACAAAGATCACAACAGTTACACTGCACAGTTTCCAATCTCTTACTGATTTTTTTAAAAAACCACTATTTTGAGCACGTGAAGCACACAACAAATACAGTTGAAAAAAGTTCTGTGAAAAAATTTCCCATCATTATGACAAAAGTAATCTTTTTCAGCAATTAAGTCATAATTCTAAAAGGGAATGTAGGGGCACCTGGGTGGCTCAGTTGGTTAAGCATCTCCTTCGGCTCAGGTCATGATCTCGGGGTCCTGGGATCGAGCCCCACGTCGGGCTCCCTGCTCGGCGGGAAGCCTGCTTCTCCCTCTCCTACTCCCCCCACTTGTGTTCCCTCTCTCGCTGTCTCTCTCTCTCTGTGTCAAATAAATTTAAAAGGGAATGTAAGTTAATCGTGGATTTAGAAGAGCTGAAAGCAACACAGGTGAGCAGAAGAGAGTGCTCGGACATTCGGACCCCGGGCACCGGCGAGCTCAGGACTGATCCCAGCGGGCGGCAGGTCACACGGGATTCCATGGGACTTGGAACCCAGAGTTCATGTGCAGATTTCCCATGTTTTCCAGAACGTGAGCTTTGATCTTGGTCTTGTGTCTTTAAGACTGAGAATGGAAGACAGAATGATCAGTTGTTTGCCCAGGGCTCTGATGTCCTAGCAAAGCAGGGAGAACCACCCCGGTGTGGGGCAGGGAGAGCCCCATGGGGGTGGAGGAGGCTGTCTCGGTCTTTTCTAGCAGGAAACCATGAGAAAATATTGGAGACATTATATGTCTTCTAAGCAAGACCACACACACAACAGTAAGCCAGCTGCCTTCTCCCAGATACAACCAAACGGCTCATCTAAGTTGTAGTTTCCGAAAGTAAAAATAATAATTTTATTTACTTTTTTTAATAACTGCTACACACCCAGCATGGGGCTCGAACTCAGGACCCCGAGATCAAGAGTTGCAAGCTCCTCCCACTGAGGTGGCCAGGAGCCCCCCAACTTGACTTGTAAACCAGTGTTTTTTTTTTTCAAAAGCCACGTGTGTGCTCGACTGGTTCTCAGACACCACCTGCAGTTTTGGAGTTTGAGGGTTTTTTCTTTTTTCTTTTTTTTTTAAAGATTTTGTTTATTTATTTGACAGAGAGAGATACACAGCGAGAGAGAGAACACAAGCAGGGGGAGTGGGAGAGGGAGAAGCAGGCTTCCCGCAGAGCAGGGAGCCCGATGCGGGGCTCGATCCCAGGACTCCGGGATCATGACCTGAGCCGAAGGCAGACGCTTAACGACTGAGCCACCCAGGCGCCACCGAGGGTTTTCTTTTCTATAGTTGTCTAATTGCAAACATTTCCATGACTTCCCTTGTCAGTTTTGTGCTCAGTAATGGCAGCAAAAAACAGTGAACCAAGGAAGTGTATCCACCCCTATGAGGAGGGCACTGTAGGGTTGCACCCGCGTCCGGGGGCCTGGCAGCCTGGCACCTGCTGAATTGTGTCAAGTACATGTTTTTTTCTTCGAGTTTAAAGAATTGAAGGGCTGATCCGAAAACACTGACTGTAAATGCTTTTCAGCAGTTACTCTTCGTCTGTTCTGAGCTTTGGGGCCGCTGTCCTTCCTGGGGGTGGCCCTGAGAAGGAAACGCCTGAGGGCTCATCCTCGGGGCCCACTGCCTTCTTGTGTTGCCCCGACTTTCCAGCTGCTGGGTCATCCCCCATCATCCCCGTCGCTCTGGTCCATGACACTGGGGTGGGCTCCGAAGCGCCCTGCAGGAGGGTCGGCCTGTTGTCAGCCACGGTGGCCTCTGATACGGTTCACATTGTCCTTTGCTTCTCTCTACACAGATGAGGATGTCAGAACTCTCATGGGCTGTTACCACTAACTCATGAAAGTTCGTGCTTTTTTTTTTTTTTAAAGATTTTATTTATTTATTCATAAGAGACCGAGAGAGAGAGAGAGAGAGGCAGGCTCCTTGCCGAGCAGGGAGCCCGATGCGGGACTCGATCCCAGGACCCTGGGATCATGACCTGAGCCAAAGGCAGACGCTTAACCATCTGAGCCACCCAGGCACCCAAAGTTCGTGCTCTTAAATCCGTAAGAGGGATTTTTCCTGCAAGGTCATGTTCCTCACTCTATACAGTTTGGTTCACTTGCTTTGATTTTAGCTGTAGGGACTCACAGTCATCCTTTTAACTTTGAACACGTGAACGCGTTCATACAGTTCATAAGTAAAGCTGTAGAGACAGGTGCGCTCAGACCGCCCTTCCTGCCTCATCCCATTCTATTGTGCTCCCTGTGAGGGGCCCGTTGGTTGGTCCTTTTTAAAATTGAGAGAAAGTAGATCTAGAACATTCTCGTAGTTCCAGGTGTACAATACGTGGTTCAGTATTTGTACATATTCCAAAATGATCGCCACGGTATGTTGCTCCACGTCCTGACCGAAATTTGCTATCTTCCTGCGTGCGTATGCGCGTGTGTGCACATGCGTGTGAGAATAGCCATCCTAACGGGCGTGCAGTGGCTCGTTGTGGGTTTGAAGGTTTCCCTGATGACCACTCCATGTCTATGCATTGTATTTGTAGAGCTTCTTCAGAGAACCCTTTAGTCAATCCTTGGCCATTTTGGAACGAGGTTGTTTGGGGACTTTTTGTTGTTGTTATAGGAGTTGTGTGTGTGTCCTGGAGATTACCCTTACTGGAAGTGTGATTTTCAAGTGTTTTCTTGCGTTCTGTGGGTTGTCTCTTTCATTCTCTTGATAGTGCCCTCTGATGCACAGAAGTTCTAAGTTTCCAAGTCCAATTCATTGGTTTTGTTTCTTAGAGTGCCTTTGCGGTCATAGCCAAGAAGTCATTGCCAAAGCCCATGTCCTAAGGATTTTCCCCTGTTTTTCTACTAAGCTTTTTAGGCTTAGCCTCAAATCCATTTTGAGTTATTTTTGTATATGGTGTAAAGTAAGCTTCTGGTTCCTTCCTCTACGTCTGGTTATTGTTTCCTGGCACCATTTATTGAGAAAATGGCCCTTTCCCCACTGAATGGTCTTGATATCAGATCATAAGAATGGATGTTCAGGACCGTCTGTGGGCTCTGGGCTCCATCACCCCACCTGTGTGCACGCCAGCACCACACTGTTTCAGTCTGTGGCTCTGAAGCAGGTTTTGAAATCTGGGATTGAGTTTTTCAACTGTTCCTTTTTTTTTTTTCTTAAGATTTTATTTATTTGAGAAAGACATCGAGAAAGGGAACACAAGCAGGGGGAGTGGGAGAGGGAGAAGCAGGCTTCCCGCTGAGCAGGGAGCCGGATGCGGGGCTCAATCCCAGGACCCTGGGACCACGACCTGAGCCGAAGGCAGACGCTTAACAACTGAGCCACCCAGGCGCCCCTCAACTAACTTTGTTCTTTTAAAGATAGTTTTGGCTGTTTGGGGTTGAGATTCCATTTTAATTTTAGAATGGGTTTTCCTATTTCTGCAAACAAATGTTAGTGGGATTTTGATACAGACTGAATTAGGTCATTTAGGGTAGTAGTCACATTTTAAGATTAAGTTTTCCTATCTGTGAACACAGGGCTTCTATTTACTTCATTTATTTATATCTTTAATTTTAGTCAGCTGCATTCTGTAGTTTGTACAAGTATTTTGCCTTTTTGGCTTATTCCCACTGTTTTTCTTTTCGATACTCTTGTGTATGGAATTGTTGAATTTCCTTTCTGGATTGTTAGTGTAGGGAAACACACCTGGTGTTTGTCAGTGTCGTGTCCTGCAACATTGGGAACAGACTTTTGTGGACTCTGCTTTCTCCACACGCGATCCTGGCAACAGAGTTGTGTTTCTTCCTTTCCAATTTGGATGCCTTTCTCTCTTTTGTGCCTAATTGCTCCGGCTAGAACTTGCAGTGCGGTGCTGGAACAGGGAGCGCAGTGCGGAGCGCGTCCTCGTCTTCTGGATCTGAGGAGGAGCGCGTCGGGTCTCGCGCCACCCTGCACTGCCCACAGGGCGCGCTGTGGGGTCGGCCTCGGTGGCCTCCGTTGCGCTGCTGCTTTCCTGCTTTTCTTCGTTTGTGGAGTGTTTGTCATGAAGCGGGGTTGAATTCTGTCAGGTGCTGCTTTCTGCAACACCCAGGTGGCCGTGGGGTTCCCCTCTTCCTTCTGTTAACGGATTGTATTGTTGGATGTTGAACCGTCCTCGTATTCTGGGAATGAACCCCACTTGGTGATGGTGTAGGATCCCTTTAATGTGCCGTTGAAGTGCATTTGCTGGTGTTTTCGTTGAGGATTTTCTGCATTCGTGTTCATGATGGATCTTCGTGACTCTGGTCCCAGGGTGGTGCTGGCCTCGGAGGCTCTGGGAACATGTGAGGACGACTGATCAGTTGGGTTTCGCGGAATGCGTCCATTTCACGAAGGTTGTCAATTTGTTGGAGTATGTTACTCATTCTATTCTCCTGTCTTGTTCCTGCAGAGTTGGCAGTGTCCCCCCTTTCATACCTGATTTTAGGAATTTCAGTGTGTGGGGTTCTCTGTCAATCTAGCTAAGGCTCATCAATTTTGTTGATCTTTGTAAAGGACCGGTGTTGGGTTTACTGATTTTTCTTTTGCCTCTGCTCCAACCTTTTATGATTTTTTCCTTGAGCTAGCCCTGGGTTCAGTGTGCTCTTTGTCTAGTTCTGGAAGGTGTAAAGACTCAGGGTCTGGTTTGTCGCCCATGTCCAAGTCCCTCAGCATTGCTGGCACCGTGCCCGTGAGCTCTGGAACCCTGTGGTCACTGTGTCCGTCCCAGAGTGTTTTCTCATTTCCCTTGTGATTTCCTGTTTGACGCAGTGGTTAAGATGCTAACTCCCACATTTGTGCATCCCCCACACATGCTTCTGCTGTGATCGGGAAGGAAAGCACGTGGGTATAACCCATCTCAGGTTAGTAAGAACTCGCATGGAGCATCCTTGGTCTCCTAACGACTTCCGGCTTAGGGTCTGGTCTGTTTGTGGTGGGGTCCGGGCCGGTGCATACCCTCGGAATGTACTTGAAAGGACAGACCCTGTGGAACCAAAGTGGCTCAGCTTTGTGACTTCTCTGTCCCTCCTCTCCTGCGTTACCCCATTGATGTTTTCTTCCAGGCGACACGCTTGATTTCAGTCTCATTTCCGCTTGTGTATATCCCACGTCTATTTTCTCTGGAAACCACGGGGGTTAGTAACATTGGAAATGACTAAATTCTGTTATGAATTTTTTCAACTGTCACATCCCATATGAACGCTCCCGTCAGCTCTGCCCCTCCCCCAGCCCGGTCACCGATCCCACTGGCAACCCCCTTGGACTGGGTGCCACCAGCAAAGGCTTGTGATGCTGTGTTGTGCGTCTGTCTTCCGGAGTCTATAGATTGACCCTCCCGGCCGTGCAGGTTGGCCGTGGATTCACGTTTACTGGAGAAGCGTACAAACTTGCTCCGTCTGGACGGGCACCCCACAGCCATCAGGAACCCCTCAGCTCCGCCTCCGTGGGGAGGGTTGTTTTGGATGCAGAACAATTGAGCTGCCCTCTGGCCCGCACGCCATCTGCGCGGGGCCCCGCCGATGAGCTCGGGGACGTTGCCTGCGTGTGACGGTCTTCAGATTTCTCACGATCTTCTCGTGTGTCTCGGTGAGGGTCGGAGCCTCGCCTGCTTGCAGTTCAGTGAGCGTCCTGGATTTGTAAATTCACGTCTTCTGTCCAGTTGGGAAGTTTCTGCCGGGGCTCCCATGTGGTGCCCACAGCTCCGCGGCTGTTTACTGGTTCTTCCATCTGCTCAGATGCTGTTGACCCTTCCTGCAACTTTCCTTGGCGTGGATTTTTCAGCTCCAGCATTTCTCTTGTGGTTTCTTCCTGTAATATGTTTTTGTCCGTATTCCTTTAGTTCTTGGAACATATTTAAAACTGTTTGGAAATCTTTCCTAAGTCCGGCCTCTGGGCTGCTCCTGGGATGGTTTTGTCACTTTTCCCTTGGTTGAGGCCATGTTTTCCTGCTGCCTTGTGAGAATTTGTGGAAAACAGGGCTCTGTGCTGGGGCTCCTCATCAGCCGTGTATGTGGCTGCTCTCGAAGGCCTGCCCTTCCCAGTCTCCCCCACTGCTCTGTCGTCGGTGTCCCCCCATAAGCTCCTGCCCCAAACTCCTGCACGGCTCTGTGCCCCCTGCAGCTTTCGTGAGCCATGCCCACCTTTCCTGCTTGAGATCGAAGTTAGGCAAAGCGGAGACCAGTCCTTGGTCAGCCCCAGCCTGTTGGGAAGTTGCAGACAAGCTGGCCTGCTCCTCATGACCACACTGGGGGTGGTGGTGGCAAGTACAGACACCCCAGGACTGGTCCCACCAGCTTGAAGGTGGCTCGGTACTTACTTGGTTGTGGTCACCCTCTGTGCTCCGGAACTCCTGTAAGGTTGGTTCAGCCAGTTTCTGGTTCTTCTGTTTTCCTTACATCAGGCAGGCTCCTGTGCTCCCATCTCAAGTTTAAACCGACCTGCCTTTCCCTGGAAGGTCTAGTCTTGTGGGCTGTTCGCGCACCTGCACTCCACGCTCGACTTGGCCTCTTGTGCTCTTTTCCAGGGCCTGCGCACCTCTTCAGGCTTTCTGGCAAGTGCTTCAGCCTGGTGGAGTCCACGTGAGTGAGGGGGAGGTGTTGGCGGGGGGTGGGCGCCAGGACCCCCCCTGACGCATCTGTGCCCCCAGGTACAAGTACGAGTTCTGCCCGTTTCGCAACGTGACGCAGCATGAGCAGACCTTCCGCTGGAACGCCTATAGTGGGATCCTGGGGTGAGCCAGGGGTGTGCAGGCGGGCGGTCCCGGGCCCCTGGGCTGGTGCCCCCCCATCCCGCCTCACGTGCTGTTCTCCCTCAGCATCTGGAATGAGTGGGAAATCTCCAACAACACCTTCAGGGGCATGTGGATGAGGGACGGCGACTCCTGCCGCTCCCGGAGCCGGCAGAGCAAGGTGGGACCGTGGGGGAAGGGCCCAAGGATGCGGGGACCCAGCTTCCCCCAACCTGCCCACCAAGGCTTTCCCCACAGGTGGAGCTTACCTGTGGGAAAAGCAGCCGTCTGGCGCACGTGTCTGAGCCGAGCACCTGTGTCTATGCGCTGACGTTCGAGACGCCTCTTGTCTGCCACCCACACTCCTTGTTGGGTAGGACCCTGGGGCCGGCCTGGGGTGCAGGTGGGGGGCAGGGGAGTTCGGCTAAGTGGGCGTCTGTTGGATTGTAGTGTACCCGGCCCTGCCCCCCGCCCTGCAGCAGCGGTGGGACCAGCTGGAGCAGGACCTGGCTGATGAGCTCATCACCGCCCAGGTGAGGTACAGGGCAGGCACTCCTTTGCCCGGGCGTGGCGCAGCCATGAGCTGGCTCTTCCCTCTTCCTCCGTTGCCAGGGCTATGACAAGTGGCTCAGGGTGCTTTTTGAGGATGCCGGCTACCTAAAGACCCCAGAACAAAGTGAATCGGTGCTGGAAGGAGGTGCCAAGGACCCGGCCTTCCAGACCATAGAGAGCTGCCGTGAGGTAGGGACAGGGAAGGGTGCCTGGCCCCGAGCTGGGCCGCACGCCCTGCCCTCGGAACTCTTGGTGTTGCAGGCACATAAAGAGCTGGCGAAGGAGCTCAGGAGACTGAAGAGTGTGCTGACCCAGCACGGCATCCCCTACACCAGGCCTGCGGGTGAGTCGTGCCCCGTGTGGGGCCCCAGCCCACCTGGGGACCTGCCGCCTACAGGCCAGGCCCTGTGTTGACCCCTGCGGCTCACTGTTCTGGCAGAGACTTCCAGCTCCGAGCACGTGGGCCCCAAGACACCTCCAGACGGGACAGCAGAGCCGCTCCGAGGCGACCCAGGACTGCGTGGGAACGCCTTGTGACCCGAGACCAGCAGGAAGGGGAGGCAGGTGGGGGCCACTTCCTCTGCCTCAGGGCCCCGTGGGCTCTCAGGCTCAACTCAAAGAGGCGACAAAATAAAGATGCAAAGTTTTAATTCCTGTACTGATAAAAATAATTCCATGAATTCTGTAAACCATTGCATAAATGCTGTAGTGTAAAAAAATCTAAACAAGTGTTAACTTGAAACAATTCACTACAAGTAAATGATTACGCATTATAAATACTACCTTCTGGGTTAAGAAAGTTCCATTCCAGTAACATTCTCATCTAAATATTCAGAACAAACCTAGATCGAGGCTTCCATAAATTAATCCACATGAAGCATCCACACTGAGCCGAGGTCTCCTGCGACCCCAGTTACACAAACAGCGGAGGCTGGACCGAGACCACGAGAGCCAAGAGGCAGAACGACAGCCGGACCGAGGACGGCGAGGCCCCGGGATGCCCGCGGGGCAGGGAAGGCTCCCTCGGAGGGCCCGGGCCACCAAGACACAGGTGGGGAGGACCCAACGAGCAGTCCCCTGGGGGCCCTAGGAGTTCCACTTGCGAGATTCTTGGGGGGTCCTCGCAGCGCACGTACCGGGGCAGGGGGGGGGTTTGTCCCCACGGCGCCGCAGCTCCAGTCTCTCACTGCACAACAAGAACCGACCAGAGTAGCTTATACATAGACCTCAAGCTTAACTGTCCTTAATTGTTTATAATTTGAAAACGTCTAGGGTACTTATTGGTAATAAACATTGTCCTGTTTCCCAAAGAAGACCATAGGCCTGAAATGGGAAACAAGTGCATAAATATTAATAAAAATAATTTTAACGGTGGTAACAGTAGCACAAAATATGTCATTTCTAAGAGCTAATAAATCATCACTATCATTAAAAACAAAGTAGATTCACTAAAACCAACTCAATAGTCACCTTTAGTAGTGGACTAGCTGCAGAACGTCATGGATCCACCTTTAAACAGAGCTATCGGTGTGTCTTACGTTAAAAAAGGTTTTCAACCTCTTACTATAGTAAATATTTGGTTACTGATAAAAATTTTTACCGAGCCACTTTGCACTTTACAAAATGCTATTAAACGTCTTTGGCAAAGCCACGGGTGGGGCGAGACTTCCAGGCCAGAGGGCCAGCTACGGCTGCCGCACGGAGAACAAAGTCTGGGTCAACTACAGACATCCTTTGCTGCTTCCCAGATTTCTAGGAAAAATGACCCAATGCAGACCAGAGAAGATTCAAGTCCTCACCAAAACCACACCTGTTCTCAGGAGCGTTTCTGCCACGGCCAGGCTCTCTCTGCAAGCCCGGGGTCACCGGGGTGGCTCTGGTAATTGCCAGGCTACCTGCAGCCTGGGAGCCTCACCCCTGCAAGCTGGTGTCCCTCCGGCTGCAGGGAGCGGCCGTGGGCAAGCCTCTGGCCTCAGGCCGCCCAAGTGGGAGCCAGGACACACTCCCAGCAGGCTCGCGAGGCTCAGGCACGGCTTTGTGAAGTTAATGTGAGAGCCTCCGCCATCGAGGCCCTGGGCCACACTTCCCCTCAGAGGAACACACAAACCCGAGGGAAGGGCGTCTTCCGCCCCTCGTGCGAGGCTCAGGCACTTAGAAAAGCGGCCGCAGGTCACGGAGCACGATCGGGCTCAGCGTCACTGCATGGTCCTGGAATATAAAACTCCAATTAATGTGCGTATGCACGCAATTAGGAGTCCCTTTCACAAAATTAAAAACCTCTAAATGTGTCTTTCGGTATCACTGCTATAAATACTATTTGCACTTAATTTGAAAACTATAAAAAATCCTAGGCATTTCTCACTACTAGATAAACGCTCATTTCATAAGTACTAATTTCAGGATAGGAAATCTAAGACCTTTACCATACCATGAATTAACAATAAACTGATAGGAAATGGTGTAAGTTCACAGTTCACATACAAAGCTTCGCATTATCGCATATTAAAAAAACAAGAACCTAGAAAGCAGCTTATACCAACTCAGAATGTCTAACGCCCCCGGTTTACAAAGTGCTTGGCGGGGTCACAGTGCGTCATTCCCGAGCCCGTGGGGCCGGCCGGGTGGGCTCTGGGGTGCGCCCGTGAGGTTCGAGAGAAGCAGGCCGGAGCCCGGGGTGGGGGCGCCGGAGCAGTCACCATGGGAGGGGCTGGCCCTCGCAGTAGGGGCAAGGGGGCGCGCCCGCGGCGCACGGCTCACAGAGCACGCGGTGCTGGCAAGGCTGGAGGATGGCGCCGCGGGCCCGCTCCCGGCACACGGCGCACTGCTTCGCTCGCAGCTGGAAGATCACCTGCAGGGCGAGACACGGGTGGTGGTGGGGTCGGGCGGCCTCCAGCAGAACCGAGGCCCCGGGAAAGCCATGGATGGGGCCGTCATGGGTCATTGGGGAATGTGGCCCCGGCTGCAGAGTCAGGGCCAAGGGACGCCCCTGGAATGAAGGTGGGGGCGAGAGAGCCCTCGCGAGACGCCAGGAGCCGAGCTGCCACACCGGCGTGGGAAGGGGCGGCCAAGCAGGTGGCCACCTCAAAGGGCTAGGCCCTCATAGAGGCCCCCAACCGACATGCTGTGGCCAGCAGGCTTGAGGGTCTGGGCTGGTGGGGACCCTGACTCGGGACCCGGGCCTCCAGCCACAAGAGCAGCCAAAGCCTGGGGGACTATGCCTCAGCGGCCACTGGAGGACAAGAGCGTGTGAGGGCCGTGGAACCTTCCAGATGCTCCACGGTCTCACAACAGGCCCTGGTGTGGAAGGGATTTACAGCCGAGGGCAGCAAAGGTGAAGGGTGGAGACAGGCAGACATCTACCCAGGGACCCCGGAGGGCGACCTCTGTGAGGTGCCGCTCCGGCTCCGGCTCCGGCTCTGACCCCGCGGGACGGGAGGGGCGCACACCCTGTCCTCGGAGGGCAGAGCTGGCAGTGGGGACGGATGGGGTCTGGTGAGGAAGACCGGGGGGCCGTCCAGAGCCGGAACCAGGACTCACCCCATCCACGGCTTCCAAGTCCAGGCGCAGCTGACTTTGCAGGGAGTGCAGCTTGGGGAGAGGGACGGCGCCCAGGTCGGCACAGCGCTGCAGCCCCCGGCCCTCCAGCTCTTCCCGGAGCCGCCGGAACTGGGCCTCCACCTCCTCCTTCTTCTGCAGCGCCAGGTCCCGCGCACTGTCTGCGGCCAGGGCCCGCTCCTTCGCCTCCTTCGCCTCCCGCCGCCACGCGTCACAGGCCTGAAACCCGGGGCAGGGGCGGGCTGCAGCAGCGGCACGGGGGCCCCCCTCGCGGGCGCGCCTGCCCCACCCCCACCCGTGCTCACCTGCTGCACCTGCTGCCAGGACTCCTCCCACTGCCTGATCTTCCTCTTGGCCTCGTCCAGCTGCCGCCTGACGCGGGCCAGCTCCGCGCTGTTCGGACTCGCACTTGAGGACGGGGCAGGGCCGGTGTTCAGGATGGGGGACGGGCTGGGAGAAAAGCTGCCGGAAACAAAGTCCCAGATGCTCCCGGGGACGCCGTTCAAGCCTGAGCGCAGAGGGGACAGGAGAGGTCACAGGCCGTGGCGCTGAGACCCCACCTCGGGGCCCCGCTGACAGTGACCCCTGCCCCTGGCACCCTTTCCAGCTGCTTGGGCGTCTAAGCAGAAGAGGACATGAAGTCAGGGCTGTCCCTGCGCCATCCCTGGCCCCCAAGCCCCACCTTGCCTCAATCTGCAGGCCCCGCAGCTGTGGGGGTCGCCTACGGTAGGGGTGTGCACGAGAGAGTAACGTGATACTTAAAATACTCTTTTAAAATACGACGAGTTACACGAGGTAACGTCTCCCAACAAAAAATACAAGGACTTGTGCCGTTACTGTTGCGCCGGTCGGTGTACTTGGCGCCGGGTCTCTAGTGACATCACAGGTCCCGGGGCCTGAGGCCCACCACCGCGCACGGGTGACAGCTGGGGCCATCCCGTGTTCACGCCCTGAGGCACCCTCAGCGGACTGGACAGGGGACCCCTCAAGCGGTGGCCGCCCCTGAGATCGGGCAGTGCAACCACGTGGGAGGGCAGCACACCCCACCGCCCCCCTCCCCCCACAGACATCATGCAGGGCAGGCATGTCCCCACCAGCACCCGCTCACCTAAGGAGCTGTAGGACGCGGCCGAGGAGCCCAGCGCTCCGGGCTCCGATCTGAGGGCCGGCGGCTGCTGGGGGGGCGTCATGGCCGAGGAGACGAGTGGCCCCGACAGGGACTGGGAGAGCGAGCTGAGCGGGGAGGTGGACAGCGATGAGGACGAGTGCAGGGATGGGGAGCGGGGCAGGCAGCCCGGGATGCTGACGGGTGCCGAGCCCCCCAGTGACCTCGGACCTGCAGAGAGCGGGGGAGGCCAAGTTAGCGGGCGGGGCGGGGGCAGCGTGACCACCATGCAGGGACACGGCGGCCGCGCCCGGGTCTCTCTGCGGAGACCATGTTGCTGAGACGGAGGTACCCCGAGGGGCCAGGGGCTGAGAACCTGCCCAACCGAGAACCGCCGCAGGGCTCTGAGGAGAAAGCCTGGCCCTGGGAAGAGCCCGCGGTGCGCCCTCCTACCTGTCGGGCCCAGGTCGCCACTGTCATGCTCTTCCAGCTCTCTGTCTAGAGCTGTGAGGCCGACGTCACAGAGATGAAGCTCCAGAGCAGAACCTGGTGAACCAGACGTCATGTCAGCGCGGGGCCACACTGCAGCCTGGCCCCCACTGGGGAGACCCGCCTTCTCCTCCCCCAGACCATGGCGCTAGCACGGTCTCTGGAGCCCTGGTACGCTCTAGGCCCATCTGCTAAAGGATCAGAGGCATCGAACAACGTGGGGCCCCCCACCTCCCAAAGCTTTCCCTCTCCTGCAAGTAGGGGCCTCCCTCCCTTCACCCCCACCCCCTGACAGCAGACCCTGGGGACCCAGCTCAGGCCCACCAGCCCCCAAATCTTCTCAATTCAGCAGCTGCACAGCGGTCGACTCCGGAAGGAGCGGCAGAGGACCCGGCCCTCCGTGTGACTCCCAGGACACCGGCTGGGGCCTGAGCTGCTGCTGTCTCCTGGCCCAGGGTCTGCAGAAGACCCTGCGGCGCTGAAGGCGCAGCACAAGGAGGTCAGCTGCACGCCGCCCTGCCCCCACCATGCACCCTCCCAGGAGCAGGTGGGCCTTTCCCGTGTGGCTGAGCCTTGCCCACCCCCCGCTGCTGCCCGATCAGATGCATCAGGTACCATCTCTGGAGGCCACAGAGCATCCCCCGTCCCCAGGCCCCCAGGACAGACTGCCGTTCCAAAGCCCAGGGGATGCACCGTGGAGGCCCTAGTTGGGCCTGCTCGTTCTGGGTCCGTGAGCCCGGCTTCCGGAGCCTTCTGCCTCTGCCCTACACCCAGCGGACTAGTGTCAAAGTCCCCTGAACTGTGTCTGACAAATGACAGCAAGTCAGAACCACTGGTCATTTCTGACCACGTCCCGCCCTCAGCTGGGCCCAGACTCCTGGCCATGTCGGACACGCCGCTGTGCCAGGGACGTGCTGGGAAGCAGCAGGAGGACCGCGACCACTGCAAACGACTGCATTCGAATCCAGAAGTGAAGGCCGAACCTGCCGGAGGCTGCACAGAAACTACTACCTCTTCAAATGAAAAGCATTTACCGTAATTACTGGGAAAACACGGGGTGGAGAGTCGGGGGGAGACAGACTTCCAAACTACCGGCTGCGGGACACGTGCAGAGCAGACTTGAGGTCCGGCCCCAGTGGGGACCGCAGCGTCCTGGAGGCGGCCCAATGCTGCCTAAGTCCCCAGAGCGCAGGCGCACATCCGCCGTCCTCGGGCCACCAGCTCTGGCGTCTGTGGCAGGTGAAGAGGAGACGTGCTGGCCGGGGCTGGGGGCCCAGGGGGCTGCACCGCCTGGCGAGACCTGTGCACTCCGTCAGTGCCACTGCGCCCGCTCGCAGACGCGGCCAGGAGCACAGAGCGGGGGCACTATGCAGGCACCGCCCCCCACCCCCACCCCGCTTTGGATCCCAGCCCCCAGGAGAATTCGACCAAGGTCAGCCTGCTGCCCCACCCTTCGCCCTGGCCTCGGGCCTGCCCGCTCTAAAGGAAACACCCTTCCAACAAAGGTTTTAGGGGGTCCCGCAGCTCCCATCCAGGAAGGAGGTGAGCATGCCGGGTGGCAGCCGGGCCAGCAGCCCCCCCGCCCCACCCCGTGAAGAGCATAGAAGCCAAGGAGAGCTGAGCATGGACGTGGGGCCTCGGTCCTCTGTGGGGCACAGGGAAAAGGCCCCAAGCCAAGACAGCCAGGGAGGCCGCCGTGGCACCACAACCCCCAGCAGCCCCTGCAACCGAGAGTCGCGGGAGAACGGACAGATGAGTCCCTCAGGGAGACACCGCCCGCCTGGGGCCTGTGCAGCCCCTGCTTCCTGTGGGTTCCCTCAAACCAGGCTTCTCTGGACCCTCCACCTGCTTGCCAGCGAGCTCCTTCCTAACACCCAGCAGCACAGAGGCATTTGCATCCTGGGGCCGCCAAAACCAAGCATGACAGGAGGCGGCTTCCAACAGCGCCCCACAAATCCATTCTCGCTGTCGGGACCTAGAAATCAGTCCAGACCAAGGCCCGCAGGGCCGGCTCCCCCCAGTGGCTCCAGGGGAGGCTCTGGCCTGCTGGTGTTGCTGGCAACCCCTGGCTGTCTTGGGCTGGTGGACACATCACCTCAGCCTTTGCCTCGGCTGTCACACGGCCATCCCTCCGCATGTGGGCCAAACTACCTTCTTATAAAAACACACATCACACTGGGTTAGGACCCATCCGAATGACCTCATTTTACCTTGTTTGCATCTGCAAAGACTGTTTCCAGATAAAATCACGTTCTCAGACAAGAAATCAGAACTGAGACCTACCTTTTGAGGACACATAATTCTACCGGCAATAATGGGAGCCATGAACAGACACCTGCCCAACTACCCTCTTGGGGGCTCTGGTGCTTGAACAGGCATCTCCCGAGTAGACCAAAGGCCCAGAACTCCTGGGACCGCCCCCCCCCCCCCGGACAGAACTGTGAACTGCCCGAAGGGTGCACCTGCTCCTGGGGCAGACACTGCAGATCCTGATGCCTCTCACCCAAGCCCACCCCTCGCTGACCAACCCCCACCCCTTCTTGACATCCTGTCTCCACCTCACTCCAAACTACTGCCAAGCCTTGCCCTCCAGCTTTGTCAGCCTTGTACCCATGCCTCTGTACCCCTTGAAAAGGCAGCATCCCTCTCAACCTTGCCCTCCTACCCTGAGGAGCCTGGGGGGCTTGGTAGCCCCTCCAGTGCCTGCTCCATGCCCAGACACACCCAGCTTCGGCAGCCCTAACCCTCAGATGCCAACGTCCCCCAGTGCACTTTGCCGCCTCCCACCAGGAAGAGGCCCCACTGTGGCATCAGCAGCTTCTCAAACTCTGGGGACACAAGAGCCTCCCTCGCTGGTGCACCAGGGCCCACGCACTCAGTGGGAGCCCAGCAGGAGACCTCAGCCCCTCTATCCTCCCTGAACTTGCACCAGTGAGGGCCCCAAGCTCCAGCTATCTCAGCAGATTGCCCCTCATGCCCCACCAGCACTGTCCCTCAAGTGGCCTTTCTATGATGCCAATCCCGGCACGTCAAGAGTCCTTCCTCCCAGAAAGACCGTGCCCCTGGGCGTGCTGGTGGACACTCGGGCCAGACCCAGCCCCCACTGCGGCTCTTCCTGTCACACAACACTGCTGTAGGCTGCAGCCTGGCAGGCCTTCCATCAGCGCCCCTTGTCCTGTGAGAGCTTCTGCTCAGCCTCACAAACCCTCGTTTTGCACGTCGGCCCAGACTTTGAGGGCACCTGGACCCCGTGCAGACTCACCTGCTGAAAGCAAGCACTGCCCCCCACCATCTGCCCTGCCCCCACCTCTCCACGCTCTGCGCTGTGGCCACAAGGATGGAGGCCCAAACCCACCCTTCCTGTGCTGGCCTAGGGTCTCAAGCCTCTGTCCTGCACATGCAGGTCAGCCAGGCCTGATGATGCGGACTTAACCTTCAGCACCAGGTCAGGCATGGTATGCTTTAAACCGACATTCCTAGAAACACTTTCTGAATAACAAAAGCACAAATGAACTGACAGATGGGGGAGAAGAAGCTGAAGCAGGAACCTTTCCTCACCTGGAAAAGATTTATCTTTTCACGGTCCCCCACCCCCACCCCCACCCCATGACTCAGCAGAGATGCCCCCCTCCCCCAGCCTCAGGCACAGAGGGGACACAGAGGGGCCGGCCCGCCCATGACAGCGCAGCCAGCGCGCAGGGGCACACTGGCTGCTCGTCTCAGGGGAAGACCCTTGCCTCCTCCACCTCACTGCTCTGAGTCAGACCCAGGTGCTCCGGGATATTCTCTAAAAGGAAGAACGAACTTTTAAGAAGACTTGAACACTCAAAATCTAGAGCCAAATTACGAAAGCTGTGCCATCTGACCCAGAACCCTTGTCTTGCCCAACTACCAGGAACCGCCCAGATGTTCATGAGAAATTAGTGGAGAGCTGCTGAGTAATTGCCCTGGCAATCCCCAGATCCTGACGTGACACAGCACATTCAAGAGGCAACGCGGTCCTTCGGGGTCAAAGGACACACAGGAACAATGCGCACAGTGCATAGAATTAAAGACCAGCACAGGGCAGCCCTGATACCCGGGATGCTCCCCCGCCAGGGCCGGATGCCCCCCCAGCAGACGGTCCTCCCCTAATACAGGATGGAGAAGCAGCCAGCAAACCCACTCACCCACCCGCCTGAATTTCCAACAGTGCAGGCGACGATCCCCGGCAGGACAAGGCAGGAACCACGTCCTCGCCGGGGAGCAAAAGATGCACCTCTCCCCCTGGAGAAGCCCCGCGGATCGCGCCCACGCAGGGAACCAGCGGGCGCCTCTGCAGAGCAGGTTTCCAAAAAGGGTATGTTTGCATTCACATCCCTGCACAGCCTCCAAGGAACCTGGTACTGACCCCTGGCTGTCACACCTGGCCCGGCACACAGGCAACTACAACGGGTATGAGCAGCACCTGGAGATGAGAGGAAGTGCACCTGGGGAGGAGGAAGGTCGGGGGAGAGGAGACACTCTTCACCTGGTGGGGGGGCGTGGGTGCAGGGGGGTGGTGCACCCGGGGAGGAGGCACACCGGGGAGGTGGAAGGAGCAGGGAGGTGAGAGATGCGCCTCACCTGGGGGCATGGCGCACCTGGGGAGGAAGCGCAACCGGGGAGGGGGGTTTGCGCTCCTGGCAGGGAGGCGCGTCGAGAGGGGGTTGGCTCTCACCTCGCCGGGGGTGCACAGCCAGTTCCGCATAACGACGACCCACACCCAGACGGCGAGGGGCTGACGATGCTGACTCACCGTCCACCGCGCCGCCGCCGCCGCCGCCGCCGCCGATTCAAACGCAGCCCGCGCCCCGCCCGCCCCGCGTCGGCCCCGCCCCCGGTGACGCAAATTAGACCCGCCCGCCCACCCGTGCCAGCCCCGCCCCCGACTGACGCAACCCTTCGATCGGCCCCGCGCCAGCCCCGCCCCGAGTGACGTAACCCTGAGACCGGCACCACCCACGCCGTGCCGGCCCCGTCCCCGAACGTCGAGACCCTCCGACTCGCCCCGCGCCAGCCCCGCCCCCGCCGCACCTGTCCCGGGGCCGCGGGCAGGTGCGCGTGGGGGAGCCCAGCCAGCCCGAGTCCTCCGAGCCCCCAATCCCTCGCCGCACCTGGGACCCGGGCGGGGTGTGTGGGACCCGGGCGGGGCGCGCACCTCCTGACATAGGCACCTGCCCCTCCGGCCTCTCGGCGCCTCGAAGCAGCGTGCCCAAAGCCCAGGTGCACGCAGGGGCTTCGCTCGGCAGGGCCGCTTTTGTTAAGGGAAACGGTCTTCGCTCGGGGCGGACCAGCTCAGGTGTAAACGCGCACACCAGGGAGCGCGCCCACCAGGGAGCACGCTGTGGCCCGGGGCCAGGCCGGGGTCAGAATGAACACGACCTGGCCCTGCCCCTGCCCTCGAGGTCACTGCGAGCCCGCAGCCCCACAGCCAGGCCCTCCGGCCCCTCCATAGTCCGTCTGGTGTCGGGATGAAGGCTCTCCCGCCCTTTACTCCCAGCCACTTCCGGCAATGAGCTCCGCAGACGACTATTTCAGATGGTCACTATTTTAATCTGGAACCTGCTCACATGAAGTGTAAGGCAAAGGAAACGAAATCTATCAAATGACCCCGAAATTATTCCACTAAATCCATTAACTACACAATTAGTCTATTTATTTTAGAGTTTACTCCTTCTCTGTAGGCAGTGCACTGGTAAGGACAGAACCAGAGCCACACTATCCTATGTGAGGAGAAATCAGCCGGTCTACATCTGCCAGCCTCAGGAGGTAGGGCAGGCTCTTTCCAGCCCTCCTAAGCAGCAGAAAGGCGGCTGGCTAGGGCCCTCCTAGGGCCAGAGGGCAGCCCTGGGCAGTCCTAACTGGGCCCGTATTACTGGGGTATGACAACACGTGATCTCGGGAGAGAACAGGAGAGTCCCACCGATGGCGGCAGCTCATGATTTTAACAGCAACAAAAATGTACTATCTGTAAACAAGCAAGGTTGATCCCGAAAAGACATTAACCTCTTCACTCTGGGTAACTGGTTCACAGAACATTTAGGTAAAGGAAAGAAGGACCTGCAAAATGCTCAGTGACACACGCAAACAGGCTGAGGACCCCCTACTGGAAGGATGACAGCTGGGGACACTGAAAATATACGGATCTGATCTGGAGCTGCCACACCTGCCTCGAGGCCGCTTTCAAAGCACAGGTGCACCCAGCTCTATCCCTTCCTCGGGGAACAAAGCTGAGTATGGCCTCAGCTGATTAGGGCAGGGAGTGTCTTGCCTAATGACTTTTCTAGGATGCACCAATTTTACTATTACTATCTTTAAACTGGGGAAAATAAGCTTAATTTTTAAAAACTCTGCATAAAACCCAAAACAATAAAATCAAACATGCCGTTCATACCAATGGCTTTCCGGCTCCTGTCCAGGTGCAAACACACCTGCCCCGTGTGCTTTAACCACACGAGTAGGGCAGCCAAGCGCTGGACTCTAACATTCTCTAGGGCAGCTGCTGAGAGACACACCATACGGACTGCGCTTCCTGAATAACCAACCACTCAACCCCCGAGTGTGGAGGGGACCTGCTCAGTGGCCAGACAGCTCGGGGCTGCCTTCCCGCGGCGCCTTTTGGCCGGATGTGTGAACACTGGCACGGCTGGCCTCCGGGTGCGAGTCAGGGCTGAGTTCTCGATCCCACTGGCCACATCGAGTCCACATACAACCAGAGACCTCTGTGGTTCAAGAGGGACACCTCGCTCAACCCCAATTCCAGGTCCAGCTCCAATGCTCGTGCGTGTGTTGGTGCTTCAAAGAACACACACACACAATCTACCCATGAAGGAGGTAAGACTTGAACAAACGCCCCTGGCCTAAGGCAGAGCCGGGACAGCGGCGGGCCGTCTTCACGCCCACGTGGACAGGATTTCCACAAAAGCCCAGAGCACGGAAGCGGGGGTCACAAGCTTGTGCCCGGCAAGGAAAGAAAGGGCTCGGAAAAAACCAGTAGGGGGAGGGGGTGGCTGCATCAAGGGTGCCCTCTCTTCCCCCAGCGTCCCTTCCCGGGGCGGGGGGGGGGGGGGGGGGGGCGGGGCCAGCTCGATTCTACAGGGTTCTTCGGCAGAGAAAACAGCTCCACAGCAGAGCCCGAGCGGGAACACCAGGGCTGTGGGGGAAGACACACCCGGCCACAGAAGGTCCCCGGGCTTCTAGAAGAGTAACCTTTGAAGAACCTCTTCAGAATGAGCACAGGGGCTCTGGGAAGGCCAGCCTGCGGCGGGAACGTGGAGAATGTCCCAGGAGTCAGCCGTGACACCGGGGCAGGATTGCACACACCTGCCAGGCGTCCCTCACGTCAGCAGGAGGGACCACAGTGGCTCTCGGCCCCTTTGAAGTCCAGGACTTGCCATCTACAGGGCCGCTGGAAAGACACCCTCTCCTCCCTGACCTGGGCCAGCGCCATCTGCACCTGCATCTCAGCTACGGGCCCCGAGGCTGGCGGTGTGACCGGGGTGCATGAGTTGCAGGGGGTGGAAAACAACGTGCACACACTCCTTGGCCATCAGCCACGGACGTTTATCTCTGGGTAGGAACAAACCATCTCGGGGCTGGCCACCCGGTGCCCTGACACAGGTACACAGGGGCCTTCCCGGTCCCCCCCCCCAGTCCCCAGGAGAGAAGGCGGAAAAGAAGGGGTGTGCTCCAGGGCCCCGGGCGCAAGGACGGACCGCGCTGGAGCTGACTGGGCCGGGCCTCTCATTGGAGCGGCTTCCCTGTCCTGCCCATGGCCACACCGTCCCGGCCCACCCTGGGACCGACAACACCGAAAGAGCCACAAACAGAGCCCTTGCCAAGTCTCCCTCTACCAAGGACAGAGATTCGGGCTCAGGTCAGCCCGGCAACACGAGCCCTCCGCAGCTGCGGCCACATGTGGGACCACCCAGACATGGGCCGGGGGCCTGCACAGCCCAGCAAGGTCATCCCCTCCAGCTCCACGCCCCTCCCCTCACCCGGTGCTTTCAGCACAACCCCCCCCTCCGTCCAGGCTGCAATCACGTGGGTCATCAGTCCCCAAACCCTCGAGGACTCCCAGCAGTTAAGGGCCCTTCAGTGAGGCACGGCCTCTGGCTGCCCTCATCCCCACGCCCCTCCACTCTCATCTTAGGGCCAGGTGGCTGCTGCCGGGGGTGGGGGTGGGGTTCCCAGATCACAGGTGGCTTTCCTACAAGGAGCATTGTGCCCCGTGTCCTGAAATAGATACAACTTAGGTGCGAGGAGAAGTCGGGAGACGAGGGGGAAGTTTTAGACCTACCTGGGGGGGGGCTCGGCAGCACCGCCAAGGGGCTCAAGCGGGTGGGCGCGGGCCGGGAGGGAGGGCAGGGCGGTCGGGGAGGAGCTGCCGGAGCCGGCGCTGGACGCCACGCTGGAACCCACGCTGTGGGCGAGCGGGTGAGCCACTGCGGACACTGACAGGTGGTTCTGCACAAAGACACACAGACAAGGTGAGCAGATGCGTGCGGAGAACAGCAACGTGACAGCTCGGTGACGGAGGCCACGGCTGGGGGGGGGGACACGGATGGGACGGTTGGCTAACTTCTTTCCGCTAAGCAAAATATAAAGAAGTTGGACTCTTCCAAACATTCCAGAGGAGCTTTAAATGCCTAGTTGGGGGGCGCCTGGGTGGCTCAGTCGGTTAAGCGGCTGCCTTCAGCTCAGGTCATGATCCCAGGGTCCTGGGATCAAGCCCCATGTCGGGCTCCCTGCTCAGCAGGGAGCCTGCTTCTCCCTCTCCCTCTGCCTGCCTCTCTGCTTACTTGTGCTGTCAAATAAATAAAATCTTAAAAAATAAATAAATGCCTAGTTGGTTACGATAACCAGGACAGAGTCACTAGCTGCTGCTCACCCAGAGACAGACACAAATGCATTTAGAAAGGGTCCTATTTAGTGAGCTTTTCTGCAGAAATGGTTTTCAAGAGCAGACACATGGTGGTAAACAAAAAATCCACCAAAAGGCATCAGCAGAGAATCAACACGGCTTCTGAGAACAAAAAAATGATCTCGTTACCTGAGAAAGGTAAAAAGCATGGGGCAATGCCCATGATTTTTATTTGGTAACTAACAGATCAGAACCAGCACGCTCCTGGAGGGTGGCCGGCAGTGTGGACGGCACACTAATGACCCACAGGATGGGCTGCAAGCCAGGGCTCGGGGATCGGCGCGCCCCAGTCACCGTGCAGGCGGGGACCAGAAGCCACACTGGAGGGAAATGTGTGGCATCTGGTTTTTGCTTCAAAACGAGACAGAAGTTAGCTTTGTGCAGGGGATACGAGACCATCCGAGGAGGGGAGGGCTTCACTAGTTTGTCGGCTTAAGTGAAATTTTCTACAGTAACAATGGTAATAAAAGAATACGTTTCATGAGAGGAGAGACATCTCACACAGAATAGTTTCTCCGAGTCAGTGTTTCCTCCTGGACTGCTGGCTGTGCTCAAGAGGGGCCCCCGGTGCAGACATCAGCCACGAGCGTCAGGGACGCTGCGACAGACCGCCACCGTTCTACGTGAACCCGAACCGCACAAGTCTGGAGAGCGAGGTCCCCCCGGCGCTCCCTGGGCTCAGGCTCAGAGGTGGGCCCCCCGCCTCCACACTGCAGGCCGCCTGCTCCATCCCCCAACGCCGTCCCTCCTCCAGGCTGCGTGCGTCCCCAGCTGCGGCAGGAAGGTGGTGCAGGCACCCCACAGTCTGCCCCACACGCTGAGCCAGGCTGGGAGCCCCTGGCCTGAGGCACCTGCTGTGGCTTCATCCACCCAAAAAGCTGTAGTGCAGGGAGACGTGTCCCTCTAAGACATCAGGTGACACTTTATCCTGAAACCTGAGGACACCCTCGCTGGCGTCTCCCTGAGGCTACAGGGAGGGAGGGCCTGGAGCCGGCGGGTAGAGAGGTGCCCAGAAGCAAGGAAGGGGTCTCCAGAGGGCCGCCAGGCTGGCCTCCAGCCACGTGGCCTTTCAAACTGGAGGTCCCAGGGAAATGCTGGGAGCCACTCTGCTGACCTGGGGATCCCCAGGCTGGCTTTGGGACGGGACAGAGGACGTCTCTGGGCGCAGGCAGGCAGGGGACTGAAGATGAGCCTGGCAGATCACTCCTGGCTGCTGGTGTACATGAGGACGCACTGGGCGGTGGCGGGCCAGCGCGACGTACCCGGGGTGGCCCACACACCGACAAAGCCGCCCCTGGGGTGTCTGGGCCTGACAGGTGCATGCGTCCCCCGTGCACCTGCTATGTTGTTGCCAACATGTCAAGCTTCAGGTTCTTAATGAACATCTTACCATTTTAATCTCTTTGAAACATCACAAAATAACTAAGCTGCATTTTTACTTTCAACTCCCTTTCTGATTTCAAAGCTCCTGAGAGGAGACAAGAACCTACACAACTTGTTCCGGACACTCTGGAGAGTCCTCTGGGGGTGGCCTCAGGTGGGCGCCGGGGAAAGCAGGGCAGAGGGGGACCAGGTGCATTGCCCGTGTAGGAATTAGGAATAAAGACCATAGCAGAGACCCGCGGACAGGAGGCAACGTGCCTGCCCAGAGGGGGCATGTTGGCTGCCACACGGCGCCCCCAGGCCTTCAAAGCGCGGGTGGTGAGGGTGGTGACCAGTGCTCTGAGTGCAGAGAGCAGTGGCCAGTGCTGGTGGGGGACCGTGTCCTCATGAAAAGGGGAAATTGCAGACAGACCCGGATGCAGGGGAGAGCACCAGGCAAGACAGAGGGGCCAGTCGGACGACTTCCGGACCGTGAGGGCGTCCGGGGCTGTGGCTGAAGCAGCCCCGTGGGCGGGCTCTGTTCAGGCAGCCCCAGGACACACGGAGATGGGCCATGAAGGGCACCCCTTGCTCCCCACGGGGTTTTGGTTGTTTCCAAAGTGCAACACCAGTGTTTTTTTAACATTGAAACAAAAGACCGTGGAACAGGCCAGTTTAAGAAGAAGGTGAGTGGAAACACAATGACGCCCCAAACAGACAACGGCCGGATGGCTCTGGGTCAGAGGGAAGGCGTGTGAGCCCCAGCAGCCCGGGCTGCCCCCCTGCCGTACCTGCTTGCTGTCCTGCTCGCTGGGCCGGTGGCTGCCCTCAGCAGGGGACTCTCTCCGCTTTGCCTGCAACAGAAGAAAGCAGCGGTAGACTCCAAACACACAGACGCCTACGCTTTGCGAGCGAGCGAGAAGATGCGGAGTCCAGAAGTGTCGGAAAACAGCAAAGGTGTTCAAGTCACTACCCTCCGTCAGGTCTGACTCTGTCTCTCACACCTGCTCGCTGACCTCTGACCTCTGGGCCGCGTGAGGGAGGGTGGGAGCTCTGCGCTGTGCCCACCGCCCCCCAAGCCTGAAGCAAAGGGTTATTCCGTCGAAAAGTGCTGAACGCCGGGTGGGGGAGGGGGGGTAAGCTTCCTTTGTGAAGGCACGCCCTCCCCTCCCCCATACCTGGGAGCACTCCCTCGCCAGCACTGTGTCCGCGGGACAGACCTCACTAAGTAACCCTGACCTCACCTTACTTTACCTCATACGTTTACCGTCCCAGTTTACCACCCTGGAAACAGAAACCCCTTTTCTTTCATCTTGCCACTTCTGCACGATTTACTGCTCTTTGTTAAAAGGGTATTAAGCTGCCAGGTCCAATTGCTTCTCTATGAAGCCTCACAAACGGGTAAGTAATAACCCTTTCCTCCTGTTTATCTTTTGTCAGTTTAATCTGCAAGGGCCCCAGTGCTGAACCTAAGAGAGTAGTGGAAAATGTTTTTTTCTCCCCTACACATATACAAATCCTGATTCTGACAAGCCACCTGCCAGGAACACTGTGCCCAATGAAGGCTTTGCTCAGAGCTCAGGACCAGTACTCCCCCAGGTCAACATAAACACAAAAACTGCAGACCAAGATGTCTTTCAGATCTAAGGAGTATCCTAATTTTTATGACTCATTTTACAGTATGTGAACTCGTAGTGGTGGCTCAGGTCATCCTGGCCTTTCTTCCTTTCTTTTTTGGTTTCTGGATTTGCAAAAGAATCCAGAGTGATCACCAGGGGCAGAGGAGGGGAAGGTGTCCAGGCAAGCACTGACTGGGCCCCTTCCTTCTACAGGACACTTGGGCACGGGCTCAACCCGGAGGTCATCCTGGTATTTCTGGGTCCCTTGCATCTCTCTCATCCAGAAGTGACCTCCCACCCGCAGAGTGGGGTGAGGGCCTCCGAAGTCACTGACCAAAGACCTGAGTATCATATGCTTCCAGGCTAAACGATACTGTGAGGAAAGCAAGGTTATCCTGAAACCATTCTGCTTGCTTTTAGAATACAGGGCTCCCTGCGGGGGACCTCGCCCCTTCGTCCAGGCTCCTCGCCGCTGCGGGGGCCTGGACACTCCACACTGCACTCTGACCCCCGGTGTCAGCTGTCCCGATGCCAGTCCAGTTCCGACACCCTCTGCCTGGGGTCGGCCCCATCACCTGTCCTTGTGACTGACCACTCTGGATCAGGATGCCCACAACTCTCCTCAGCCCCAGCCGCCTTCTAGAACAGCTCACAGGGCTTCGGAAAGCACTTACTTACATTTACCGATTTATTACATAACAGACGATAGGGCAAAGAACACAGACAGCCAGAGACAAATCAGGTGAGGTCCAGGAGAGTCCTGAGCTCAGGCAGGTGCCACCTTCCCAGCACAGAGATGCTACCAACCTGTACTTTGGGGATTTCCATGGGGTTCATCCCATTAACTCCATCTCTGGCCCCTTCCTGCCCCCTGGAACATGTGGGGTGGCACAGAGAGTTCCAAGCTTCTAACCGTGGCTTGGCCTTCCCGGCGCCCGGCCCCCGTCCAGGAGCTATGAGAAACCCACCCAGAGTCACCTCCTCAAAACAAAAGATGTTTTTATCACCCAGGAAATTATAAGGGTTCTAAGAGCTGTGTCAGGAACAACATACATGTTTTCTAGGATTTCATAGCCTGATCCTGTTGAGGAACATCAGCACACGGTGTGTTCTGGGCAGACAGAGCCGGCCCGCGGCCCACACTCAGGCCCCAAAGCAGGGAGCGTGCCGTGGAGATGCTCCTTCCCTCCCCTGCTCAAAAACAAGGGAGTCCAACCCCAGACAGAGTCCTCAAACCCAGGACCACGTCTACACACAATGAGACCCCAGGTGCTTCTCCCCAGGCGTGCCCGATGCACGGATACGGTCAGTGCGGCAGGAGTGAGTCTGAGGATGCACTAGAGGCTCGTGGTTTTGTGCCGAACCTCCACTTACTCTGTTCACGGTGCAAAGGAAGTAGCGGGGGACGAGTGCTGTGCACAAGTCAAGATCTGGGGTTTGACGTCGATCCTTACAAACGACGAGACTTGGAGCGAGGGGGAGACTGAGCCCTCCCCACACAGCTCCCCCGCGGTGTGATCTCCTTCTCCAGACCTGGTGCCCTGGGGTGGCCGGTGACACCGCCGCCCCCCCGCCTGGCCCTCCCAGAGGGGCCGCTGCAGCAGGAGAGCTCAGGGGGGCAGCTGCCGGGCTGGCTGTGCCCCTGAGCCGCCACCAACACGGTACACGCGGGGCCCCAGAGATCAGAGCTGGCCCACAAGAGAGCGCTGGCCTGCTGGCCTTTTATTCTAGTGGAGATGAACTCACAGGAGCGTAAGCTTTCCGAAGTGAAGGGCTCCGTGGCACTCAGCAAGGTCACGAGGTTGTGTGACCATCAGCTCCGCACAGTTCACACGTCCATCCCCCCAGGAGCTCGCCCACAGCCCCGGCCCCCACTCTGCACCCTAGCAGGCCAACTTCTTAAATTGCAAAATAATTAAAAAAAAACAACAACATAAAAGACGCCCTCACCAGACCCCATGTGCAGGCATGGGCACGCTGTTCCGGCACCGTCCCCCAAGGGGCCCGGGGCTTCCATCCTGCGTGTTGCCTTCCCGGGTACAACCCCCCGAACCGGCTCCATTCAGCCCAGGCCCTCAGGGAGGCCAAGCCAGTGGCCCTCTGACCACCACCTAAGCACACGACTGCCACGGCCCCTGGGAGCCACCAAGAGGAGAGAGGGAGGGCTTCCTGCCATGCCCAGCGCTGGCTAGGCTACGGGCCGGCTGGTGGTCCGGAACAATCCCCCGCTTGGTCCGCCAGGGGACACTTGGCTGGGAGTGAAGGGGGGGTCAGCGGCACAGGGACTGGGCCCCACCAGGGCTGCACAGTGAGGGAAACCTGTGTGCTGTGGGCACGGGGACGCGAGCAGGGATCACGCTGGATACCCCGGTGCTTCGGAGCCAGGACCGCGGGGACACAGCAAGCACATGACCATTCTGGGCTCCGGGCTCAGACACACATGCAGAGGCCACTGTGTGCGGACCCACGTGGAGCGCAACCACGGCCAGGCCACCTCCGGCACAGGACACAGGGAGGCGCAGAATGGACCGCGACCGGGCGTCTCACCGGCCGGGCTCCTTGCAAGTAAATTCCACCCAGTTTTTCTCACCTTTCCTGTGTTCCTCTTTTTTTTTTTTTTTTTAAAAAAGCACCAAGTGGAAAGGTGGGTGGGGAAATGCCCTGTGCTTCCCATTTCCTCCTATGTGGGCACTTTCCCGGCCACCCGAACACTGAGCCGCCTCCGTCCTGCCGCAGGGGTGGCTCTCGCCCTCTTGCAAGCATCCAGCGGGAGCAGACGGAAGGAGCCTACTGCACAGCCCGCGGGACGGGCGGGCGCCAGGGCGGAGCCTCCTCCCGCTCAGACACGAGGGCCCTGATGCGAGCACCCCAGATCTCTCCGTGCCTGAAGCAAACCTGCAGCGCCGGGGGCCGCCCTCCTGGCCGCTATTGAGGGACCAGCCCTGCCAGGACACCGCCCCTCCCGCCACGGCTGTCTACCCAGGAGGAGCCCCACCCAGACTCGGGGCCCCTTCTTGACGCTCAGCCCGACACCGCTGTCCTGCGTGGCCGAAGCGTGTGTGTCTGGAGAGGCTGGGTCAGCCCGCCCAGGCCAGAAGCCCGCCAGGCTCTCACGGACTTCTAGAAGGAGCCGCCGACCCCACAGGCAGACCACTTCTGTTCGTGTCCCTAGGCGCTCATGCCTCAGGTGCTGTCCACTTACGTGTGCAGGCTGGCCGCTGCTGGCCACGGAGCTGCTGGTGGGGGCAGGGGCCAGGTCTCGGCAGCCCCAGCCATTGGCCATCCCGAGGCTCTCTGTCAAGAAAGGGAGGCAGAGGGCTTTGAACGACCGCGGGCTGGAAACAGCTGTGTGCAGGGTGACCCGGTCCCAGGAGCCCCCACGCAAGGGAGGGAGGGAGGCCTGGCGACAACAGTCTTCCCAAGTGACGGGAGGGGGGATGGGGGCGGCGGCAGTGCCACGACAAAGACAGGAAATTTCAACAAGACTAGCCAACCTCCCCGTTAAAATGAAAAGCAGAAGGGGAAGCTGGAGTTTGCGACTGTCATCACTGAGCCAGAAGCCTGGGCCCCGCAGCGCAGGGCAGCCTCTGACCAGGGCGGGGGGCTGGCCCGACGTGCCCAGAAGGCATGCCAGGGGCTACCAGCCCCCCTCCTGCTGCAGACGAGTGGCAGGCATCGGGCACTCACTGTCCACGTGTGCGAAGGCGCAGAAGGGACCCCGCGGGCAGTAACCGGTTTGGCGCATGTCGTTGCACTTGGTGGATTTGTAGATCTAAGAAACAAAGTAAAACAATAAAATCGATACAGTTTAAATATGAAACACGGGCACCTGGGTAGCTCGTCAGTGAAGCTTCGGCTCTGGGTTTCGGCTCAGGTCATGACCTGAGGGTCGGGCTCCCCGCTCGGCGGCTGGGAACAGGTTTCCGCAGGAAGCCAGGAGCTGCTGCATCACAGCGCAGAGGGCCCTGCTCCAAATCTCAGCGGGGTTTCCTGAGAAGGGGGTGGGCACGTGGCCTGTGCCTCACATGCCGTGGTCCACGATCCCCTGCCTTCCACAGAGCAGGTCAGACTGTCCTTGAAATCACACGGAGTCAACTGACCACTTGGCGTTTCCTGAAGAGGCACCCAATTCAGGGCTTGGTATACAGCAGGCACTCAAGCAATGCCCCTGATACGAGTACATGCATGAGCTCCATGGCCAGCCCTAACCCACTACACTTGGGTCAAAAATACTCTCATGGTGCCAACGACACTTGGTTCTGGCCACCAGCTCACCAGGACCCTCGAGGGACAGACCCCAGGCCCCTCCGCACCCCTGCCAGATCCCAATCGACACCCTCAGGAAGGCTTCCCCGGCCTCCCGCCTCCCTTCCCCCACAAATGCCACTCCCCTGGGCTCTTCGCCCTCCTTCCCTGGGGCTTCAAGGACCCTGGGCCAGGAGCAGCCCTCCACCAGAACAAGATGAGTCCCGCTCCTGATGGGCCAGCACAGGCCACAGGGCAACCCTCCGCCCAGGCCTATCACCTGGCCTGGGCACTGACAGGTCCCCATTTCCTGCTCTCCAACTTGACTGCTCCACCCCTGCCCCCTGCTCTCCCCACACAGCCCCCCTCCTGCAAGCGAGTTTGGTTCACAGGGATCGGCACACCCCACCCTCTCTGCCTGTCCTCCTGGCGGGAAGCCTGGCCCTGGGCCTCCACCCCCCACATGCCCTGGTCCCCACATTGTCCCGCCCCCTGAAAGGGGCTGATTTGCTGGCATTCTGCTTGTTTTTTAAAAAATTATTTACTTGACAGACAGAGAGCACAAGCAGGGGACTGGGGCAGAGGGAGAAGCAGACTCCCCACTGAGCAGGGAGCCCGATGTGGGGCTTGATTCCAGGACCCCGGGATCATAACCTGAGCCAAAGGCAGATGCTTAACTGACTGAGCCACCCAGGCGCCCGGTTTTGTTTGTTTTTTAAAGATTTATTTATTTATTTATTTGAGAGACAGAGAGCAAGCACGCAAGCAGGGGAAGAGGTAGAGAGGATCTCAAGCAGACTCCCTGCTAAGTGCGGACCCCCAATTACAGGGTTTGATCTCACAACCCTGAGATCATAAGCTGAGCCGAAATCAAGAGCTGGACACTCAGCTGACCAAGTCACCCAGGCGCCCCTGCTGGTTTGTTTTTAACACAAATCCAAGTTTGCACTGCTTAGCTCAGCTTCAGCTGACCACACCCCGTAAGTTCCAAAGAAAGGACTGGCCTTCACCGGCTCCTGGGGGGGTGACCTCTGAGCCCCTGGAACATCCTGCCTGGGAAGTGTCTCCGTTTACCTGGTTGTGGGCCACACCAGATGGTAACAACGTGATTTATGGTGGTGGCTCTGGGCCATGCAGTGTCAGCTCAGCCTCTGGAGGGCTGGAAACCGAGATCAGCCACGTCCACGTGACCCCTGATAAAAATCCTAGACACTAAGGGCCAGGGGGTCTTCCCTGGTTGGTGACACATCACTGCCGGAAGAAGTGGGCGCTGTCCACATGACCCACTGGAGGACAGAGCTGGGCGTCGGTGCCTGTCTCCCAGGGACCCTGCCCTACTCAGGACCCCGCCCTCAGCGGATTTCGGCCTGCATCCCGTCAGTTACCACTCTAACTGTGGACACCACAGCACTGCTGAGCTCTGTGGGTCCTTCTAGCAAGTCACAGGACCTGAGGGTGGTCCCCGGGGACCCCAGACACAGGAGTGCCGCACTCGCACAGGCTGGGAGCAGGGCTGTGGCTCCCGTGGCAGACGGGCTCCTACCTCGGGGTGGAACTGCTGCTCCGCGCGAGAATGGCAGTACTGACAGCTGTCCCCGCTGTCACACCTCGCGGGCTCGCCCCACTCGTCACCGTGCTTCACGCTGGGACACGGGGTGGACCTGGGGGGACGGGGCGGGGTCACCAGGGACACAAGAGCAGGCATCCTTCCTGCACACCTGGGGCTGCCCATCCGTCCAGCTGTCACGGGGCTCCCCTCGCATGCAGGATGGTGCGCGCGGCCCCAGACGCACGCCTCTTTCCTTACCAGGACACGCAAAAGCAGGCTGAGCGCCACCTAAACCCAGACAGGACTCAGGAGGCCTGTTTTTATTTTCCACAAAACATAAAGTGAGGCTGAGTCAGAGCCCCATGCTGACGTGAGGAGCATGTCAGGGAAGCAGCCGGGGAGACGGGAGGCCGGGCCCAGCCTCGTGCGCTGCGCGCTCCCTCGAATCTGAGATGTTTGATCCCACAGTCTGAAAACCCAACCCAAATCCTCATTCTTCTGGGACTTACTGGCAACGTTATTCTCATTTCTTTGGATTTACGGAAAAAATTAACAGCAGAAAGAAGTAAGATTTTACTATTATTTAGCACATTTGCTATCCCTTCAATACACGGTAAATTCGTTTTATCTTCTCCAGCTTACCTCCGGTGAATAACACCTGGAGGCTACGAATGTGCGGCTCCCTGCCCCTCAGCCCCGAAACGACAGAGAGAGAGGACCCTGGCTGTCACGGACCAGCTCGCCATGAGCGCGGGCACTCTCGGGCACATGAGGCAGCATCGAATCCATGCAAGAAGATGGCAGGGCTCAGGCTGGGACGGGCCCCGCGCCCCAGGGGCTCACCTGTACTGGAACCTCCTGGGGTTTCGCCGTCGGTCCCGGCTGTTGTGGTAGTGCGGACACGCGTAGCCCTGGCGACACAGGCGCGGGGGCTTCGGGCACTGCTCCGTCTTGTAGCTGCCCAGCACGAAGTTAGTGTCTGAAAAACAGGGGTCCACGTGGGAACGTGTACACGTGCTCACACGGCCAGGGGAAGAAGTATCCCCAGTATCCGTAGACGGATGAACACAGTGTGTCTGCCCCACAGCCATGCACACCCGCTACAAACCAGATGAACTCGAGAACCTGCTGATCAGGGACAGGCCAGACACAGGAGTCTAGCGACCGTGTGATTCCACCACAGGAAAGGTGTGTGCGGCAGATCCGCAGACAGGAAGGACAAGGGTGCAGTGGGGGAGAGGGTGGGGCTGACCGTGGGGGCCAGACAGAGTCTCAAACTAGCTCCCAACAGGGCTGCACGACCCCAAACATACTGAAAACCCCTGAAACAGACACGTTAATCCTGATGTAAACGATGGACGTTGGATGATAAGGGCACGTAGTCCTTGTCGGCTCGCAGGTGTGGACACATGTCCCACAGCGGTGGGGAAGGAGAGCACGTGGAGTCACAGGGTAGGTGGGAACCCTCCGTACTTTCCCATAGTGGAACCTAAAACTGCCCCCAAAATAGGTCTATTTTTTTAATGATTAATTTCATGCTCTTTGAATTTCATCTCAAAGCAAAAACAAGCCAAAAAACCACTGGGGTCATTTAAAAGCAGGAACTAATGAGAGGATATTCCTAAAAATTATACCATTCTTGGGCTGGTTAATAACGGACAGCACTGAGCTCCATGCGAGGGACAGAAAGCAGCAGTGGGAGGGACAGCCCAGCCCAAGAGCCCGGAACCACGCCACCTGGCCCTTAAGAAACGTCTCCAAGTCCAGCCGCACCAAATTCAATGTCAAATACGTCATCAAAAGACAAGAAAGGTAAACCACACAGGAGGGTGTGGAGAGAACAAAAGGAGTTTGAAGAACAAAAAGGCCGACTTTAAGAAAATTATAGAATATTGATTCCCAAGTATTGACTGCTTGCCCGGTAGACACAAGGTCCTGCCGAGTGCCACGAAACAGGCAGAAATGAGCTGTTCACAGCAACCAGGAGACATAGGCTCCTCGATGCCTTCAAAGCTGCAAAGTAAACGTGAAGGCCAGGCGTCCAGAAAGTCGCCTGCGAGCGTTGTCCCAGCTCCTGGGGCGGTGAGGACGTGGTCTGCACACACCCAGGCGTGCAAACGCACACCAGAAGAAGCACACACATCCCACGCTCACGGCAGAAGGCAACCAAAACACAGCCTATGACCCCAAAGTCCTTCAGGAGGCAACGGACACAGGAACGGTGGTCTATCCCAACAGTGGGCTAGAAGTGGGGAGAAGACATGCGCTAGCGAGCCAGGATGATGTGGCTCCAGAGGAAAGAAGCCCATCTGAAAATCTACATCCCAGATGATTCCAACTACATGACATTCTGGAAAAGGCAAAGCCATGGAACAGAACGATGGCATAAAGGGCCAGGGGTCGCCAGGGGCTGGGGCAGTGGTGCCAGCCTGTAGGACCCTGTAGGGCAGACACAGGACTGACTTGTCCAAGCCCATCCCCCACCCCCAGGCCACCAGGAGCCCTGAGGGAAACTGTGCTCAGTACTTAGTGATAAAGTATCCATCTTGGTTCCTTGACTGTAACAAATGTATCAGGTCAGTGCAGGTGTTTCTAACACGGAAGGGGGGGGAACGTGGGAACTCGGTCCTACCTGCAACTTTTCTGTAAATCTAGAGAGGCCCCAAAATAAAATCTACTAATGAAAAAGCCAAACCCCACCTCAGCCCAGCTCTGGGACAGGAAGCCCAGGAAGGAGCTGTGCCCGCGACGCAATCCCCTCCCTGGTGGCAGCCGGCGGCTGACCTCACCAAGGAGACGCCGCAGTAAAGGTCAGAGCAGCCTTGGGGACCAGACGTGTGGGTTCAGATCCCACTTGGCGGCCGCTACCTGAGGGACTGGGGGTAATGTACGCAACTGGAGACTCAGTTTCCCCATCTGGTCTCTGAATGAAGGGGGTGAGGTCCACTGTGTGGTCATTTTGCAGACAGAGACGAATGCCCCCTGCCCCCCTCCGTGGCGGCCTCGGGGTTACCTTGCCACCGGGGGTCCTCACCCAGGATCTTCTCAATCATGGCCTGGCTGGCCAAGACCCCGGGCTGCAGGTCAGGGATGCCATCCGCACCGCAGAGCTGGCCGTTCTGCAACGCTTCCTGGGCCTGGAGCTCCCTACAATCAAACCACACGGTGGTCACTGCTCTGCCGCGTGTCTGCCTCAGCCCTTCGGGAAGGGGAGACAATCGTTTGCTTCTGTCACTCTGTGCAGCTACCTAGAAGGTTCCGGACGGGAAGGCCTCGGGCACAACCCTAAATCCAACACCGTCAGAACCGAGTTGTGTGTTTAGCGAGCATCTGGACGCCTCCCTCGAGCTCAGCCCCGCGAGCTCCCACGGCCACACGCGTCAGGAAGGAAACCATCTCATCAGGAATGAAGTCAAGGCCGGGAGAGAGCGCTGCTGTGGCCGGCAGCGCCCACAGCCCCGGGAAGGGAGCGCGGACACCCCCACGCACCTGATGTCGCACACGGGTGGCCGCAGGTCCAGCGGGCCGTGAGCAAAGGCGCAGTGCAGCCCGTTCTTCACGCAGTGGCCCCGGGCATCCGTCTCGTGGATGCACGTGCCCGTCTTGTAGTAACGCAGGTGGTACTTGCGCTCAGTGTCCCCGGTCGTCCGGTGCAGGTACGGACACCTGGGAAGCAGAGGGGCCAACACAGGCCATCTGAGGCCTTGGGGCTGGGGGCACCCTCAGCATCAACCTGCCCCACCCCACAAACACCTGCTCTCACCATGGGACTGCCACCCCTGGCAGAGCACCTGTCCCCAGGGCACTCAGACCCCCACAAATCCCTCAATACATGTGGTAGAAAATACAATACCGGATTTCCCTGAAAATCACCCTGCATCATGTTGTGAATATGGACAAATGAGGCTCCCCCCTTCGATACAGCTGTGCCCTCACTGTTCCTGACAAGCGTTATCAGATGAGGGGTTGGTGGTCACTCCCATCCCACCCAGGGACTTCTGGGGACCCCTCGAGGGAAGGAGGGGCCTACACCTGGCTAGAGGGGGACGGCGGTGGGACAAGAGAGAAGCAGATGCAGGGGGATGGGCAGGATCACGTGCAGGTGCCAAGCCACTCACTCCTGGGGGAGTCCACGCGGCTCCCCAGGCAGTGAAGGGCTCACGCTGCAGGGGGGTGGCTAGCACACGTGGAGACGGTCCCCGAGCCCACCTCGAGGTCGATCAGTCCCTCTAGACAAGAGCCACAGAGAAGAGCGAGGAAAAGGAGTCTGAGCCAGCCATGTCCCCGAGCCACAGAAGGAGTGAGGTGGGAGCCTGTCACTGCCTGTCCCCTCCAGCAACGGCCGGGGAGCACCACGTGAGGCTCGGGTAAGGCCCAGTCCCACCTCACTGCCCTATGAGGTTCCCCACATGGAGCACGGACGAGACCCAGAGAGAACGACTCGGGGGCTGCTCACTCTCAACTGCTATCTCCCACGATAAGGACATGCAGACTCAGCCTTGGCAGAGAGCACCCCAGACCTTTTGGGGCACCTGGGGTGTGCACAGCACGAGGAGACAGACAGGACGCCATGCCCACGAGGCTGGGTCCTTTGGAACCAACCAAGCAACCACCGAAGGAGAAGCCAGCGGGCGGGCCGGGCAGTTCTGCTCCCGAGGTGCACCCAGAAACGCCGGAAGCACAGGATCCACGACAGCCTCGGCCTCAAACAACCCTGATGCCCATCAACTAATGAGCGGGGAAGCAAAGGGGGGCCCATCCAGACAACAGGACGTTACTCAGCCTTAGAAAGGAAAAACATTCTGACGTGTTTTACAACACATACACCTCGAGGACATTCTGCTCAGTGACAGAAGCCGGACACGAAAGGATGAAGGCTCCAGGCAGTCCTAGGAAGTCAAAGAGCAACAGGGGATAGCGTGGGCACGAGCAGCTCGGGGACCCCCGAGGACTGAGTGCAGAATGGGCACATCTCCTATGTGCAAAGCTGGAAAGAATCTGGAAGCAGACAGTGGGGATGGGTGCACAACACGGTGAAAGTCGTCACCGCCACTACCCTGCACTAAGAGACACCGTTAAAATGGCACATTTCACGTCATACGTGTGTAACCCTAATCATCGACAAAGCCCACTGGGACCAGAGAAAAGGGAAAGGAGAGAGATTTGATCTATTCCTACAGAAAAGTGCGCTCGTGCAGCGTTTTCACATCTCAACACCGCCACGTCCCAGCGCTGGTCTGTGACTCAGTTTTGGGCAGCCAGGTGGCCGAGGCTGTCACGGAGAGCTCAGCCACGCCGGACAGCCTGGGGGAGAACACGGGGCCCCGCCCCTGCTTTTCACGTGACCGAACACCATTCGCAAAGGGCACCAACCGTGCTCCCTGGAGGTGCCCGCCTGACCTCCCATCCCGATGTCTCAATGTCACGTCTCGGCCCTCGCTCGCTTCCTAGCGGCCCCTCGGGGGAGTGCTAAGCACCCTCTGGTTTCCTCTCTGGTGCTGTTGCCAAGGCAACCAGAGCCCAGCCCAGTCCCCCTGCCCGGCCCTGAGCACTGAGCATGGAGCACCGAGCACGACCACTGAGCACCGAGCATGACCACCAAGCACCGTGCATGGAGCACCGGCCACGGAGCACCAGCCACGGAGCACTGACCATGAGCAATGAGTACCGAACACAACCACTGAGCATGGAGCACTTAGCACCAAGCACCAAGCACGACCACCGAGCACCGACCACCGAGCACCAACCACGAGCAACGAGTACCAAGCACAACCACTGAGCACAGAGCACCAAGCACCGAGCAGGCACTATTATTTTACTCTGGGCATGACCTCAAGACACTGGAGGGCTCTTAATGAAGGAAAACGGCTCCACCTTTGGAAGGTCTGAGAGGGGAGGGGAGGCCTCAGACAGAACACAGCGGGAAAGCCAGAACTCTCCCTGGGGCAGGAAAGAGCCAGGGTTCAGCCCAACACTGCATGCAGATTCTTCCTCGCAGGAGCCCGCCGCACCCACGATGTACCCAGGTGTGACTAGGTTCTGCCGAGCACCAAATTCAGGTGAGCCCTTTGGTTCTCAAGCCATCTGCCACGATTAGTGACCAAACAATGCAATTCAACCAGGGTTCCATCACGGGCATGATGCAGCATCACGCTAGAACCTGGGAGCCAGGAAGGGGGGAGCAGGAGGAACAGACCGGGGGCTCAAGACTGCCCCTACCTCTCCAGGAGAGCCTGAAGTTAACCCCTCCCTCTGGCAGCCCTCACCAAGATGGATCTGCAAAGGGGACAGAGGTGGCCCACCAAGCCCATCCCCACTGTGCACCAGCACCGGCCAGGAGCACACTAGGGTGTGTGTCAGAAGCCCCGGAGGGGCTGGCCAGTCCCAGAGGTGATGCTGCCGTCCAGGTGGGAGCCTCAGATCCCACCTGCAGGACGACCCCAGGTGACGTCGATGCTGCTGTGCTTTAGGGGATGCTCAAGTGCAACCTGACTCCTTGCCCACACCCAGGGGGCTCAGACATGGGGGGGAGACCTGAACATAGCACACAAATAACTGAGGCGCAAGATGAACAAGCCGAGTAACTGGATGCAGCCACGGAACACGGATGACAACAAACATGAACAAAAGGAGGACCCGTGGGCCGCAGACAAGTGGGGGCAGGGAGGTGGGGGATGGGCAGGTGGGGCTTCCGGGGAGAAGCTCGAGTGTCATCGCACATGCGCCCCTCCTCTTGGACGCTAGGGGAGGGGGGCTGCCAGCTAACCCCTGTTGACCACGTCCATCCCCTCAACTCTGCACCGCCAGTCTCTGGACCTCGGAGCCAGGACAGTGACCCCTCATTAGCCCCAACAGGGACCATCAGTACCAGCAACAGGTGTCACTCCTCCCTCTGCGCCTGCAAAGCTGACACCCCATCTGGAAGACAGAAGGCTCCGCCCGCCTGTGTGGGACCTCCCTGTGCCAGGGGCCTCCTCCTGGTCGCCTCCTCCATCCTTGCAACTTCGCTCTTCGGGGCTCTCCCAAGCCAACCCAGTCACCTGATGTAATCCGCTCAAGCTGGCTAATGTGTCCCCTAAAAGCCTGTGTCTTCCAGACCGTAAGTAGCCCCCTGACTACAGGCTGTTTGGCTCTAATGTTCAGGACCTGCCTTTGGCTTTCACCCCACCCCAAATGCCCAAGCAGAGTTCCCTGGTGAGACCAGCTTGGAGCAAGCTTACAGCTACCCTGCAGAGAAATTCACCCAAAGCTGAGGGCCCAAACACTCGGGTCTTCGCGCAGAAAGACCAGAGAGAAGACAGGTGTGGTGCAGCAGACGCTGAGGACAGCCGCTCTGGGCCAGCAAGCTCCCAGCGGCACACCAGGACGGTCAGGGGAAAGCCCATGGAATCACACACCAACAGGCCACCTGGCCCAGGGCCTGTGTCCCCACAGACTCCAAGGGCAGTGGGGAGGGGGCTGTGGGGGAAAGAGCCTGGCCTGCCACGGGAGCCCTGAAGATATAAGGCCACAGGAACGGGTCGGGTCTCTCTCTTCTTCAGTGAGAAAATCTGTAATGGGGTAGGGAGGACCACTCGCCAGGGCAGGAGGCAGATCAGCAGAGGAGACTGGTTACTTTGTACTTGACATAGTTGGGGGCTGCTTGATTGTTTTCCCAATGAAAATGTTCTCCAGGAGAAGCCCCGCAGACCCCTGGAAGCCCGCCTCTGCGAAGGCACCTGATCATCCCCAGGAGCGCGCCGTGCTCTCGGGCAGCGGGAGGGGCCAACCACACGCGGGTTCCAGGTGCGAACACTCACACCAGCCCTGCGGGTCGGCGGTCTGGCGAGTGCGGGGCAGCGGGGGTGGAGCAGGGCCCGCGGGGGGCCTGGGGCTGTCCACACCCAAAGCCTCTCTCAGACCAGCTTTCGGGATGGGGCCGGACCACGAAAACCCTCCGGACAGAAGTCGCTTTCCTTGAAGCCCAGCCTGAAGCCCAGCCTAAGAAGTACCTGAGATGGATCCTCACAAGTGGGAACACCGACCTGGTGGAGCTGGGCCAGACCCTAGGTTCGTAACCGGCGTCCTGCACCGCCCGCCCTCTCCGTGGACTTCCAAATACGCACCCCGCGAAGCCGACCCCGGCGTCCCTGCCGCGCCGCGGGGAGGCTCGTGGCCGCGGGGCGGAGCGGGAGCACGTGACCCGCACGGCCAATCGCGGCCGGCTCCGGGGAAGGGGCGTGTCCGCCAGAGCGGACCGCCCCCAGAGAGCAAGGACCGCGGGCGGCCAGCGCAGACTGACCTCCCCCGCCAAAGGGGAGTCCGCCCGCCGAGAAAAGGGGGTCATAGCAGAGGTGCCCCTGGGGAGGGGGAGATGACAGCGGGAGGTCTACCCAGAGGTGACACAGGGAGCACCACGGGGGGCGAGGGGGGCCCGGAGGGAAGGGGTGATGGTGAGAGGGAAAGGGTGACCACCCGCCAAGGAAAAAGGGTGGGGGAGGGGGGCCACAGGAGGAGGGGTGACAACGAGGGGAGAAGGTGACCGCCAGCCTAGGAAGGGCCGTGACAGCAGGGGTGCCATCCCTCCAGGGTTCCCCCGTCCTGTCCTGCCCCACAGCTCAGCCACAAGGCGCCCTCAGCCAGCGCCAAAAACAATGCTGGATGCTTGTGTCACCCGACAAGGCCTGAAGGGTTTTTGCTCTCTCATAGTGTTCATGCTTTTAAATAACAGATTGGTAGTACATATGCCCCAACCAGAACTCTCAAGAACCCAAGAACTGAAATAAAAGGCAGGTTCTGTCCTTGCTCTGAAAGGAACTATCTACTTACAAATTCCATGACGATGCAGCATAAACCAGACTATGTAGTCCCATGGGACAAACTCTGGGCCATTCCACTTGGGGATGAGAAAACCCCTCTCCCATGGAGTGGAGGAGGACTAAGGAGAGATCCCCAGGGGAGACATCTGCCCCACCAAACACTTCCTAAAGGGCTCAACACAAGGGACAAATCTTTACTCAGACATGTGACTTTCTCACTGTATGCAGGCTCACAGGATGCGGCCGCAACAGGAAAGGGCCAACAGGCAGCTCACTCCCACTCATCCTGGTTCTCAATGATGACCTCTATGTCATTTAGATTACACATTAATATTCCTGTAATCAATAACTGCGTGCTATTTAATTACTACTGAGCCCAGCTGAAATGACCACGTGCAGGTAGGTGTCCAGTGCCGATGCTTCATCCTGCAAGAACTGGTTGCCACCCTAACGCCCAGCAAAGGGGCTGAGTCAATACCAGGACATGCAGACTCCAGAACCCCAAACAGCTGTGCAAACAGGCTTTGTCCACATGCATTAAGAGCATTAGTCAGGGCGCCTGGGTGGCTCAGTCGTTAAGCGTCTGCCTTCGGCTCGGGTCATGGTCCCAGGGTCCTGGGATCGAGCCCTACATCGGGCTCCCTGCTCCGCGGGAGGCCTGCTTCTCCCTCTCCCACTCCCCCTGCTTGTGTTCCTGCTCTTGCTATATCTCTCTCTGTCAAATAAATAAATAAAATCTAAAAAAAAAAAAAATCATTAGTGAATACTGTCAGTTGGTCCTTTGTACTGACTGGGCTCTAGGACGGAGTCAAACATGCCAGGTTACTGGATCCCTGCACCAGGGTCAAGCAGCAGTGCTCCCCCCACTCCGGGTAACTCAGGACCCAAGGCCCAGGGGGGTGACTGACGTGGCCAAAGAAAACGGGGGACCTGATGCCAGGCCTCAGCTAGTAAACACATCCCTTCTGAACACCTGCTTACAGAAAACATCAGCTCAAAAAGCAATTAAATAGGGACACCTGGGTGGCTCAGTCGTTAGGCGTCTGCCTTTGGCTCAGGTCGTGGTCCCAGGGTCCTGGGATCGAGCCCCTCATAGGGCTTCCTGCTCAGTGTGGAGCCTGCTTCTCCCTCTCCCTCTGCCCCTCCCCCAATCTTAAAAAAAAAAAAAACTTTACAGGAGCATAACTCCATCTTAAAAGAGGAGGAGCTGGGCACATTTCTTCAGCAGGCTTCAAGCTGCCTTAACAACAATCCTATTTAACTATCTGGTGTTCAGCTACACTTTCAGTAAGTGTGTAAGTGTATGAAGTTTATGATAACGCATGGATGAAAAGTTTACTCCCTGGCCTGAGCATCTTTAGAAAATGAAGGACAGCAGACATCACGCCACTCTCCGTGCAGCAGAGTGAATGGGGTCTTCCAAAGGGAGCATTCCTGGAGACCCAGCTCCTTTCAAAGGATCAGGGAATGGAGCCTGAAGGACCTCCCTCAAATCAGCGCTGGATCTGAACAGAAGGGGAGCAAGCAGCGGTTTTCGGAGGGCCTGGAGCTCAGGGAGGCTACCCCACTTCCAGGCAGAGATGGATCAGCCCTCCTCCTGCCTCAAAGGGTCCAGGAGAAAAGTGCAAAACCTCCGGCTACGAATTTCTGCCCACTCTGTGAACACACACTCTGCGCTTGCCTGTTTCCCAGTCTACATATTGCTAAATAAATACATCTGTTCATAACACCATGAAGAAACTTGTAAGAAAAAAGCCAACCAAAACAAAACTTTAGTTTCTTAAACTTTAAAAGTGCTACGGAAAAGGCAGTCTACAAATAAGATAACTTTCCTATCAATTTTTTTTAAAAAGTCATATAAGTAAGCCACAAGAAAGGAAACGTTCCAGATATAAGTTACACAGTGTGAGCAAGCATTCTAGCACACTCTCTGACCCACAGCTAGAGTGGCCCTACACCTAACAGGTGCACCTTATGAGGGTTGGTTCTAATGCAGAGAAGGCGGGGAACTGGGTCCAACGTGGGCAGGCCAGTGGGTTTGCACCATGCACGGGGCGTCCCTGAGACACACAGCCCTCAAGGCAGAGAAAAGCCTGCCCTCCACCGGCGGCCGCGGGAAGGCTTCCGAGGGAAGACAGGACCCGCTCTGCAGGCGGCCGCCCGGCCCCGACACACACTCACTCGTCGCCGTCGGGGCACACGCCGCTGGCCTCGTCGTACTTGGAGCAGTACACGTCCGGACTGTAGTTGAAGGTGCCGTCCCGCCTGCGGAGCGGTCTGCGCCGACGCTGATTTAGGAAATGCCAATGGAAACAGGTAAATGGCCTGTGCTGGGCGCACTTGTGCTGCACAAACAGGGCGCACTGCTCTGTCCTAAACTCCTTTAGATACCTAAAAAGACAAACAGCGTTGCGGGTCGCTTCCGCCGCCACCGCCGCCGGCGGGCGGCCTCGGGGACTCGTGGGCGGGGACCGGACCCCGCAAGCCAGGGTGCCCCAAACTCAGGAGCAGCCCCCACTCTGAAGGGCAGATGACCCCAAACGGCCGCCCCCCATCCCCAGAGCTCCCTCGGATCCCAGGCACAGTCCCCGACCCCAAGCGCAGGCAACCATCCCCGACCCGAGGTGCGACCCCCCCGCACTCCGAGTCCAGACGGCCGCCCCACCCCACCCCCAGCCGGGGCACGATTCCGGACCTCGTCCGCAGCACACCCCATCCCGGCCACTGACGTGACCTCCAAGTTCAGGCGCGACGCAGCGACCCGAGGCGCGTACCGACCCAGGGCAGAGGCAGCCCGAGTCCAGATGGCCGCCCTCCCTCCGAGCCCAGGCGCGGCGGTCCATCCCCTACCCGAGGTTCGACGCCCGACCCCGAGCGCGACCACCCACTCCAAGTGCAGACGGCCGCCCCCCCCCCAGCCCGGATGCGATTCCCTGGGCCCGGTCCGCAGCAGCCCCCATCTCGGCCACTGACGCGACCCCCAACTTCAGGAGCGACACAGCGACCCCAGGCACGCCCCTATCCCCAAGCTCTGGCGCCATCCCTGATCCCAGGCGGAGGCACCGCGGGTGCAGATGGCCGCCCGCTCCCTGATCCCAGGCACATTCTCCGCAAACCCCCGACCCCCCACCGGAGGCGCGTGGACCCCCGCCTCCTGCCGCGCTCCTCAGCCCCCGCCCCCAGGTGCCGCACTAGACCCTGGGTGCCGCCTTTCCACCTCAGGCGGCGGCAGCCCGCGTTGGACGGCGGTCAACCCGCCCGGAGCCCGGGCGCGGGGCGGGGGGCGGCGCGGGGCCCCAGGCCGCACCGGCGGCGGCACCCAGGCCCAGGGGCGCGGGGCGCGAGCCGGGAGGCGCACGGGGCCGCCCCCCGCCCCGCTCCCGTCCCCGTCGCGACCGGCCCGGCCACTGACCTGTAGTGGGTCGGCTTCTCCGTCTGCGGGGGGGACCCGCTCAGCGCCGCCGCCGCCGCTTTCGAAACCGACGGCATTTTCAGTCAAAACAATGCAGCGCGCATGCGCCAGGCGGGCCCGCCCCCGCCCCTCCGGATCTCCCCCCGCGCCGAGCCCCCCGCGCGCCCGCCCGCCGGCCCCGCCCCCGCCCCGCCCCGCCCCGCCCCCGCCGGCGCCCGGCGGACCCCAGACCCGCCTGGCGACCGAGCCCAGCGTCCGGCTTGGCAGGGACACGCCCTGAGCGCGCCGCCCCCGCCAACGCGGGCTCCCCTCGTCCACGTTCATCCCAGCCGGCGCTCAAGCGAACCCCGGCCCACCCCTCAGCGCCCTGCGCGACCCGGAGCAGGTCCCCCGCGTGGAGACAGCGGGCTGGCTGCTCATACTAGCACTCCACTCATTCATCGACTCTAACGCCCGGGCTGGGTGCGGAGCTGCAAGGAATGGACGCAGTTGCTTAGGGGTGGGTGCGGGAGATGTGGGGGGCCATGCGCCACTGCTTATGGCTACCCAGCTTTCTTTTAAGAACAGGTCCCCAAATTAGATTGTGGTCATAGCTGCCCCAAGTGAATATATGAAACATTTTTTTTCATTATATACTTTAAGTGGGTGAATTGAATAGCATGTGAATTATGTATCAAGAACGCTGATTTTAAAAAAGAATCCAAAAAGCTCACAATCAAGGGGGAGTCACACGCCCTTCCCGTCACCAGCAGGGTGCGTGGGGACGCACGGGGGGTGGGCACTCCAGGAAGCAAGCAGCAGCAGCAGGGTCCTGCCCAGGTGACCCCGGAGGAAGGAGGGTGTGCACTTCAGGAGGGAGAACCTAAGCCCAGAGCACACTGTTTTGTAAGTATGTGGCATGAGACATTTTTTAAAATGTTCAACCTGGCTGGTAATTAAAAATTTTCTTAAGAAGCGAATTTAAAATAAGGCAGAGCCCACGGAGTGGGCAAACGTTTTCTGAACAGAAACCCGCAACGCTGGTGACCTGCAGCAAGACAAGCCCTTGAAGAAGTGTGGCTGGGCAAGGACAAAAACAGTTAAATAATAAAAGGCTTTACGTAACAGTTTACCTGTCCACCTGCTCTGCCCCCATGCCTTTGAAAAGCCCAGGTCAGGGAGGGCCTACTCACACTGTCGCCAGCTGGCCTTGGTCTTCCGTTTGCTCATGACAAGGCCCACCCGTGTCTGGGGTGTGAAGTCTGGAACCAGAACACCCCTCGCTGGCAGCTGCCCTGGAGATACTCAGGATTTGTTCCCATGTGGTACACGATGTATCATCAAAAACAGTACTACCCACCCTTGTGTTTTGAGAAGCTGTGTATTTATATACACACAAAACAATCTGGAAAGGTAAACAACAAAGTTTTCACAGTGGTTAGCTCTAGGTGGTGGGATTTTTAGTGTTTCTGATTCTCTTCCTTTTGCTTATTACAGTATCTAACTTTTCCAGATAAATCACATTGCTTTTGTCACATGAGAATTAATTTTAATTAAAACAAAAATTCTTGGGGCGCCTGGGTGGCTCAGCTGGTTAAGCGTCTGCCTTTGGCTCAGGTCGTAATCCCAGGGTCCTGGGATCGAGCCCAGCATCGGGCTCCCTGCTCAACGGGGAGCCTGCTTCTCCCTCTGCCTCTCCCACTTTCTCTCTTTCTCTGCCTCTCATGAATAAATAAATAAAATCTTAAAACAAAACAAAACAAAAAAAATTCTTTTCATTAGGTCTGACGTTTTTTTCCCCTGCAGGAACTAGTGAGAGAAAAGTAAGGGTTCAGGTTTAAATGACTTGCTCAAACAAAATAGTTCACAATTAAACAGACAACCACCATGCCAGGTTAGGGAAAGGACGGCTTACTTCTTTGTTCCCACTGGGATAACAATGCAGCCTGAGATACAATTAGGTCAGTCTTTCCAAACCTCGACCTGTGTTTAAATAATGAACATACTTGTATCGGTTCCACTTCTGTAACGAGCCTAATTTACCCAGGTGGGCCGGACACTGAGAGTACTCCAGCATAGAGACCCTTCCGGAAGCCAGTATGCTGGCAGGTAACCAGCAGCCTTCCAACACCTGAATGAAAGAAACCTCCAGGTAACTTTGGCACCACAGACATGCCAAGATAAAACCTTCCACTAGAAGCATAAGTAAATAAAAACCCTCGTTTTGTGCATCTTATATTTAATTCAGAATTAAGCAGTTTCTTACTAAGTGGTACTTGAAAAGCATATCATTTATATACCCAAAAATATTGCCTGCAATTTGTCAAAAAAAAAAAAACAAAACTTATCAGTCTTATTCTGTTCAGAAAATTGTCACCTTGCTAAAAATAAAAATTTGTAGAGCTGAGAAAGTTATTTCTGGTATCCTTTGTAAATTCCACAATTTACATTTAGATTTCTTTCCTCAGTTCCTATTCTGGAAAAAACAGAAAAACAAAGGAACTGGAAAGGACTAAAAGTCTCCCCCCCCCTTTTTTTTTAATGAAATGCAAAAAAGGGGAAGAGATTGGCTTAATTCCATGTTACCAAATTAAAATGTATTGCCAGTTTGTAAAACTAACATCAATTTCTACGCACTACAGTACATTGCAAATCAAAGTTTAACTTTTCTGCCAGTTATTCTGTCTCAGAAAGCAAATGACCTGCAAACAAGTGTCACCAGAATTGCTTTGGAAACATGATCACGTTGTCGAAAGACACACCAGAAATTCAACAGCACACAATGCAACCGAAAACCTTTTCTGGGGATCTGAAAATGAAATGTCTTTTGGACGTATTCGTTGGGCATCAAGTGTTCGGAAAAGAGCCGGTTCCGACGTGACGACGTTCTGCTCTGCCTTCAACGCGGGTCAGCGTGGCCAGGTGCGCCGAGTCCTTCACTCCGGGGACGCGTATAACCACGGCAGAAACGGCCAAACGCGATGGCAAAAGCGTCAGGGCGGCTGCCTGTACCCTCGCCGTTAGCCTCCGCGAGCAGCCTGCTAAGTTCTCGCCTGGTGGGAAGCCGGAGCTCCAGCCTCCTGCAAACCATCGCCCGGCTCCGCCTCCTCTTCTCCCAACACCTGTTTCAACCACCCGTCCGCGCCGGTCTCCTGCCTAAAGAAGCACCAGACGACCAGAACCGTGAGGGAGAGGCTGAAGGGCAACACCCTCCACCAGGGCCGTTGCTGCTCCTTTCCCAGGGAATGTTGCACCGTCCAGCGGGACGGATGGGCTCTGCTAGAGGAGAAGTGAATGGGACGGTGAGGGTGGTCCTCTTCCTCGGCCGCGGGCGGGGCCTGAGCCCGGCCACCGAGCGGCGGCTGGTTTCGGGAAGCCCAGCGCACGAACCTAAGCGCCCGGACGGCCCTGGAAGAGAGACAGCCGTGAGCGCGCCCGCCAGTGGCTCCCGCCCTCGGCCCCTCCAAGAAGCCGCACAGCTCACCCGGCGGCCTGCACACACAAGACGCCGCACATCGCGACTAGGACTCCACACTCGGCGCCGGGGCGCGGCCTGTTTACGTCACTTCCGATGCGCGAAACCGGAAGCCGGACGCCGCTCGAGGCCTCCGTTCACGACTACAGAACGTGGGTCCACTCGCGCGACGGAAATGACGCGCACTCTCAGGCGGTCTCTTCCGTCGCAGCCAGCCACCCTCGGCAGACCGCCAGAGCATGCCGGGAAGTGTAGTTCGCTCCCAGCCCGAAGAGGAAGGAGCCGTGAGGAACCTGGGTGCAGGGCCCGGCTGGAGCGAGATCGTTGCCCTGGCCCCCACGCACCCCGCACCCTTCCCGCGGTGCAGGCGCAACCCCGGGACCCGTGCGGCTGCGTGACCGCAGGCCCTCGCCCACGTCCTGGCGGTCTGCGTTGCTCCGTGCAGCGCACCCAGAGCGGCGTCTAGCCCCAGACCGCTTTGCGGGGCGGTGTTTCCGCGCAGTGCTCGGCCTCTGGGCCGCGGTCCGTCAGCCGGCGCCGCAGGGCACGCGCACGGCGCTCCCCGCGCGGCCGGCCTGCTCGCCCGGGGCTCGCGGAACACGTGCTCGCGTGCGCGGGGCGCAGCGCGCTGCCTCCTGGGACACCTTCCCGCCCGCTTTCCCGCCCGCCTTCCCGAGTCAGGCCGGGCGGTGTCTGTCGGGCTGTCCCGGGGCTCTGTGCTCCGCCCGGTAGGGAAGCTCCTGGAGCTTTTGTCCTCAGGACAGACTGGCCTTGGTGTGGCTAATCTTTCCTGTCAGAGGACCACGCAGGGCGTCCAGGCATCATCACAGACGTTGTGGGTGTGGGTGTGGGTGTGGGTGTGTGTGTAGGGGGGTGACTGGTGACAAAATCAGATCAGGAGGCCACCTTGTGAACTGTGATGTGCTCCCTCCCTAATTCAGCATCTTTGCCTCTGGAGCGCCCCTCTCCTGCACCTGCTTTCTGGAAAAACACCAGACCGGTTCTGTGACTCGCCCCCGCCCCGCCCCGCCAGGGACTCTCCAGACAGTAGGGCGAGGGTGGCAGGCTGGAGATGTTCCCAGCGCAACAACATCTGGGAGTCCCCCGACCTTGGGAAGCCAGCCCCTGATGCCCTGGGCTCAGGTCCCAGCCCAGGACTGTGTTCAGAGCTACTGTGTCAACAGAGGCACCTGTGTGTCCGGGTCCTCCTCGCTGGGCCCCACCCCACCTGTTCCACCCTGTCGATGCAAATGTACCAGCGAGAACGCTCGAATATAAAAAGAAAATAGAGAGTTTTATTCAAACCCGAGTTAGGAGAGCTGCCCGGGAAACAGATATTCACTGGGAAGAAAGAGTTCTGGAGAATGAACTGTTTTTACAGAGTTATATACTTTTTTACGTCTTGTAAAAGCTCAGATTATAGATTAGTGTATAAGCAAGAATTATGAATTTTAACTTCGAGGAATGCAGGAAGCAGGAGTGTGGATGATATCTCAAAAGACAAGAGGGTTTTCCCTTAGGCAACTCATTCGCAAAGCAGATGTAACAATGCGTGTGTGGCGTGTGTGGCGGGCCTTAAGTCAGGCTTTGGGTTTAAACAAAGTTTATGTGAAGTCATCCTGATACAGAAATCTAAAATGGCTTCCCTTGTATATCAGACCTTTAGAGAGTTTTCCTCTCATCTACTTCAGAACCCCATCCAAAATCACTGCCAAACCAACTCACCTACAGGCAACCCCAGGAGCCCCTGCTGCGGACTGGAGGAGGGGACTCAAACTGTGGGAGAATGAGGCAGAATCATCCTGGTGTGCAGCCTGGAGGGCTTCCTGGAGGAGATGGAAATCAAAGACCTCTGAGTTTAGGGGTGGACCTGCTCAGTGGGGAGTCCGCTCAAGGATTCTCTCCCTCCCTCTCTTTCTGCCCCTCCCCTGCTCGTTCTCTCTCTCTCTTGTGCACATGCTCTCTCTAATAAATACATAAATCTTAAAAAAAAAAAAGCAAATCCATGTGTCCAAATGACCCCCCCTCTGTCCCCAAATCCTGCTGCCACTTGGTCTCCATTGTAGGTGAAAGCACTATGCAAAAAACAAAAAAACATAGGTCCTGTAGAGTCTTTTTATTTTTTTAAAGATTTTATTTATTTACCTGAGAGAGAGCGAAAGAGAGCAGGCATGAGTGGGGGATGGGGTGGGGGAGGGGCAGAGGGAGCCGGAGATCATGAGCTGAGCTGAAGGCAGACGCTTCACCGACTGAGCCAGCCAGGCGCCCCGGTCGCATAGAGTCTGAAGAGGGCAAGACCCCCTGGCCTCTGGGAGCTGGCCTGGTGCTCATAGCTGGGTCTCCTGTTGGACATAAGCAACTTCCCAGGACAAGTGTGTATCAGGCCACTGCGTGACTGCTCGTGACGAAACAAGACCCTTCTGTAATCACATCTGAACACACAAAATACAGACACAGCCCAGATTAGACCCGACACCTCCCCCTGTCCTGGCTGATGGAAAGGACACCGTCCTTTGCCAAGCACGGCCAGAGCCCCCACCTCGTCTGCCCTCCTTCTGGATAAGATGCATTAGGTTGCCGTACGGGGTTGAACTCTGTCCCCCCAAATTCACATTCACCTGGAACCTCAGCACATGACTTTATTTGGAAATAGGGTCTTTGCAGATGTGGGTCGAAGGAGGTCACCCGGGATTGGTGGGGGGGGGGGGCCTAAATCCAAGGACTGGTGTCCTCCTAAGAGAAGGAGAAAAGACACAGAGACACATGGGGGAGGCCATGCAGAGAGGCCCCAAGCCAAGAAGCATCGAGGATTGCCAGCAACACCAGAAGAGAGAGAGAGAGAGAGTCCCGGAACTGACCCTCCCCTGGACCCTTGGGAGGGTGGCTGTGCCAACACCTTCACTTCAGACTGGCCTCCAGACTGAGAGAAGAACTTGCTGTTGTATTAAATCACCCGGTGTGTGTCATGGTGGCCCCAGGACGCCTGGTCACAGAGCCCCCTGGGTACCAACAGCAAGCAGCCCAGAGCCAAGCCCCTCGCATGACACAGGCCCGAACCCCCAGCCCTTTCCAACGCCCTCCTCCTGAGGCAGCCACGCCCCCCCTCCCCGACCCCAGCACTCCCCTGGCAGGGCGCTGGGTGACAGGTGCCGGGGGCTGGGCTGCCGGGCGCTGCCGGCTCTGGTCTGGTCCGAGCCCCCCTCCCCCACCCCCTCAGGGCATAAACCAACACCTCGGCCTTCATTATCTCAAAGCACACAGAGAAACCTCTCTGGGGTCTAATGTCTCGCTAATGGGCGGGGAAGACCCAGCCCTTGTGCGCCCAATGGCAGGGCTGGTTCACCTGAGAGCTGACATATTGGGGCTATTGATTTTCCCCAGGAAGATCAATATGGGGTGCATGGGGACAGGCAGGTCCACGCCTTCTGAAGAGCAGAGCCTCTTCCCCAGGGACGGAGGCCTGACCACAGGGGCAGGGACTGGCGGGGGCAGCGAGGGCCGAGAGCTCTGTAAGGCCAGGCATGGCCCACACTGGAGCTGACTGGGGAAAGGTGCTGGGACATGTGCGGGGGCCCAAGCCTGGCAGCCTGAGTGCATCAGTCCCAGCCCCACTCCAGGGGTCCCGGTGGGCAGCGGGGGGTCTTGGGACACCCATGTCACTTGGCCTGGCCCTGGTCACCCAACACCTGGCTGGACTGTGTGCACAGTGATTCTGGGAAACTGTGTCTCCACCAACCCAGCCTTGCCAGTAACAAAAGCCAGAGTTCAGCCTCCACTCGCTGGACTCCTGTGTTCCTCTTGAACATGGCTCAGATTCAGGAGTGGCACGGATGGGGATAATTCATGCACACCCCTACTAAGACCTCACACCTGCTTCTTAAATCCCTCTCATGCCTGTCCCCCACCTTTACTCCCTCAGGCTCTGCTCTGTGCGGCCCTATCACTGACTGCTGGGACTAGTGCAGTAGCACCCTCCCTGGTCTCCAGGCTCAGGCTTCCTCTGTCCAGATGCCCACCCTACTCTGCACTGCCCAGGTTCCTCTTCCTAAACCTTTATCTGCTCTGGTGTCTCCTCGAATCTAAAATTCTCTGTCCTAGGCTGGGGTTTCCTCCTTGGTCTCTGGTCAGGCAGAAAAAAGCATTGGGATTATGCCAGCAGAAACAGACAGGGAGGGTCTGGCTATTTGTGGACAGTCTTCCCATGGCTGGCATTAGTGAACATCTCCTCGCTGGGCCACTTGCAGGACCCAAACCCCCACCAAAGCCCCAGCTCACTGACCAGGGGCCTGAGGCAGAGGCCAGGATAGAGAAGTAGGCCTGTGGGGGGTTGGGGAACAAGCGCCCTTGGGAAGGAGTGGGACCTGGGTGGGGGTGGTGACCATGGTAGGTCCTCTCTGTCAGAGCCCCAACCTCACCCTGAGATTTGTTCCAGCCACAGAGGGCAGAGCTGAGTGCCCAGGCTGCCTTGGAGAAAGGGCCAAACTCCATGGCCCAGCCAGGAGGCCCTGCACGCCACCACCTCACCCCACCTTCCAGCTGATGCTTCCAGCTGGGAGTGTCCTGTAGCTGCCGAGCCCAGACGGAGGGGCTCAGCGCTGATGCATTATCCTGCTGTCCTGGACGTCATAAGTCCAAAGCAGCCCCAAATCAAGGTGCCTGCAGGGCGGCGCTCTGGAGGCTCCGGGGAGAATCACTTCCTTGCGTTTTCCAGACGCGGGGACCCTCCATTCCACCTTCAAAGCCAGCAGGGACCCTGCCCCTATGCTCATATCTCCCCCTCTGACCCTAACTGCCCTCCCTCTGGTCAGGACCCCTGTGATGACACTGGGCCCCCAGGACAATCCAGGATCACACCTGTGGGGCCCTTTGCCATGTGACATAACATGTCCACAGTCCCAGGGGATTAGGGTGAGGACGTCTGCAGGGCCACCAACCATGGGGTGTCAGCTCCTTGTGGCATAGGTCTTTGCAGGCCGTCCCCTCTGCTGGACACCTGCACTTCACACAGATGGACCGGGTGAGCTCCTGGTCCCATCGGCGCCGAGGTCCCATGACCTCCTCCATGAAGCCCCTCTTCTGGTCACACAAGAGGGGACGTTCTCGCGGGCAGGGCCATGTCTAACCTTCCTCAGAGCCCCCACACTGCCCAGCCCAGGCAGGGCACCGATGAGGGCTGCAGACCGAGCCCAAATGCCCTCCTGGAGCCTTCACCCAGACTGCGCTCCCCTCGAGTCCTCGGGGCCCACCTTGGCAGCTGAGCAAGGAGACACCTACACCAGCCGACACCCTTCCCAGGTCCTGGGCCCAGCCCTTCCCGGGTAGCAGCAGGGGGCGCTGTGGCCACAGTCCGGGCACCTGCTGGGCCCCTCCCTGGGGACCCGGCCTGTCCCAGAGGGCTGACGCTGACTGTGCTGGGTCAGAGGGGACGGCAGCCGCTGGGGGAGGGCCGCCCCACAGCTGGAGCCTGGACAACAGTGTCATCGAAACCGGAGTCTCGGGGCAGAACTGTGGCCGTGCCTGAAGTCAGTTTCTGGGGACCGAGTTCCAAATGTAGACTTGACTCACGAGACAGATTATTTGTGTCCCAGCCTCGCCCCGGGACATGGGGATGGGGCCGTGATGATCAGGAAACCATGAACCATAGGCTGTAGGGAGGCCTGGCATGCTGCACCACCCTGCGCTCTCCTTGCACGGGCCCTGGCCCAGGCAGACCACCTGCTTGGGAGATGTTGGCAGCTCCAAGACCCACCCACGGCAAGTCACCAGCCTGGCCCAAGTTGGGTCCCATGCTTCATTTCCCTGTCACTCCCCCAAAGCTGGGCGTCCTGACCATGACTCCTGCATCGGGCCCTCCGAATGCCCAAGAAATGCCCAGCAGCTATCCCCCCACGGTCCCCACTTGCAGGAAAGCCCTGCGTCTGTGCCCACACCCCAGTGTAATGGGGCATCACTAGGTAGGACAGGTGCTGGCTCCTGCCTGAAGGGAGCAGAGCCTGGAGCCAAGACCAACGGTCCAGGGAGGACTGGGAGGGTGTCCCTGGAAGAATGAGCCCTCACTGGTGGGAGGGAGATCAGGGACTGGGGGCCTGCCAAGCTGGGAGGGGGCTACCAACCTATCCTCAGAACCTGGCTGGCCCAAAAGCAGGGGTGGCTTTGAGCCACAGCTGACAGGATTCTGGAGTCCTCCCAGCTGGGAGCGAGGCACCTAGCAGAGGCCACATATGGTGAATGACTGTCCCCCAAAACTCACATCCACCTGAACCCCGGAATGGAGCCTCATGCAGAAATAGGGTTTTTGCAGCTGTAATGAACACGAGGTCAGACTGGAGCCTGGTGGGCCCTAAATCCAATGACGGGTGTCCTTGTAAGAGAGAAACTTGGACCCAGGCTCCCGAGGGACGAAGGCCATGCACGGATGGAGACAGAGGTTACGGTGATATGGCTGCAGCCAAGGAGCGTCCCCACAGTGGACGCCAGGAGGGAAGCATGGGTTCCCACCTGGATGACACCCCTTTGCTGCTCCTAGCCCCCCAGTTTGGGTGACTGGCTACCGTGGCCCCAGGACACTCAGGCAGCCCCAGGCAGCAGCCCCCGGGGTCCTGCGGGTGGTGTCGGCTGTAACCCTGTGGGGAGGCTCATGAGGATGCCCCTAGGTGGGCTCTGCGGTGGGGGGTGCAGCGGCGCGGGACCAGCTTGGGCCCTGGGGGTGAGGCCCTGTGTCGGGGGCAGCAGGGGCTGAGTTGGGTTTGTTGTAAACACACCTACAGCTCTGGGGTGGCGGGAGCTGGCTGGAGGGGCTGGGAGTCCTGCAGCCACGCCTGGCAGGGTTGAGACTGGTCACAGCGCCCAGGAGGGCCCGGCGGTTGGAGGCGGCCCCCTGCATGAGAGGCCACCACCCGGGCCCTGGCCGGTGGTCCCCACAGCCTCCTGTCTCTGGCCTGCCCAGCTCCTACCGCCAGCCTGGAACACCGTTTACCCAGAGAACCGCAGAAGCAGGATGTCCTCTAGAGAAGGCTACTCCAGAAGTCAAAATAGCATGAAATTTAATTTTCCGCCTATTTGACAAGGCTTGGTCCGGGTCCCAATCAGTGGCAGAGATAAGGGTCCTCGGCCCCGGGTGTGAGCCAGCTGGGCCTGCGGCAAACACTCCACGGTCCCCGGGCAGGTTGAGGCTCCCCCCGCAAGGCCCTGGTTGCTGGGCGCTAAAGCAAACGGGCTCTATTTGCCCAGTCTGCGATGACAATGCAGTCACCAAATATTTGCCAGCCCGCCGGCCGCAGAGCCCAGCTATAAATGCTTGAGCCCAGGTGGAGGTGGGCCTGCCCCACAGGAGCTGCAGGCCTCAGCAGGTAGGAGCCGGGCTGGGTGGCAGGCGGGGACCCGGCCTCCTCCCCCTTCCCCGAAAGGCGGTGGGCCCTCTGGCCAGGTGGGCCGTGCGGACCACCCTCCCAGCGGGAGGGCAAGGGGCGGGGCTGGGGAAGGGGGCGCCCACATCTTCCCCACAGCCCACTGTTGGGGTCACGGGACCCCCGGCAGGGACGAGGGGCCCCAGCGCGGTGAGCGAGAGCCAGGGGACAACGTAGACGGCAGACGGCAGGCAGGAGGGCAGCCCCGCCCGAGTGAGCCTCCCTGGGGTGGGGGTTCTGACAAGCTGGGAGCCCCCTCTCCCTCTCTCCACACCACCCTCCCTTTCTTCCCTTCCTGCTGGGAGGCAAAAGGGCCCTCCCCGCTGCAAGCTGCGCCCCCCGCACTCGTCCCCAGGGGCCAGAGCATTCCAATGCTCAGAGTCAGCCCCATTTGGCCTCAGGCCACCCGGTCTCTGTCACCTCCCCAAATCCCACCCTGCCCACCCTGCCCTGAGCCCCAGACCCACACACCTTCCCTGCTTCCTGCTGACCTGCCGACCCCTCCAAACCCCGGGGGGCCAGGGAGCAGATGAAAGCCTGGGGCCTGCACTGCATCCGTGTCGTCAGACAGCGCAGGGGAACCAGCGTCCGGCTCTGGGCCTGCCCCTAAGCCCGCGAGACCCCCGAAGCCACAGGGGCTCTGGGACCTGGACCTAGAGTGCTGGTCGAGACAGCCAGGCCCAGCTCCCAGGGGCCCCCGCCTGCCAGCACCTGGGCAGATGCCCCTCAGCAGGTGGGCCTGTTGATCAAGAACCGTCTCTGCGCCCCCACCCCCAGCACCCACGGCCCTAGTCTCTCTCCACACCTCCCCGGCTCCCGAACGCGGCACCTGCTCCGAGCACAAGTGTGGTTGGGCAGGCCTGGGGCCCTGAGGGCTGACCTGTCCTGACCCGTCCGCTCTCCACCTCCCTCCCCAGCCGCACCTGCTGCCCCAGAAACGCAGGCCCGAGGAGATGGCCGCGGGCGTGATCCAGCCTCTCTGTGACTTCCGGCTGCCCCTGCCCACCCGCCGGCCCTTCCTGCCCTCAGACCCGGAGCCCCAGGAGACCTCTGAGGACGAGGATGACGAGGAAGACGAGGAGGAGCCGGAGGGGCCAGGCGGCCGCAGCCCAGCCCCCCAGGCCTCGGGTTGGGCCCCAGAAGCAGGCCCCCCGGGTCCCAGCAGCCCCGAGACACCCCTACAGCTGCTGCGGTTCTCCGAGCTCATCAGTGGTGACATCCAGCGGTACTTTGGCCGCAAGGAGAGGGGGCAGGACCCCGACGCCTGCGACATCTACGCGGACGACAGTGCAGCCCGGGACGTCCCATGCGCTGACCTGGCACGCCTGGCCCCGGGCGGGCCCCCAGACGGCGACCAGGCTGCGGAGCCCGGGGTCCTCTCTCCCAGGGGTCCCGAGGGGCAGGCCCGCGGGCTGGGGCCCCTGGCCGAGCTCTTCGACTACGGGCTGCGGCAGTACTCAGGGCCTGGGGCCTCAGCTGGCAGGCGGCTCAGGCTGGAGCGAAAATACGGCCACATCGTCCCCATGACCCAGAGGAAGCTGCCTCTCTCCTTCTGGGAGGAGCCGGCCCCCGGCCCCCTGGGCCTGCTCCGCCCTGGCACGCCTGACTTCAGCGACCTGCTGGCCAGCTGGTCAGCGGAGACTGGCCCCGAGCTGCCCGGGGGAGGGGCCCAGGCCCTGGACGGGGTACAGCTGGCCGAGGCCTAGCCAGTGGGCCAGGGTCCGTGGGGGCGAGCGGGGTGGCAGCTTTGCCTTTCCTTAAGGAGGGAGGCCTGTCACTGTTCTGTCGGAGCCCCAGGGGCCATCCAACCAGCCAGCTCAGGGAGGGACTTCCCAGGCCCAGGAGGACAGGCCAGGCTCCTCCTGCGGCCCGGAGCTGCCACCACCACCAGAGGCCACCTGGGCAGGGAATGGGCAGGAGCTGCCGTCCCAGGCACGCTGCCCCCAGGAGGGGAGGCCCTGGGCTCAGGCGGTCTGCACACTGTGCCCCACTCTGGGTGAGGCCCACTGGCCAACCAGACCAGTCCTGAGATCCCAGGTCAGCAGCCACCAGGCTGGCTGGTGCTAGGGCTGCCCGTCCCCCAGGCCCCATGGTAGGTGGCAGGACCAGCTACTGTGGGATGAGCAGGGTTTTCTTGGAGGCAGGAAGAAGGGGTGCTGCCTAAGTGTGTGAGCAAACACGCTGTTTGCTCCCTAGATTAGGCCAGGAAAAGCTACTTCCTTTGCTGGCCACGGCGCAGTTGTGAAGGGCACGACCAGCCGCCAAGGGGTAGGAGCCACGGGACCCACGCTGGGCCAGCTGGCCCTCTGGGGGCCTGCAAGGAGTGGGTGGGGCTCCAGGATGCTGCGGTTGAGGGCAGGACGGCCCAGGAAGGTGCCAGGCCTGGGGCAGCCGGGCTCCTGGGAAGGAGCTCGGGACGCTGACGGGTACAGGAGCCGGCACATTTATTTCTGGGAAAGGGGCAAGGATGGGAGCTGTCAGGCAGCCTCTTGGCGAAAGAACTTCTCCAGGAATGCGCGTGTCCTCCGCTGGGCCCCCAGGTTCATGAGAGCCGCCTTCCACTGCAGCCACCTGCCCAAGACACGGCTCATGCCCAGTGGCCTCGGGGCCTCCCCCAGGACCGCCCCAGACCTGGAGGGGTCTCCAGAAGGCGGCTCCCCACAGCGCACCTCACGGCCTGATACATGCCCCAGCGGTTCACAGGGACCACCTCTCCGGGCCCTGCGTCCTTGACGAAGAACTGCTGCTTCCCCAGGGACATGAGGACCCTCCTGCTGCCCAGCCGCAGGGCCCACGGGCCCTCCTCACTCCGTAGGCGCACGATGCTCTCACGCAGGCTGGCCGTCTCCTCCATGCGCTGCGGACAAGAGCGCCGGGAGGAGGGGCCGCTGCAGGAACGCAGGAATCCAGCCAGAGGGGGACGGGACAGCCCCCGGGATTTATCTCTCTCTGGACAGACCTGGGTCTTATCTACCAGGAAACCCTGCTGGGGCCAGACACGCACGGACGGCAGTAGGGAAGCCCATGGAGCTAAGGGCCCCGCAGGGAGGGGTGAGGGGCCGGGAGCCTCCGGGGCAGGGTCAGCGCAGGGGCCACCTCTCACCAGCTTGGTTTCTGTATTAAACTTGAGGTTCTGGATGGTCTTGTTGTCCTGCATGCTATTTTCCAATTTCATTATTTGGTTCTGGAACTGAAGGCCGCCCGTTTGTCAGCCTGGACGCGGCCCGAGGGTGGCCCCCACCCCAGGCCCCCAAGGTAGGATCTGGCCTCTGACACCGGGTCCCGGCCCCTCGCTGGGTGACCTGGTGGACCTGGCCAGCGCTCAGGCCGGCTCCTTTCACCGTGATGACACCCCCAGCATGTGGGGGGCTCCAGACAGGTGCCCCCCACTTCACACTGGCTCTATGAGCCACTTGACCTCTGGGTGTCTGGGATCCGGGGCCTCCCCGGGGGCCCCTCTGCTGAGCATGACGGGCACGGGGGCCCCAGGGGTACCGTGGCCAGCTTGCCCTGGATCTCGGCGATCTTCTGCCCGGGGTTGCCCTCCCTGAGCAGCTGCATGGACGTCAGCAGAGAGGCGAGTTCCTGCCGCACGGCCCCGACCTCGAACTCTCTGTCGGAATAGGAGGCTGTGGGGGGGGGGGGGGGGGGGGCGGGGACAAGGGCAGGTGCGGAAGGAGGGCAGGGTGTGCAGGGGGTGGGTGCTCAGCTTTGCCACCCCTCCAGTGGGACCTGGCGGGTCCCCAGCAGGTGACAGACGGCGAAGCTCAAGGACCTGTGTGGGCTGCACCTGGGGGGAGCCGAGCCCAGAGCCGGGGAGCGGCCGGGGTTGCGGGAGGGGAAGCCTCGTGGATGCACCTCCAGCTGCTGCAGTCCTGGGGCCTCACCTGGCTCTGCCCTCAGCTGAGATCTTGAGGTCTGAGTCGCTCTTGTGCAGGATGCACTTGTCGGAAACGGCCTCTATCTGCAACAGACGCAGGGTGGACGGGCAGCCTAGGCGGTCCAGCGGGGCTGGGGGGCCGTACCCCTGGCCCTCACCCACCTGCCGGGCCAGGCTGTCCATTCGCTCCCGCACCCCCCTCAGGCGCGCCTCAGCCTCCTTCTGACACTGGGCCAGGCCCTCCAGCGATTCCTGCTCCGAGCCTTCCCACTTTCTCTGTGCCTGGAACACAGATGCCAGTGAGGGCCGGAACTGGGGGACGGAGGGGGATGGACAGAGGGACGGGGCCCCCTAGAGCCAGAGTTGGAGCCAAGAGGGTCAACCCCGCAGCTGAGAGCTCCCTGCAGTCTGCACGGGGGGGACAGACGGCTCTCCGGGGACCTGGGTACTCCAGGCTGAACAGAACCACATCCATAAGAAGGCCTGGCTCAGTCCCCTGCCCACCAGGAGTCGACAGGGATGGGGACGGACAGCTGCCCACAGCTGCAGGAGAGGGTGACCACCCTACGAATCCACAGAGGCCGGCGGCCATTCAGTGGTCGCCAGGGGCTGCGGGGTGGGGAAGGACGGCTAGCCGCACGGGGCTTCGTCTGTGGCGACGGAGAAGATGTCCCAGTGACATGACCGCAGCTCAGCCCCGAGGACGCGAGGAGCTGCCAAGCCCCAGGCTTCGCAAGGGTGGACCGCACGGCGTAGGAACTGTGTGTCAGTGACACCATGCAAGAAAGAGGAATGAACCTCTGCGCAAGGGCTGGCTGGGCCTGCTGTGGAAGCCACCGCGTGTTGGGGGCCATGGCAGGCCTCGGGGCCGCAGCTCCCCCAGGACCGCGCTCACCTCACTCAGCCGCAGACTCAGCGTCTGCTCCTGCAGATCCAGTCTCCAGCTCAGGGCCACGAAGTGGTCACTCAGGTCCTTCACCTGCTTCCCCAGCTCAGCCAGCGACACCTCCAGGGCCTGGCTCTTCTCTCGGAGCTGTGGGAGGGGGGCTTTAACATGGCTGCCTGGGGAGGCGGGGGTCCCCTGGGGACGCTGACCACCCCTCTGCTGCCCTCACCAGCTCTAGCGCGCTGTGGGCCTCCTGCTGGGCCAGTTGGCCGGCCTCCAGGCTCTCCTGCAGGAAGGCGGCCAGCTCCCCGGCCCGGCTCTCCTCCAGGTGCCCTTTGCTGTCCCTGGGGGTTGGTGCCAACACAGCTGTCCCTCGGCCCAGGCTGCCCCCTCTCAGGGCTGGCCCTGGAGGAGCTTGGCTGCTGGCTCCAGAACCACGTGGGAGACCCCGGGGAGCAGGGGATAGAGAATGGTCACAGGGCCCCCTGGATGGGGCTGTGTCCACTGGAGAGTGCAGAGTCCTCCACGGGGGGACCAGGAGCCCCTGTCCGAGGGCACTGGGCGCCGGGGAGAAAGGCGGATTGGACACCCACCAGGCCTTCTGCTCGGCCAGGAGGATCCGGTTCAGCGACATCTGGTTCTGCCGCACGAACTTGGTCAGCTGGATCACGGCCTGGTCCAGGCCCCGGCACTGCTCCAGGAGGCGGCATTCTTCCTGCTGCGGGAGAGGTGGCTCTGAGCCCCTGCCCTGGCCGCCTGCCCGCCCGGACGCCCCCGCCGCCCCCGGCCCTGGGCTGCCCACCTCGTGCTGCCCCTGCAGGGCCTGCACGCGCTCCTCGGCCTGCTCCTGCAGCCTCTGCCACCGGCTCTCCAGCTCACCCCGCAGGCTGCTCTCCGCCTTCAGCCGGGTGCTCTCAGACGCCTTCATTCTCTGTGGGGAGACCGGCCCGCCTGCCGTGAGCGGGGGCGTGGGGGCACGGCCCAGCCGCAGGCCCATGGGCCCCCACCTTCTCCAGGGCCAGGAAGCTCTTCTGCAGGAAGCCACACAGTTTGGCCTCCCTCTTGAGGAAGCGGAGGCTCATCTCCTCACAGAGCTTGGTCACCTGGGCCTGTGGGAGTCAGTGTGGTTGCCGTTGAGATCCGACCGTCCTCCTCGCCTCGTCCATCCCCTGCCCCCCGCCTGCTGGCCCCCGGGCGAGCTCGGGCTGGTCTGTTTTCTTGCCCAACTGTGTCCGTCACTGAGGACTCTGGGCCCTGTGTCCCCTGCTGTCCCCGAGCCTCGCAGAGCGGGGCCCACCACACCCTCCTTAGGAAGGAAGGCAGGGCCCTCATGTCCCCCCGGAGGGCCAGGCACGAGGGCTGTGAAGGGCCTACAGGCCGAGCTTGTGTGGATCCAGACCATGCTTGGTGCCCACGGTGACCACAGACGCCACCCAGGGCAGGGGGCACAGCCGCCACCAAATCGCATCTGGAGCTGGGAGCCTCCGTCAGGGAAGCTGAGGGAATATGAGTGCACACACACTTCGCCCTCGCTCTCCAGGCCCAGGATGGGGCACCTTCCCCTCCCCCTCCTCCCCGCCGGCTCCCTTCTTGGGCATCAAGGGTCTGAGTGTGCCTGAGACAAGATGTCAAGGTCCAGGGCCGCAGCTCCCATGGCCACAGGGCAGGTGCGTCCTGAGCCCCTGCCAGCACCCACGCCACATGCAGGGTGGTTAGCAGTTCGTTTCTGTAAGGAGCCCCAGGACGCGGGGTCCTCAGCTCCGCGGTTCCAGTGCAAACCCAGGAATGGGCTGGAGTAAATGAGCGGGTGTGGCCACGTGCCCATCAGACTTGACGAAAACAGGTGGTGGTCACAGTGTGCCGACCCCAGCCTAGAGGGCAGGTGCGGGGGGGAGGCGGTGCCCTGCGCATGCCTGGCGCAGCAGGAATCCCTGGGCCCGGTGCCTTCCGGAGCTCCCGGCCGCAGCGGTGGGCAGTATCTAGACTGGGCCAAGACAGGAACTCCCCAAAGGGCAGCAGCAAGGGGAAGGCCACCGAAGCTGGGCAGCCGAGCTATGTGGGCAGCAGCTGGGGAGCACTGGGCCAGCGCCCCCACCTGCTGCACGGGCGACACGGTCCCTGGGCTCTGTTTGCAGAGCTGAAGAGGCTGGGTCTCGGGCAGGAGGGGAACCTGCACCAACCAGGGGTGGAGCCACCCCAGGAATAGCTGAGGAAGGGGCTTCAGGCCTACGATGCTCTATTTCCAGATCTGGGTGCTGATCCCACGACGGCAAGAAGGACCCGTGGCGGAGATACTGCCAGGGAGGGACCTTCTGTGATGAAACATGAGCTCCATCTTGGCGCTACCCAAACTGTCAGCCACGGGCCGCACGTGGCCGCGGGGCCCCTGAAGCGTGGCTCATGTGACCGAGGGAGCGAAAACGTTAGCTTTCTACAGACAGAGCCACATGCGGCTGGTGGCCACAGACCGGACCACGCAGGACCTCGGGGTCACCCCCCGGGCCCGACCATGTTGCCAGGAAGGATGGCTCACCCGGCTGCCCGGGCCTAGCCTCCCTCCTGGTACCTGCATCTTGGCCACCTCACTGTCCACCCTCTGGCTCGCGTCCTCCTGGCTCTTCTGCAGGGCACTGCAGGCCGCTTCCCGGAACTGTCCCTCCTGCTCCAGCTTCCCGGCCAGCTCGGCCAGCCTAGGGCACCAGCCACCGGTCACAGCAATCCAGCCGGCCGGCCTAGCTGGGGAGCCACCGGGAAGTTGGCGGGGCCCTGAGACATGGAGAATGCTTCCCGGGCCCAGGCCTGCTGCTGGGGGGCCCAGGCTGACCTCCAGGCCGGTGAGGCAGCGGGTGGATAACCCCACCTGGGCAAACACAGACAAGGGCAAGACACTGACTTCTGTGTCCCCAGATAGGGAGCCGGGAGCGGCCTGGGCCAGGGCCACTGGGTGGGGGAGGGGGCAGGGACTCCGGGCTCAAGCCTTTTTTCTCAGTGACCACACGTGGTGGGTCCAGAGCCAGCCCCCCAGGAGGGAGGTGGGCGGTGTCCACCTGAGGTCGGCCTCCTGCTCAGTGTCCTTCCGCTCAGAGTCCTGGAGCACCTGCTTCCTCCGGATCTGGGTCAGGGCCTCCCGGACTTCCACCAGCCTGGCACACAAGACCTGCTTCTGCCTGAGGCCTGCCTGGCCGGCCCTCCTGCCTGCCTTTGGGGGTCAGGGTCCTGGCCCAGGGGCCCTATCAGCAGGCCTCCCGCCATGTTCATACAAACCCAGGCCTTTTGAGTCGGGCTGTGGAGGCGTGCTGCTTACCTAAGCAAGACAAGGAGCAGGGTGCAGGCTGATGCCCTGGGGTCCCGCCCCAGCTGCTGCTTTCCCACAGCCCCTGACCCTGCCACTAAGGCCTGCACCACTGGTGGGGTGTGGGGGGGTACCTCTTGTCCAGGGCCTGCATCTGGTTCTGGTTCTGGGGGCTGGGGAACTGCAAGGAGGAAGGGGAGGCTGAGCCTCGTAGCCCGGCTGGCACAGACGGGGGCCCGAGCTGAGCACAGGGTCCCGGGAGCGGGAGAGCCTCGCCTCTGGGTGGGGATGGTGGCGGCTCACCTCGAGGGCCTCCTTCTCTGGGGCCCGAGCCGCCTGCCGCAGGTCCTGCTGCAGCCTCTTGAGCTCTGCGTCTTGCAGCTGCATGCAGGTGCGGAGCTGGAGCATCTCCCGAAGCAGGCTCAGCATGGCTCGCTCACAGCAGTCCTTGTGCCCCCGCAGGGACGCCACCTCGGCCTGCAGGTCGGCCACCCTGGCCAGGGTGAGGAACAGGCTGAGTCGGGCCATGCATGCCGGGGGTGGGTGGCATGGCGCTCCCGCCCCAGCTCTGCCCAGGCTCACCACTGCTCCAGCTGCGTCCAGTGCTTGGGGGAGTCCCGCTCCGGGATGGAGGTGGCGGACGCCAGGTGGCTGGACTCATACCTCTCGGAGATCTCCTCCAGACTCAAGAGCTCAGGACTGGCCAGTCCTTCCTCGAGTGGGAGCCCCAGGTCCCCCAGGGTGATGGTGCTTGTCTGGGTGGGGGGTGAAGCCCCCGACGAGGGGTTGCTAGCAGCCAGCTCTGCAAAAATGTGGCTTCTGGGCTGATGAAGGGTGCCGGCTCCAGGTAGGGCTCAGGGTAACAGGGACCCAAATCACTGCAGCGATTGGCTAAGCGTGTCCACTGAGCTCACCTTGGCCCGTCCTGCTGAGTCACACGGCCTGACCCCGGGAGGGCTCAGCACTTGCTGCCGCACAACAGGCAGCTCGCGCTCAGAGAGGCCCAGGCTCCTGCCTGAGAACACACAGCACCAGAAAGCAGAAACAGGACTGTGCCCTGCCTGCCCAGCTCCAGAGGCAGCCCTGGGGCAGTAAGGCCCCTTGAGAGGTCAGGAAGCAGAGCTGCCCCGGGTGGCCCACACCACACCCCCACGCAGGCCCTTCCCTGGACTGTCCTTCTGGCTCAGCCCCTATTGGTACCAGGCTCACCTGGTACGGCTTCAGCCACTGCCCAGAGGCCCTGGGCCTCACACCCAGGGCTGCCCAGAGCTGGACACCCGGGTGGCTGGAGGGAGGCAGGGAAGGCGGGGCTGGAAGGCTCTGGGGCCTTGGGGAGCACGTGGGGTGTGAAGAGGGAGTGCCTGCCCTCACATCTCTCCTTCCAAGACAACAGCAAGGCAGGCGTGCGGCTGGGGCTCTTCTGGAACCATCTTTCTCTCACCAGAACCTGGTGACTTCATGGCCCAACTGCCAGTGGAACCTGGGCCCTCGACTCTGCCAGCCCCGCAAGGCCCCCCAACTGCCCATTTCTGGAAAGATCTGAGGGGGCGCTGTTGAGCCAGCCGGTGTGGGTGGTGGCGGCTGGCCTGCACGGGAGGGTCAGGAGAGCTGGGCCGACTGGCAGGACGGCACGCAGCCAGGGTGCCCCTGGGAGCTGGGACAGGGTGCAGGCTGCAGGCGTGGGCTGCGTGGTGCCTCCAGGATCCTCGCGGCCACGGTAAGAAAGCAAAGAGGCACGAGTTTCCAGTGTTTTATTTAACCCAATGTGGGGGCCGAGCGGCTGGTTCAAGGTGTCATCACATGAACCGCGATGTTCCCGCTTTCCCACTCCAGGTCTTCGAAGTCCGGCCCGATGCTCCCCGGTTTGTGTCAGGCCAGCGTGGACCCGTGCTCCCTGCGCCCCATCACCCAGACCCGCCCGAGGGCTGACCAGGGCTTCCCCAGGACAAGGCGACGGCTCTAAAGTCAACCCCAGTCTGGGGGCCTTTCCACACCCCTTGCGGCCCAGAGTGGCGTCCAGACCGAGGGCCCCCGGGCGTCCGGGGCCAGCGCCGGCATATCCCACAGATGTCCGTGGGCCACCATTGCCTCCTCACAAGGGTTCTGGGCCTCTTGCCTCCATCTCCTCCTGGGGTGGGGGGGTGGTCAAGGCGGCCCCGTCCCGATGTCCCCCGCTCAGTGGCCCCGCAAACCCCCAACTGCTGGACCATGGCCTGTGCTGGGCAGGAACCAGGGAACCGGCGCTGGCCATCAGGGTACGATTCCTTTATTTCTCCCTTCCAGAGCCCCCCCAAGCTCATCCCCCTGCGTCACCCACAGGGCTCCCGCCAGGAAGGGACTGGCTTTTCGAGGCCCTGCTCCCTGGAAAGGGGCCCAAACCCAGGTGAGCTCCCCCCCACACCGCCAGGCTGCCACAACGGCGGCTGTGTAGCCTGCTCTCCGAAGCAGGCCGGGGAAATCACCTCCAGGAAAGGTGCCCTGGGGCCCTGGGGCCACAGGACACCAGCCAGGGAGAGGCACAGTATCCTTGCTCCAGGCTCACCAGCCCATCCCAGAGGCCACCTGCCCCAGAACGGGGACCAGAGCTGCCTCAGAAGGTGGCCCTGGGCCAGGGGTCCTCGGAGGCCAGCGGGAGCCCCCCTGCTTAGGAATGTCAGTCTCTCGGTGCACATCGGCCACAGCCATCGTCTGGACGTCGGGGGGACGGAGGTGTTCAGGCCCGCGGATGGTTCTCAGCTCCCTCTCTGGCCAAGACCCCAGAGGGCCACATGGTAAGTCTGGGAAAACAGCTGGCTTTCCGCTAGAGCCCGCTGCCGCGTCTGCTCCCCAGGGCCCTTGCCTCCAGGTCCAGGCCCATCACCTCAAGGCCGCAGACAGAGTCGAAGGGACAAGGCTATAAGCCTCTGCTGCAGCTGCATGTCCCCCAGGCCCCAGCTGGTGAAGCACAGACGGTGTGGTCCTCCTGGGCCGGCCCGCAGGGAAGCAGACAGCACAGAAGCAGCAAAGGGCCCCGCCCTGGGGGCCAGCTCGCTCGCTGTCTCACACGCGCACAAACACACAGACACACACACGTCCCGAGGACTGGAGAATGCTGTATCCACTGCTGCCCCAGGGAGCGAGGTGGGGGCCCCAGGGAGGGGCCAGGGCCTCACGTCTGGGCCAGGGAGAGCTCCTCCAGGCCCCCCTTCCCAAGCCGGTACCTGGCCAGGTCCTTCCTGGTCACCAGTCCAACCACCTGCGGGAGCAAAGCCGGGTCAAGTGGGTAGCCTCCTGCTGCTGTGGAAACTGGGCGCCACGCCCTGGGGGAGCCCCGGAACTGGGCACCTGGCCAGTCTGGTCCCAAGCCCTGAGCCCCCCACAGGGGCTGAGAGCAAGTCCCCGTGCCTGCCGTGAGCAGGGCAGGCAGGAGACCCCGGCCACTCACCTGGTTGCAGTTGTCTACCACCACCAGATGCCGGAGGCCCAGGGCCCGGAACAGTTTGAACACCCGTGGGAGGGACGCGTCCTGCAAAGGGGACAGGGCCTCCACTGAGCTGCCGGCCAGGCCCACCCGCGGAAGGATGAACAGAGGCAGGACGACCGAGCCCGGGACCGCACACCCCCGTCACGACGCGTCCGAGCCGCCCCATCCCCGGCGGCAGCCCGTGGCAGGCACCTGGGGCACCGTGTAGGGGGAGGGGTTCATGAACTCCGACAGGTCCATGGTGCACTCGCGCTCATCCTGCGACACGTGGATGGACTGGATGGGTGGGAAGCGTGGGTAGGCGTCCCGGAAGTCCTTCAGCCTCAGCCGCCGCCGCACCAGGCCCATGCTGGAGCGCTCCACGAACACCTGGGGGTGGAGTGCGTCAGAGCCCGTGCCCGCGTCTCCCGCCCCCCGCAAGTGCCCGGCCGCTACCTTGTGCTTCAGGAGGACAATCAGCTGGGAGCGCAGGATCAAGCCCTGAAGCCGGGCCGGCTGGGGGAAGAGACCATTGTCTGCGAGGAGCCCAAGACCTAGACCCCTCCCGCCACGGGGGGGCGCCCCGCCGCGACCTCTGACGTCTGCTGCGGGGACACCCCGCCAGACTCCCCCCTCGACACGTGGCCACCAGCTCTGGGCACTGGCAGGCAGTCCACGCACTCATCACTGCCCAGAGTCCGGGAGCGGCAGCGGGATGTGACCACGGAGCGCGGACGAGGCAGCAAGAGGCCGTGGTGAGATGCGCACTGCCACCCGCGCCACATCCATCCAGACAGCTCCCGGCACGCGTCACGGCCCTGACTCCCGGGCTGGTGGCGCGGCCTGGGGTAGGAGCCTGAGCCCGCGGAGGCCGGCAGCCCTGAGCAGTGGTCGGCAACCCCCCAGGCCGCCGCCTCCCGGCCGCATGACCCAGTTCCTTTGCAGGTGGTGGAGGTGAGCTCGACGTGTCCACGCAGGGTGTCCACCCCACACACCACGCCCGAGGCCACGTGCACGTGTGGGACGGCCAGCCCCCCGTGCCCATGGCCCTGGGTACCTGGGTGTCACCAGCAAACTCCACTACGGGGAACCCGTTGTGATTGGATGCCGTGTTGCTGAGTATGTCTACGATGACGCCCACCTTCTCCCTTCTCCGTAGGCAGGTGACCGGCGTGCTCATCACCTCCCTGGAGAAGAGCATCTGCTGTGGCCTCACCATAACTGACCACGTGACAGACGCCCTCTCTTCACAGCAAAGTTGAAGCTTGAACAGGCAGGAAGCTGCCAGATGCAAGAAAACCAGGAACAAGGAGCCAGGCGGCCAGCCGCCCGGACACCCAGACACCAGTGCGCCCTCCCAAACCTCCCGGGACTGTCCACTGTTCCGTGGCCCCCCGCCGGCCATACCTGGCAGTGAGCGAGTGAGAGGTGACGGGGGCCTCCCAGTGCAGGAAGGGCACGCTCTGCAGCTGGATGTGCATGTCATACAGGCCCTGAGGAGGGGCAGCAGGGGATGCTGAGAGGTGGAGGGCCCCTCCCACCACCTCTGCTACAGACCTCCCAGCCCCCAGTCTCAGGCTCCCGGCCGGGGGCGTGGTGGTGGGATACACAGAGCAGGGAGGAAGGAAGGCAGGCAGGCCTCTTCCCATAAGCCACACCTCAATGAAGATGTCCCCCACGATCTTGGCGGTCATGAGGACGAGCATGATGGGGAAGCCGTACGTCACGTTGCTGGTGGCCTCCATCATGATGACTGTCAGGCTGAGGGTCATCCTCACGATCCCACCTGCCCGGGGGGGTTGGGGGTAGGCTCCAGCCCCTGCAGGCCACTTCGCGCCACCACCCTCATCGCCCACTGTTCGTGCCGGCACCCCACCCATTCGTCCTGGTGGTCTAGCCCTGCAGGCTGCAGAGTGGAGACAGCGACCCTGCACGCCACCATGGAATGGACTCACTGCCTTCCCTTCCCCAAGGGGAAGGCGCCCCCTCCTGACCTTGGGACACCCACACGGCAGCCAGGACTCACCCAGCTGGGCAGCTGCTCCCATGAGGGCATATTTGCCAGGGTCCGCCCAGATCTGCAGGGATGACAGAGGCGGTGTCAGAGGGGAGGCAGCCCCCTACTCAAGCCCACCGAGATATGTGACCCCCCAGAGGCCCCCGGGCCCAACAATGCCAGCCCTAGGAGAAGCCCTACACCCCACACGCATGTGCAACCTGGTCTGCGGCAGCATCTACAACGAAGTCCGGAAACACCCTGGGTGTACCCTGCTCGAGAGGCCCCAAAGGATCTGTGCCATCCACACACACGACAACTCGGCAGCTACGGCAGGAGCACGCATTCCCAGTGCCGAGGAGGGAAGAGGGACAGGTGCATGCAGGGAAGGACGGCGGTGCCCCCGTGTGTGCAGAGAGAGCCCATCACGGACAAGCACGGGCAAGACCACACAGAGGCCACGCCTGAGCGACTCCACTGGGAAATGCCTGCAGCAGGCAGATCCACAGAGACAGAGGGCGGGCGAGTGGCTGCGGGGGCTGGGGGTACGGCAGGGACCGCAGTGGGCAGATTTCTTGGGGAGAGGAGTACACCATGTATGACACTAGACGCATGACCCAAATGACTATCGTACACGAATAACTCCCGAGGTGCACGCTTCCACGGTGGGAGGCCTGACAGTGCGTGAATCACCTCTCAAGTAAAAAAGAAAAATCCAGAACTACACCTGGAAGAAAACGTGATGCAAGCATAGCCAAAACCTGGAAAAGGGAGCAGGCAGGGGTGGGGGTGGGGGGGTGGGAGATCCTCCCTGGTCCACTCATGGTTTTAGAAATCTTATTTCAAAGACTCAAATAAGAAAGGAAAATACAAAAAAAGAAAACCTAGCCCCCGGAGACCAGGCACACCTGTGCCTCAATCACGCACTCTAGTAACACCGAGCATCTCTCCTGATGTGCGTCTCTGTCCGTCTGCGGACGGCCATGCTGATCGAGTGCTCGCATCAAACATCAGCAGCCAGAAAACTCGAGGCCACGCAAACGACCAGGGGCTCAGATGCACCTGTCCCCCTGCACTGGGAGCCCTGGGTCCCAGGCCTGGTGCACGGAGAAGCCCACACTCACCGCGGCCCCTGTAAGGTAGGACAGGGAAATGCCGAAGAGCCGGCCCCAGGCGGCCCCGATGAGCAGGGACGGGATGAAGACACCGGCAGACACCGTCAGCCCGTAAGTCCAGCAGGCCAGGAAGAAGTAGACCAGAGTGAAGAGGCCGAGCGTCATGGGATTGTAGGAGCCTAGGGGAGAGGGGGTTGGCCAGGGCCTGCCACATGGATTCACCTGGAACACAGCCACCCTGCCCAGCTGCCCAGAACTAGCCCCATCCTCAGTGGCCACAGTGCGGATCTCAGAGGCCTAGTCCTCGAGGGAGGAGGATGGCCGCCTGGCAGGTGGGACCCGGTGTGGCCAGCAAGACACTGACCTGAGGCCAAGGGAAGGACGTGCAGACCCCTGGACGTCAGGGGAGGGAGGCCATCAGCCATCAATCTATAGGACACACTTCCAGATGCCAGAAGAAACCCATCAAAGCCTGGGACCAACCAGTCCAGGAGGCTGCTGCCCGCCCGAGGGCCCCGCTCGGTGCTCTGCCCCAAGGGCTCAGCCTTCCTGATAAATTGCGGGGACCATCGCACGTGCACAGAGACATAAAGACTAGAAAGTTCTCAGTGACCTTGTTCGTGACAAGGAGCAATTAGAGGTACCCTAAAGGACCCCCAAACGGAAAAGGTGACGTCACAGAATGACCACACGTTGGTGTCTACAGGTGCACACAGCAGGCGCTCTCGGGGGCCCATGTGCTGTGGGTGAAGGCGAGGCTGCTGCCCAGATGAGCGCCGTGGAAGGCGTGTGCTGAAAAGCAGTGGTCTGCACTCACAACTGGTTCTTTTTTAATTAAAAACGCACACAGCTGGGGGCACCTGGCTGGCTCAGTTGGAGAAGCGTGACTCTTGACCTCGGGGTCATGAGTCTGGGCCCCACAGTGGGGGTGGACGTGCGTGGCTGGTGTATGTGGAGGCTGGAGGGTGCCCCGTGCAAGCAGCTCCCAGGAGGAAAACACCGGGCGGACAGGAATGTCATCACCGATGCAGGCAGCCCCAGCAGCCGCCCTCCAGGAGGGGAAGGGCCTGGCCCACCCCTGGGTCCCGGACCGCAGCAAGGGTGGTGACCTCCGCCCTCGGGGCCCAGCTGGCCGGAAGGGGACACCGAGGCCCAGGGTCAGTCTCAGAGTAGCCTGGAGGGATCAAGGCCGGCGTGGGGACGTGCGGCTGACAGCACGGAGCTCAGGCACGCACCTGGGGGGTCGTGGAAGAGGCTGACCACGCTCTTCTCCGGGGTGTTGAAGAAGGCGGCGGCCATGGAGTTGTACTCGCCATCTGCACAGAAGAGCTGCAAGGTTGGAAGAGAGAACGGGCCGGTGGGGCAGACTGGTCCCGGCCTGCACGGCGCCAGGGGCAACCACTGACGGCTGGGTCGGGTCATGGCCTCAGGGGGAGGGAGGATGCAAAGAGCCAGGCCCGGTGACGGTGAGGGCTTCAGAGGCAGGTCCTGCATGCAGGGGCTGGTCCACAGGACACTGGCCGGTGAGTCTGTCGCTGGGGCACGCGGGGACTCCGGGGCTCAGCAGTCGGCACCTGGGCCCTGGCGCCAGCGGGCTCAGCCCTCCCAGGCTGAGCAGAGCGCGGTTCCATGACACCTAGGTCCCCTTCCCCCCCAACCCACCCCCAGCCACCAGGCATCTGCTCTGCCTCCATGGCTTTGCCAGATGTTTCACATACACAGCGTTAACACGACACAGGGGCCTGTGTGTCTGGCTTCTGTCCACGGTGTTTTCGAGGTTCGTCCACGTGGCAGCATGTCGGGATTTCAGCTATTTCCACGGCCAAATAAACCCACTTATGGACAAACCCCGTTTTGCTGATCTGTTTGCCAGCTGGCGGACACTTGGGTTGATCCCCGCGCACCGTGGCCACGCTGCAGCGAGCATGTTGGTGCGGGTTTCAGGGCTTCTCGAGTCCACACCCATGAGCCCCCACTTCTCAAGTCCCCGTGTGGCCCCGGGCAGGGTGCTGCTCTGGGAGGAGGACTGGGGAGACCCGCCCAGCATAATGTCCTCTCTCCCGATGCCCGGCAGGCCCGTGAAGCCCACTTGAGCCCAGAGTTCGGCTGTTGGCCACCCTCTGGCCCCGTCCTGCCTGGTGGACCCGCCCACCGGGCCTGAGTCTCCTACCTGGAGCGGGTAGGACACGGAGCTCCCCTGCAGGGGCTGACAATCTCGGGATGAGTAAATGAGCACGAAGGCGACCGTGGCCGTGACCGCAGCCACCAGCATGGCCTCAATCACCTGGAGGCAGGGCCGGTGAATGTACCTAGAGCAAACAGCAGGACGGACCGGGCCTCAGGACGGCTGGACTCCCCAGCAGCTGCCATGGCACCGGAGTCTGTGCCTGAGACCTCATTGCAGGACACGACTGGGGGTGACACAGCACGTGCAATCACCAGGTCATCTCCAGGGCACTCGCCGATGGCATTTTAAGTCCGGGCAAGAGAACAAGAAGGAAGTGCTTCCTCAAGCCCAGGGCCCCCCAAAGGTTTCAGAAACCCGAAAGCTCCCAGAACTGCTCTCCTCACAGGAAGAGAGCCTCTGCAGTCCCGACTGTCCCCTGGCTCAGGACCTCCCAGGCCTCCAGCCACGCCCAGCCTCACGTGGCCCCCCAGCCAGTGCTGGTCTGTCCCCACCCCCCCCACACGAAACACCACCGAGGAGGCCTGTGGGTACATGGCCTTCCATGCAACTCCACGGGCACAGACCCTCGACACACCCATTTTCAAAGGTCCTGGGTCCACAAAACGGAGGCTTCTCACCTGATTCGAAACATCGTCAGCCAGTAATTCAAGGCATTGAACACGGCCCCAAGAATACCACCTACGACCAGGAGGGGCAGCATGTAAGGGACACGAGAAAAAGGACAGGAGAACAGGCTCTGTGTCTCTGTGTGCTCTTCGTCAGCACAGCCTGGCAGGCGGACAGGTGGATTTCTCAAAGGCTTTGCCTTCCTTCCAGGGAAAAAGGTTTCTCCAAGTAGAAAGCACTGTTCAGAACTCATTCTATTTCTTAGAGGAGTGCCCCACCGAGGAGCTTCTCCAGCAGAGGTAAAGCTCCGGTCTTCCACCTGTGGGTTCCCTCCCGGGGGTGCGTGAACGGGGCAGGGCGTGGGAGGACAGCTCACGGGCTGTGGGGGCCACAGCCCCCTCCGGCTACTTCAAAGCTGGGCCAGGCCTGGGATCTGCCAGGCCCTGACCCCGCCACACACTCTGACCCCACTGGAAGTCGCCTGCCGCCACCTGGGGAGGGGGTTGAGAGACAGGAAGCGTTCCTTCACAGGATGGCCCTTACCCACCACGCCCATGGCAATGAAGATAGGAATCTCGTGGATTGTGTACACCATCGTCTGCAGAGAAGAGAATGAGCATCCTTTGAGAAGAGCATCGCCAGCCCTCTCCGCTCTGATGCGAGCATGGACAGGGCCTCCAGCACTTGCATGCACAATCATGGGCGTCCGAGGGAAGAAGCACGGGTGTTCACAGCAGACCACACTCCCTCTAAGGCTTTCGCCTGCTCCCGGCCCGGGTCTTTGTCCACCTGAAGGTGGGGGATGGCCCGAGCTTTTGCCAAATGGGAATCAGGGGAGCACAAGTGAGGAGGAGCCCCAGGAACACATCTCATGACCCTGAATGACCCGAGGGCTCTGCTGTGTCCATGTGCGCAGCACCCCTGGGAGCGGGGTCCCAGTGCACAGCACCCACGTGCCCCGGGTGGTCTTAGCAGCCCATCCGACAGTCCGCAGACTGCCCAGCCCAGACGCCCCGAGAGCACCCAGCGGGTGTCAGATGTCCTAACCTGCACAAGTAGGTCAGCTGTGAGCTTCCCTAAGTCAATTCCCGGCCCCTAGAGCTCAATCCTGCAGCTAAGAGCAACCATTTCCCAAGAGTCCACATCCTCAGGATGAACCTTAAGTACGTGGCCATGGCCCCAGCCGGAGAAAAAAGCAGAGAGAACAAGAAAGCACAGCATATTACCTCTGTGTCAAATCTTCCAAAATTGATAAGCCCTGGGCTGGAGAGATCCCATATGTTTCCATGGTAAATGCTCAGGACAAAATTCAGGGTGAAAGTGGAAATCATGGAAGCAAAGAACTGTAGGCAGAGAGGAACACAAGTGCCATCAGAACTAAGCCCGCCCAGCTGAAGCCCCGGGGCTTGGATCCCGGGGGGCCAGGAGGGGGTTGTGGAGGGGGCAGGGGTTTGAAGGGAGACCCTCCCCTCCCATCACTCAGGAGGTGCCTGGCCCCTCATGACTTGGTGAGCACTTTGCAGCCTTGTCTGGATAAGTGTCGGGGCCAAGCCAGTGATGGAGCCGAGGGACGAGGTGAGCGGCATGGTCTGGGGGGTCCCGATGAGGAAGACAATAGGGTGCAAACAAGGCCCATGGCTGACGGGGGAGGCACATGTGGCGGGAGGACAGTGAGCAGCTCAGGTCGAGTGACGGGCAGAGCCAGCCATAGCAGCCCCGCAGGGGCATGGCTCCCCGCACAACGGGTCAGAGAGCCCAGGGGAAAGCACCACAGTGCGGGCCAAGAGCCAGGTTCCCACCTGGGCAATGGAGGCCAAAGGACGGCATGGCCTGACCTCCACAAGGAAGTGGCCCTCTGTAGGCACTTACTATTCTCCATGTCAGGAACTGGTTCCAGAAGGAGGCACCCTCCTCCAAGCTGAACAGGACCCCACCTGGAATGGAAGCAGCCCAGCCCGGATGTGCTCCCCAGGACACACAGGGGAGCCTGCGCCCCATGCAGCCTCATACCCCACGACCCTGGGGCACCAAGACTGGCAGAGGCAGACCCCAGGCCTGTTGGGGGCATGCGCCTGCACCCTCACCCCGTACTCAAGAGTCAGCAAACACCAAGACCCCTCCTCCACACAGGAGGGACCAAGGCCTCCCCCATGCAGCCGTCCTCCTCACCCACGGGGGCTCCGAATGCGGCAGACACGCCGGCCGCAGCTCCCGCCGAGACAAAGTCCCGCTTCTCCGTGTCCCTGCGGAAGTACTCAAAGATCTGCAATGGGGACACATGGGAAGATGCTTCAGCCAGCTTCCCCAAGGGCGCTCCCTTCAGAGGGTGGCAAGGCTGGTGAGCGCCATGGAGACAGGGCCCGAGGGAGAGGGACAGGGGACAGGATGGGTCTCTGGATGGTCCACTGACGTGGATTCACGAAGACCACAGAACAGACACAGCAGCACACACTGAATGCACCCCCACAGACCAACAGCCAAGAAAGGAGGCTCGAGACGATGATGAACCTTCAGACCATGCCAGAGACCCATCACACGCCTCAAAACCCCGCAGGAGATGGGAAGAAGGCCAAATAAACGAGCCACTGAAAACATGATCTTGATGTAAAAACACAAGACTGTCCTGTAAAAACCGCAAATGTCTCTGAACTCCCACATAAAGTCAGTGCAACACCCATCAGAATGCTGGCTTTTAAGGAAAATGTGACAAACTGAAAACAAAGCAACTTCAACCTGCATGTGAGCCGCTCCTGACCTCCTCTGAGGCTCTACGTGCCTTTGGGTGAGGCTGTGGTCCCAGCAGAGCCTCCCAGGGATGCTGGGGTTGTCCACGTCAGGAGAAGAGCACTCACCTTGAAATCTCGCTTCAGCGACGTTGACCTCCCCTGGGAAATCCCGGCGGCGATCACAGAGCCCGAGTGAATCATCGGCCCCTCCTAGAAGCACAGGACAGCCGCCCTCAGATAAGCGTGGCTCCAAGAGAACAAACTGGCCTTGGGTCACAGGCAGTGAGCAGGGCTCTGTTACCTTTCCCACCGCCAGTCCGCCCACCACGGACAGGATCACGCCAGACACTTTGATCACGAGGGTCTAGAACACAAAGGAAGGTACGTCGAGTCTCTGATTAAAGGCCACACACAGTCCGAGAACGTGTAGCAAAACTGTCCGTGAAGTGATCCAGGCTATGCTCCCAGCTCCAAACCCATGAGACAAGAAGGCGCGCAGGAGGGCCAGCACACAGTGGGCATCCTCAGTGCTGGCCTTCAGGCCCATTCTTTCCTGCCTTTGCGAACCTTCCAATTTTCTATCCCGAGAAGTCGTGTGCCCCAGAGAGCCGAAAGCAGCAAGTCCTGCTCCTCTGGACACATACCAGGTGTATCTGTTAACCCTGCGCCCATCAGGGTGGACCCTGTTGTGTGCAGCGGGCACTGGCCCTCCCCGAGGCCGCCCTGCTCCCTCAGGCTGCCACCACCGGTCCTGCACCCCCAGTGCACAGCTGCAGACCCCAGGAGCATCCCGCCCCGGACGGGCCAACCCGACACCTGGAAATGACCACCGAGGAACCACGCTCCCGACACCCCAATCTCCTCAGAAATGGGGCATTACCGAGAATGTTAAGTGTAATGAATATCAAGGAAAACTATAAAAACAGGAAAAACCTCACAGTAAGTGTACCTACCACTCTAACAGAGCCTTTCTCTTCCTGAGATAGTAACCACTGTGCAGAACTTAATGCGTTCCACACAGCTTGTGATCACAGCAGACGCCCCATTAAAGCACGTGAGCATAATTTAAAACACGTAAGAGAAAATTTTACCCCCTTCCAAACAAAGTTTACGTGAAATGCATACACACGCTCATGGGCAGCACAGTGAGTGAGTGAGTCCAAGTCCCAGAGGTGCTGGGAGGCAAACCGGTAGCGCCCAGCCCAGCGCCCACTCCGGGCCTCACCTTGAGCCGGACCACATGGGGGATCTTCACCCCGTTGAGGAAGCACTTGATCTGGGGAATCCCGCTGCCAGCGGCGACCGGCTGGAGGGAGAGAGAGGCCATGCTACGGCCGCACTGGCCCAGGCGGACACGGCCACGCGGTGTCCGAGCAGGGGACAGCTGCCCATGGAGGGATTCCCGCTTCTCCCCATTCCAGAGGTAGTGATGATGGGGGGTAGTGGAGAACAAGCCATGGGAGGGGTCAGGAATGGAGCAGAGGAGACCCAGTGTCCCCAAGGGGGAGTGGGGGGCACCACACTGCACCGCAGATAGAAGCTTCCAGATGCTACACCCATGACAAGGGAGAAGTCAAGAGGCAGGCCACAGGAAGGGAGCCTTCTGGGAGAAGTCCCGGAAAGAAGGGGTGCTCCCTTCCACCTGGACCAGCCCTGCTGCTGAGGCCCCGCACGGCCTGGGCACACCCCCCAGTCCTCGCTGCGCAGGGCAGGAGGAGCACCGCGGGACCCAGGCGCCTTCTGCTTTGCATATCTAACGCCTGCACCAGAGGCCCTGCCGGTGTAGCCACGTGAACCTCGCCAGCAGGAGTCAGGGTTCCCACCCACAGGAACCCCTGCTGTGACCTCCTGGTGGCCGTACCTCCACAAAGGCGACGATCGCAGAGCCCACGAGCACGAACGCAGAGTTCAGTGTGGCCCACAGCAAAAGGGAGAAGGAGAGCCCGCCTCTCTCCGTGAACTTGTCGATATCTGGCACTCATCAAGGACGAGTGGCAGCTTCACCCCTGGCCTGCCTGCCGCACTCCTGCAGCCCGGCCTCCTGAGCCCAGAGCGCCATCCCGGGCACGAGACGCCACCACGCAGCCACGCCTCCCCCATGTGGTTGGCAAACACGCCCGGCTCGGAGGCCGGACCGCTGGCCCCTCCTGGGACCGGGGTGTTCTGCGGCGGAGCCCATGCCCCCTTCTGTGCTGGGGACTACGGACAAAGGATACTGTCCTTGACGACCTTGTACTTCAGGCCAGCCACGTTCTCCACCACGATGTCAATGAAGCAGGCCACAAGGCCCGTGAGGATCCCAATCATGGCACAGATGACCCAGCGCTTCATCTCCACCGTCCGGAAGGCCTATGGGGAGGGCAACCATCAGAAGCAGGTGCAGTGGGGGTGGTCTCCGCTCACAGGCCACTCTGGAGACGGTGCGACCAGCCCCTGGGGTTCTGCAGGCCACCACCAGCAACAGCATGCCGCATGCGGGACCCCGCATCCTGGGGAGGCAGCCTCTGGTCAACATCTCAGAGGCGGTGGGCCTTCCCAACCAGCTCACAATTGGTAACTGACAGCCCAGGCACCCAACTCTGCATGTCCTTCTCCATCACACGCACCTGACACACCCACTCCCACCCCGTGTCCTGTATTGGTGTCTCTGGCTCCAGGACACAAACCAGTAGAATGAATGGTGGCTCCAGAATCAGAGGCTTGAGGACCACGGAGGGAGTGGGAGATGGCTGTGCCCAGCCCGGGGAGCAGCACCAGACGGCTGAGAGCAGGGCGTGTTGCGAGGACACTGCAGCCCAGACTCACCGTGTGGTTGATGCGCCTCTCCTCCTCCAGGAACAGCTGGTTCTCACTGTTGTCGTAGTCCAAGCTCTGCAAGACGGCACACACAACGCAGGGCTGACCCTGACGCTCCGGGTTCACAGCAGGCAGAGGTGGGCAGGGGGACAAGGGGCCCAGGGGCTGCGTGGGATGGGGGCGCAGAGGAGAAGGCCCACCTCGTACTTGAGGGACAGGAGCTTCTCATTGTGCGGGATCTCCTTGGGGAAAGGGTGAGGGGGGTCCATCTCCTGCAGAAGGAAGAGGCAGAGCCACACACTTGACAACCCGCACATATGGGAACAAAGCACGAATGAGAAGGGAAGGGGGCAGATGTCCGTCTGGCCCACGAAGGCTTCCAGGAGTCTGGAAGTGCAGGCCCACGCCCTTCAAGAACGCAGACACACGTTCCAGACAAGGTGCCAGCAGATTGGGTCCCTCGGTTTGTCCCAGCGACACATCCAAAAATCGAGTGACATCATGTTTGTGGAACTGTGAGAAATACGTTACTAATGCGCGTCCCAGGTGCTGGCACCCGACTCTGAAATCCTGCAGCCTCTCTGGAGGGTGTTTTCTGTGTGCTCGGACACAGGTGGGGGCTGCTAGCCAAAGAAATCAAGGCTGACTAGAGGGTAGAACTCTCAGCTCCACACCCTGACCTGCGACCTCTGCAGAGGGGTCGGGGCTGGAGACTGAGCCCAACACCCTGACCAATGATCTCATCAACCACGCCTGTATAACCCAAAATGAAGGGGTTCTGGAGCCTCTGGGCACATGGAGGTGCCAGGAGGGGGAGGATGGCGCTCCCGGGCAGGAGGCAGGGCCTGGAAGCTCCGAGCTCCTTCCCCACCCTCACACCACCCCCACCCGCCCCGTGGGTCTCTTCCATCTGCTGTTCCCAAGTCATAGCCTTGATGATGAACCAGTAACTGAAGTAAGGTGTTTCCCTGAGTTCTGTAAGCCGATCTAGCAAATTATGGCACTCAAGAAGGGGGTCGTGAGAACCCTGACTTACTGCTGATGACAGCCTGGACGTGGTGGCGAATTCATGGGATGGGGCCTTCAGCCTGGGGGAGGGGGGGTCTGCATTCATGCCGGGCAGATAGTGTCAGAATTGAGTTAAATTGTAGGACACTCAGTTGGTGTCTGCAGAGAACTGGAAAATTGCTTGCTGAGGAAAACCCACACATTTGGCGTCTCCAGTGTTGTGAGTAAAAACAGCTCAATACCATTTCAACAGAATAAAGGACAAAATCCTCATGATCAGCTCAACAGATTCAGAAAAAGGATCTAATAAAAATTCAACACTCCTTCATGACAAAAATACGTCACAAAGAACAGAAAGGAACCTCTTCAACCTGATCAGGGTGTCTAGGAAAACCCCACGGTGAGGTCCCACTCGATGGTGAGAGACTGAAGCTTCTCCCCTAAGATCAGGAACAAGACAAGGGGCACCTGCTCCGGCCCCGCGCACTCCACACGGTCCTGGAGGTCCTACCAGGGCAGGTGGGCAAGAAGATATAAAAGGCATCCAGAATGGAAAGGAAAAAATGACACTCACTATTTGCAGATAACATGACCTCATATACACAAAATCCCCAAAAATACACTAAAAAATTATTAGAATAACGCATTCAGTAAGATTAAAGGATATGAGATTGGTATGCAAAAATCAAAGGTTTCCCTACACACCTGCAAGAAACAGCCAGAAATGAAATTAAGAAAACTGTACGCACAACAGCGTCAAGAATAAAATAAAATTTATTCCTCAAATACATTCAACAGAAAAAATGTAAGACGTGTACGCTGAAAACCACAAAACACTGTTGAGAGGAACAGGAGATGTGAATAAATGGAAAGACACTGTGTTTGCGGGTCAGAAGACTAAGCATGAAGCCCCAGCTGGCGTCCTTGAAGAAATGGACACGCTGGTCCTAAAACCACACGGAAATGCAAGGGGTCTTGAGCAGTCAAAATGACCTTGAAAAAGGAGAACAGGGGTGCCTGGGTGGCTCAATCGTTAAGCGTCTGCTTTCGGCTCAGGTCATGATCCCAGGGTCCTGGGATCAAGTCCTGCGTTGGGCTCCCTGCTTGGCCGGGAGTCTGCTTCTCCCCCTCTGCTGCTCCCCCTGCTCGTGCTCATGCACTCTCTCAAAATAAATAAATAAAATCTTTAAAAAAAAAAAAAAAAAAAGGAAAAAGGAGAACAAAGCCCGAGGACTCTCACTTCCTGGTTTCAAAATTCACCACAGAAGCTCTAGTCCTCCAGACGGTGTGGCCCCGGCACAAGCACAGACATGGGGATCAGTGGAAGACAAGCAGAGCCCTGGAAGAAACCCCCACGTTTACGGCCAACTGATTTTCTGACAGGGTGCCAAGACGACTCATTAGGTAAAGAGCGTTTTTTCTGAGAAATGGTCCTGGGAAACTTTTTTGGACACCCATACACAAATGAAGCTGTACCCTTGTCTTCTACCAGACACAAAATTAGTGAAAAATGGATGGAAGGTCTAAAATTACAGAATTCTCAGAAGAAAATACAAGAGAAAATCTTTATGACCTTGGACTAGGCAGTGGCTTCTTAGATACGACACCAAAAGCACAGCAACAACACAAAAAAGAGTCAACAGGACTTCATCAAAATGAAAAGTTTTTGTGGGGCACCTGGGTGGCTGCCTTGGTCGAGCGTCTTAACTCTTGACTTCGGTTCAGGTTGTGATCTCAGGGTCATGGGACTGAGCCCCAAGTCAGGCTCTGTGCTGGGCGTGGAACCTGCTTAAGATTCCCTCTCTCCCTCCCCCTCTGCCCGTACCCTACCTACCCACTCTCTAAAAAAAATAAAAAGTTTTATGCTTTCAAGGAAACTGTGAGAAAGTGAGACCACCCAAAGAATGGAAGAAACTTTTTGCAGATTTCGTACCTGATGAGCAATGTACATTTAATGTACTAAGAACTCTTATAACCTGATGATAAAAACACAAACAACCCAATTAAAGTGGCAGAGGATCTGAACTGACATTTCTGCAAAGACGACATACACATGGCCACCAGCACAGGAAAGATCAACTGGCCATCACCGGGCATGAGAGGGACACAGGTCAAAACCACAAAACCCTGAAGAGGAAATCACATGCAAGGCTGGAGAGTAGGGCAGGCTCAGGAAACATTCCCCAGTAGCTGCCAGAAAGCCTGGCACGGGGGCGGGAGAAGAGGATATCACACTGTCCAAAGGTCCCTGACCCCAGAGATCCCTGTCCCCAGAGCTCACCTCCAGCCCACTCAGTGCCCCTCTCCCACACATGGTGCCTGCTGCCCTGGCCTTGCTTCCTGCATTTCCACAGGACAGGCTCTGTGCTCCCTGCTGGGATGCACTCATCCCATCTCTGCTCACCTGGCTCAGCCTCAGGGGACACGGACCCTCAGAACCAACTTCTCTGGTTGCCCAGGCTCTGGCAGCCCCACGGTCTACTCCTCATTTTGTACCTCCCCCCGCCCCGCTCTACATGGAATTGCTCACACCTGTCCCCCAGCTCTGTACAGACTGCCCACACCTCACCTGCCCCCCCACATGGACCGGCCCACACCTGCCCTCCCGCCGACCGCCCACACCTGCCCTCCCGCTCTGGTTGGAACCGCCCACACCTGCCCTCCCGCTCTGCACGGCCCTGCTTGCTGTCCGTCCACCACCTTCTTGTTGGGCGTTTACCGCCTGCACTCTGCTTGGCACCTCCACAAGAGCAGGCCTCGTCCTTCCTGGGGGCGGGTAGGCGCTGAGAACTGAAAGGTTGGGGAATGAGTCTACTACTCACCGGGTCGAGCAGCTCATCGTCCAGCTCCACGTTGCTCATCTGTCCGATCCGGAAAAATGCTGACCGTGGCGACTAGAAGCATAAGAGAAATCGTGGGGTGCTCAGTCATAGGTCGTGCGGTCAGTGCTGGACCCCAGAGACGTCCAGACTCTGCATGAGTCCAGGCCTTCTTTACCCCAGAGGCCCCGCTCCCCTCCTTGGCCTAAGGCACAGCTGAGACTGCAGACACCTGCCAGCCCTGGGGACCAAGGGCTGCAGGGCGCCCATGCCAGCATCCTTCAGGCTCCCCCACCCCACCCACTTCCCGTGTCCCCTCATCATGAGACTGAGGGGCTCCAACAGGCAGGTAGCTGTGCCCGGCCTCCAGGCAGGCCCTCCAGACACATGGCCACACTGCCACCAGCCACCGGGGACAGACAAGCAGACACCGCACAGCCATGGCAGAGGCCTAGGAGGCAGAACGCAGGCACCTGCCACGTTTGTGTTTCAGGGTCAGTAGGTCCCAGATGCCACGTGGAAACATGACCCGTGGTTTCTCTTAAGTGCAGGTGGGGCTGGGCGCCCTGCCGTTTATCCAGCGGCCCTGCACTCGGTGGAAAACCTGCCGCAGCAACGAGAACAAATCCTATAATCGTCCCCCTGATCCACGGCTTCGGGCGCGTGTGGTCAGCAGGAAGCAGATGACCGTCCTCCTGCCATGTGGTCAGAAGGTCAGCAGTCACCTCGTGCTGCATCACAAGGGGCCGCTCTCCTCACTTGAAACCATCACATGGGCATTTGCCACCTCACACCCCCACAGGAGCACGGGTGAGGGTATATTGCTACAATTGTTCTACTTTGTTACCAGCTATTGCCCTAACCTCTCACTGTGCTTAACTTACTAACACTGTCAGAGCCAGGTGCCTACAGTGAACACAGTCCCCACAACGCCCGTTACCCCGGCTACCGAGGCACACGCTCGCCCCACAACAGGGGGAGCTTCCGAGCAGCGTGCTCACGTGAGGATCAGCGTGCTCCCTGTGCACAGCTGGGCACTCTACTCCATGTGTGTGCACTCAGCGCCAGTAACACGGGGGGTGCGGAGAGAAATACGGATTCCTCTTTAAAAACACTGACAATGCCCCCAAACTGCTGAATCCAATGAGAAAGGCAGGGTGGGGCTCTGAGCTCCAAGCCTCGGGCAGGAAGGCTGGCCCTGCTGGTCAATGTGCCAGCCCAGCAAGGGATCCCAGTTCTCAAGCCAACGGTAGCCAGGAGGGGCCCGGACCTGGCTGTAGCCTCTGCTCACACAGGACACGTGTAAGCAGGAGGCGTTCTGGGCCACCACCCGGCCACCAGCCTGGCCACAGCAACACCAAATGCACGTCCTTGGGGACGTGTCTGTACACGCAGACCAGCCAGACAGGTTTGCATGTCCATGCAGAGATGGACAAACCCAGCGGAGCAAGGCCAGGCAGTGCTGAAAGTCCAAGCGTGAGAGGCACAGGAGAACATAACCCTCCCTCCGACCCGGCAGGTGGAGCCACAGAGAAAGGCAGCCTGGCCACTTTCATCTCACCCACCACTGATCAGAAAAGAAGCTCGGTTACACCGGGCAGTCATCCCTCCACAACAAGTGGGCCCACAGTCGGGGCCCATCACACATCTCCTCTCACATCTGCAGTTTCCAAGAGCCAGGCTGCAACCTCCGTAGAGGTGTGACAAGAATGGTCTGGTCAGGGGCGCCTGGGTGGCTCTGTCAGTGAAGGGTCTGCCTTTGGCTCAGGTCATGATCCCTGGGACCTGGGATCAAGCCCCATGTCGGGCTCCCTGCTCAGTGGGGAGCCTGCTTCTCCCTCTGACCCTGCTCGTGCTCTCTCTCTAATAAATAAAAGCTTGAAAAAAAAAAAAAGAATGGTCTAGTCGGCACAGACTCACTCGCTCAGGTGACACAGGTCCTCAGCGCCCGACCAGAGGATGCAAGCGAGGCGGGGCAGCCTGCACCCCAAGACAGCACGCCTGGACCGGGAGGTGGAGGCCCCTCCCTTCCCCCACTTCTCTTTTCTGGGCTTTAAGTGCATCTTCCAGGAAATATCTTTCGTGATGAAACAAGCCATTTACTTGGAGCTCAGTGATTTACTTGCTGCTGTGTCTGTTTCTTTCTCTTGAACACAGGTTAGATTACATACCGGGTCCTCAAACTGCTGACACGCACAAGAGCCTGGACGTAATCTCTGGGGTGTGATGCTGAGTGAAAGCAGACAATCCCAAAAGTGTGTAAAAGATTACACACTGAGCAGCCGCATGGACCTGACACTCAAAACGTTGGGCCGGGGCAATGAGAACAGATCGGGGTGCGGGAGGGGTGACCACAGAGCCAGGACGAGAGAGCTCCGTGCTGAGGCTCGCACTCTGCATGCTGACCGCGGTGGTGCAGACGCGGGACTTAAGGGCGGAGAAGCGCCCACGTGCCCACGTCGATGTCCCGGTGTCACCTCAGTGCTGTCATTCTGTGGGCCGGAGGCCGTGGAGGAACCTGGGGCAAGGCGCACGGGCCCTCTCTGTACGGTCTCGTCAACTTCCTGTAAATCCATACTTATCTGTAAACATTTTAAAAATGTACATGCAAATGGGACGGCCACATCACACTGAGAAACTTCCGTGCATCACAGGAGACAAGAGAGCAAGAAGGTAGCCTACACTATGGGAGAACATATTACACATCGCATACCCGAAAGGAGTTTACATCCACAACATGTCAAGAACTCCTACAAATCAACAACAAAAACAACCCGGTTAAAAAAAGTGGGCAAAGGACCGAAGACACATCTCCAATGGTGACACATGCATGGCCAATAAGCACACGACAACACGCTCAACACCACCAGCCAAACCACAGAGCAGCGCGTGCGGGGAGGATGTGGGAAGCTGGTGCCCTGCACACTGGGGTGGGGGAGCACGACGGTGCAGCGGCTGTGGAAAGCAGTGTGGCGCTTCCTTGGAAAATGAAACACAGGATGACCATGTGACCCAGCAATCTGACCCCTGGTGTGTCCTGAAAAGAGCTGGAAACGGGAACCCAGAGACCCTTGCACACCATGCCCATGGCAGCAAGATTCACATCAGCCAAGGGGTGGAAGCAGCCCTGGTGTCCCCTGACAGATGAATGGATAAACCTACCATGGCCCATACGGGCAACAAAAAGTCTCCTGGCCTTAAAAAGGAAGGAAATTCTGCAATCCGCTACAACACGGATGAGCCTCAGGGACGTTATGCTAAGAGAAAGCAGCCCGTCACAAAAAAAACCAACACCGTATGATTCCACTCACAGCACAGTAGATTTCTATAACAGTCAGGTTTATGGAGACAGAGTAGAAGGGTGGGCAGGAGGGGCTGGGCTGAGTGTTTCATGGGGACAGTTTCAGTTGTGCAAGATGGACCAGTTCCCTGGGTGGTGGCGGGGCCGGTTACACAACACGTGAATGCTTCTAACCCCACTGAGCTGTACGCTTCAAACTGGTCAAGGTGGTAAGTTTTGTTGTGTTTTCACTCAAAGTAGAACCAACTTTAAAAACAATCTAAAGGCCATTTGCTGTCCCGCTGGGCTGTTGTGTGTTTTAGTGGCCACCAGGCTCCACGCTCAGCACGGAGGACAGAGGGCTCCAGCAGCCAGAGGCTTCCAGGCCAAGCACGCAGATGCCCATAAACAAAGTAAGTGCAAGCGTGAGGAAGCCTGTGAGGTCAGGTGGACAAGGAGGCCTGCAGGCTGAACCCCAATGAGGGGAAGGACTAAGCTGTACAGCGGGGGGCTCTCGGGACCCTCTGTCTAGGCCTGGGCCCAGCCTTGTACCTCAGCTCTCGAGTCTACGCCCCTACTGCAGGCGGTGGTCTGTCCCACCCCCACTGACCCTGCACAGGTGGTACTGAAGGCAGGAGGGACACAGATCTGGGGAACCCTCAGGGAGGGCACTGCAGCAGCCAGCCTGAACCCTACAAAGTGAGGCTGTGGGTAGGTAGACAGAGAGGGAGGAGAGCAGGTCAAGGATACTGAGGCAGAGGAACTTCCAGGAAGAGCTGAGCCCGGTGCTAAGAGCCACCTTGGAGAAAGACGGGGTGCTCACTTATTGTAGAGGAGAACTCAAGGGGCCAGTGAGGACAACAGATGACCCACCCCTGAGCACCCCTTCCGTGCCCCTGACACTCTCAGGCTGTGGTCTGTGGCTCCAGCCGTCAAGGCAGGACACAGAGGTAACCCAGTTCCCAGAGAAACAAGATCTGTAGAACTGACTCTAAACACTAACCTGAGAGTCCTACACCCGCCTGCCTTCCCCACCCTCCCCCGGCCCCAAGGTGTCTCAGGTGGAGCTTCCTAAAGTCGAGGTCTCTAGAAACATCCTGCATTTACAAACACTGCAAATACCCCACCCCTCCACCTCTGGAGCGTCTGTTTTCGCCTCAGAGTTCCCTGTATAAGTTCTTGAAATGCTCCGCTTCCCACTGCCCACACACATGACCATGACTTGCTGGCTGACCTCACCCCCTCCTTGTCCCAGCGGGAGAATGGCAGTGACTCGCTGGTAACTCACCATCACCTCACACTCCAGCACGACCGGCCCAGGGGCCTGACAAAGGGAACAGCAACCAACAGGTGGCTCTCAACAGCCTGCTCCCGGGAAGATGGGGGCTGAGCTCAGGCCAGTCACCAGTCTATCCTGCCCGGGGCTGTGCCTACTCCCCGCTGGCACTTAGCAGCCTGGCAGGGTAGCCACATGGCACACGCTGCCCAGAGCAGCTACTTCAGGAGCTCGGCAGGCTCTGCTCGCACCACCACCACCACCATCCAACTCTGGACATGATGCAACAAACCCCAAAGGGCCGGGAGGTGGCCATGAGCTCCAACGTCTGATTCACTAGAACGTTCCTGTAGGGTGGTTGTTGGTCCAGGCTGTCATTTTAGTTCAAATAGCCCCGGACTGACAGCAGCTTATAGGCCACCATCTGCTGCAGAGCCTAGCGCTGAACTCAGCCTGTGGGCCCAAAGCAGACCTTCCCCACAAGAAAGCCGACATCAAGGAATCCCGTCAGTGGCCAGCAGAGTCACCCCATGAATGATAACCCAATTGACAGTCGCTTTCGTGCTGCTCTTTCCAACACTAATCCACTGAGAGTGGCTACTGTCCACCAGCTGGGACAGGCACTGCTCAGCACAGCACACACATTCACCTTTCTGCAGGGAGGACCCTGAAGCAGAAGAGGCCATGGGGCTTGCCTCCTGGGGTGCGGAGCGGTCTCCCCCTTGCACCGGTCCGCACAAGGCAGGCTACGATCTTTGAAGACTGAAATCTCCAGTTTCCTGCAGAACTCTCCCTGAAGTAAAGCCAAATTAAAAGGCAGCAGCTGTCCCTTACAGGTCTGACCCGCCTCTCTCCCCACTCCGATCTACTTTCCAAACTCACAGAGGACCTCAAACACACTCTCCATCCTTTCCCACCTATTGCCCCCCTGAGGGTCTTGCACTCCTCAAATGGGAGTGGACCCAAATGGGACCTCTCCTGCCCTTGGGGCCCCTCACACAGTCTTCACAGAGCACCAGGCATGTTTCTCCACGAGCCTACATCCAGTAGGAAGGAAGCTGCTTCTGCTCCCGTGTTCCAGGCAAATTGCATGCAGCTGGGCACACAGTAGGTGCATAATAATTCTTTTTTAATTGCTTAACAGAAACTAGTCAGGTGTCGCTAAACACAAATAAACAATAAAGTTGCAAACATTTTTTTAAGACTGATTTTTTTTTAAGAGTTCAAAAGGCTCTTCTTAAAAAAACCCAACTCCCGTGTCTACTTGCAAGAGAAGTGGGAAACGCACATTCAGTCCTGAGATAAACCCAAATTCCACCTTACCGTTTCCAGTCTCTTTACCTGACGACCCTTAAAGCCAATTTTACAATTCCATTTGGTAGACCCCAGGTTACTTTCTTTCAAAGGGAAAAAAAAATGTTCCAAGAAGAAAATAACAAAGCACCCTTAAGGCTCCCCTCCAAATTAGCCATTTCAGATCACATCTCATGTAGACACAGAGAGCATTTCGGGACAAAATTTCACTCAAAAAGCAGACTTGCACTTTCACTCTGATGCGTTTCCAAGGGACTGGGGGAACCTGAAGATAAGCCCTACAGAAACAGCCTGACGTTTGTGTCCTTCCTAATTTTTAAGGACCGTTCTAACGTTTAAAGGACAGATACTGAACAACAGAAGAACAATACCAAAAATAGAATAAGACCAAACAACGCATAAAAACAGCTCATTAAATCAAAATGAACACAACACACATACGTGCATGGAAAGACGCAAACCGCATCGCTAATGCGAACACACGGCAACCACTCTGACTTGTTGCTTACAGCGTCTGTCTGCACGCTCTCATTTCATATAGTTGGTAAGGAAAACTGGGTGCAAATACCTGTCATTTCTAAGATCGCCCTGTACCCATCCCTGCAGAGAAGGGTGGCCCACACAGCCCCACGCTGCAAGAGAAAACTCGGCAGGCGGAAGCTCGTGCGCGCTCAGAAAACAGTGTCATGGTGAGCTCGGCCTGCTCCTCGAACCCCACCAGTCACCCGGCCCAGAGCTTCCTCCCAAGACTCTAGAACCCCAGGGCCTAGGTTCCGATGCCAGCAAATGCCATCTGCCAAGGAAGACCCGGGGCACGTTCCCGCACCCGTCCGCGGCTCAATTCCCTCCTCTTCACCGGGGGGCGGGGGGAGCGATGGAAGCACCAATGCGCCGGTCAGCACCCGCCAGGCACAGGGCCAGCCACCGGCGAGTGAGCGACCCTCCGCCTGCCAGAGCCACTGACTCCCGAGTCGGAGCGGCGGGGAAGGCCCGACCCACGCCCGCCACGTCGACGCCGGCTTCCGGCGGCGGGGAGACTGAGGCGCGGGCCGGGGCTCTCCCGGCGGACGGGCCTCACCTGACGGGCGGCCGCCGGCCCGGCCCCGTTCAACAGCGGCGTGCTCTCGCCGGCCGGCGCCCCGGGCCGCGCCGTCCTCCGCAGCAGAGGCGCCGCCTCGTCGTCGTCCAGGTCGCGGCCGGACCACGACACCTTCTTAGACACGTTGGCCATGGCCCGCGGCGGACGGACCGGCCCGAGAAGCGCGGCAGCCCGGTGTTTGTTCTCGTGACCCGCGCCGCGGCCACGTGACCTACGAGGACGGACCACGTGACGCACGGCGGCGGCCGCGCAGGGTCGTGCGCGCGGGGGGCCTTCTGGGAGTTGTAGTCCCGCGCCCGGCGCCCTCTGGGCGGAGCGCGGCGACTCGGGTGACCAGCGGGGACGCGGTCCCCGAGAACGGATCGAGGCAGGAACGGAGAAGGGAGCCGGGTTCCGCGCGGACGGAACAGGAGGAAGGGGGAGGAGGGCGGGCAGGCAGCCCCTCCTGGAGCAGGTGGAGACCGACCAGTCGGCGCGGGAGGAAGGGCGGGTGGACACCCGGCCGCCTGGCCGCCGCGGGAGGAATGATTGGTCGCAGGCGCGTGCTCCGCCGTCTGGGCAGGTCTGCTGCGCGCGGGCCCGTGCGCGGTCTCGGTATCTCCCTGAGGGTTACCGATAACGAGGAAAGGGAAGGAATCTTGGAAGTCAGGTGGATGCCCCCGGAGCCCAGGACAGGCTGAGCACCGCCCGGGCCTCCCCGGGGCTTGTGCCGAGGAGGACATGCCGAGGAGGACACACGAGGCTCCTGGGGCATTGCTGCAGAAGCTGCTTCGCCAGGTGTCCTCACCAGCGGGGGAATCACACACGCACCCAAACTGAGGGACATCGGCTAAACTGCGAGGCGCTCTGTTCGGCAACGAAGGGCCGGGACTGCCCTCTGGGACGGGATTGAAGGGACAGGACAGCTGAAGGCTCCTGGCGGCTCTGGCCTCGCTGGGACAACTGGCAAAGCTTGGGCATGCACTGGGCTGGGTGGTGGGATTGCTGGGTTCCCCGCCCAGGGCTGAGCATTGTCCTGGGGTCACCGCAGGAAAGGTCCTTGTTCTCAGGAGACAAACGGTGCATGCAGGTGGATGGGCTGCGATGTGTGTAGTTGCCTTATCATGGGGGCAGGGAGCCAGCGACAGAGGGGAGCAGATGTGGCCCAAGGCCAACGTGGTCAGTCTAGGCCCAACGTGTATGACCTGCAATGTGTTCGTCTTGCAACTTCTATTTTTTGGTTGGGAAACTTTTCAAAAGGAAAAGATTTACAAAGTGTTTTAGAGGCTCTGAGGCTGAGAAGTTAACAGAGCCCCTCCCTCCACACAACTCAAAATCAGAACTAAAACTAAAATAAGAGAAGTTGGACAGGGTTTTGAATTTTCCCCACAATGACTGCGCAGTGCTCTTTTGGAAATTCTAAGAACAACATGCTTTCAAAAAAGGGTGTTTTCTCATTCGTGTCATCTGGCTTTGCCCTTTCGAGTGATGGACCAGAGTGGCGTGATGGCCCCTGGGTTGTGGCCTCGCACACGGGCGTGAAGCGCAGGCAGGGCTGGGGCTAGGGCTGGGTGTGTGTAGACTGAGTGGACTGGATAATGGGGTTCCTGTGAAGACATCCAGTGGTAGAGAAGTGAGGGCAGTCCGTGGGTCCTGCTGGAGGTCAGGGGGCATCTCTGTGGCCCAGCAGGACAACGCTGTCAGACAGATGAGGTGCCTGATTATACTTGTGCTGGACCAGTGGCCCTTCTGGAGGACAAGCAGGCAGGGCGGGGAAGGGAGAAACCAGCCCCAGCTTCTTGCCAGGCCCCGGTCCCCATAGCATGAGAAGGGCATCTCTGGGTCATGTTGTCCTTACCCAGAAACACAACAAATTCGGGTCATAGGTGGGGTTTGATGGATTGCAGGTGGCTCATGCTTCAGAATGCATGGGGAGGGGGGGGCTTTGTCACTGACCCCATGGGAGTGGCTGATCTCATGAGATTCGTGTTCAGACTGTCCTGCTTCAAACCCTGCATGGCTTCCCTTGTCCTGCTGGACAGAGCACAGACCAAATTCTTAGTGACCAGAGCCCTCCCTGAAGCTGTCTCAGCCCTGACTCCAAGCCCTTCCCCAGGCCGCTCCGCCCTCCTGGAATCCCACTGCCCATGAAGCTTCCCGAATGTGGATGTGGCCGCCCGCGGTGATGCTGTCTTCTCTGCCCTATTCCTGTGGCGTTAGGGTCTGTGGACTTGTAGGGGATTGCTGCTATGAATGGAGGGCCATCCTGGGTCCCCTAGGCATTATAAGCTCAAAAAAGGGGAGGGGCCAGAGATAATACCCTGTGTGGTCTTTCTATGCTGGGGATCTGCTGTTGCTGAAGAAATAGTAGTCAGATTACCAGTCTCCCCTAAAGCAGCACATCATCCCTCCTCCTCATGGGGGGAGGACTGAGCAAGAGCCCCCGAAAAAGCCCCAGGTGCCCAGGAAGAAAGAGCCCGAGAAGGAGCTGCTGTCCCTGAAGGTGCACGTGCCCTGGGGAAGTGCAAGGAGAAGTAGAAGTCAGTGACTCAGGGAGCATCCCTGTGGCCACTCGGGGATTTCGGTTCTAGAATGTCTCCTCTGACCTTGACTCCTGGGGAAAGCAGCCACACTGAGTCTGTGGGTGGAAGGCCCTGGATTGCTGGGGTCACAGCGCTGCAGAGATGAGAATGCCCTAAAAGGTGGAGGGAATCATTTAGAGCACTCTCCCAGCCCCCACTCCCGGGGCAGCTGCAGGATGAAACCAGGGCCCCTCGCGGAGGCCGGGCGGTGCAGGCTGGTGAGGGCTGGTAAGGGCATGGGGCTTCTCCAGCTTGGGTTCCCACTTTTAAAGTGGGGGGAGGGGCTCCTGGAGGGCTCAGGTGGTTAAGGGTCCCGTCTGACCTTTGATTTCAGCTCAGGTCATGGTCTCAGGGTCGGGAGATCGAGTGCCCCCCCCCCCCCACCCATGGGGTGCTCTGCCCTGAGTCTGCTTGAGATTCTCTCTCTCCCTCTGCCCTTCCCCAAGCTCTCATGCACACGCATTCTCTCTCTCTTGCTCTCTCTCAAATAAATACATAAATCAATCTTTAAAAAATAAAGCAGGGGGAATTCTAAGAACCGAGTCTGTTTCTGAACTCAGGGATTCCTCACCTCTCCCACGCGTGGGTTCCCCCCTGCAACACCCTCTCCTCCTGTCTTCCCAGACTCCTTCCTGATTGTGTGTTTGGTTCCTCCTTGGGAATCCCCGATATGGTAGGGGTTCGTTTCCATCACACTGAAACTTAACGCCCCTCCTGTCCATGCCCGTTCTTTTAGGGGCCACAGTTCAGAAGAGTGAAAATAAACATCCTCAGACAGACGACATCTAGCCTTGGCAAGAACGTGAGAAGCGGGAGCGTGCGTGCTGGCGGGGCATGGGAACAGAGAGGGCGGTAGCCACTCTGGAAACCGGTTTGGGCGTTTCTTTGAAAGTTCAGACGTGAGTTCACCGCGCGACCCAGAAATTCTACTCGCAGGCACCCGCTCAAGGGAAACAGGAACCCATGTCTGCACAAGGACTCATATGACAATGCTCGGAGCAGCTTTATTCACAGAAGCTAGGGACTGGAAGCGGATGAACGGATAGCAGCATGGGGTGTATCCTGGCAGGGTGGCGCCCGGCGCCCAGCGCCCAGAGGACGGGGGCCCTGGTGTGCGGGCACGTCCGCAGGGCTGGGGAGCGCGCCGCTCGGTGACAGAAGCAGACTCGAGACCCCGCGGTGTGTGATTCTGTTAGGTGAGATGTCCAATGTCCAGAATGGGCCAATCCGCCCAGAGAGCCGGTCAGGGTTTGCTGGAGCTGGGGGGACAGGAGCAACTGCTAACAGGCATGATTTTGGGGGGCAGGGACATGGAAACACCCTAAAACTGGACTGTGGTGATGGTTGCACAGCTCAGTAAATTCGCTAACCATCTTTGCACTGGACATGCATCGCGGATGAGCATTGTAACACCTGCTCCGATAAAACCCCAACAAGGTTACTTTGAAAGCGGTGCCGTCAGTTGCTCGTGTGTGTTTCTGAATAGCTTGCTCCCTTCACTGGCTCTGGCACTGCTGGAGCTTCAGGGCAGGAAATGGGTTCCTGGTCCTTTTCATGAGGGATATGGGAACAAGGACCACCCAGACGGACACTTTCTAAGCCACCTCGAGAGAGGACCATGGCAGTTCAAATGCACCCACCCAGGTTCCACGAAAATGGGGTTCTCCATCAGCAAACCCAGCCCAGACGAGAGGCCCCACCGGAGTCCTGTGCTTGCCGGGCTGGAACGGCGTCATAGCCCACAGGGCCTCCCACAGCCCCACTCCACCTGTCGGCCTGCTCCCTCCCTCCCACACTGCCCTGTCCCCTCCCCAGTGTGGGAGGGGGCCCTGGACGGGGGTGTGCTGGGATCAGGGGTGGCCGAAGGCTGCTGAGGCTGTTCCTGCCGGGCTTAGGGCACAGGGCCTCAGGGGCAGAGCTCCAAGCAGCTGCAGTTCACCCTCTGCACGTATCCGCCTCCCCACTGGGCATTGTCCAGCGTCAGGATGGCGCCCCCGAGGACCTCCCTCCCGGTGGCCAGTTTTGCGACCTCCCCGGGGACCAGCACCCGGTCCCAAATGGCCAGGCCTGCCATGCTGCCCAGGAAGGCCTCAGAGCTGTCAAACCCGCCCCCCATGCTGTCCTGCTCCTGGCCCAGCACGAGGGACCCTCCTGCAGGGATCTCATAGCCCTCCCTGAAGCGGGAGCCGGTGGCCATGAGGCTGCGGTCCACGTACAGCCAGTATCTGCCCAGGGTGGACATCCAGATGACACACACATGGAGCCACCGGCCGTCCAGCAGCGGCTGCAGGGGCAGCTCCCTGAAGGCCGGGTCTCCGATCACGAAGTGGATGGAGCCTGGGGCCAGGGAGTCCCTGCCGTGCAGCACAAGCTTGTTGTCATTCTCCTCCGTGGCGTAGGAGAGCAGGGTGCCCAGGCGGCCCGAGGCCGTGCGCACCCAGCTGCAGACGGACAGTGCTCGCAGGCCTGACGGGAAGCCGGGGCTGAGGAAGGCGACGTTCCGGGTGGAGGTGTTCGGGAAGACCAGCACGGGGCCCACGTCACAGGCTGGAAACAGGGGGAGAGTCAGCCCCAGCACCAGGCGGCGGCAGGAGTGTCCACACCGCTCCCGGGCATGGGCTTCAGACCCTGTGGCTGAGTCAGCACTGTGAGGCTGGCCGTGCAGGGTCCCATGGGTCTTTGCTGCACCATCAGCCCATCCTACAGGTGGGAAGACTGGGAGCCCGCGCAGTCTTACACCTCGGCGGGAGTGAGCCTCTGGACACGCCCCACAGCAGCGGAACCCCCGGCGTGAGCCTCCCGGGGCTGCCATCACGAAGCCCCACAAACTCAGAGGCTCCAAACAACACGAATCGAGTATCTTCCAGTTCTGGAGGTCAAAAGCCAGACCCGGGTCCCCTGACGAAAATCATGGTGGATGCGGGGCTGGCTCCCTCTGGAGGCCCCAGGGAGAATCCTTTCCTGCCCTGTCAGCTTCCAGAGAAGCCCCCGCTCATGGATGGCGGCCCCGCCTGTGTCTTCAAAGTGCGTCCCTCTAACCTCGGTCCCTGAGCTCACAGCTGCTTCTCTGACCTTCCTGCCTCGCCCCGGTGTCAATTCCAGCTCCCCTCCCATCTCACAGTCTGTAATCACAGCCAGAAAGTCCCCTTGCCGTGTGAGGGGCCGCATCCACAGGGCCCAGGGGTCAGGATGTGAACATCTTTGGGGCCATGCCCCTTCAGGTCTACCTGACAGAGGGGTCCATGGGGTGGGGTGAGGTCCAAGGTCCCAGTCGGCAGGCTGGGGACCTGCATCTCTAACCCGTCAGCCCACTAGACCCAAGGATGGAGGGCTCCCAGCCCCTCTCTTCCCCGCAAGGACCCCATCAGAATCTAGGGCCAGCACAGGAGACTCGTGTGGGCGATGGCTGGGGACGCGTCCTATTATCCCACCAGCCCTAATGAGAGGGGTCACCAAGTGGGAGTGGCGGCCCCCCCCGGCAGCACCCGACGTCTGTGCACACCCACCCCAGGGCGCTGGGGGGCCCGAAGACAGGCCATCACCTGCACAGCCCCCCTTTCTTCTGGGGGTGCACAGGGCTGTGAAGCCAGTGTCCTCTCCACACAGCTCGGGGGAGAAAGCTGTCCAGAGGGGACCAGAGGCCTGAGGAGGTGGGAGAGGGGAGAGGCGAGGCCGACGGAGTAAGGGCAGGCCGTGGTACTTACTCTCTCCTGGTCTCTCGGGGGGCCAAGCCCGCTGGCTGCCCGGGCCGGGGAGCGCCCGCGTCCCCTGGAGACCACTGGCAGAGTCCTGAGGTGGGTCCCCAGTCTCAGGTGAAGGCCTGAGCACCTGCCTTCCCCTCTGCAGCGTTGGGGAGCTGGGGCTCGGCAGCCCAGGCGGGGTCGGGGGCCGGGCCGGGGTCAGCCCTGGGGCCACGGTGCCAGGGCAGGCCACCTGCAGCCGGCCCTCGAGAGCAGCCAGCCTGGCGCCCTGGCCCTGCACGAGGTGTGTGAGGCGAGCGAGCGTGTCCTGCAGGGCCCTCAGGTCCGGGGCCAGGCCGGAGAGGGCGCCCCTCTGCACCTGCGGCTCCTTCCCCTCCTGGGTGCGCTGCTTGCCCCTTTCACTCAGCGCGGCACCCAAGGCCAGCAGCCTGGACTCCACCTTCCAGCTTCTGCGCTGGGTCTTCTGCATCCAGGTCTTGAGGTGGCTCAGGTCGCCCTGCATGGCGGCCTGCGACTGGTTCACGGCCAGAGCCACGGCCTGGGTCTCGCGCGCCAGGCTCTGGAACTGAGCATCGATGCCGTAGGACAGGTTGTAGTTACGGGCAAGGACTCGCAGGTGTGTTAAGGTCACCTCTTGGAGCCTCCGGAACTAGAGAGAGACACAGAGGGCCCGGAGGATGCGGGACAAGCCTTCCCACTCATGCTTCTGGGTGCCTGTCGCGCACTGGCCACCATCCACACTGACTTGATCCCCAGGCGGCTGCGCGAGGGGTGGGCCCAAGACCACACCCAGCCCCACGGCGGCCTCGCTCAGAGGCGCCCACTCTGTGGGGTGTGGGCTTCAGGCCCCCATCTCCCCCACGAGCCCCATGCCTCTCGCGCCTCCCACACCTCACCCCTGTGACGCTCAGGGTCCTGCCTGAGTGGACGTAGGGCAGGGTGGGCTTCGTGAGTGGTTTGTGGGGATCAAAGCGGGCAGAGCCTGCAGAGAGCTCCCAACCCCGTGCCCAGACGCCCCAGCACCCCTCCTGCAGCCCTCTCGGGGCTTCCCACACCACCGCCCGGCCCGACTCCCACCCTGTCCTCACTGTCAGTTGGCTTGACTTCCTAACAGAGCCCAACAGACCTTCTCTGCTGGTTGCCCCTGTAGGGGACCGTAGAGTCACTGATGGAAAGAACCCCGCACTCCGTGTTTGCATCCCCAGAGCAGGACTCTTACTGCTCTGTTTCCGTGTCGGCTGTCGAATTTAACACACAGCTGCCCCAGGTGCTGGCTACACTCACCTGCCCTTCCAGTCTGCGGAGCCTCTCGAGAAATGGTTTCCTTTGCCCTGCAGGGCTGGCTCCCTGTGACAAAGCCCCATGCAGACAGGCAGGCACAAAAATAAGGAGGAGAGACAGGGCCTTCCTCCGCGGGCAGCCCATCCTGAGGACGCGGAGAGGGCAGTTGGCTTTGCGCTGCTTGTTCCCGCCCAGCCCTCCCAGCTTTCCTTCTCCCACCCTGCCTGGGAGTCAGGTGCTTCCTGCCACCTTAATGAAAAGCATCTGCCCTCCAGTCAGTGAGCTCTGGAGAGCTGGAGGTTCCCAAGGACACAAGCTTAAAACAGATGCAAACAGTTTCTCTGGAAAATAATTCTGGGTTCAAGCCACAGCCTGGCTGGCTCAGAGGCAGACGGTGATTGCTTTAGCAGGGGCACATGGACTCAGCTCCCACCTCAGGGAGCTGGATGGGGCCGTGCCAGGGCCAGGGAGCCCCTGGAGCCAAGTCTCCTATGGGGCCCAGCGTGCTGGCCCTGCACGGAGGGGCCTGTGAGGCCCACCTCTCTCCCTCAGGTAAGGCAAAGGAAATGGGGTTGGGGGCCACCTTAATTTGTTTTGGGGTATAGGTTGTATGGTGGGCTGAATGGTGGCCTCAAAATGGGAAGTCCAAGTCCTAACCCCGTGAATTCCCCTGTACCTGTGATGTGAATTTATTTGGAAAAACGGCCCTTGCAGACATCATTAAGGATCTTGAGAGGAGACCATGCTGATAGTTAGGGTGTCCTTACAAGAGACAGAAGAGACACAGAGGAGAAGGCCGTGGGAAGACAGAGGCAGAGACTGGGGTGACGCGGGCACAGGGAGAGGCAGGAGCTGGACGAGGCAGGAGGGGTCCTCCCTGGAGCCTTGGGGAGCAGCACCCAGAACATGCTGACCTTGGACCTTGGCATTAGTTACAGGTCATTGGTTGTGGCCTGGGGACACTGACTCCCTTCCTCCCCTTGGGGGCTCTCTCCGCAGTTCCCCCTGCTCCACCCTTGACCAGTCACTCTCCCAGGCCACACTGGATCCGTGCATCCCGCTGCTATCTCCCTCCCCTTGCGCTCTCCTAGGCCCTTGCACTCTCCTTGGCCCTGGGCTCCTTCACCTTTGTCCTTCTGCTGCCACTGAAGTGGCACCTGGGGGAGAGGAGCCATGCAGGGCTGTTTAACTGACCCGGGTTTTATCCTGCTCCCTCCCTTCATCATGGTCCCTGCAGCGGTCCTGGGATGAGGTCCCCGCCTGCCCCACTTACTTAGACCATGGCTAGGTTGCCATAACCAGTGACCCCCATGGGGGAGCTTAAAACAATAAGTTTATTCTCTTGCAGTCCTGGAGCCCCGTGTCCTAGGGCCCTGCTCCTTCCTCTCCTCCCCAAGGCTCTGAAAAAGCTTTCATTCACGTATGTGGGCTTAGGACTTGGACCTACTTTTTGGGAACCACCATTCAGCTTATTACAGAGAGGTTTGAGAGGCTGGGGCACAGCACAGACTTGAGTGAAGGGACTCATGTGAGTCTGGATAGAAAGCTGCTGGGTCCCCAGGGCCTCCTTGACCTCCTGCAGCTGGTGAACACTCTGTTCACCAGCCCCGCCACAGGATGTGGTCAGCTGGCTCTCTGGGGACCCCCTTCCCTGCGCCATGTGGGCGGCTGAACCCCTGCCATGTGACTGGCCTGAATTGAGATCCACCACAGACATAATGCACATTGGATTACAAAGCTTAGTACAAAAAAGGAATGTAAAATATCTCACTAATCATCATACATTATACAGGACTACATGTCGAAATGGTAACATTCTGGGTTGATTGGGTTAAATAAAATATATTGGGGCGCCTGGCTGGCTCAGTCTGTGGAGTGTGCAACTCTTGATCTTGGGGTCATGAGTTCAAGTGCCATGTTGGGTGTGGAGGCTACTCAAAAAAAAAAAAACCCATATACACATATAAAATTAAAATTAACTTCACCTGTTTCTTTTCACTTTTTTACTACCGCCACTAGAAAATTTAATATCACATATGGGACTCACATCCTATTTTGATTGGACAGCATTGCCCTGGAGAGAGACTGGGCATGTAGCTGTGTGCAGGTATGCACTGAGACAGGTGACTTTCCTCCAATCTCCATCATCTGTTCTTTTTGAAAGAAGAATTTTAGTGGAAATTATACATACAACAAAATTCACTTTTTAAAAAGGTAACGCTAAAAGCGAGTTATTGAAATAAATGTCCACGGGGACACCTGGCTGGCTCAGTTGGTATAGTGTGTGACTCTTCATTTCAGGGTTATGAGTTCAAGCCCCACACTGGCCGTGGAGCCTACTTTATTTATTTATTTTTTTAAAGATTTTATTTATTTATTTGACAGAGAGAGAGAGAGCACAAGCAGGGGAGTGGCAGGCAGAGGCAGAGGGAGAAGCAGGCTCCCCGCAGAGCAGGGGAAACCTGATGTGGAACTCGATCCCAGGACCCTGGGATCATGACCTGAGCTGAAGGCAGTCGCTTAACCAACTGAGCCACCCAGGCGCCCTGAGCCTACTTTAAATAAATAAACTAACTTAAAAAAAGAAAGAGATGAGATAAATGTCTGCACATTGAATTGTGGGACTCTGAGCGTTCTGCCAGCTTCCATAAAGGAGAAGCCACAGCCCCAGGTAGGAGGAGGGTGGGAGCTTCTTTAGCCTTGGGGAAAAACAAGAGCGTCCTTTCCCCCATCTGTCAAAACAAGTTCCCCTCATCCACATACAGAGCTTCTTGCCCTTGACTGTCTCATGCTTAATATGAAGGCTAAGCTAAGGATCTCTAGACATGGGAGCCTCTGACAGAAATCTGCCCAAACAGAAAAATGCAGAGAGCCAAGGAAAAGCTCTAAACCATCTTAATTCCTACTCCCAGAAAGACAAGAAAAGCTTTGTGTCCGCAAGGCAAAAACATGGATGTTATGAGAAAAGGAAAAATCAACAAGGAAGAAGTTGCTCTTGAAGGATGAAAACGAGGATTTTCCAAATAATTAAATCAGGAAAGCTGAAAGGCAAGTTTTAAGCAATTGCCCAGAAAGTAGGGCAAAAAGACAAAGAGATGAAAAAAAAGAGAGAGAGAAAGAAAACATGGCCTTCGAGGTCAATCCAATGAAAAGCAAGTGCAGAGAGTGAGACTAAAAAATGGGAAGATAGTCTGGGAAAGTGTCACAGTCAAGGGCATCCGTCTGTCTCAAGACGGCGCACCAGAGAGGGCCAGGGGTCTCGTCAAGTGTCAGAACCCCATGGATGCGGAGAAGATTCTAGAAGTGTCCACAGAGGAAAAACCTGCTCAATGGGAAAGACTGAGACTCTCCTCAGAGAACTGAACGCTGGCTGCCAAAAATAGAGGAGCAAACCTTCACATCTCCAAGTGAAAATAATTTCCAATGAAAATTGTCCATTTAGCTCAAATGTGAACCTGCCTGGAGCAAAGAACAAAGACATTTTTCAGACACGTGAAGGCTTAAGAGGCTTATCTTCCGTGCTTCAGGAAGCACCTAGTAGCCTGACAGGCTTGGGGGAAACAGCGGGTCAAGGTCGAACGAAGCTGCTGTAGGAAGTGGAGAGCGAGGCTCTCATCCAGAAGCGGACTGGGAGGAGTTCCCGGAGTCCCAGGAAGGCATCCTCCTGGACTCCCCGCATCCTGTCCCAGCCCACATCCCTCGGGAGCATCCCAGGCCAGCCCTCCTCCCCGCCAGGCCCACACCTGGGAGGCACTAGCCGCGCACCTGCGCTCCCTGCGCCCGCGGCTGCCCTCTACCGCCCGTTCTCCTGCCTGCACCCAGGGCGGGAATTCCAAAACGAGACTTCTCAGCCTGCCTCATTTTTGTTTTTTTTTTTTAAAGATTTTTATGTATTTATTTGAGAGAGAGCGAGAGCGCGCGCACGCGCGAAGGGGGGCGGAGGGCAGAGGGAGACAAGGAGAGAACAGAGAATCTCCAGCTGACTCCCGGCCGGCCAGCGCGGAGCCCCACCCCGGGCCCTGTCCCACGACCCTGTGATCACGACCTCAGCCGAAATCAAGAGTCCCACGCTCAACCGACTGAGCCACGCAGGCGCCCACTGCCCAATTTTTCTTATCACTCTTTGCCATCGGACCTCTCGCTCCTGTACTTCATTTGTGCCCCTGATTTGTGAGCCGAGACTTGATCGGCTTCACTATCCGCCCTGGAGGAGTGCTTGCTGTACGCAGCAGGCATTTAATGAGTGCATGCTGAGCTAATGCATGCTTCCCAGAGTTCCTCGCAAGGGTAGTCGAGGCGGAACCGGCACCTCCCTGAGGTCTTCCCAGATCACCCCCGACGCTGCCCACCGCATATGCGCCAGGGTTAAGAGCAGCCCTTGGAAAGTGGTCACCAAGGAACTGGATTTCGGCCAATTTTCACGGCCACTTGCGGCTGGCGACCCCGCGTGGAACGGTGCTGCGCCTACCCCTGTCGGCCCCGCCCACCCCAGGGCTCCACCCACCCACCCAGGGTCACGCCCCCGCTCGGCGCAGGCGCAGATCGGCCGCCCGCCCCACACCTCTTTCGGGTCCCGGGCTTCGCGGCAGATTCGTCGCGATCTGCCCGCGGGGTCCGGCCCCACAGACTCGAAAAATTCAGCGGCAGCTCTGCCAACGCGCGGGGAGCTCGTGCTCCGCGGTCTCACGCTCTAGTCCGCGAACCGCGTGCGGAGCTGGGCCTCGGCGGCCGGGGCGAATCGGCGGAGGGGTGGTAGCGGCGGGGCTGCCCGTGAGCGCGCCGGGGAGACTCCGGGACCGAGTGGGTGCGCGCCTCCCCGAGACCCCCCCCGTCGGTCCCCCGGCCCGTGCGCGCCCCGAAACCCCTCCCGTCCCCAGACCTCCGCCCGCCCCGGAGACCCCCTCCCATCCCCCGAGGTCCTCTGCCCGTCCCCCGAGACCCCCGCCCGCCCCGAGACCCTCTCCCGTCCCCAGACCTCCGCCGGTCCCACAGACCCTCTCCCGTCCCCCGAGACCCCCGCTCGCCCCGAGACCCTCTCCCGTCTCCCGTCTCCAGACCTCCGCCCGCCCCGGAGACCCCCCTCCCGTCACCCGAGGTCCCCTGCCCGCCCCACGAGGCCTCTGCCCGCCGCGCCACCATGTGGACTCCCTGCGCACGCTGGGCAAGGAAGCGTGGGATGGGTTGGTCGCTGGCGTGTTATCCGGTCTGCGCATCCGAGCCCGCGTAGACCCGGCTGGGTGGGGAGGCGGCTGTGGGGATTCTTCTTGGGCCCCTGATGCAGCCTTATTTAGTGGCTGGGTGCACTGGTGATAGGTGCCTACCTAATGGTACTCAACCCTGCAGGGGCACCTGACCCCCAATATGAGCACAGATGATTTTGGTTTCTGGGAGAGAAGGGAGTTTGGCAGATGGGTGATGCCTCAGGGAGTTAGAAGTGATCGCACGCCTGTAGTCCAGGGTCTCCAAGCCCCAGCACTGCTGACATCTAGGTTTGGATAAGCCTCTGCTGTGGGCGCTGCCCTGCACATAGAGGACATTTACCAGCATGCCTTGCTTCTACCACCCACTCACTAGATGCCAATAGCACCCCACTTCTGACCCTGGGGCACAGTGCCCTATGGTAGAGGGTACCAAGCTGTGAACAGACTCTTGGTAGATGCTGGAGGGGGGGATACTGCTGGACAACAGCAGGGGTGAGGAGAGACTGGGGTCCCCAGAAGCTTAACAAGAGGGGCCAGAGGGTGGGGGTTCTGAGACCGGGCCCGCATGGGTGCCAAGGGCTCCGTGGACTTCTCACGTGCTTGTCCTGTGGCCTCCAGGATGGATCCAGCGCAGTCTGCAGTCACGCTCACCGTCCGGGAAGCACTTCACACCCTTTCCTCTTCTGAGGATGGCGGCTGCCTCCTTTCCACCCTGGGGGCCCTGAGGCGGTATCTCAGTGGAGCAGAGAACCCAGCCCTTCCTGGGGAGCAGGAGGAGTTTGCCAGGATGCACTTTTCCGCCGTTCTCCGATGTCTAGTGGGCAGGCTGAGCCCAGGCTGGCTGGAGCTTCTGCCCGACGGCCAGCTGGAGGACCTGTGGGCCAGCTTTTTCCTGGAGGGCCCTGCTGACCAAGCCTTCCTGGTGCTGATGGAGTCCATCGAGGGTGCTGCCGGGTGAGTGGGGTCTGATGATGGGGTCACTTGTAATGTCCGAAACACGAGTGTGGCCTGAAGGATTGTGAACCAGCAGGTTCTCCAGCTTGTGTGAGAATGTGGTGTCCTGAAAGGTGAGAGAAAAGAGCGTGCACCTGGCAGAGCACCTGCAAAGCGCCTGCAAAGTTGAGGCAGTCTGTGTTGATCTCCTTTGCAGTGAAGAGGCCCTTGCCCTAGGTCCTGCCGCGCTGGCGAAGGGAGGGAGCGGGAGCATTCCCATCCCGGTGGCTTAGCCAGTGGGTTGGCTCCAGATTGGGGTGACATCGGTAGGCAGTGGGCATTGCCATCCTCGTGGGGCCCTTTGCTTCACTCCGTGGCTCTCAGCTCCACAGGGAGGCCCCTCCCTGGGCCCCGCAGCACACTTGTGGGGACACCTTGCTCAAGGTGGTTCCCGGACTCAGTGTCAGAGCACAAGACAGTCCTGCCATGTGGCCTCCCGGCTGTGGCGCAGCTGGGTTTCAGCAGAGTCGGCGTGGATCGGGAGAGGAGAGTGGCAGCGTCCAGTGACTCCATGGTGGGGAAGCTGCTCTGGGCCCCACCAGGGACTGGCTGTCTGGCAGTGGGATTTAGATACTCGTTGTCAGGTGCCGATTAAGCTGTGGGATTACTTGCTCTTCCTTTGGGCTGGGGACGCCGAGGGTGGGGGCTCACGGCTCTGCCCTTCACACCTGCTCTTGCTTCAGCCCGAGCTTCCGTCTGATGAAGATGGCGCAGCTGCTGGCCAGGTTCCTGAGCGCGGGCAGGATGGCCGCGGTGATGGAGGGCCAGTCTCGGCAGCTGACGGAGCCGGCCTTCCGCCTGCTCCAGGAGACGCTCCTCACCAAGGTGGTGGGCTTGCCCGACCACCTAGGCAACCGTCTGCAGCGGGAGAACCTGGAGGCATTCCTCCCCCAGAATTACTTCCCTCTGCTCGGGGAGGAGATCATGCGGGTGCTGCAGGCGGTGGTGGACTCTCTCCGAGGTGCGGGCCCCTGCACACTGTCCTTCCAGCCATTTTCTCTGGCCACCATCCCGTCCCTTCCTCCCTCCCTCCCTCTGTCTGGGCTTTTCATGGCCTCGGGGCGCTTGGGATTCTCTGGGTGATGCTGTTGGCAGGTCAGATGTTGTCTCCTGCATGGGGTGGTAGTGACCTGCACGCTGAGCTTCACCCACTTCTTGGCTATTGACCTTGAAGATGGAGCTGACCTTGATTCCTTTAGCTCCTGGTTGGACCCGTCGGTGAAGCCATGCAGATGGGGCTGCTCACGGCCGGGGCCTTCACGGAGCATCTTAGAGACCATATCACTCAGTCTGCTGTGGTTGGGGCCCTGGTGTCTGCGCCACCCTCTGCTCTCCCATCATGGGGCGCACACAGGGTCTCGCTGAGGCTGTGGAGTGGGTGCCCTTCACACGTGTGCTCACATCGTCCCTGTGCCCGCCCCACGAGGGAGGCCCCACCACTGCAGAGGGTCAGGGGGCCAGGGTGAGGCGAGGCGCGCCAGCGTCTGCTCAGCCAGGCCGCCCCTCCTCCTGCTCTGTGCTTGAGAAGCCTCCAGCATGTTCTGAATGTGTCCAGAGCAAATTTAGATCACGTCTGCTTCTGTTGGGCGGCTGTATCCGGTTCGTCTTTGTAGGAGCTCAGACGCCCCTCTTTAGGTGGCAGATACTCCGTTTCCTTTTGTGCACGTCTGGACTCTCTCGTGGTGGGCACCGCCATCGTGGGGCTGGTGGGCCCGTCCTCCCCTCTCCCCATGCCCCGTTTCCTCCCTGCGGGCGGCTTAGACATGCCCCATGGGGCTCACTGCCCTGGTGCCCCTCGGTGCCGCCTCCGCCCCATGCCGCGACACTGGGCCATACTCCATGGGATCATCACGGGCGATTAAGCAGGCAGAGTGTGAAATTACAGTGGGTGCTTCCAGCCCGAGACAGTGCTACTGAGGTTTCAGTTGGAACTAGACGGAGAGAAACGGTGTTTTTACAAGGCAGAGATGCCCATACAGACGTGAGGTCTGTTCCCACCTAGTCAGGTGTCTCATGGACTTACCGCTGCCCTGCTTTGAGATCCCGCTTTCCTTCCCGTCCCAGGTGGCTGGGACTGCTCCGTCTCCTTCCTATCTCAGGTGCTCGGGAAGGCCTGTGTCCACGGGAGACAGAGTGAGTGTTCCCTGTCCCGGGAGGAGCCGCAGTCCTTTGCGGACGTCTCCCCGCCCTTCCTGCGGCCGTCCCGGGCGGGGGCGGGCAGCGCAGTTCCCTTGTGGAGCCTGGGCCCCTCGCCTGGGCCCGGCGGACCCATGGGCTGTAGACACTGGGTGCCGCATGGCCCCGAGTTCAGGGCCTCTGTGTCTTCCCCTCAGAGGAGATCTTGGGCGTGCTGGTGCCGCGGCTGACGGTGCTCACCCAGGGCAGCTGCCTCTGGCGGCGTGTGTGCTGGCGCCTGGTGGAGTGTGTGCCCGACCGGGCCATGGAGGCTCTGCTAACGGGACTGGTGGAGGCCGCCTCGGGGTAAGGAGCCAGGGGGCAAGAGGCGGGCCTCCAGGGACAGCAAGTCTCCCGTCCCTCGTACGTGCTGTGAGCTCACGCGGGGAGGCCGTGCTCCTTTGTCACCCCCGACTAGACGCGGCCAGAGCAGGGGAGGGACGTCTGCTAGTGTGGACGTGCTGGGCTGTCCCTGGGAGGAGGGAGCATCAGGTGTGACTCAGAGCTGGGGTGTGGGCCCCGGGCTCCCAGTGCTTAGCGCGGAGCGGGGGACGTCTGGAGTTCACGCTCTGCCCTCTGCCCCCGCCTGTGCCTCGCAGGCCCGACGTTCTCTCGCGGCTCCTGGGGAACCTGGTGTTGAAGAGTAAGAAGGCCCAGTTTGTGATGACCCGAAAAATTCTGTTCCTACAGTATCGATACTCGGTGAGACTGGGGTAAGGGGGTGGGCTGAGGGCCACCCCAGGGCCCAGAAGTGACCGTAGCGTCTGGAGCTGAGCTCGGTTGCCCAGGAAACGCTGCTGACCCTCAGTCCAGACCAGCCTCTGCTCCGGGACCCCTGGGCAGACGGTCCTCGGCCCGTCATGTGGGCAGCTGGTGTCTGCCTGGTCGGCAGTGACTGGATGCCCGGCCTCTGTCACAGACGCCCGTGCTACAGAGCCTGCTGGGGTACCTGGCCATGGACAGCCAGCGGCGCCCGCTCCTCAGACAGGTAAGCGTGGCCGGGCCCTCCACCCCTGGTGTGCTAGGACCACCTTCTGCTGGGAAGGGAAGGGAGGAGGCCCCTGCCTGGAGCAGAGGGTGCCGGCTAGAGCCTCTCCCGGGCTGGCAGTGGGTGAGGGTGCCGGCCAGGTCAGCGGCGCCGTGCAGGGAGGCAGGCGGGGCCGTGTGACCGGCCACGCTGCCCGCCAGGCGCTGAAGGAGCTCCTGGAGACGTGGGGCAGCCCCAGTGCCGTCCGCCACACGCCTCTGCCGCAGCAACGCTACGTCAGCTCGGCCCTGCTCATCTGCCTGGCGCACCTGCAGGACGCGGAGCTCCGGGACAGCCGGGACGGTGAGCAGGCGGGCCCCTGCCCCAGCCCCATGCCTGTCCCCACACGCCACCGGCGCTCAGTGTGCGGCTGTCGGGGCTTCCAGAGCTGCTGGCTAGCCTCATGGCGGGAGTGAAGACTCGTCTGGACAGCAGCCTGCCCGCTGTGCGCCGCCTGGGCATGATTGTGGCCGGAGTAGCCAGCACCCGGATCCACCCTGACGGGCCTCCCTTGAGGTTCCAGGTGAACGAGGGTGGCACCCTCAGTGTTGCCCCGCCCCAATGTCACCACGCCTTCCCGGGTCCAGGCCACAGCCCCTGCATGCTGGTGTGGAACAGGGCCTGGGGGCCCCGCTGAGGGCCGCACCTTGAGGGGCGGGGGTGTAGCCCCCAGGCGGATTCCCTGGGGCGTCCGCAAGCGTTCCCTCTGGACAGGACTCAGGCATGCTGGACAGGCGTCCCCTCCCCTCCACCTGTGGAGCCCCCCAGGATGTCCTCGTGGGATTCTGGTCCCTCGGGAGGGTGGGCTCCCCCGGCCTTGCACACCCAGCGCTGCCCGCTGCCCTGCATAGACTCGCAGAGTCGTGGGCTGTGCTGGAGGCAGCAGGGGCCGCGGGCCTGCCCCCGCCGGCTCCAGCCTCTGTGCGTTGCAGTACGAAGAGGATGAGCTGAGCCGCGAGCTGCTGGCCCTGGCGGCGCCCCCGCCTGTGGCTGACAGCCCCTCGGAGGCGGAGGCAAGGTGAGGGTCTCCATGCCCCGTGGTCCCCGAGCTCTGGGCGTGGTTGCCGGACAGGGCCCGTTCCCGCACGCGCATTACCTCGTCACCTTGTTCTCCTGGACTCCAGTAGCTGAGACATAAGCGAAGAAGCGCAGGGTGGGGACAGGGAGAGCACTTCCGAGGGAAGGTGGCTTCCAGGGCCAGAAACTTGTGTGGGACCTCCTCGAAAGGCTCCTTCTTTGTTCTCCAAAGCCCGGCTGTAGAGACCCCTGACAGAGGGAGCACGGACGGTGGTGTCCCCCAGGCCCAGCCGGAGGGCTTGGGCTCTGACCTGGACAGGTAGGGGCTGGTCTCAGATGGAAGCCGCAGACGTGGGGGAGCAGAGCCCCGTGCATGTGAGCGTGGGAGCAGACGGCCTGCGCTGTGCGGAGGTCGCGGGTCAGCTTTGCAGCGCCGCTCTCCTCAAGCACCCTAATAGGAAAAGTCTGCTGTTCCTGAGGCTTCGGGGACTTGGGGTTAATGCCGGTGGCTCAGGAGCACGGCCTGCCTGTTGCCTGCTCCTGGGTGATGGGCTGGCCCCGCGGGTCTCTGCTGCTTCCCCAGTGACGATGAGCTTGTCCCCTATGACATGTCGGGGGACCAAGAGCTGAAGAGTGGGAAGGCGCCTGCCTATGTCCGGGACTGCGTGGAAGGTGGGTCTCTTCCCCGGCGGGAGCCCCACCAACGCCTGCCCTGGGGTGGCTGAGCCCCGGGAACTGCCCGTGGCCTGGGACTCGCCTGCCTCCGCCCAGCGCCCAGACCCTGGCCGTCAGCTTTGCCTCACACGAGGTCAGGGCTAAGGACCAGCATGGGCCCGTCTGTTCTGTGTAGCCCTGACCTCATCCGAGGACTGGGAGCGCTGGGAGGCAGCCCTGCGAGCCCTCGAGGGGCTGATTGTCAGGAGCCCGGCTGCTGCCCGTGAGGTGAGGGAGGGCTATGTGTCTGCCTGGGAGGCCCGCGCGGCTGGGGTGGGGAGGCGGAGGGCAGGTGGGGGGCTGAGGCACGCTGACCCCTGTGTGCAGGTGAGCGTGGAGCTGGCCAAGGTGCTCTTGCACCTGGAGGAGAAGACGAGCGTGGTGGGGTTTGAGGGGCTGCGCCAGCGAGCCCTGGTGGCTGTCGTGGTCACAGACCCGGCCCCGGTGAGTCCCAGGGGTGGGGTGGTGCTGCGGTCCTGCCACGAGGCAGTGTCTGCACGGGGGCCCTAGCCCTTGGTGGTGGCCCACAGCGGCCTTTCGTGTGCCCGGCTCAGGTCGCAGAGTATCTGACCTCACAATTCTACGCCCTCAACTTCAGCCTCCGGCAGCGCATGGACATCCTGGACGTGAGTGCCTGGGGCCCTCTGTCCACTCGTCAGGCCCAGGTGCCCTCATGAGGGGAGGGAAACGCGTACTTGCCAAAAGCTACGTGGCCAGGACCAGAGGCCTCCCCAGGTCCCTTGCTGGACCTGAGAGGCTGGGACCGGCACCCATCTGGGGTTGTCTTGACAGCACATGGGATTCAATGGAGGCTGCGTGCATCCTTTACCTTAGACAAAAGCTTTATTGAGATAGAATTCCTATGCAATACGACTTCCCATCTTAAGGTGAGCAAAATGCGTCCTGTCCACACAATGGAACCTTACTCAGCCTTATGAAGAAAGGACGTTCTAACACCTGCCACCATGTGGCGGAAGCTACCAGACACTGCTCAGTGGAAAAGCCGGTCCCGAGAGGAGGGTGGTGTAGGGCTCTGCCTCCACGAGGTTTGGGGTCAAAATCAGACAGGAAGTGGATGGTGGGGAGGGCGTGTTTCACGGGGACGGAGCTCCTGTTTGGGAAGACGGAGGGGTTCTAGAGATGATGCTGGTGATGGCCAGTTGAGGTGAACTTGCTGCCACTGAGCTGTGCACTCACCACGGTCACGGCACCGAACAGGGTCACTGTCTCCGTACTTGCCGCTCAGTGGCATTTGGTCCTTGACTGTGTCATGTGACCTCAAAGGAATGACCCTTGGCACGCACTGCCCGGGTGGGTGCCTGCAGCATCAGGCTGCCGTCTGTGGCCTTGACTGTGCCAGGGCGTCCCGCACGCGTCCCGGGGCCCACCCGTGCACAGCCTGAGCCAGAGCTTCTTCCCTTTTCCCAGGTGTCTGGGCGTCAGATTGGACGAGGTTCTGGAATAGAAGGGGCTCCGGGCGCAGGAGCCAGGCCGCTGGGCTGTTGCCAGGGGGCCGTCCAGCTTTCCCTCCTGTCACCCACACAAGTGCGGTGACGCTGGGGTACTGGGAACTGATGTTCTTTGTGGTCCCCAGAACGTCCTCCGGCACCACCTGTGGGCTGATGGCGCCGGTGGGGTGAAGGGCTCCAGGGCACTCAGTTTACCTTGAATTTTGGAAAATGCCATCCTTCCCTAGAGCAACGACAGCTGCCCTGGGTCTTCTCTAGGTCCTGACTCTGGCTGCCCAGGAGCTGTCTCGGCCTGGGCGCCTCCCCAAGGCTCCCCAGTGTGGCTCCCCGAGTCCCGCCTCCCAGCCCAGCAGCACCCAGGCTCCCGCCTGGCGGGCGGTCGTGCAGGAGCGGATCAGAAGCAAGACCCGGCGGTTCTCTCAGGTCAGCTGGGACCCGGCTCAGGTCCTCGGACCTGAGTGGGTGCTGAGTGGTCGGTGGTCTCTAGGGGCTGCCTGCTTGGGGGCGTTCTGTGAAGGGAATTTTGGGTACAAACTGAGTGAGGGACACGTGCTGTAGGGTATCAGAGTGAAGTGGTTTTAAAACGGGACTGCAGACGTGGGCGTAAAAACAGCCTGAGGAATCTTGCATCAGCAGGAACGGACCTGGCGTGTGCTGGGTCATTGTGTGCTGGGTCATCGGGGTCCACTCGGGGCTGTCACGGGGGCCGGGAGCTGTTCGCGCCCCACGGCGCACGGGACGGTGCCCACAGTGGGAGTCCTGCCTGGGGGGGGGGGCATGGCACCTTGAGCACCGTGTGTTTGCAGCGCTCTCCCAGGTGGGGGCCGGACGCTGGCCCCAACGAATTCAACTTGGTGGCTGGCTACTTCTTCTTCCCCCTCATTCGGCACTTTGACAGGTGAGCGGGAGGCCTGCATGCCCTCGCGGACAGGAGGCTTCCCAGCATGGAGTCTGCAGTCCTGCAGCAGGGTCATGACCTGGGTTGGGCAGGCGATGTGGGGGTGTCAGGTGCCACCATCTCACAGATGACGGGCTCTGGCCGGTGGGGTTGGAGCCGCACTGTGGTGCCTCGCCGCTCCGCCCGCTCTGCATCTGTCTGTCCAACGCCTTCCCCTCGTGACTCTGGGTCACGCATGGGGACGGGCAGTGAGGAGGGGCGTCCGGAGCCCCGGGTGTCCCTCAGTGGCCCAGGGGCTTGGGAGCCAGCTCCGAGTGCCCAGCCTGCACGTTCACTGGATTCTCTGTTTTAGGCCTCTGGTGACCTTTGATCTTTTGGGAGAGGACCAACTGGTTCTTGGGAGATTGGTCCACACCTTAGGGGCCCTGATGTACCTGGCTGTGAACACCACGGTGAGGGGGAGGTGGTAGCTGGTGGCTGTCCCCACAGAGGGCCTCACCTTGGACCCAAGCACAGGCTCCAAGGTGGAGACCGCTTCTGGGTGCCAGGACCCCTGCCCACTGGTCTCTGGTTTCAGGTAGCTGTGGCCATGGGCAAGGCCCTCTTGGAGTTTGTGTGGACCCTTCGCTTCCATGGTGACGCGTGAGTGGCCGTGGGGCTGAGGGCAGTGGTCCCATGTGGACACAGAGACAGGGTTCCAAATCCTGCTGTGACGTGGACAGCAGGAGGTGGGGGGCGGCTCCTAGGTTGGCTTGGCACTTCCTAAGCAGGAAGGGGCAGGGTGGGGTCGAGCATGCTTTGGTTGCCTGTGTGTCTGCTGTACCCCGAGGAGAAGTGGGGTCTTCCTGGCCTGGGGCTCCATCAGGACTCAGACTTCTGGCCTCCTTTGTCAGCTATGTGCGCCGGGGCCTGCTGTCCGCAGTCTCCTCTGTCCTGCTCAGCGTTCCGGCCGAGCGACTGCTGGCCGACCTGCCTGATGAGCTGCTGGAAGCCCGGCCCTGGCTGGCGGGTGAGCACCGGGCCCCCAGCCATGTTGGCAAGGCGGGAGAGGAGGCTGGTGCAGCCTGGAGGGTCCCCACAGCCATCAGGGCATGGGGCGGTGGGGACCTGGCTGTTGTCGGGTCACTTTGTGGAGGTTCTGCAGGGGGACCCAAGAGAAGGTGCCCTAACGTGGGAGATGAGGGCTGTATTTGTTCTGGAAAATTCCAAATCGGCAGTAAGGTTACAAGAGCCATACAGCGAGCACCATGTAACCTCAGCAGGTTCGCTGATTAGCAATTTTTTTTTTTAAAGACTTTACATCAGTAGGCAGACAGGCAGGCAGAGAGAGAGGGAGAGGGAGAAGCAGGCTCCCCGCCAAGCAGGGAGCCCGATGTGGGACTCGATCCCAGGACCCTGGGATCACGACCTGAGCCGAAGGCAGACGCCCAATGACTGAGCCACCCAGGCGCCCCTGCCGATTAGCATTTTGACAAACTTTGCCCCCCGTCAAGGTTTTTTGAAAAGTCTGCTGGAGCCAGCGTGACCTCCCACCTATAGGCACTTGAGTTGCCCAGAGCGAGCGCACACCTTTCCACTCTCGGGGCTCATGGCTGGGACTCTATGGTCTGATGTGCTGCCACGCTCGGAGGCCCAGAGGTCTGATGACAGCCTTTGTCTTTCCTTTCTGTGGGACCCGAGCTCCAGGCAGGGACCCTTTCGTCGTGTTGGTCGGTTTGCAGAGCGCCCTTCAGTGTGGCTTTCTCTGATCACATGTGTCGGGACGGCTCAGGGCCTCATGCTGCAGGCATGCAGCGTCCTGAGTCCCAGGATGGGTCCCCCTGCCTCCTGCCACCATCGCCCCAAGGGGAGCGGGGCATTGCCCCATGCAGGAATGGGGTAAAGGCCTTTGCTGGGGTCTGAGGTGCTGCTATCTCGGGGGGGGGGGGCAGCCAGGACACGCTGGGCCCCGCGGGGGCTCGTGCAGGAAGACTTCCCTGACAGGAAACCGCGGAGGGCTGGCCTGCGCGGCCGGGTGGCACTGCTGACGTCCCGCTTTCTCTGGGCCTGGCAGATGTGGCGGAGCAGGACCCCGATGAGGACTGCAGGGTGCTGGCGGTGAAAGCGCTCCTGCTTCTGGAGAAGCTCAGAGACACACTCGTCCCGCCATCGTCTCCTTAGTCCCTGCCCAAGAAGGCCCTGCCCTGCTGGGGCTAGTCCGGCTGGCCCGAGGGCTCCGCCAGCGGTCCATGTGAGGGCCTCCGGTGCTGCCCCTGTGGACAGGGCCACCTGAACATGGCCCAGGGGTCCCGAGGAGGGAGGGAGCCGCTGGGGCCCCTGCGGGCTGATTCTTAGCCTGTCCCCAAGCCCCTTCCTCACCTGAATGCAGACTTTAAAAAACCATAAAAAGGAAGAATAAAAAGGAGCTGCAGGTACTCAAGCCCACGCCTCGTGGCTCTCACTGCTCAGGCAGGGTCTACAGTGCCTCGATGGGCCCTCCGAAGGGGCACAGGTGTTGGCAGCTGTGGAAGGAGCTGGGGGTGGGAGAGCCCAAGGTCCCCCTCCCTGCCCTGACATGGCCTGAGGCCGGCCCCTCCCCGCAGGAGCTGGGGACAGAGCTGCATCCGCAAGGCTGCCTCGTGGAACCCGCCCCGCACAGGTCACCGTGTCACCTGGGCAAGGCCACCCCCATCTCCATTCCAGTGGACACCAGGCCCTGTGGTCAGGAATGGTGCCGTCCCGCTGGAAATTGTTAGTTGTGCTCTCAGGTGCCTGCCTGCATGCTGGGACGAGGCGCGGTGAATATACTAACACGCACAGTCCATCGAGTTCTAGTGTTTTAGGTTTTACAATTTGTACTTGGGAGACTGTCATGGAAAAGATGAGCCAACTCCCTTCCTAGTAAAGGGACCGCAGGGGCCAGGAATGCCGGAAGGACACACGATTGCCCCTTCTAAGCAGGATAGCCAGTGCCCTGGGGCGTCAAATACCAGTTTATATTTCAACAAGAAAGTCAGGCTCTTGCTACCAACCCCGGAAAGTTCCAGAGGAGCTTGCAGCAGCAGCTGTCAGGGGTCGCTCTCCACCTCTTCCACCACCTCGTCTACTTCCTTGTGGTCCTCCACGCTGTTGTGGCGGACGCGCTCAGGCACGGTGCGCACCAGAGGGATGCCCAGGCCCTGGTGCACGGCATCCACGGTCCGCTGGTTCACGTAGTAGGACATGTTGGCAGAAGGCACTCGCTTCCGCATCTCCTCCAGGTACTTGTAGGCCTGGGTTGGGACAGCCGTTACCAGGTTAGTGCACAGCGAAAACCAAAGAGCCCACACCCTCTGTCCAGGGCGGTGAGTTTCCTGGACACCCACCCCGTGCCTTCACAAGACGGGCCTGGGGACAACTGTCTATGACCGCACAGCCTTTCCGAGGGCTGGCGGTGTCCAAAGCTTGGGCTCTGACCGTGCTGTCGGCTGCGGTTAGCACCCCCAGCTGAGCAGGAAAGTCCTGTGAGCAGCCTGGGTTGGAGGACCCGAGTGTTTGGGGGCCACGCTCCCTGGAGGAGACATGAGGGAAGGAGGCATTCACATTGCAGACGGCTTCAGGGTGGCAGGGCAGGCGGCCAGTGTATGCCGTCCACCTGGTTTTCTCTGACCAAGCATCAAATCTGCCCCACCTCGTTGGGCCTAGCATCAGTCTGAATCTCTTGTATATATGGTTCTCGATCATAAGCCAGTAAACCATGGAGCTGTCAGTGGTTTTCCTGTGGAACTTACTCTGGTTCTGCCAGTGGGAATATGTGGGAGAGCCTGGGGTTGAGGGACCTGAGCCTCCCACAGAGCACCACACTTATATCTGCCCACACTGTCCACGTGTGCCTACGCCTGCCCACGCCTGCTATACCTGCCCACACCTGCCTACACCTGTCCACACCTGGTATACCTGCCTGCACCTAAGCATGAGGAGAGGAATAGGTCTCGTGGCTTCTAACGCTTACCACCAAGTTCAGATGTGATCAAAATTTCTAAGCTTTAAAAATTTTTTTTTAGGGGCGCCTGGGTGGCTCAGTTGTTAAACGTCTGCCTTCAGCTCAGGTCATGATCCCAGGGCCCGGGGATGGAGCCCCACGTCGGGCTCCCTGCTCCGCGGGAAGCCTGCTTCTCCCTCTCCCACTGCCCCTGCTTGTGTTCCCTCTCTAATAAATAAATAAAATCTTAAAAAAAAAAACTTTTTAAAATAAGGAATGATGATCAGATCTCAGTATTTCTTTTTCTTTTTAAAAAAGATTTTATTCATTTATTTGTCAGAGAGAGAGTGTGTGCATGAGCATGAGCAGGGGAAGCTGCAGGTAGAGGGAGAAGCAGACTCGCCGCTGAGCAGGGAGCCCAACGCGGGGCTCGATCCCAGGACCCTGAGATCATGACCTGAGCCAAAGGCAGACGCTTAACTGACTGAGCCACCCAGGTGTCCCAGATCTTAGTATTTCTTAAAGATGATAAAATTTCCAGAGCAATTTTAATTTGGGTGGATAGAACTAAGATAGAAAAAATAACACATAAAGGGGCGCCTGGGTGGCTCAGTCAGTTAAGCGTCTGCCTTCGGCTCAGGTCATGACCTGGGGGGTCCTGGGATCGAGCCCCGCATCTGGCTCCCTGCTCCGCGGGAAGTCTGCTTCTCCCTCTCCCTCTGCCGCTCCCCCTGCTTGTGCTCTCTCTCTCTGTCAAAGAAGTAAACAAAATCTTAAAAAAAAGATAAAGATGAAAATAGAAAAGTAAGCTATGGTTGTTGGAGGGGTGGAGGATGGGCAGAGTGCAAGCTCCCAGGTGCTCAAGGCGGGGGGGGCACCCACACAGGAGGAGACTGTGTGCTGCGAGCCCGGCACCGTGCCGGGCACCGGGACACAAGTACAGAGCAGATGAAGGCCAGGACTCGGAGCCGTGGGGACTAGACAGAATCCAGGGGTGGGGTCCAGAAGCAAGGGGCTGCTGGAGACCATGGTGCAGGGGTGTACCCCCTCTGTGTACAGAGCTGGTTTCTCAACAGTCAAGGCAGCAGTTTCCAGAAGGAAGGCACAGTCACCAGATACAGATGAAGGGTCACAAAGAAGTTCTCAGGCCGTCCTGGCTGATGAGGACGCCCACTGTCCAGGGTCAGGGGCAGCTGGCGCGGTGGCGAGGCGAGTGCGAGGGGGCAGTGGGAGACGCGGAGCAGGGACAGGGGCTTTCTCTCCCCACCAGAGGATGCTTGGCCTGCCTACCTCCTCAGCACTCACAGGTCTGTTTAAGTTAAAGTTGCTAAATCCCATAGGCTCCAAACAAGGGTTGAGAAAGCAAAGAATCTGGTGAAATCATTAAGAGTGATTTTTGAGCAAACAGTAGTTGAGCAAACAGTCACCTGAGTCCAATTATGTGTTTCTTCTCCAAAAAGAAGGAACCTTGCTGAGAGGAGATTTGGAGTTGCTTCAGCAGAGGGTCAGCAGGTGGACATGGGCGGGGATAAAGAGGGGGCAAGCAGCAGGCCAGGGACCTGGGTGTTATTTGTGGCGCTGACCTTCGGGCTGTGGTGCCGTGGATGGGCTGAGGTCCTGTGCGCTCCGGAGGCCAAGGCCCAATGCCACAGCCATGGCTCGCTAGCGACATTTCTGAAATTGATTCATCGTTAGTCGCTTTACAAGCGCTCAGGAGAGGAAGGTGAAAGGCTCCCTGGGGTCGCCCTGGTCTCTCCAGGAAACATCTACTCTGTTAACTACGAGCGGCACCCACAGGACACCCTCGGAACACAAAGGAAAACTGCAGCCGGAGGGCAGGGGGGGCTTCTAGTGTTGGTAACAAGAGGATGGTGAACGGGGAGAGAGGCTTCTGGTGGGGGCAGAGGGACTGGCACGGAGCAGCCCTCTTCCATGCAGGGGTGCGCCGGGCAGACTGCACAGGCCCCTGAAGGGAGAACCAGCCTCGGGCGGGCAGACGGCAGGGAGCCGACACTAGGAAGCAGGGAAGAGCCTGGGTGAGGTGAGTTCCTGCTCCCCGTAGCCTTTGCCTGAGGAGAGGCCCAGTCAGGGCCACTGGGGGAAGCAGACCAGCACGTAGAAAACCCAGCCTTACTGGCTTGAAGAACTGGAATCAGAATTGGGGTCAACCACAGCAGCCGGAAATGAGGAGACATTGGAAAAGAGAGAGTCCCGGAGGGGAGCCCATGCCCTGGGAATGGACGCTGCTCTCTGGTCCCTTCGGCACGCTGCATGTGGTGGGGACAGGGGCCAACTTCAAGCCTGGCCCAAGCTAAAGTACTGAGCAGCAACTCCCTCTCGAGGCTGCCTTCCATGGTGGGGAGCCAAGCCTCTGAGATGGGTGGAGGGAAGTTGCTGGAAGGAAGGAAGGAAGGGAGAAGAAACAAACAAGCATACTCTTTGGAGGAACATCACAGAACCCAGTCTCTACCATGGTTTATCCATGGTGTCTGGGACACAAAAGAATCTCTAGACGTAAGAAGCAACAGGACAACATGACCTACACTCGAGAAACAAGACGGATAACGGAGACTACCTGATGCAATCCAGAGGCTACTAGAGGGGCAAATTATAATGCCAGCTGAAATGTAGGGATAGGAGCAGCATCAGAGTGGACACCGCACAAGACGGGTGAACTTGAAGCAGTAGCAATAGCAAAAGCAAAAGCCAAAAATGAAAACTAGAGAAAATTCTGGAAAAAAACAGAGAAGAGAATCAGTTGAGCCAGGAGACAATCTACACAAGCAATTGGAGTTCCATCGGGAGAGGACAGAGGGATAGGAGGGAACTTCCCACAGACGGGAGAAAACACTGGCAGGTCATACGCTGGTACAGGAAAGGGCCTAGAATTCATAAAGGCCACAACCAACGTAAGAAGACAAACCCTGAACAAAACCATGGGGGAGGATTTGGGCACTCAGAGGACATGAGCCCATGAGAAGGGGCTCAACACCGCTAGTCACTGAGAGAAGGCACATTAAAACCACAAAGAGCTACTGCTCCGTACCCACCGGGATGGTGGGCATTAAAGACCCATCATACCAAATGGGGGGGAGATGAGGAAGCACACAGGTGCAGGGTGCGAGCTAAACATGTCCCTTCTGCTCCGAACACCATCTTCATTTGTAAATGTGACTCACGGTAAGTTGTGGCTACTCAGGGCTGGGTATGTGGCACTTTTTCTCAGAAGTGAACAAAGGGGGCCACCACTTCAAGGAAAATGGTAATGGACAGTGTTTGTGCTCAGGATAAATTGTGTGCTTTCACACGGAAGGATTTCAGAAACCTTAGGTATTGGCCACCATGAGCTGGACATCCTCCCAAAATCTAAAGACTTTTCTGATGGGGCTGGTGGTAATACTAAAAAATAGGATTTTTTTGATTCGTATAATGAAACGTGTTGACATTTGCTAACTCAGTGAACCCATAATTTCCAGATGAGCAACATGATATTATAAGATCACGTGTGTGTGAAAGATCCAAGACGGACCAGCGGGCTTTCATGTCACCAAGTACAACAGCATCCGACCTCGCAGCTAGGTGTTAAGCCCCACTTGCTGAGTTTTGGTGTAGGCTCAAAGGTGGGCTGCAACTCTCTGAGGGCCCTGCCTCTCTCACCTGCATACTAGTGTGAGGCCAGATTTTCTTCATGTATTTCAGCTAAAAAACCCATTTTACCAAATTGAGAGCAGAAGCAGAAATGGAGAGTCCAGCTGTCATCCAAGACATTAAAGAGACCTGGAAATGTGTAAAACAGTGCTACTTTTCCCACTCAATTTCTATGTTTTGGAAAATATAGAAAATATAAAAAAAGTTGTTTTAATGAAACTGTTATTTATGTCAACATGTAGTGGGTTTATTTTATTTTTCAGTGAGTTAGTTTTATTCTGTAACACAATAAAGAGCGTCAGGTCGCCCCACACAGAAAACTTCCCCAGTGCAAAGGGGTCCTGAGACCAAAATGTTTGAGAACCACTCTGCTGAAATGAATTATCGAAATCCTTCCACAAAGAAAGCCCCAGGCCCAGGTCGGCTCACTCATGCACTCTATCAGACACTGAAGGAAAAAGCAACAGCAGTCTTTTGTAAACTCTTCCGGAGAATACAGGAGGTGGCCAGAATATAAAGCCAGAATAACCTTGACACCAACTACGAAAGAGACACTACAAAAAAGAAACTAAAGAAAAGTCTGGGGGCGCCTGGGTGGCTCAGTCGTTAAGCGTCTGCCTTTGGCTCAGGTCATGATCCCAGGGTCCTGGGATCGAGCCCCGCATTGGGCTCCCTGCTCGGCGGGAAGCCTGCTTCTCCCTCTCCCACTCCCCCTGCTTGTGTTCCCTCTCTCGCTGTGTCTCTTTCTGTCAAATAAATGAATAGAATCTTAAAAAAAAAAAAAAAAGTCTGGCAGTTTCTGAAAACGTGAAACGCGCTGGCTGTATGACCCCGCGTCCCACCTCTAGGTGTCCAACCAAGTGTTAGTGAACTGAGGGGGAAGGGAAGGACGCCTGCAATTCGCATATCGCTCAGAAAAATACCCACTTTATGTATAAAATATCAAATAGAAATATGAAAACATACATATAGAATAAGGAAATGTGGCAAAATGCTGAAAACTGCTGAATCTGGTAAAGGGTACATGCAGGTTCTATTATTCTTGTAGCTTCTCAGCTTGAAATCATTTCAAAAGAAAAAAAGGCTAAAAAGTCAAACAACGAGACAGGAGAAGCGCCTCCTTGCCGTGAGCTTGCAGCTCCCTGGGGCAGAGAGAGTGGGGACTGCCAGCAGCAGCGGCGGGGCCTCCCCCCAGTCATCCGCAAGCCCCGCCAAGGCCTCACCATCTGGAAGTCCTCGGCCTGCAGGTAGTGCCGCACCAGGAAGCCACAGACGTCCCCGACGCGGATGGTGCTCTCCAGCTCCGGCTCCTCCAGGAGCAGCCCGCACTGCCTGACCGCCTCCTTGGGGTCCTCGGTGTACGTCCTGCCGAGAGCAGAACCCCGCTACGGGTCAGGGGGCACAGCAGGCTTGTGGCCTGAATGAGGAGCTCCTGGCATGGGCAGGACGGAACTTTTGTGAAGTCAATGCCCATGAATTAAACAAATTCTCTAATGAGTTCATTCATAAACTGGCTGATTCATTGAATAAAAACTTACTGGTCGCTCACAGTCCTGGTACCGCACCAGACTCAGCCTGTCACCCAGTCCTTGCCTGGTTCAGTCTGGAGGGGGTCACTGTGATGCAGGGGGACGCGGGGCACCCTGCCCAAGGCAGTCAGGCAGGGGGTGACCATGAGCGAAGGCCAGCGGCAGGGACACGCTCCACGGGGTGTGTGCGCGGGTCTGCTGCAGGGCAGGGGGCGGTGTGCAAGCGGGGGAGGGAGCGAGCAGGAGAGGGACCCGGAGGGGCCTTGGGGGGAGGAGGGGCTCAGGCTCCCGCTCTAGGAAGCCCGGTCCTGACGCTGTATGGTCCTTGCTGCCCATTGCCCCCCTCTCTCCCCACTGCAGCCCAAGCTCAGCAGATATTCCAGAATTTACATGTCCAAGCAGGGAGCCGCATTTTATACAACAGTGCTCAAAGTGTTTCTGGAACTTCTCTTCTAAAAGCTGTTCTCAGAGAAGGAAAATGCTTTCATTGGTTGAGGCAGAAGCTTAGCTCTGCTGCCCACACAGCAGGCTCTTGGAAAAGCTGGACAAGTTGCCAATAGATAAAAACTGGCCTCATGTCCAAATTTAGATGCATGGTCTCTCCTAAAAATAGCAACAACATGCTGCCCCCAGCCTCCTTCCCACAGTCTCTGTGGCCCCCAGGTGGTATAGTGGCCCGCCTGCTCCAAACCACTGAGCTTGAGCCCTGCACACACCTGAGCAGGTCCCAGGCTCCCCTCAGACACACACTCTCCTGACCTGCATCTGCCTCACCGCCCCCACCCCAGACTTCTGTTTTTTTCTGGAACAGTCTTCCTGGCGGTGCGCCCAGGTTTGGGGAATTCCCCAGGAGGAGCTCGAGAAGGAGGCAACATAATGTCCACGTGTCCTACTTAGGGTCCACGGGACTCCTCTGAGACTCCTCTGCACTTGCTCACTGCAAGTGAGCAAGTGAAACCGGTCTGGTCCCCGGCAGGGAGAGGAGCCTGGGGGGCTCTGTGTCCCTGCTTCCCCACTCTGCTCTGGACACACCTTCGGGCCTGGATGAACCGCTTCACCAGTGTCATCTTGCTCTGCAGCTGAGCCAGCTTGGTCTCCTGATCCAGGGGGCTCTTGGCCTTAGCCTTGGACAGGCACTTGTAGGCCTCTGTCAGTGCCCCGTGGGCTTTGTCGTAGTTCTGGTACTCATCGATCTCTACCTGCATGGATGAGACCCGTCAGGGCCCCCGGGGCCCCACCACCCTCCTGGGGGTCCTGGCCCTGGGAGGAGGGTCTGTACCTGGGCACAGGCATCGTAAAAGCCAGCCAGCAGGTCGAGGGCCCGCCCCTTGGTGTAGAAGCTGATGATGTTCTTCATGATCTCTGGCTCCTTCCGCCAGTCCAGGGACTGCAGGTAGTTGGCGGCCATGATGTAGATTTCCTTTTGCCTTGAGACGCCCGCAAAGAACACGATTTTCTCCGTGTCCCCAGATTTCAGCAGCGCTCTCATGGCCTAGACGGAGGGCGAGCCCGAGGAAGGGCCCGAGGAAGGGCAGGGGCTGGGCTCGGACCTTGTGCTTGCCGTGCCCCTCCTGCCACCTCTCCCCGGACGCTCACGCAGGACTCCACCACAAGAGGGAGCTCAGGGCTCCTCTGTCCTGCGGGGCCCTCGCCCTCGGAAGCCCAGCCTGGGAAAGCGCATCCCCGGAGGGGTAACCCAAGCAGTGGGGACGCCGTTTCCAGCCCGGGCCCACGCTCACCTTCAGCTTGTTCCCTGCCTGCGTGTACTTCTTGGTGGCCAGATGGTAGTTGCCCTGGCGCATGCAGCAGTTGGCGATCTGCTCCAGCAGCTGGCGCCGAGACTCTTCCGACAGGTCCTTGGAGTCCTTGGACACGGTCATCTTCTCGGCCATCTCCTCGGTGATGGTCATGTTCTGCTCCAGGCAAAGCTGCAGGGCTTCGTGGTACTGCAAGACGCCACAGAGCGGAAGGGGCGGTTAGCGCCGGGCTGCAAGGGGAGGCCAGGCCCGCGGCCTGGGGGCGGGCGCCGGGGCAGGGACGGGATGCGCTCGCCGGGCAAGGGCCAACACTCGTCCCCGTGACTTTCACACTGCTGACACCCCGAATTGCAGCGAGGGTAACGTGGAGCTCAAAAGACTACTGCACTGGTTGTGGGAGGAAAAGAAACCAGAACTTAATTTTCTTCTATAATTCGTTTCAAATTTTTTTAAGCTAAGGGTTTTGATTAATCTTGAAAACTGAAGGGAAATCGTATGCCCTTCACTTAAGAACACGTATTGCACAGAAAGCGTATGTCTTGGAGGTGGTTCCATCTCTGTCGGGACACTGGTGTCCTGGGAGGCGGCTCTTTACTGGGGGACAGCAGCGTGTGGGTGCTTCTCCCGTGTGTACAGTTGTGCTGAGGACGGATCCCAAGGACGGGAAGTGCTGGGTCGAGGGGCCTGTGAGTTCTACTGCAGACGGGCACCGCGTGCTGCGCTCGCACCCAGCCCGAGCGGGCCTGCTGACCTCTTCACCTGCACTGGCCTGACTCAGGGCAATGGGGTCTTCGTGAATCTTCACCTGTTATTTCTCTAATTATGGATGAGGCTGAGTATCTGATGTGCTGGGACCACCCACATTTCCTTCTTCAAAGAAACTGTCCATAGTCTTTGTTCTTTCCTTTTGAGTGGCTGGAAAATGTCTTCCTGGTTCATAGGAACTCCATACCTATTAGGAAAATTACACTTCGGGAGAGAGGTAGGATACGTTTTTTTCCCCCATTTTATTATTTATTTTTACTTTCTTGTGGTGTTTTTTCCCATGTGCTATTTTCAGATTTACATTTGGCTGAATGGATCAGTCCTTCCCATTGGCATTTGGGTTTTGAATCGTACTTAGAAGACGCCTTTCTTCTCTTTAGATTGTACAAGATATCCGTGGTTTCTGATGGAGTGGCGGCTGGTTTTGCTGACACACGTCTCAGACCCACCTGGAATTTACTAGGACGCAGGAGATAAGTAGGGTTTACCTTTGTGTTTTCCCAAGTGGCTGCCCGGTTGCATCAACCCCCTTTATTGGATGGCTCATCTTTTGCCCACTGCTGGAAAATGTTCCTCTGCATGTACGAGATGAGTGTGTGTAAGTGGCTCTATGTCTGGATTTTCTAATATTTTCTGCTGATCTGTAGGCCTGATCATACACCGGACCCCAATTATCCTACCTGTCATATATTTTACAATCTGAGGGCTTAATCACCTTTTGTTAATCTTCTTCCAGATTTTTCCTGGCTGTTCTGGTTTATTTGGTTTTCACTGCGAAACTACAAAATCCACTTATCTGGCTAGAGAAAGCCCAGTGGTGTTTCTCCTGGGGTCAGATTAGGTCTGGGGCTGCCTTGGGGAGGGTGGACACGTGCATCTGCTGGGTCTTTCTAGAACATGTGCTGAAGAATTCTTGTGTCACTCACCAGTGAGCCACTCAACTGTAAGCATAATTCTGCTTCAGGAAGAAAGATCTTTCAATTTGGACAGGCTAATTTTGCATGACTAACAATCTTCTATGTCTCCATTCAGTGGCTATCAGGGAGAATATTTCTACTTAAAGAATGTCCAGCTTCTTTTTTTTTTTTTTTTTTTTTAAAGATTTTATTTATTTATTCATGAGAGACAGAGAGAGAGAGAGGCAGAGGGAGAAGCAGGCTCCCAAGGAGCAGAGAGCCCGATGCGGGACTCGATCCCAGGACCCTGGGATCATGACCTGAGCTGAAGGCAGATGCTTAACCATCTGAGCCACCCAGGCACCCGAATGTCCGGCTTCTACTGAGCACTAGAAACAGTGCTGGCGAGGACGTGGTGGCATTGGAACGCTGTGCGCGGCTGGGCAGATGTGCTCTGGGGCAGCCGTGGGGGAGGGCGTCTGGAGGTCCCTCAAACAACTAGAACAGTTACCAGATGATCTGGCAATTTGAGTTCTGGGTAAACACCCGAAAGAACTGAAAGCAGGGTTCTGAAGAGATATGTGTTCACCCGTGTTCACAGTAGCGCTATTCACAAGAGCCAAGAGATGGAGGCCACCCAGTGTCTGCGGATGGGCAGACCTGAGGCAGTGTGCACACGAACGCAGCATCACGCAGCCCTAAAAAGGAAGGACATTCTGGGGCGCCTGGGTGGCTGTTGGTTAGGCATCCGACTCTCAGTTTTGGCTCAGGTCATGATCTCAGGGTCATGGGACCTAGCTGCGTCAGGCTCTGTGCTCAGCACTGAGTCTGCCTGAGATTCTCTGTCTCTCTCCCTCCGCCCCTCCCACTTGTGTGCACGCATTCTCTCTCTCTCTAAAATAAATAAATAAATCTTAAAAAAAAAAAAAGGAAGGAAATCCTGACACCTGCTACCACACGGATGAACCCTGATGACGTGACGTTCAGGGAAACAAGCTGGACCTAGGACAAATCCTGTAGGATTCCACTTATATATGGTCCTTGGAGTGGTCCAATGCATTGACACAGAAGGTAGATGGTGGGTGCGGAGGCTGGGGAGCTGGTGTTTGACGGGGACAGCATTTCAGCTTTGCAAGATGAAAGCAGGTGCGCGGAGACGGCTCTCCCCACGATGGGAGCATACTTGACAACACTGAGCTGTACTCTTAAAAAACAGCGAAGATGGTAACTTTTACATTACGTGTACTTTACCACACACACAAAGGATGAGTTCACCTCCCTAGTTATGGGGGTTATGAAATGGGCAGCGAGTGTCCCCCTGGACCGGCTGTGTGAGGCGAGCCTGCTCCTAGCGCTCCTTCACCCAGGGCAGGCGGGAGCCATGGCCTTCTTGTGAAATCGTAACCATGAGAGACAGTAAAGCCACCTCCACCATGTCTGGAAAAGGCAGCCCCCAGCTTGGGTGCCCGAGGGGGTGCCGAGCGGGGACTGCCAACCGTACCTTCTTTGCGGCCAGCAGCAGCTCCACTGCCTTCTCGTACTGGCTGTGCTCAGTGAAGAAGTCTGAACAGCGGGCCAGGAGGGCGGGGTCCGACCTCTCGTCCAGGTCCTCCGCTATGAGCTGCAGGGCCACGAACTGCTGGGTGGCGAAGGCCAGCTCCAGGGCCTTGGAGAAGTGGCCGGCCTGTGGACGGTGCACAATCTGAGCAGCGCCCAAGCCCCAGGTCGCGAAAACGCCGAGTGGCCCCCTGACAGATACTGAGACAGGCCCTGGGGTCCCTGCCCTCACTCACCTTGTGGTACAGCATGACCGCCCTGTCCATGTGCTCGCCCTTGTCCTCGTAGTAGAGCGCCGCCTCAGTCATGTCCTCGGGGGAGCTCAGCAGAGCCAGGTTCATGAGCTGGTCATCCAGGCCATTCTCCTGTGGGGGGTGTGGGATGCCCAGGGCTTCCTGTGCGCGTTTGCTAAGGGTGCCCTGGGGGAGCCCACCACCCCAACTCTGGCATGCTGCAGGTCCACGTGACTATGGTTTATTTCTTCCTTTCTTAAGATTTTATTTACTTATTTGAGAGAGAGTGAGTGAGAGTGAGCACAAGTAGGGGGAGCAGCAGAGGGAGAGGGAGAAGCAGACTCCCCACTGAGCAGGGAGCCTGACGCAGGGCTGGATCCCAGGACCCTGAGCAGAAGGCAGATGCTTAATGACTGAGGCACCCAGGCGTCCCATGATGATGGTTTCTAACCAGTGTCAGACTGTCACATGGGGTCTGTGTACCAGCATTTTAGGAGGCTTCCTTCTTTTTCTATTAACAGAGCATTACTCTCTGAGCCCTGGATTGGAACACTTTCACACATGCAGAACGTCCTTCCTGCTGCTTACAGGCCACGAGCAACGAGCCAGCGTGAGTGCTTGCTGGAAAGCCGTGGAAGCTTGAGGACTTCTCAGTGAGAATCAGAATTCGGCACTTCACAAACACCCCCGGGGGGCTTGAGACCAGCGGGAGCAGGTGCAGTGGAAAGGTGCAGGTCTCCAGGGTGGGGGACGTGGCACACACCATACTGTTCTCCACGTTTTCTGTATGAACGTGGGCAACAGCAGGGGCCCCTTTGTCCACCTGCCCGACTTGCGTGCCCGCTGCCCCGCCTACCTTGCACAGGCGGATGGCGTTGTTGAAGGCCTGCGCCCGCGAGTAGAAGTGCACAGCCTGCCTCACCTCCTCCTGGCTCTCATACTGGCGGGCCAGGTGATAGGACGCTGCCCAGTTTCCACTCTCGTTGGCTATCTCAGCAGCCTGGAAAGAGAGCAGTGGGCCTGGGGCTCTGTCTCTGATCCCCACCCCCGCAGGCACCCCGGATGCTCCTACCTTCTGAATGTTGCCCTGGAAGCAGTAGATGCGGACCAGGGAGAAATAGTCCTGTGCCAGCTCGTAGTAGCGCAGCGCCGCGTCCATCTCTGCCTGGCTCTCCAGGTACTGGGCCCACCACCTCCACAGGGTCCTGGGAGGAGCCCGCCAGACCCACTCAGGGCCTGCGCCCCCTGGAAAGGACCCTGGGTCCCCAACGCCTCCCTCACTGTGCCTTCACGCGGCCAGCAGCCAGGAGGGAGCGTGCGAGCTGGGTGACGCGGCCAGGAGTGAGAGCCCGGGGTCTGGAGGAAAGGCCCCGCCCTGGCAGGGCCTCACACTCTCCCACGGGAAGCAACAGAGGGAGGCCCCCGGGCCCTGCAGCAAACCCACGGTCCGCCCACTGGCCCTGACATCCAGCAGCAACACTTACTTGTCCTTCATCTTATTGATGTAGAGCTCCAGGGACTGCAGGTCCTCCGAGAGCATTCTGGGCACCTCGAAGCGGTGGGTGTCTGACTTCTCATAGCTGCAAAAGAAGGGAAACAGCGACTCCTCCCCACGGTCTCAGCACCGCACAGCGGCGCCCAGCAGCTCATGGCGCTGCCATGGCACAGCCAGCGACCCCAGGCCCAGAGACCTGACCCAGCACGGGCTGGGAGGCGGGCTGTCTGAGATTCTCCTGGTGAGACCGAGCTCAAGGTCCCCAGCAGACCCGGAAGGCCACCACCTGCCCTGAGGTAGTGCCCCAGTCTAGAAGCTTCCTCTAGGTAACTCTATGGGCGCCTCACTGGGGCAGAGGGGGAAGCCAGAGGTAAGCGGGCCCATCCCGGCTGAGCCCGGACGGGGCCCCACACTCACTAGCTGAGGGCCAGGCCGCGGTCAGCACTGGCCTCCAGGTGCCTGGCGTAGTTGTAGTAGGTGGCACGCAGGTGGATGCGGTCGTGGAGCTCCGCGACCTCCACGGCCTTCTGCCACTGGTCAGAGGCCTGGTACAGCTTGTTCAGGAGGTCATAGCGCCCGCACTTCCTGTACAGCTGGCCGGCATCCTCCTGGAGGTGGGAGAGCATGCATCAGACCTCGGGCTCCAGGAGAGCTGCCTGTGCGCCCCCGCATGCAGTGATGCCACACGCCATTGCGGCATTCCGTCCCACAGCGAGAAAGCAAGACTGACTTAGGTGTCAGCCGGGAGGGCTGGGGGGCTGCCCTGCATTCTGGGGAGGAGACCCTACCCACCGCAGTGTCCTGTGGACCAGGAGCTGACTTGGGTGTCTGCCTGCCGCCCCCCTGCCTGGCCCCCCAGGTGCATGATGGACCATGAGCTCATGCACGTGCAGCAGACGGGGAGGGCCCCGGAGAGGAGAGAGGCTTTGCTCTGCTTTTTGGCTCAAGCTCCTTTGAGGGGGTTTCTGTTCCCTGCTACCGAGTGGCCCAGACACGCATAGGCCATAGCCTGCCCCGTGAGGCCAGTGCCTTCCCTCTGCCTGCCTGCCCACACCAGGGCGGCGCCCGACTCACCAGCATGCCCAGCTGTATGGCCAGCATGGCCACCCTGGCCTCCAGCTCTGGCTCCTGCTCAGCCTCCCGCAGGGCTCGTGCTCCACGCGCATGGCCCATGTTTCCCAGGCACACCTTGGCGACGTCCAGCCGCTGGGTCTTCACGCACATGCGCGCCATGTTCTCCCAGACCGCCTCGCTGTGCCAGGGGATGCGGCAGCTCCGTAAGCTTGCAGCCCTCGCACCCCTGCCACCCCCCGAGACGCATACCTGACACAGCAACATGGCAAACCAGGGCTCCCACCGCTCCCTTGGCTGAAGGCCACCTGTGTCCCCTACAGCTGATGGGAACAGACCCTCTCAGGCCTCCCACACACCCACTTTCCTCCCTGCTTTGATGGCCGTCTGCTCGTCAAACGTTCCTTGCTCTACACCTGCCTGCACCCTCTGCTGAGCCATGGAGGTGCTGAAGCTGCCCTCCGGCAGAGGCCCCACAGGGAAAAGGGGCCGTAGAGCCTTCACACCCCAGCGGGCCTGGGGAAGGGGGTGGGGAGCCCCAACCCTGATGCCCCTGAGGACCAGTGCATGATGCCCAGTGTGGGGTCTGCTGGTGGGCCCCTGACCTGGGCTGAATAGAGGTTGGGGGTCCTGGGGATGATCCTGCACGTCCCCAGGACTCCGTCCTTGTTCTCAAGCTCATGGGCCACCGCGGGGCTACACACAGCAAGGCGTCGACCAGACACAAACCTTTCCCTTCTCCCTTTCCAAGTGGATTCCGCGTGGGAATCCCAGGGTCTCAGGGACCCACGTGGGGGTGTGGACGAGGTCGCTTGTGCCTCCATGCCCTTTCTCACCCTCTGCTAAGTCCAGAAAACAGGTGGCTGATATCTACATACGATTCAAGTGGAAAACCCAAACAAGCAGAGAAACCCGCGGCCGTCCCAGAGCCCTTCCCTGACTTGGTTTCCCTGTGCCTCCCTGGGCTAACGCTGTTGGGCCTCCTGTGTGCACGAGGGGGACAGGTCGCTGAAGGCCGGGCTACTCCCACGCCGGCCTCTGGGCAGGGCCACCAGTGGCCTCCACCAAGCTGGGGGGGTGGGTGGGAAGTGAGTACTGGAAGAGCAGCCGGAGACCCACCGGCTGGGAAGGGCCCCAATGCAGGACGTGGAGCTCTGGGTTTTGGACAGGGGCCAGCGCACCACAGCTCCAGCGCTTCCTGTCGTCCCCGCCCGCCCTACTCACATCTGCACCTCATCACTGTGAGAGGGCAAGGCACACGGCTGCCCAGGGGCCTGGCCTGAAAACGGCCCCCCTTTCTGGAAAGCCCTCTCTTGAGAGCTGCCGGAACCGGCCCCACAGGCCCCTCTTCTCAGGCCTGCCACTCAGGCTTGCAGGGTTCACAGCCTCCTGGCCCACAAAGCAGCCCGAGCTTCTCTGCTCTGAGACAAAGCTCCCGCCCGCCCGGCCGTCATGTGCACGGACAGGACAGGCACACGGGGCACTGCTACTCCCCCCCACCCCCCAGGGCCCAGCACGCACACCTCGGGAGGATGGGAAGGGCCCTGGGGAGGTTTGGGTGTCTGGGGTGGGCCCCACAGTCCTGTGTGGGCAGGGTCACTCCTAACTCATATTCTGTGCCCAGGCCTGTGGCCCCCAGCTAGAATCTGGGGGTAGTGGATGGAGCAGGGTCTCCAGACATCACCTGTAGGGGAGCTGGATAGAGCTGACCCAGCAGCCATCAAAGGCCACCCAGGGATAAATGATTTAAATAAATAAGGGGGGAAGCTGATCTCTCCAAGTGGAGCATTGAGCCTCCTTGTGGAGGTGACCCACTGCACTGTGTCCTTAGGGACTCTGAGTGGTCCTAGTTCTCCTGGGAGAAGGGGGCCATGTGCGGAGGGCTATGGGTGCCCCCCTGGAGCCCCCAGGAAGCTGGAGCAGAACATAGGCCAAGGAGAGAAGGTAGCAGCAAGAACTCAGCTGATGCATTTGCTACAAACTCTGCTGGGAAAAATGCTGAAACAGGCCAAATCCCTCAGGGAACGGAAGGGCAGATAATTCTCCAAAGACCCCTGTCTTTCAGGGACATAGGCTTAGTGGTGGTGGTGGTGGTGGGGGGGTGGCGCACCTTGCCTGCAGCAGGTACAGAGCCCCCTACAGACATGTGATCCAAAGTAACGGGGCTGGTGAATATTCTTGCTATTCTGATTTTGTAATAATCAGGACAGGCTAAACATTTGCTATGTTAAGACCATGCCTGTGTCCCCAGACCTAGTTCTTTCCCTAGGTCTGGTTTTATCAATGCTGCTGATAGACCATGTCTGACTTATATGATGCATCTTTTTCTTTTTTTTAAGATTTTGTGTATCAAGAGAGAGAAACAGCACGTGTACACGTGTGAGCAGGGGGAGGAGCAGAGGGGGAGGTGGGGTTAAGAATCTCAAGATGACTCTGCACTGAGCACAGAGCCCCACGCGGGGCTCGATCTCACGACCGCATGATCACGGCCTGAGCAGAAACCAAGAGTTGGACGCTCAACCCACTGAGCCACCCAGACGCCCCTCTGATGCATCTTATGTGGGAAATGTCTGTGACTCTAGATATCTGATCATCCTTGAGAAATGACAGCACAGCAAGTGTTAATAACTTTTGAAGATAACCATTGGTAATTTGATTACCAGCTGCCATTAAATGAATTGTAAAACTAAAAAAAAAAAAGCCCCCAAAACAAAAAAGAAAACCCACAAAATAATGGGGGCTGGGGCTCTAGACTCACAGGAACTCTCTGGAGCTCCAGAAGCGGGAGGTGAGTGGGGTGCAGGCAAGCCGAGGGGACCAGGCCAGTCCCACCATGCTGGACTCATCTCACCACCTCTGTGTCCCCGGCAGGTGTGTGGCCTCCCTGCACCCCAACCCCAGCCTCCTCCCCTGTGGCGAGGGCACCTGGCGATGAGTGGGCAGCTCGGGGCCTGAGGGGTCTGACTGCACAACGTCCAGGGTGCACGTGCTAGTAATGGGGTGTGCGGGTGCCTTTCTCTCTGTGCACAGCCACTTCGGGGCCCCAGATGGGCGTGGCGTCTTGGGGGGCGGCCCCGCCTCTCCCGTGTGTCTGTACGTGCAGAAGGGATTGAGCTCCCCCATTGGGATGCACAGCTAGCACAGACACACGCTGGGCCACAGATCACATTCCCTCCACCCTTAAGCCTCGCTGGGGGACCTGTACTGCGTGTCCAGGATCTCACCTTCTTGTACCTCCATCCAGGATGATGCTCCAGCCTGGTGGTTCTGCGGGTGTGGGCCCCTGACCCACCCCATCTGGGTGGCAAGTGGGGGCCTCTCCACCAGGCCCGGCCACTTTGTCTACTGCCTGTGAACCCGTGACAAGGGCAGGCCCCGGGGCGCCTACGTGCTGGGGGAACCAGCGGATGGCTGTGGGTGACCGGCCACCAGCATCCTGCCCACCCAGGCCCCGGGCCCAGGGCAGGAACATGCTCCGTGGCCACTGTCTGCCTCTGGGGCTGTTCTGTGGTACCTGAGCACCAGGCTGGCGGGATCCAAGACACACAGGTGGGACCACGGGTCTGCTGTGGGCTAGCACCCCAGGCCTTGCCCTTGGGAAAGGAAGGTGGGGAGGGCAGGGGAGGAGGGTCCTGGAGCAGGACTTGAGAAGGCCTCCCTGCTTTCCTATCAGGAAACACATCCTGTTAGCGTCTGGCTGCCGTGGCTTGGCCGCTATTTGTTGCAGTTGGCTACGCCCTCCATCCAGCTCACAAAAAACAGCCTCAAAAACAACCATTTCCTCTCTGCGGAGGGGGGGCTGCACACGCGCGCGCACACACAGACACACACGCACATGCACCTCCCTGCAGCAGGCTCGCTGCTTTCCAGGACTGGCTGTTTCGTGGCAGAGGCACAGGGCAGGGGCTCCCGCAGTGAGAGGCTGAACCGCTCCCGGCACAGCTCCCCCCGGCCCTGCTCAGAGCCTGGTGGCTGGTTTTGCTCTGTGGCGCTGGTTCTAAGCAGTGAGGTGAGACAGACCCCCACGTTGCAGCCCACCTCTCCCGTTTCTTGTGGGAAGGAGAGGCCTTGCTTCCCAAGAAGACGGCGCACGCACGACTCTGGACTCTCGCTGGTGCCCCGGCTTATTCCCCGGGATGGGCCGAGAGGCTGGCTGCAGCTCAGGCCTGGCCCTGCTCCAGGTGCAGGAGGGAGGGTAGGGAGGGCCTGAGGTGAGCTCACCTGCACCTGTCACATGGGCCTTCCCGATGCCACTGAGAATGAGCGGTGATGTCCTCTAGCAGCCCCTAGCTGGTCTCAGCTCTCCCTGGCCACAGCAGCTGACCGGGACTGGGACTTTCTCCACGACAAGGGACAGCACCGGCAGTCGGCGATGACTGTCCAGAAACTGGTGGCCACAGCAGCGCTGGTGGCCCTGGTCTCTCTTGTCCTCAACAACGTGGCGGCCTTCACCCCCAACTGGGTGTACCAGACGCTGGAGGATGGGCGCAAGCGGAGCGTGGGGCTGTGGAAGTCCTGCTGGCTGGTGGACAGGGCCCGGGGAGGGCCGAGCCCCGGGGCCCGGCCAGGGCAGGCGGACGCTCGGGACTGTGAAGCTCTGGGCTGGGGCTCTGAGGCGGCAGGCTTCCAGGAGGCTCGAGGCACCGTCAAACGTAAGTCTGCTTATCTTTATGCCTCCTTTAGGGCGGTCAGGGCCCGCGAGCTCTGATGGCATGAGGTGGACATGGGGCGCGTGTTTGGTGACTGGCAACCCAGGCGAGCCCCAAGCTCTGTGCCCACCCTCCCGGTGGCGCCCAGACCTGCCCCGGCTCCTTTAGGATGGAATTCTTCCCGTGCGGGTGTTGGGCTTTTCTCTGCCTCCACACACAGGGAAAGGGCAGACCCACTAACCAGATCAAGGAAGATCTGCTTTTCTTGGAAAATACACCTCGTTAGTAAAATAAACAAGAAGCTTAAAAACACGTGGCTGAGTTCCGACGTCACTCCACAGTTGTCAGGGTCATCAAGGCAGGACTTCCGGGAGGAGACCAGCCACGGGGGCAGTGAAGGGGCTCAGGGCAGCAGCTCTTGAGAGCAGAGCCCATCGCGGTCTTGTCCTGGCCCTGGCTGGTCGCTGGTGGCTGGGTCTGTTGACTGCTCTGGAAGGTGGGAAGTGGACTTTGACCGTGGGGTCAGGTTTGAGTGTGCGGGTGGGAAGGCTCACAGTGAGACATTTGTCACCGAACGTGTCATCGACGCGGTCACAGCAGCTGACAGGCAGAGGTCTCCCTGAGCTGCCTCTTTGAAGCTGTTGACGAGAGTCTAACTCACAGATGGGCAGGTGACAGAGCTCATCCTTTCGAGAATGTGAGGCTTTGGCAGGGCTTTTGCTAACTGCTCTCAGAGGGTGTCCACAAGGTCCTCAAGCAGCACAGGCGAGCTCTGTGCTCGGGGTGGGAATGTCCCCACCTGCCACGTGCTTGGAGCCCTGACCCACGAGGGAGCCGGGGTGGGGGTGGCGTCCAATTCCACGAAGAGATGGAGGCTGCAGGAGACATGTGCTCGGCTACAGTCCCTGGGGGGAGGCAACCCCAGTCTGTCCACTCAGAGCCCCTTGCCGTGTAGCCTGGGGGTCTTCTGTTGGGGACGGACTGTGTCTGGCAAGCAGGGCTTTCAAACTTTTCCACAAACTCAAAACTCAGCACAGCTGACCTTGGGTCCCAGGGGACTTGCTGGGTCCTGGGACTGTCCTGAGGAGTCATGCAAGCCATCGACCCTGAGGCTCTAGTGTGGGCTCTGCGCCGCCCTGACCCACAGAGCACCCCCAGCCCAGGCCTCAATGTCAAGCAGGGGCCCTCCCTGGGCGCCCATACCCTCTGACCCTTGCCAAGGCCAGGAGGGTACACAGGGTGGGGATGTGCTTGTCTCCAGACCCCCTTCCCACCTGGCCACCCGCCTGTGGTCCCTCCCACGATTTGACAAGCTCCTTGTACGACTTCTACAACATCCTCACCACTGGTAACGCATCCATGGCAGCTGAGCCGTAACCTCTGGGCGTCAGTATTTGCCCCAAGCGAGGGAAACAGCGTGGAAGGTTCTCGTGCGGGAGACTGAGCTGCTGACCCACTTCTCGCCTGGTCCGTGTGCACGAGCTGCAGGACGCAGTGTGCCGGGCTAATCTGCGCGGGGGCCCCAGCACCTGCCGCCTCACGTCAGACCAGCTCCCAGGGAAAACCCCGGCCCTCTGTGCCACCACTCCGCTGGTGTAGGGATGGGGGAGGAGGGAGCGGGTGGTGCCCTGCTCAAATTCATGCTGGCTCAGCGCTGAACACCCCTCCACCCCGCATGCTCCGCAGTCATCTCGATCCGTTACAGGCCAGTGTGTGGCCACAGGCCTGACTCGATCCATCCCAAGCTCCCCATCTCAGGTGCGAGAGTCAGGCTGTCCTAGAGTCTCCAGATGTTGTGGCAGGTGGGGGGGGGCAGCCCAGGGATGGGGGTCATGCTTGTCTGCTCTGCTCTCAGGGTCCTGGCAACGCCCTGCAGAGCCCAGAGTCCGAGCCACTCCGTGCTCACGGAGCACCACCTGACGTTCTGCACTGCGTCAGGGGACTCTGCTGCAGGGGTCCTGAGTGACACGCGGGGTTCTGTCCTCCAGGACTGGGGGGCTCTTCCTGCCCGCCTCACTGGGCTGCATGCGGCGATCGTGACAGTTATCCCTGCTCAGGAGGCTTTCCTTGCTGTGAGGCGCCGTGGGGATTCGGCAGACGTGAGATCCTCCTCTGGCCCGAGGAGAACTCCCAACCCAGTCCCGGTCAGACTTGCTCTCTGGGCGTTTCTCATCTTTCCAAATTCCAGACATTCTGTTAGGTGCCCTAACCTCCTTTTCTAAAACAAGTAAGAGGTGAGTAAACATGCAGTTAAACCTTGAGCACCTGGCCCAGAGGGGGTCACTGCTCTCTGACCACCGAGGCAGACAAAGGGCACTGGGCCTGCCCGGCCACAGACCCTCGTGCCACATTCCTGTGGGCTGCCGCTGCCCAGGCTACATGCATGGTGATCACAGCCTGTCAAACGTGCACCCCCTCCCCCGTTGCAGGTCCCCTCCAGGTGGCTGGCAGAGGGATCGTGGCCCACAGGGCAGTCTTCTCAGGCAGGTGGTGGGTCTGTGGGCTGTCACTGCTTTATCCTTCACCCTCCCACATCTTCACATTCATGGGGCTGGAGGCTGATGGGGTGAGGATGCCACAGGGGGCTGTTGGTAGCCAGGGTGTGTGGCTTCAGCTGTGCACCAGGAAGGACAGAGAGCTGGGCGGAGGGAGTGGGAGGGCAGGCCACTCCCCTCTGTGCGAGTGTGCCCTGTGTGCGAGACTTTCCTTGCCTGGCCTGCGAGGCTGCGCTGGGGAACCTTGCACTTCCCTGGGCCGGCCCTGAACCCGAGCGCCCACCATGTTTACCGCCCCTCGTCTCTGAGGTCACACCTATCTCCCATATCCGACCACCTTTGAGGCTACAAGAACCTCTGTGTGGTCACATATTGGTAAAACTAACTGCAAAGAACGTGGGGTGTGAAGACCCCACAAAGAGCATATGAAGAGCAGGGCCTCCACAAGAAGGCAGGTCGGCCAGTCTTCAGCGCACGGGAAGGACCTGCCTGGAGCCTGATCCGTCCTGACAGCAGGACCAGTTTGGTGTCCTGCATGCACGTGCGGCCACTGGTCAGGCTGGCTGCACCTTGGGTTCCACCACGAAGACTGCCTGGGCAGCCAGGAAGTTTCTGGCAAATTGGCCTGAAGCCTGGCTCTCAGCCTGAGCAGCCACTCAAGCGGGGCAGGTAAGGAAATGTGGGTGCTGGCGCCTTCCCCAGCCAGGCCCCGCTGCCACCCCAGCGCCAGGAGCCCCACACTCGCCAGGCCTGGCCTCTGGCACCCCAGGCGTTTACTGAATCAGACGAGTGTCAGGGTTTCTATCAATGGCAGGGACGATCTGCAGCTACTCTCAAGAGCACAGTATGAGCTCTCAGCCCGTGGGAGTGAAGCCCGCTGGGCAAGAGTGGTATTGGGGAGAAAAGCCGGTGAGAGAGCATAGCCCCAACCACGCTCACTGTCCACACGGCTCATCTACACAGCCAGATAGGGCAAAAGCAGCCGCCAGTTCGGCGCGATGAAGAAGTTGGGCAGGTGGGGACTGTCATCCTCCAACGGCCCCGATCTGCCCTCAGGGCCACCCTGACTTCCCAGCAGCCAGGCCTCTGCTGTTCGGCCCTGCTCGTGTCTGCGCCGCTGGCCTCAGGGAAAGGCCTGGGATCTGCAAAGGGCAAGAGCCCTGAGCCTGTGAAAGACAACAGGGAGGAGGAAGGTGCTTGACTCCCGACGGGCAGGAGGAGCCAGGCCTGGGGCGGGGAGTGGTGCGACACGATGGTTCACTCCGGGCTCCTCAGGTGCTAATTACGAGGGGCAACAGTCACAGACACCGGGGCGCAGACACAGCAGCAGGCTGGGGCCAGGTGTCACGGCGGGCACGCTCCTGCAGGCTGGCGCCCTGCCGCCCAGCACACGGGGAAGCTGTGTCTGTCCACGGGCCTCTCGCGCCAGCACTGCGAACCCCCCCCACCCGGGGGAGTGGAGAGCACAGGGCAGGGAGGGCAGGTTGGTGAGGCCCCGGGCGCAGATGGAGGCAGGAGCTGCCCGAGCTAACCACCTGTCTTGTCCCCTGTCGTTCCCACAGTGCAGTTCGACATGATGCGCGCCTGCAACCTGGTGGCCACGGCAGCGCTCGCTGCGGGACAGCTCACCTTCGTCCTGGGGCTGGCAGGCCTGCCCCTGCTGTCTCCTGATTCGCAGTGCTGGGAGGAGGCCATGGCTGCCGCATTCCAGCTGGCAAGTGAGTACCCCCGGGGCCCCGGGCAGGCAGGGCGGCCGCACACTTGGTCGCGTGGGGCTGGCAGGCCCGCTGCGGTCTTCTAATGTCACCGCGACTCCCGTGGGTCACCCTCCCACCTTTCACCATGGGCAGAAGTGAGACAGAACCACAGGTGGGGGCGCTGAGGCTGCAGCGAGCACCTGGGCTCCCGCCCTCTCCTGCTGTAAGACAGGGTGCTCCGCGTGCTGGTGCTCTAGGCTCACGTGCTTGCTTTCCTAAGTCTGCGGCATCTGCTATGTCTTTGCCTGTCTGCAGCCGATGTGGCTGGTGGCCTGGGGTCAAGCCCCTCCAGTGATGGTGCAGCAGCCTGCCACGGGCAGGGGGAGAGCCCCCACCTGAGCCCGCACCTCCGCCGCCTCACCTTCCCCACTAACGCTGTGTGAACGGGGAGGTCAGGGCGAGCACGAGGGTCCAGCCAAGCTCATCTGCACGCTCCTTGACCAATGCAGCCTCCTGGGACCCGGCCGGGGTCAGCGGCAGGCCCTTCCTCATAAGCAGCACAAAGCATGGAGGACACGTTAGCTCCTGAGCGCACCGGCCTGTCCTGGCTCCCACACCCAACAGCCCATGCCGCCACAGGAGCGGGGGTGGGAGGCCACACCGGCCAGAACTTGGGGGCGGCTGTAGCGTGAACTGAGAAAGGGCGCGAGCACACCCATGGTCTCGGAAGGTTGAGAATGGTGGCAGCGGCGGCGTAAATGAGAGATAGGATTGTTTCGGGAAGTTGTGCACAAGTGGCCATGGAAGCCACAGAAGCTATTCACATGACCCCGGGGGGTCTTCTCTGCTGGTTTCCCCTCCCTGATGCCTCCTTCCTGCCGGCTCACCTGGGGACGTTCGGGTTTTCTGCTGACTACTAGCGAGCGTGTGAGTGGAGGTCCTGTGCGGGGATGACGTGGGCTGGGGTGTGGGGATGTGATCAGCCGACCCACCTGCCTCTCCCACTGCTGGGGAATGGCAGCATGCCCCAACACTGAAGGTACAGTTCCAGCAGACCCAGGAAGAGAAACCGCAGGAAGTCTGAAGTGAATCATTCCGGGAATAATGGCCCCCGGCCCTTATCTTTCTGGAGAATGAGGCTGACAGACTGGCAGGAATTCACATGCTGGAAAGTGAGCCGGGTGGGAATCAGGAATTGGAAACAGGCCTTCCTGTGCCTTTTAATAGAAGGCGGGTGGTCCTGGGCCAGTCACTTCCCCACAGCCGGGTCGTCCGTGGGGCCTGGGAGCACCTAGGGCCGACCAGACGGTTTGCAGGAAAGAGCAGCTGTGGGGCCGAGGGAGCTGGACAGGCGCCTTGGCTCTGTCACCTGCAATCCGCGGGAACTGGGGCTGGCGCGTCCGTCTGCCCCCACAGGGCCGGTCTTGAGAAGGAAGGAGATGTGGGTGAGACGGGGTCTCTGACCACCTCGGCCTCCTTCCCTTATCCAGGGAGGTGGGTAAAAACACGCACATCCCAGAGGACAGTGACCGTTCAGAAAATCACTCCTCTGCCCTCCGCTGACCTTAGGGCCATAAGGCAGAAATGGGGTCCTCAGCCTCACTGAGGCTGCCCACTTCTATCGCATGGGCTTATCTGAAACTCTATCCCCTCCAGAAGGAAGTGGAAGATTAGGAACAGATATTCAGATATTCAGGCATTGAAGAAATGAAAGGAACAGCTCTTGATTCTGAAAATAACTCCTTGCAGCAGAATAAACGGACCACGGCATTTTTAATTTAGAATTATTGGGAGAGAGACTGTGGGTTTGGTGTCAAACGGACATCTTACTTCCTGCGAACCCTCATTTCAGAACAAGACAGTGTTGCTTCCAAATCACATATTTTCGAGCAAGTGGAGATAGGGGAGCCCTGTGAAGGAAACGGGAGCTGTCTGGCGGCAGCCCTGGGGCGTCCTGGGGCCTGTCCTGGCTGTGGGGCGGGGGTGCTCTCTCCTGGCTGTCCCCAGACCGGGGCAGCCTCTGCTCACACACCATCAGACCGGTACAGGCTGACGGGAAAAGCCAGGAGCACCGGCTCTGCAGGCTTCTCCAGGAGGCTTCTCCTGGAGGCGTCCCACCATCACTCCCGCAGGTCTGTTTTGCCCAAAAAGGAAATGCACTTGGCCCTGTTTAGACTTGTTTCATTGACAAACAGTACAGAATGCAGCCATGTGTCTTTCTTCCACCACACTGCTAATTTTAGAGTTAGGTTTTTTCCTGTGCTCCGGTCTGCTTTAAACAGTCAGGGAGAGAGACTGAAGGGCGCCGGGATATCCTGTCCCAGGAGGGGAAATGCCTGCTGGTACCTGTTATGCAAGCAAACCTTCAGTCCCCAGTGCTGGGGCCAGAGGGTGGGCAGCGGGGAGAGAAGGTGCTGACGAATTCATGGGGAGGCGGGGAGGCCGGGCAGGCTGGAACCCAGCAAGGATGGCGACTCCCTGCCTGCCTGCCACTCTTCCCATCCGGGCACCGGGCCCTGCTCCTCATACTTGCTCCTCTGAGGGACCCTGTCGTAGGGACGTGCAGGGCCCCGAAGCTGCTGTCCTCAAACAGGTCCCGCCAGCCATTCCACCTGCTGCATTCTGTTCACAAAGTCACACCCAGCAGTTTCCAGCTTCCTTGCAGAAGCTTCCAAGTGTAATTTTAATTTACCTTGAAGTTGAAAAGATTACTTTCTGTCCCTTACTCCACCTCTACAAGCGGAACATCTGCATGCAACCCCCGTTTTCCCTGTGGCGACAGCTCCCATCGGGGCTGCGGGGGTGCAATGAGGACCTGCCCATGCGGTGGCCACTGGGCCGACCCCCACCCGAGTGCGAGCAGCCCCCTTCCACAGCCACGTTCCCATACGGGTTCCTGGAGGCTGGCTCTGCAGACCCGTCCTCTGTCCTTTACTCTCTTGCTTTGGCCGACTTCTGCTCGTCCGAGTCTGGTCTCACTGCTGTGTGAACAAAGGCGCACGGTCATCCTGGCCTGATTACTGCAGATGCGTCGGACCCTGCGTCACACACCCGAGCGACGCCTGGGGCAGAGCAGACCGCCGAGGGCCGATTCGGCAGGCAGCGTGCCTGGCGGGCACCTCGGGGTGAGGCTCCTATGCAGTCCTGGGACATCTAGGTGCTGCATCAGGTTCCGAGGCCCTGGATGAGCCACCTCATCCCTAGCTCCTGTGCAGCCAGAGAGCTGGGGCCAACTGGCCGGTGGCGGCTCCATCATGCCTGCTGCTGTGACCACCCTGACTTCCCCCTGTGGGCCTGCTGGGGATGCCACACCGCTCTTTGCTCAGAGCCGAGCACTCCCCACTGCACCTGGAGTTCGTGCCGGAGCCCTGCCGGCAGGCCTGAGGACCGCCCCAGCGGGTGTCTCCAAAATTTCTTAAGTGTGACCGTCCTGTGGCTCTTCAGGTGCTTATGGCCCTGGGCCCTGGCTGTTGGCTGTGCAGGACTGACTGACCAAACTGGGTCCCAGGCGAACATTTTTTGGGGGGACAATCTCATGGTTATTCCAGGCTCTGTTGCTGGCCGACCCCCATGTGTGCAGAACGTTAGTCCAGGCTCCTTGTCAATCATCTGAGTGACCCTGCAGCTTGCTCAGACTTACGGTTCTTCTTAAAGCGCGATTGCCATCACAAACAGGTCTAGTTCAAGTACAAACATACAGCCGACTTGCAGAGGCCTCCGCTCTCTGCTGTGTTCTGAGTGCCTCTGAGATGGTACCGGGCTCTCCTCGGGAACCCTACCCAACGACTCCTCACCTCCTTTGGGGAGGCTGACCAGCAGGCCCGACTGAGCTCACGCCATGCTCCCAAGCCAGTGAACTCACAGGTGTGCAGCTCTGGCACTTGGCCCCTCAGAGTGCTGTCCCTGCACCACACATGTCCTGCAGCTGGTGGATGCCAGCCCTCCCTCACTAGCCCGCTCCCGGCCCGGCCCTCCTCCTGACACAAAGCCTCCCAAGCTCTAGCGGGACTACCGTGGGAGCAGAATCACCGCAGAAGCTCCTGGGCTCCTCGTCTCTGGCTTCTGGAAATCCTAATATTTTTTCTTATGATGGCAAAACTTAAAACACACTAAGTACTCTGTGCCCCTGAGAATGCTCATGTCGTTGGACCTTCGCGGGGCAGTCGGGTTGATAAGCGGCAGCTGTCTTGGCATCTCGTGAGCCGGTGGGGATTCTGCTGTTCTTCTCATAGGAATATACAACTTTCTGTCTTTCACAATAGGGTGGTGCTCGCTTGGTCTGGACAACGTGCTTTTCTGTCTTTGGCTTTTCTGTCTTTTCTGCTTCCCTGGCGCCGGTCTGCACCCCAAACGTACCCTGTGTTTTCCCTTCACTTCCATGTCCTCTGTGCTGCTTAGAGTGACAGCATGTCAGGCATCATTTGGGAGCTTCAGTTCTGTGGAAACATGACCAGGTCCACTGTACGTTTGGCTTTTCCTTTCCCAGAATCCCTCCCACTGGGGAGGAACACGTGGATCCCATCACTTGCGGCTCACAGATGCTGGGACATCCCAACCACGGCCGTGCCCTGACACAGGCCACGAGCGAGTTTGCTCTGTGAATACTCTCTCTGGAAGCTGTCACAGGCGCAACGTGAAGCAGGTGTGCTGTGTGAAGGTTCAGGGTTCAGCCCCACGGTCTCTCCTTATACCACCTGCGTGTGCTTGACCGTCACCCCAACAGGAAGGCCCTGTGACAGGCACTGGAGCCCTCGGAAGCAGGCAGGAAGGAAGCGAGAGGAAAGGGACGCTCTGCAGGCTGAGCTGTGATTCATAGAGCCCGCGTGGCCAGCTCACAGGAAGGGGCTGTTTGCTTTGGAAACAGAAATTCATGAGGATGGAATTGACTCCACATGCAGAATTCAGGGTGTTTGCTCAAAGTCTCCCCTTGCATTTGTTTCTGGACAAACATGAACATCACTGGGAAGTCTTGGGAAAAAAGTCTCTGGGACAATTCTGAGGGGGTCTCCACACCAGGATGTGCCAGAGATGGGGAAGCCCAAGTCTCTGGCACATCCAGTCGCTTTGTCGACTGGTCCCATGAGTTAATATTTAATAAGGCCAGCCTGGCCCGGGTCTACTTCCCACACCCCTCCTCTCCCCCCCAGCAGGAGAATTTCATGAAGCAAACAGCAAGTTAGATTTCAGAAGAATGTCTATGTAATGGCAGTTACCCAGGGCCCAGGCGGAGGCTGGAGGTGGCCAGCGAGGCCACGTGCCTGTCCATGTCCCCGCGGCTTTTCACTGCTGACATGCACACACAGGAGATCCCCATGTGCCACTTGTCTGTGCAGTTCGTGCCACCCCCAGTGGCCCGGGCGGGGTCCACCTGTCCTTGCGCCGTTGTTGTAGTAGGTTCCCGGTATCTTCCTGATCAGGAGAGGCTTTTCCTAAATTCGTTTTTTTTAATGTTGGGGAGTCAAGCCCTTTCTCTGACTATATGTGTTCTAAGTTGAACTGAAACAAAGCAAAAGCTAACATGGGTCTTTACACAGAGTAAGTCACATAAATGTGAATTCTTTAAACCTTTTTTCACACAAGGATATAGAACTAGACATTCTTTTCCACTTCTGGAAAAAAGAGCCAAGTGAGGTGCAGCCTGTGAAGAGCAGGCCAGAGAGGTGAGACGCACCGTGGACAGTGCTGGAAACCTGCCCGGGGCCGCTTACTGTTGGGCGGTCAGTAGTGCTCCAGATGGACAGACTCTCTAAAACTCCGTCTGTCAGGCTCTGCATTGACACTGATCCATCACCTTGCGGGATGTGGGTAGTTGTGCTCACCTTGTTTGTGCACCTGTGAGTTCATATTCTCTAATCAATCTACCCACCCCCGCCTGTTCTTCCATCTGTAATATGAAAAACCTTACTCTCAACATCAAGGTAGCTCCACGCTCTGAGTTTGTGCACATTGTGGGCAACAGAGCCAAACATGAGGGAGGACGTAATACACAAAGACAGCAACAAAATAATAGCCTACCCTATGCTCAACAATATACCATTATATGATACTGACCTTAAGAAAACAAGTAACCCCGTGGTACTGGCCAATACAGACACAGGACAGGGTCCCACGTCTTGCCCTGTGGCCAGGCCCCGGCATGGCGGTGCTGCGTGGCGCTCTGGAAGCCAGCAGCTACTCTGCCCATGCGCTTTGTTGACTGGTCCCATGAGTGAACATTTTCACTGCCTGGAGTTCAGAGTGTCCCTACAATGGGATCTCCTGGTGTCAAAGGCCCAGCCAACACCACTCTCTGGCAGGGTCTGGGCGGGCCTGTCCAGGACTCCCTGGCCCACCCTCACCACACTGGACCTGGTGACTCTGTGACCTGGAGCACCACGCTGTGCGGGTAAATTTCATCTTCCCCACTCTAAGAAGAACACCAGCTCCCCCAGGATGAGTCAAGCATGCCTCCGCCATGCACACACTACAAGCCCTCTGTGCAGTGCGAACAGCTGTGCTGAGCCCACGCGCATGGAAACTAGCGAACAGCCTGGGGACCAGTACGTCCTGCCGCGGCTCCAACCCCGAGCGACACAATCATGGCGAACGGGCCCTGTCCCCGATGGGCTTGGTCACTATAAAGCTTCCCCAGAGGCCCACACTGCATTCAATTCCGCACCATGGGATCTATCTGGGTTTGTCTCAGATAATTCACTAGGTGATTCCTGGACGACCCTTTGGGAGGCAGAGCTGGAGCGGGGGTGGGGGGGCGCCCTCCAGCCACAGGGTCGCCAGCAGGGGACGGGCCAAGCCCGAGCTGCGATGGGCCGACTTGTGACTGGACCTCCAGGCTGAGTGCTGCCGGCAGCCCCCTCCCCAGGGCTGGTCAAGCACAGGGCTAGCAGCACCAGCAAAGGCCGGGAGAGGATGGAACTCGGCATCCTGGAGGAGTGGACAGGGGCTGGTGTGGCCACACCGTTAACCGAGACGGAGACGGGGGCAGAGATCTGAGGCCAGGCAAAGGCACACAGCCCACAGTGCCCTGCACCTGAGCAACACAGGGGCCTGGTCCTTTCTGGCTGTGGCAGGCAAGGGCGCCTGGCTCCTTCCAGCTCCGGACCAGCTCTGCCCCGGTCTTCACAGAAAGGTCTCATAATGGACTTCACGGTGCCCTGTCTCTACTCATCAGTGCGGTCAGCCAACCCCAGTTAGCTGTGGGGCTGGGGCGAGGCTGTTCACCCCTGCACACACCCCCACAATGAATGATGTCACAGAACTGGGGCTCAGGCTGCATATCAGATTTTTAAACGTTCCTGTAACCAGTGCAACTCCAAAGGATGCTTGGCAAAGGGCGAACAGACTTGGACCATGGAAGCCATCGCGGTGACTTCCTGCTCACTGCGCTGGTCCCCACTGCTGTGCCCTGCAGGCAGTGCCCTCTCCGCTCAGCTTGGCTCCCTGCCCGAAGGCTACCACTGGCCTCGCAGCAAACACCCGTCCCCCAGACACAGCCCCCTTTCTGTGACCTCAGGCACCGGCCAGCATGTCCCCACCCACCTCGTCCTGCTGAGTCCTGTTGAAACAAGGCACGACAAGCTCCCTTGGCTGACAAAAAATGCCCAAAGACACAGAAATATGAGGGGACACAGGAAGTATTTTCATTTTCATGGCACAAAATGGACTATCACTCCTTTTCCCATGAATGCAAACCTCGGTACCACAGAACTGTGGGCAAGGGACATGCTCTTCACTGGGAGAGAGAGAAATGCCAGAAGTTTCTTTCTGTCAGTGTGCATGACAAAGAGAATTAGTTATTTTTAACAGAAAGGAAGTATCCAGAAGCTTTCTGGGTATAAAAAGCTCCACGAAGTACTGCAGAGAATTAATGCGGAGATTAGTCACCGCCACTGTTGTTTAGCACGTGACTGAGGTGGATAAATGTTTAATCCATACTTTCTGGACGGTACAGTGATGATGAGACCGAACTACTTGTGCTTGTGAGAGCTCAGGCCTCCCCCCACCCCTCACCCCACACTAGTTTATAACAGTTTCCAGAACCATGAGCTGGCACCACTGTGGCTCAGCTCTGGGGCCACAGGGGTCGTGCATGATCTGGTTTCCTGAGGAAAGCAGGGGAGGCTGTGGGGAACGGAGGGACCAGCATGAACAGACGGACGGATGTCACAGCGCAGGGCAGGGGGAGGGACTGCAGCAGGAGGCTGGCCTGGCCAGAGCCCAAGGCAGGGACAGGGACGAGTCCAGGAGGGGCGGGAGGCTTCCGTCCGGACCACTGCGAGAGACTTTGTCCTCATCAGGTACATTGGGTTCCAAGAAACAGCTCCCCCCAGGTCACCACCGCAGAGGGTGGGGTGCTCCCTGGGCTGCCCCGCCTCTGCTTCTGCCCGGCCCCCTCACCCTCGACAGCCACAGCTCCCACTCAGCACTGCGCCTCCTTCCTACCTCATCTGCCTCGTCCGGCCCCTCCTGGCGGAGGGGTTGGAGGGCTGCACTGGACCAGCCTCCTAGGCAGCAGGACAGCAGGGCCTCTCCTCTGTCCCTGTGGGGCTCCCGGCCCAGACTCGGCCCTGAACTCTAGCAAACATCAGTGCCCTGTTATCCTAGCCGACAGGTCCTGGGCACGAACTCCGGCTTTCCTATTGCAAGAACTAACAAACCGTGACAGGAAGTGACACCGTGGTGCTAAGTGCTAACAACGTGAGGCCTGCGCAGGACTCTGTCCACCGTCAGAAGAGAAGGCTGTGGAGGGGAAGTAAGGAGGAGGAGGGGATGTGGAGGTGCGAGGGAAACTGTAGGACCAGGTGCAGGGTGCAGAGGTGAGGGGAGGCAACAGCAGGAGAACTGGCCATGTCTGCAGCCCTGTCTGCCCCTCCCCAGAGCACGCGGGCGCTGGGCACTCCGGAGTTGTGAAGAAAATCTCTATCTCCTCTAGAAGCGAACACTAAGAACAAGAAAACTGCTAAGAACAGGACTGCGTTAGATACCAATCTGAGGTGTTTCTAGATAAGACTTAGACAATTTCTGTGTCTACTTTCACTTGAATGAATGAAGTGCTTCTAGGCGCCGGGGAGGAGCTCACGCAGAGCTGAGGCTGGATTCGTCTCGGGGTGAGGGACAGGGAGCAGCAGTTCACCTCCATGGGGAGGGTGACTAAGAAAATGGCCCAGCCCTGGAGACCAAAGGACGAGTGCGCTGGGACCAGGCTGTTTTCTTGTGGAGCACCCCCCGAAATTATTCCGTGCCAGGATTAAGTAGACGCACACCGTCCCTCCACAGCCACCCAAAGGTCGTAAAAGTGCACAGAGGCCCAACGCAAAGCAGCTCAACACTGAAGCGTGGCATGTGAATTGGGCTACCACCCACTGGGACGGACAGAGCGGGGGGGTGGTGGTGGGTGGGGGGGTGAGGGGGGCAGGGAAGAGCTGGGAGCTGAGCTTCTGTGGGGCTCAACAGCCCATTTCCAGTCCTCTTCCTGGCTCCAAGTAAGGCTTTCTGAACACTTCTCTCTCGTTTACAGGTTTTGTCCTGGTCATTGGGCTGGTGACATTCTACAGAATCGGCCCGTATACCAACCTGTCCTGGTCTTGCTACCTGAACATTGGTGCCTGCCTTCTGGCCACCTTGGCAGCTGCCATGCTCATCTGGAACATTCTTCACAGGAGAGAGGACTGCATTGGGCCCCGGGTGATTGTCATCAGCCGCTCCCTGACTGCACGGTTTCGCCGAGGGCTGGACAACGAGTATGTGGAGTCACCGTGCTGAGCCTGCTCAGGACTTTATAACTAAACAGTATAGAAACTGAAGGGCTGTCTGTGCGGGCGATTCATAGGGTTTCCTATATATACATGTACGATACACAGCTATGTTTACTATATTATATATAAATATATTACGTGGTTATATATTGCCTGCGCCACCTCCTTCTGATGCACCCACGACTCGGCTTCACTTCTGAGCACATTCCAAGGAGGAGACCAGCGGCTGAGGTGCATGGACAGTGGCAGCCAGCTTGCTCTGCATCTTGGCCTAGGATTAATTTATTCTGTATCTGCTGAGCGGTGGGTCCTTGGTCATATTTACTTTGGTAAAGCAGAATACCCGGGAAGATTTTCTGGAACTGTCTGTGGTCTTCCTTGAGTGACTCAGAATTTACAATCAGATGGTTACGGCTTTATGACAGGATTGTGTTCCTAATGTCTGTTTTGCTCCTGATTATTTTTCTAAGTTAAAATAAAATGCAAACTTCTCACCACTGTGTAAAACTTGTGTTTTATCCATCATACTGCCACACGGGTGAAAAGAAGTTGGTCTATTTTTCTGTCATTTTTGTGGGTTGGCAGGAAGAGAAGGCTTGGTACATTTTTCAAGACCTGGTGGGAACATAGCTGTGGGCCCTTACTCACATTTCCGTTCAACTCTGACGCCCCTGTTCCTACAGACTGAACACTGGCCCTGGGACAGCAGATCAACAAATGGCAGAGTAAGAGGGAAAAGCGTCTATTTATTTAAAGAAAATTCATAGAGATTACTTTATGTTTTTCCCTATAAAAATCTTCAACCTAGCTTCAGCCAGATGCTGGGTGGTCTACCGATGGCCTTCATGATACCACACCGATTCCAAACAACCCTGGTCCTAAATCTGGAAGAGGTGAATCAGTGCCACCTCCCCAGGTGGAACAGAAAACATCAAAGAGCTGCATCTGAGGGGTTCAAACCCGAGGCCGCCCCCAAGAACCCCAGACTGCCTGACCACATTTGTAAGGACAGCCTGCCACCCACACCCACCTGGACGCTTCCTGGACCCTGCCCTGCCTGACCCTGTGCCACCTGGTGGCAGTGACTCCCACGAAACCGACACGGGGGCCCGTGGGCAGCATGCAAAGCTGGGGTCCGGCCCAGGCCCACTGGCTGCCTCCTCCACGTGAGGCTGCCTCCCGCTAAGAAATGTTCAGCCTTGCTGCTTCCGACCTTCCAGAGAGTGTGGTGATCAGTGTGGAGTTTGTCTCCAGTCAGAACAAACAGTGGATTGGGGTTGGTGCTTTAAAAAACCATGCAATTGAGAATGACCTAAAAGCGTCTGTGGCCTGACCATTTACAATAAGCTCATCACACACTGTAGAAATAACAGATTACGTCCAACACCATAGCACTCAAGGCAACATTCAAATCTGACCCTCCTCCCTCAAAGCTTCCGTCCACAAAGGACTCCCCCCGACCCCGAATCACATGCTAAAAATAATAGTCTCCTAAAAAAATAATGAAATATTTAAGATATATGACTTCACACTGTTACATATGCGACTATGTAAGGGTACATGGAAGTATTCAAGTTGACCCTGTGGTCGGTCATAATCTGTGACTGCGTTTAAATGAAAAGTGACCAGAGGAAGGCTGGATTGTGCCATCTAGACTCTGGTTCATCCCCCCAAACTAAGAGCCCTCTTGTCCACACCCACAGCCAGTGTACAAAAGGCTCTTCCATCACAAACAAGGTTTGGCCTCACTATTTTAGAAATAAGTAAGGGACGAGGGCTTGTGTGCTATTTTTTTTTTAAGATTTTATTTATTTATTTGACAGAGAGAGAGATATAACGAGAAAGGGAACACAAGCGGGGGAGTGGGAGAGGGAGAAGCAGGCTTCCCGTGGAGCAGGGAGCCCGATGCGGGGCTCGAACCCAGGATACTGGGATCATGACCTGAGCCGAAGGCAGATGCTTAACGACTGAGCCACACAGACGTCCCTCGTGTGCTATTTTGAAAGGTGCTTCCGTGTTACAGAAACCTTCGCTGCCAATGAGGGGGCGTTCCGTGGCAGGGCGGGAGGGGCATCTATTCTAGGTGACTTAATTTTTCGTCTCTTTTTTCCCATTTTAGTTTCATTCTGCAATAATTTTTCTATTCTTTGGAGATTAAAATTTGTCAAATGCTCTTGAGAAGAATTACTGAATTCTCTCAGGAATGGAGAGGAGGCCGCTTGTAGACAGCCCTTGAGTAAGAATTTCTTTTAGAAAAGGGGCATCTGGGCGGCGCAGTCAGTTGAGCTCTGACTTTTGGTTTTGGCTCAGGTCGTGATCTCCAGGGTCCTGGGATCGAGCCCCACATCGGGCTCCCTGCTTAGCGGGGAGCCTGCTTCTCCCTCTCCCACTCCCCCTGCTCGTTCTCTCTCTCTCAAATAAATAAAATCTTTTAAAAAATTTCTTTTAGAAAAAAATTTCTTTAGAACAATATTAATTGCATTTTCACTATACTGTTTTGAGTGTTTGTTATTCAAACCTTCCTGTTAGTAGCAACTATTCCCAGAGGAACAGGTATTACAAATATTTAGCAACTGCACAACTTTCGAGGAGGAAGAACATGGAATGGCTGACAATAAATCAAGCTAGTAGCAGCCCAGGAGCCCAGGAGTCCTGCAGAGGAGAGCCAGGCTCGCCCGCTCTGCGCACCCCACTGTGTGGCCACAACACGGCTCCTCGGTGATACAGCATGCCAGTGGGATCCTGTGTCCCCAAGCGCGGCGGCATTTCCGCGGGTGACAAACCATGAAATACAGCACGACACAGTCACAGAAGAGTTACTGATTCTCAGAAGCTCACTTAGAAGGGGAGAAAGACCTAAAGAAAGACCCCGAGAGCCGTGCACATCCCTTTGACACTGCAGGGAGCAGAGTCCTCACCTTTTGATGAGTTTGATAGATTTGAAAGCTTCATCCATGTCTCCGATGGTAATGAAGAAGCTGAAGTGAAGCATGGCATCCCGAGTGGGCTTATCGCAGTCCTCTAGCCCGACGAAGTCTCGCAGGGGTCTCCTGCCCACGCACGGGCACCCTGAGTCCACCTGGTCTTCTCCGTCTGCTTCTCCTGGCTGAATGACAAAGGCCACCATTGGCTGTCAGCTCACATAAAGTGAACGCCTACGCTAAGTCCCTGCCTTGAGAGCTGGTCAGTGTTGGGTCTGTCTGCAGGCAGGCATGGATGCCCAGCAACAGACCCTGCCAAATGCAGCACGAGTTTGTGGGCATCCGAGGTCATCGGAGCTGCTCACTAAGGCCACCTTCTCAACAGTTATGAAATGACTATGCAGACGTCTGCTTCCCAGGTCTGTTCTGCAGCCTAGGAAGAGTTTTCATGACCCACACGGACATGCTCACAGGCACAGAGTCTTAAAATTAAGTGACGCCAAAACGATTTCAGGTAGAAGTTTCCAAAACAATAGCTTGGATTAGTAGTATGCCAGAGAAGGAGGAAGCCTCCACTCTGTAGCCTGTGGTGAGAAGCACAGGACTGGGGATTGGCATCTGGGGTGGGGGCAGGGGCGGTTGGGTGGGGCTGAGCCCCTAATCTGTGGGACCTCACGCTGTTTCTGGGTGGACGGTGTCAGGACTGAGTTGATCATGTTGAGCCCAGAGCTGTAGACAGAAATGTTAAGTCACTATGTTGTATACCTGAAGCTAATACAACATCAGACGTCAACTGCACTTCAGTAATAAAAGAATTGAATTGAATTGTCAGGCACCCAGATGGTACCTGAGTGATAGCTGAGACTTGCATGGTGCTGTGGGGGAAACCCCTCACTACGGTGGAATTGGGCCCAGGAATCCTGATCTCATCCTCGCTGCTGCTGTATGACCCCTGCCTCTATCTCAGTTCCCAGCAGCCCCTATCTCACTGCTCCCTCTGCCGTTCACCTGCAGTCCCCAACTTTAGGGGGCACTTGACCTGGGCCTTGAAACACGGGTAGGATTTGTCAGACCCAGGTGTGGATGGCAAGACCCTTCCAGGCACAGAGCAGAGCATAAGCAAAGGACCTGGGGCAGCCCACCGTCTAGGTGGCTTGAATTCAGGGCTCATGGATGAGCACAGGCTGGGTCATGTCAGGAGGCTGAATGCTACAGAGTTTGCACTGAGTGGGAACAGAAAATGTGTGCACAAAGCACAGGGCAGAGGCCTGACCTCCAACAGGCTGGCCATGCTGGATGGCCATGTGGATCTGATGCTGAGTTCTGATTAGAACCTGGCCCACTGTGGTCACACTTGGGAATTCTCACACAAACAGGAGAGCCTGTGGGTCACCTGCCACATGAACTCGCTGCTGCCCTCGATTTGGAGCCTCATCTCTGTTCTGAGAGGAGGACACCGAGCTGGGGACCTTGGGGGGTCGGACTCGCATCCACACCCTCAAATGTGCAGGTGGAGAACCTCCAGACACTGGGCTGAAGGCCTGGAATACAGGTCAGCAATCTGAAGAAGGGCAGCTTTTAAAAAAACACAATGCTTCACAGCTATTTGTTACAAGCACTTCAGAGGTTGAATTGATAAGACTTCCTATGTTACCAATCCAGGTAAACAAACTCCTTCCTGCATCACAAACATCAGGTGACGGGCTGCTCACCAGGACGAGGGCTCTGCGGAGCGACATGGGCATGCTGCTCCCACCCAGGGGCTGCCGTGGCGTCAGGCTCCCTAACAAACCTGGTAACTGAGGCACGCAAGCAGAAAGGAACAGCATGTGGACAAGTGCAGCTTAGAATAAATTAAAACAGAGCCTGGGAACACGGCAAAGTCTGGGGTATAGATGGTAAGTGGGGAGTGGCACTCACAGCGGCACTGCACGTGTCTCCTCTCTGGGACCAGGGGGAGGGTGGGCGTGTGGACACAGAAAGGAGGGCAAAGAGGAGGCCCATCAGCGTATGCAGTGAACCACAGCCCATGATGGGAAAGTCGTGGGGAAACTCCATAGACAGGACCTTAAACGCCTTCACAACTTTTTGAGTTCTCACCTCAAGGAGAAATGAAAATGCCCAAGGAGCACTAAGTAAGAATGAGGTCCAGAAACAGCGTTTCGGCACTGACAGTTTACAACGAGGGAAGGAAGGAAGGCTGTGTGGACAGAGCCGCCCGCAGCACCACGTAGCCTCGCTGCGGGATGCTTACAGATCAAGGGGCCGTGGCGACGAGGAGGCCAAGCCCAGTGAAGGCAAAGAACTTATTATCCAAAAGAACCGAGGGGCGCCTGGGTGGCTCAGTCGTTAAGCGTCTGCCTTCGGCTCAGGTCATGATCCCAGGGTCCTGGGACTGAGCCCCGCATTGGGCTCTCTGCTCGGCAGGAAGCCTGCTTCTCCCTCCCCCCTCCCCCTGCTTGTGTTCCCTCTCTCGCTATGTCTCTGTCAAATAAATAAATAAAATCTTTAAAACACACACACACACACACACAAAGAACAGAGCTGGGAGTGTGCACCTGTGTGCTGCAAACCACCCCATCTGTCAACACTAAACAAGCACAGGGGGCCACCTCTGGGGCTGGGACTGTGCGGGTCTGCATTGTCTTTGGCCCCTGAGCCCAGGGATCCTGGACACTCCACCTCAGCACTACTCTGTCTTGACGGCAAAGCCAAGTCCTGTAAGTTTCCTGACCTGGAAACCTCATAACTACTGGAGTTTCAGGAAGCACATGAGAGCAGATGGCTTGCCTCGCTTAACAAGAGGGGAGCCGTGGCACCCTGGAGGCTCCGGGAGACCCCACAGACCCCTGCCCAACAGGGGAGGAGAACCCGAGAACACGGCCCTGTGCTCGTGGGGCTCCCACCTTTCTGGTGAAGTAATAATGAGGCACTTCGATCCCCAGAAGATTCTGGTAGGCGGGAGGCCGGGGGAAGCTGTCCTGGAGCAAGAAGCCGTGCTCCTCCGTGACGAAGAAGGACAGAATCACCACGTCTGTCTGCGAGAGAGGGGAAACAGCGCTGTTTCTAGTTCAGCAATACGATTTTCTATTTGGCATCTAATCCCCATTTTCATGGTCAGGATGTTCACACACAACAGAGAAGAAACGATGAACACGTGAACAGTCTTACAGATAACCCACCTCCCCCTTCTGGAAGGATGAGCCTCATGCAGTCTGAGGGCTGCTAGACCCTTCTCACGGATGGATTTTCTTGCAGCAAAAGCTAATCCTTCCCATCCTGGTTGGTGACTGAAACTAAAGAACTCTTGTGTTTTAAAGTTCTTCTGTTCAGTTCCTTGACTCTGATATAAAAATCAACAATAGGGACACCTGGGTGGCTCAGTCGTTGAGCGTCTGCCTTCGGCTCAGGTCATGATCCCAGGGTCCTGGGATCGAGCCCCACATCGGGCTCCCTGCTTGGTGGGAAGCCTGCTTCTCCATCTCCTGCTCCCCCTGCTTGTGTTCCCTCTTTCACTGTGTCTCTCTCTGTCAAATAAGTAAGTAAAATCTTTAAAAAAATAAAAATAAAAATCCATAATAGCAGAGGAGTGCCTGGGTGGCTCAGTCAGTTGAGCGTCTGACTGTTGATTTTGGCTCAGGTCATGATCCCAGGGTCGTGAGACAGAGCCGTGCATGGGGCTCTGCACTCAGCAGGGAGTCTGCTTGAGATCCTCTCTCCCTCTCCCTGCTCACATGCTCACTCTCTCTAAAAATAAATAAATAAATCTTCTAAAAAATTAACAATAGCAGAAAGATTTTCTCCTCTGCTTTCAAGAGAGAAGGGACACAGAGCCAAGAGGCCGGGTGCTCTGCGGGGTCCTGCGCATGCGATTTGGAGAAGAAGCACCGTCCGCAGCACCTTCTGAACGGGAACAGCAGGAGGTCCAAGACACCAGAGCCTCTCCTTGGTTGTGTGAATTCCTGCAATTTCACATCATCTTCACAAGAGCCCTAAAGAGGTATCTGATCGGAGTGCCGGGAAGTGCCTTTCACTGGGGATCAGCACGTGCCCTCCTCGCTTGCCTGGGGTCGTCACCCTCTACCGTGAGAAAACTCTGCGCATGGCTGCTTCTCGCTCCTAGTCACAGAGATGCCGCCTCTGTGCGTTTTACCACTCAGTGTTTCAGAGCCAAGGACTGGATCTGCTTCTCAAAGTCTCGGGGTGTGGACACTGACTGCTGATAATCTTGGGGCCCCCACTCTCACCACCCTGGGAGGGAACTTCCTTTGGCAGGGATACAAGTCTGCTAGTGTTGGCGGGCTGGCTGCCCCTGCTGACTTACTGGGAACCTATCATAGATGGGGAGGCACAGCCAGCCGCTGGTTTTCGCAGGCAGCGCCAGACGTTCCAACAGCACATGTTTGGAAAGTGTTGGAGTCCTGGACCCTACTGTGGGGAGGCATGCCCTACAGAGCCAGGGAGTCTGGTCAGGGTGGAGGGCAGGGACCAGGCAAGGAGGCCAATGCAGTGGGAGTCGGCCTGTTGGAGGGAAGAGCAAGAAGTCGGCTGACTCAGCCCCAGGACACGCCCCCACCATGGCTTAGCTCCATTAACTGTTTCGGTAGCGGGCTCTGCTCTGGAGAGAAATACACAGCACTTGATGTAACAGGAAAACCGAAATAGGATAGTCTGAGCGAGACCAGACAGAGAAGTCCGTGCCAACCCTGAGGGGAGACGCAGGCCACACATCCTTGAGGCGGCACTCTGCTCCACGGGCACCAACTTCCCTCTAACTTCCCCATAAACCACATCAGGAGACTGCGAACCTGCCGAGCCCCCCGTGACTAGATACAAACGCGGTGCGGCCATGGTACCGTGGGGCCTTGGCTGTCCTCGGTGGGCGGCTTCTTGTCCCCAGGCTGCAGCTGGGCTCCTGGCACCTCCCGCACGGCCTCGCACACGAACAGCCTGGGCTCGCTCTGGTCCCAGAAATGGTTCACGGGAATGAGATCCATCAGTCTCTCATCCACAAAGGCGTGGCTCCTGAAAGAGAAGGCCCGTCCTGAGTCCTGAGAACTGAGAGGAGCATCTGGGTTCGCAGCCTCTGGAAACGTGTGCCAGGGACCTGGGTGAGCATCAGCAGGCTGGTGGGCACTGCTTAGGCTGCTGGCTTCGGAGCCCCTCCCCACAGCATGGTGCACCCAGCCTGCCTGAGGTGACTCTCAGATTGAAGCAAGTTGGTGAAAGAGGCCCAGTGTAGTCTTGTTGGAGAATATGTGATGCTTTGGCTCTGAAGACTCCATGGAGGGCTCTTGCCAGGACCAGTGGGTGGATCGCGCATCCTGCCAGGATGATGTGTGTGTTATGGGGCCCATGCTGCCGACAGACAAGCTGGGTCCGGAGGCAAAGGAAGGGTCAGATCTCAGAAGAGGACAGGCGTTCGAGGGGAGGCTGTGCACTGTCCCACCACCACCAGAGAAGTGACAGGCTGGGCTCCATGTGGCTCAGAGGTGGAGGGTGGAGGGAAAGCATGAGTCTAAGACACAGTTCAAACAAGGAAAATGGGATGAGTCACAGACGGGGGGACTAAGGGAAAGGTTAGCTGTGAGGTTTCAGACCAGGCAACCAGGGTGGAAGAGCAACCAGGGTGGACAAGAACAGTTTCTGCGGAATGAGGCTCAGGTGATGGCAAGAAATTCCAGTGGACATTTGGAGCCAGATCAGCAGAACAAAGCTGGGGAGAAGCGAGGGTGGGTGTGTTCAGGTGGGACCACCAGCAGTGGCCAGTTAAGCCACCAGGGGAAAGAAGGTTCTGGAAAAGGCTTTGAGCTGGGTAGGGAGGTGGGGGCTGTAAGAGCAAAGGAACAGACTCCGGCAAGGCCAGCCGTGGGCTCTGCCGCTGTGCACTCGAGTCCTGTGGCCCTCAGGCGTCACCTCCTGCAGAATCAAATGTGAGTCCTTGGCAGAGCAGGAGCTACAAACACGAACTCCCTGACAGCGACCATTATTTCTCTAGAAAGACGATGTTGACCCATGCGGACGCCCTCCCTTCCCAGGCACTGACAGAGCTGAGTGACCACCACACTCACCCTGAGATTCAGCCATCGTGAGGCCCTGGCCGCCACTGCCCTTCCAGAAGCCCGGTTCTGCCAGGTAATTCCAGGGCCTCAGAGGCTCAAGTCCATCCTAACTGCCCGGGCGTTTTGGCCCTCCTGCCTGTTCTGAGCACTGGTAACTACTGAGATCCCTGAGGCCTGAAGTGTAACTCAGCAGCCTGCCTGGAAGCTGACCATTAACTGAGTATCAGTGTCAGTATTTTTTCAATGAAATCCTCCCAAACCACAGTCTTACTTCTTGGTCTCTTGGCCATTAAAGGGCAATGTCTCCCTCTGATCAATCTGCCCCGTCTTGAAGTCAAGGATGGTCACCGTGTCCATTTCCACATCGTAGAAGCAGATTTTGGAATCAGGGCTGTTGTCCGCCTGGGGGAAGAGAAAATGGAGCTCATGGTACCGCCTGGCTGACACGCCAAAGGTTTGAGAACAAGTGTCTGGTGTCCACAACCTGCCAGCTAATCTGGCCTTCCTAAGTGGACATCAACTCACTTTCATCCCACTGAGACCACAGCTCAAGCACTACTTTATAATTTCCAAGCACTGAAAACAAGTTCTAACACGTCGTGAAGGCCCGACTCTAGCTGTCCAGCTGTGGCCAGTGCTGACCTGAGTGATGTCATCCTCGCTGAGGGGGACTGACCACAGACACAGGGGGGAGTCCAGGTCCCAACAAACCAGCTCGGCTGCTGGGGCAACAATACCAGAAATTTGGGGAGACTATTCCAGGCTTTATTCTAGGAGACGGTGGAAGGCTAAGGGGGCCTGAGTACTTAAGAAAGGCCAAGAAATGAATTTGTCAACATTTTAGACAGAAGATACTGTAAGCTTAACAGCAGCAAAAGGATCACAAAATCATCAACAGGTTTGGGTACCTATGAATATGCTTCTAATCTCCGGGAACACCATTAGCAAAATGAAAGACAAACAATAGACCGGAGACGTGTCAGCAACACTCAAGGCCCCAGCCTCCTGCCCCAGAGAATCCAGACTCTCCTTTCCAAAGCACACTCCCCACCCCCAGGGGAGTGCCAGCAGGGCTGGGGGGGAGGGTGGGCAGCTGATTTTCACTGCAAGCTCTCTTGTGCTACCTGAACGTCTTCTTTCTGTCATTTTTTCTTTTACCATGGGCAAGAATTCCTGATGCAAGGAGAGGCATTCTCGTCCTTCACTGTCACTGCATGCTGGAGAAGTGGGTCTCCAGGGCCACTCGTCACTGCGCCGTCCCCACTCCTGCTGTGCATTCACCCCCAGCACCATGGAGATTGTGCTACATCCCAGGATGCTCTCACCCTCTCCCCCACTGCACGCCCCGCTTCTGATCCTGTGCACGCGTGTTCTGGCACCGCCCTCCAGCTGCCTGGATCAGTGACCCTGGACCGCCCATCCTCCCCACGTCCCGTCCCGGTGCTCAGGCTGGCAGGACTACTCTTATCCTTCCAAGATCCCCATTTCCAGCCAGACTCCCCTTCTGAGACTCAGGCTTGTCTTTACAGGCCCACTTGCTGCTCTGAGATGCCTCAAACTCAACATTGAAACAGGACGCCACATCATCCCCGCAAAGCTCCTCACCAGGTTTCCCTTTCCACCTCCACACTGCTTCGAGGGGTAGAAGCGTCCTTGCACACATCAGCCAACCCCAACCCCCAGGACAGCTGCAGTGGGCACCACCACTGAGAAGCAATCCTAGAAAGAGATGACATTATGCTCCTGCCTCGTCCCTGCACCAAGGCTGGTGCCCGTGTGATGGCCCACTGACCGTGCCAGCCTCGGCCTCGCCCCTCTGCCACGGAGAGCGGACCCTTGGCCAGGCCAGGCTCTGCCACCTGCTCGCACTCTCGGTACCTCTGCTGGTGGCCCCCCTGCTGCACGCTTGCCTGGCAGGTTCACAGCTCCTCGGGAAGCCTCCCAACCAGCGGCTTACCCGGCACCACGTGGCACAGTTTGACTCATTCTTAGATGGGTGTCTGTTCATCCACAGGGAGGGGCTGAGCTCTCCTGTTTAACCACTGGCCTGTGCCCACAGTGCCCAGAGAAGCGCCTGGTTCATGGAAGGCAATCGGTAACAAGGCTGTGGATGAATGGATTCACGAGCAAACACCCGTGGGCGGCAGGGCCCACTGCCTGAAGAGCGGGACAGACATGCGCACGTCAGTGCCCTTCAGAACCTACCCTCTAGCTGTCATCATGCCTTTAGTTCTCTAAGCTAGAGCTCAGAAGTCCTTGCAACCCCCTCGAGCCAACAGAACACAGCTGGCTGACAAAAAGGGATAGAAAAGAGAAGAGTTACAGAGCCCTGCAGAGGGAGAACTGCGGTTTCAGAGGAATTAGGGACTGGGGACATGTGGGGGCTCAGGCCTCGTGGCAGAAGGAGAGGTGGGGCCGCAGAGCTGTGTGCGAAGATGGGCACAGCCCGAGGAGGACGGCGCCGACTTCCACCCACCTTGCAGAGGAGGATGCTGATCTTGCTGCCACTGGCGTTACACCTGAGGGAGGCCATGCCCGCTGCGCCCGGGATCAGCGAGGCCAGGTTCTTGTCACTGCAGTGCACTTTCGCCTCTCTGCAGGGGGGACACAAGGGTCTCAGGGCAAAGCACAAGCCCAGCCCTCGGCCATTCACCCTCCCCGCACGCGGGCAGCTCACAGTCCAGGACCGGCTCTCTGAGGGACTGCAAACCTTCATCCACGAAACTCGGGGCTCCTCAAAGTCCCAGGGGTGCTCACTCTGAGGGTCTGGACACCCGGGAGAGGGGCCAGCTTAGAACCCAGGGTTAGCTTAAACTTTTAAAGTTTTTAAATTGAGGGGCGCCTGGGTGGCTCAGTCAGTTAAGCGTCTGCCTTCGGCTCAGGTCATGATCTCAGGGTCCCAGAAATCAAGCCCCACATCGGGCTCCCTGCTCCACAGAGAGTCTGGTTCTCCCTCTGCCTCTCCTCCTGCTCGAGCTCTCTTTCTCTCTCTCAATCAAATAAATAAATAAAATCTTTAAAAAATAATAAAGTTTTTAAATTGAGATATAATTGACAATAACATCGTATTACTTTCAGGTGTAAACAAAATGATTCAAGATTTATCTGGGTGAATTTTTAAAGTTCCTAGGTTTACTGAGCCAATATGAGTATGTACCCCCCCACTTTTTTTTTTTTTTTTAAAGATTTTATTTATTTATTTGAGAGAGAGAGTGAGAGAGCACGAGAAGGGGGAGGGTCAGAGGGAGAAGCAGACTCCCTGCTGAGCAGGGAGCCCGATGTGGGACTCGATCCTGGGATGACCTGAGCCGAAGGCAGTCGCTTAACCAACTGAGCCACCCAGGCGCCCCCCCCCGCCCCCATTCTTCTGACACAAGAAGCAGCCGCTCTGCAACCAGCTTCCCTCGGTTCGTCCTGCCAGAACGGGCTGTTGTCACACTTGCTACACCTGCGGAAAAACAAAACTGCAGGTAAGCAGCCCCCGCTTAGCTGGTTCTGGCTTGTTGCTGCTGCTACGAGAAGTACTGGGTGGGCAGCAGTGGCTCATCCGATTGTTCTCACTGAATTCCCATTTCCTCCGTGTTTCCCTAACATCCTCTGTCCCAGGAGCCCTCCAGGCCTCATGTGACATTTCACGGTCCCCTCTCCTTCAGCTCCTCTGGGCTGGGACAGTTTCTCAGACTCCAGGCTCGTGTGTGCATCTCCTGCCTCAGTCCTAGAATTTCTCCAAGGAGCCTGGTCCTTCCGATGGAGAATGCTGTGGAAACCCGCATCCAGGTGCCGGGCGTGCTTGCTGCCTCTCGGCCGCCGCACAGAGGCAGGACACACATGTGGACTAACTGCCAGATGTACATGTATCTGACCCGGCTGTGTCTGTATTAAGCTAAACATGACTTCCACTGAACCTATCACCATGTGGCTCCTCTCGCCTCGTCCCCCTGCTTATCTGTCACCTCCTCCCAACAGAGAAGTCCCAGCTCCCAAAACCTTCATCGGCTACTCAGTCCTTCACTTCTGCATGCCTGAGTGCCGGTGGGGCCCGGTCACCCCATGCCCTGTGTGGGGGAGCTCCATGGACTGCAGGGCAGCACCGTATGCGGTCCCCCAGCCAAGTGTCAACAACGCCGCCGATCCCCAAAGGGCTGGGGTCAGCACCGCCTCTCCAGGGAGGCTGTTTCATACATTTCTAGCACACTTAGATTGTTCTTCCACATTCCGTATTCCATCCTGGGATCCCCTAAAAGATTTTTAAAATTTGCATACTTTTTAGGCTCACTTTGTGCTATAAAGTTCTACAGGCCCTGACAACTACAGTGCCTTGTATCCACCAAATAGAAAATTTTACCACCTAAAAACTGCCCTGCTCTATGTGCTCAACTATACTCCTGTTTGCTCCCTCCCCCAGTATACAAAGATTAAGAATTTATGCCAAGGGGCACCTGGGGGGCTTAGTCGGTTGAGTGTCCAACTCTTGATTTCAGCTCAGGTCACGACCTCAGGATCCTGAGATTGAGCCCCGCATAGGGCTCCATAATCAGCGTGGAATCTGCCTGGGATTCACTCTCTCCCTCGCCCTCTGCCCCTCCCCCCATTTGCTCCCTCACTCTTTCTCCAATAAATAAATAAATATTTTTTAAAAAGGATTTATGCCAAAACATAAAGCGTTACAAAAAATTTAGTAGAATGAAAAAAAATCAGTGGAATGAAACGGGAACATGAACAGGTTTCCAGCTCCTATCCATTTTCTACACACCACTTTGTCTCCTAATTTTTTTTTTTAATATTTTATTTATTTATTTGACAGAGAGAGACAGAGCGAGAGAGGGAACACAAGCAGGGGGAGAGGGAGAAGCAGGCTTCCCGCTGAGCAGGGAGCCCGATGTGGGGCTTGATCCCAGGACCCTGGGATCATGACCTGAGCTGAAAGCAGACGCTTAACGACTGAGCCAGCCAGGTGTCCTGTCTTGACTAATTTTTAAAATGTGCACAGGCATCCCTCATTTAGTACACATCCAAGATACTGTGTTTTTTAACAAACTGAAGGTCTGTGGCTACCTGCGTTGAGCAAGTCAATCAGCGCCATTTCTCCAGCAGCATTTGCTCACTTGGTGTCTGTCACATTTTGGTAATTTTTGCATTATCTCAAACCTTTTTATTATTGTTGTATTTGTTACAGTGACCTGTGATCAGTGCTTACAATGTGCTGGAAGTTCACATGATGGTTACCACTGTTTAACAAAAAAGGAATTTTTAATTAAGGCATGGACATTTTTTTTGGACACAATGTTACTGTATATTTAATAGACTACAGGAGAGTAAAAACATGACTTTTATATGTACTGGGAAACCAAAAAATTCATGTGACTCATTTTATTGTGATATCTGCTTTACCAAAGTGGTCTGAAACTGAACCCACAGTATTTCCAAGGTAGGCCTGCACTTTTATTTAGACAAAAATTGTACCTTCGGGAAAGATCAAAGCTTTTGAAATGAGCCAGGTCTGTCCCCACAACCAGGAAATTTCCGCAGACGTCGAGGAAGCATGGGCTCCCCTCTGCCTCGGAGAACAGTAAGAGCTGTTTCACAGTCCCCTGAGGAAAAGGAAAGAATTAGGATTAAGGAAAGCAGCCTGTGCAGCCTTTCATTTCTGTTAATGAATGTTACTCAAAGGTAATCTTGTACACACTAAGCCGACTCAGTGTTTACTGATGGCCCAGTGTGCACCAGCACCTTGCAGATTCTAACGCTACATGGGGAAGATTAGGGGTTTCTGGTGCTCACAACTGCTAAAACCCTGGGAATCTCCCAGGATAAGGGCCACAGAGGTGTCTTCTGTTCTGTTACTGAAGGGGACTTTTGGTCTCCGCCCAAGGGCCGGGTGGGCTGCCAGGACGACCAACCAGTGATCAGAGGGTTCAACTTTCAGTCCCACCCCAACCTCCAGGGAGGGGACAACCCCCCCCAGGTTGAATCAATCACCAATGGCCAATGACTTAGTCAATCATGACAATGCAATGAAGCTCATAAAAACCCAAAAGGACTGGGTGCAGAGAGCTTCCAGGTAGCTGCCCACCTGGAGGTGCTGGGGGGGATGGCGCCTAGACAGGACTCTGCCCTCCCCAGACCTCGCCCTGTGCATCTCCTCATCTGGCTGTTGATTTTTCCCTGAGCAATGTGAGCCACTCCAGCTGACTGGAAGAGCCCAAGGAGGACGGACCCTCCCCTGTGCAGCCTGTGGTCAGAAGCACAGGACTGGGGACTGGCCTCTGGGGTGGGGGTGGCGGCGATCGGGTGGGGCTGAGCCCCTCACCTATGGGGCTGACACTGTCTCTGGGTGGACGGTGTCACAACTGAGGGGAATTCTGGGCACCCTGTGGTATCTGAGGAGCCCCACCCCCCACCACGCTGGAACCAGCTCTGGGAACCTAGAAGATTCCCTCTGTAACTACCTGCCATTCACCTGCTCACCACCCCCCAACCATGGCCTCTTCCTCCCCTCTGCTCTGGCCTCAGCTGGGCAGCTGGGGCTCCAGGCCTCCAGACCTTACTGGTGGCCCTCCTACGTGACCTCACTGTTGGTCAGCTCCCCCAGGCTCTCCCACTACACAGACACAAAAGTAATCTTCTTGGAGAAAATAACACAAAACCAAGAAACAAGCCAGAATGCTTGTCACCGTCACACCAGGCTTCAAGACCCCCACTGTCTCTGAGGTAAGGGCCTTCAGTCCAGTCAGCAGGCCCTCCTGCCTCATTTCCCACTGCTTCTGCCTCCACCAGCGTCAGACTCCAGCCCCTTCCTCAGCTCCGGCCCCGTAAACGAGGCCCCCACGGGGTGCCCGTCCCTCCTGCCCCAACGGAATAAAGCACGGGGGATGAACTCCCCCTTCCCGTGTGGAGAGAAGTCCAGTTAGAGAGCTGGAAGGGGCACAGCAGCCGTCTAGTGTCGTCTCCAAGGAGCAACAACAAGCGAAGCTTGTGTGTCTACGTCCTCAAGAGCTCCCTGCTGGGGAGAAGGGTCTGGAAATGCAGTCCGGGCTTCCAAATCCCAAGTTACTGTACGTTGCCGTGCACATGCTGGCATTATATTACTAGTTATCAGGGACCCATATTCCTTTTAGTTAAAATATTAACAAGAAGACTTAACTCCAGGCCATCTGTTGTCAGAGACCCTCAAGGCCAGCCACCTGGGACCCTCAGTCGCCATGTTTCCCAGCAGGCCATTCTCCCCTTCCCAGTATGCCCTTCACCCTTTCCTAGCAGTCTGTTCTTCCTTTCCTAGTATGTCTTTCCTGCTTTCTCAGCATGTTGACATTCCTGTGAAAATTAATGAAAGGAAACCTCATTTAAAATGAACTACCACAGCCGGCAGGGGGCGCTCTCAGCCCTACCACTCCTGGTCAATTACAGAACTAACAGGAAGAGAGGCCCTTTGCAGATGGCGGAAGAAGAAGGAAGCAGGAAGCTTTCCTCCTACCCCAGCAAGAGCCCAGCCAATGGGAAGCCCCCAACTTAGAATGCCCGGTTTACTCCAGTGGACTTTCAGTTTACAACAGCCCTCCCAACTTGCCACTCTCCTCCTCGGTTTTCCAGGCTTGCTTGGTTATTTGTCCCTATTAGATGAGCTTCTGTCCTCTTTAGAAGCAAAGTCCTCAACTGATGCTAGCAGATCCCAGAGTGCACACCCATCAAGATTAAAACAGATCCCTCAAAACCTCTCCCCAGAACAAAACCCTCTAAATACAGATGGCCTTCAAGATTACATAATAGATTACAAGGCTCAGGGCCTCATTATCCCCTGCACTAGACCCTGTAGCATCCCCATTTTACCTGTGAGAACAACCAGTGGCTGGGAATGGAGGTCTGTTGAGGACCTGTGAGCAGTAACTAACACTGTTGCCCCTCAGCACCCGATGTTCCCAACCTCCCACGCTACCAGCATCCATTCCATGCAAAACTTTCACCACAGTGGACCTCTACAGTGCATTTTTAGTATTCCAGTTGATAAGGATAGCCAGGAGTGCCCCAGTGTTTCTCCGAGCATCCTTCTTTTCACAAACCTTAAAAGCCGATTTGGATGATACAAAGCTTTTTGCAGACTCTAGGTTGTGACAACATGTAGATGATTTGTTTTGCTCCCGCTGCTCAAACCTCTTCACAGGAGACAATATCCACCTGTTAAGACTTTTGCTCTTAAAGAGACAGTCTCCAAAGAAAATTTGCAGTTTGCTCAAACTCAGGTCCGATGCTTTGGGCATCTGATCTCAGAACAAGGACGACATCCGGATGCGGATGAAACTCCTCATGACTGCTGAACGCTGCTAGATCACCCTTGGACTCCCCAGGACCATTTATAGGACACCCCACTGCTCATTTTCATGGTTTACTGATGGTTCATATTTAAAGGAAGAAAATGGTAAACATTGTGCTGGCTCTGCTATCTCAACTCCCTGTGAGGTCATCCAGGCTTCGATGTGTGAAGTGCCAGTGACCTCCGCCCAAAAGGCTGCTGCATGCCCATGCTGGAGCCTGTACCTCAGCCAGGGTAAAGCTGCAAATATTTATACTGACGATCAGTAGGCCTTTGGGGTAGCCCATGGTTTGGGGATGTTAAGGAATCAACAAGGTTTCCTTAGTTCCAATGGGAATAAAATTTAAGATGACTCCTATGTCCAAAATTTATTAGCTGCCATACTTTTTTTTTTTTTTTTTGGAGAGTGGGGAGAGGGGCAGAGGAAGAGAGAGAATCTTCAAGCAGACTGTGCTAAGCACAGAGCCCAACATGGGGCTTGATCCCTCCACCCTGAGATCACAACCTGAGCCAAAACCAGGAGTCAGACGCTTAACTGACTGAGCCACCCAGGCGCCCCTAAATGCCACACTTTTGCCAGCAGCTCTGGCTATTATTAAGGTTCCTGGGCATTCAAGACTTGACTCTCTGGAGGCCAAAGGAAACCACATCAGGAGACTGATAGCTAGACCTCTGTCATTTTCCAAAGGGATGTTCTTTCAACTGACAATTTGGAAAAACTGATCAGAGATGCCCTACAGTTGGCCCCAGAAAAGAAAGACAATGGTGGAAATCTAACAACTGTGAGTGTGATAAAAAGAAAAAAACAATCTGGCCCTATCAGAAATTCCAAAATCCTACTACTTACCACCATATATGTGTTAAATCACTGTTTTACTGACAAAATGATAGCGTTCATGAACAAACATTGGTGGAGAAATATTAATGAGGCCACAAAAATTGCCCACCTCACTTGTCCCACCTGTTAAAAGTATAATCCAGAGAAACCTGTTCATACAAATGGATTTCATAAAACTCCCCCATCTCACGGATATGCATGTTTTGGTCACAGTCTGTATGTTTTCTCACTGGACTGAAGTTTTCCCTTGCAAACAGGCCACTGCTTCTTCTGTGGCTAAAATTCTGTTAGAAAACATTACCACTACCTGGGAACCCCCTCTCAAACTACACAGTGATCAGGGAGCCCATTTTACCAGGTGGGTGCTTCAGTAAGTCTGTCCTGTTTGGCTGGTCTTCCAGCACTCATTGTGCATACCACTCTCAATCAGGGTTAGTTGAATTCACTAACAGCACTATTAACACTCAATTGTTAAATTGTGTAGAGACCCTTCAAATATCTTGGCCTAAAGCACTACTGCTATTGGTCCTGAATTTCAGATCCACCCACTTGGGAAGGCACAGGCTCTCACCCTCTGAGTTAGTCACAAGACGTTCCAATGCACTTGGCCCCTACCTCCTTGACCCACAGTTGATAAAGGGAGATGCACTTCAATATTGTAAAGGCCTGATTGCCTCTATTAAAAATGACCATGCTTTGGTAGCACAATCTTTCCACAGTGTGCTCCTAGGAGACAACAACTTTAGATCAACCTCGCAGCAACATGGAGATTTTGTCTGTTAGAAAAGATGCCTCCAGAAAGATTCTCTTCATCCTCACCGGAAAGGTTCTTATCAGCTACTGGTCATCAACCTTTGTGCTGCCAAACTACAGGAAATAGACTCTTGGATTCATGGGACACATCTTTAGAAAGCAGCAAGCCCTGACTGGCCCTGCACGCCCTCTGGTGACCTAAAGGTACAGATTTCCTGGAATTGAAGTGGATGACATCTGACGAGACTGCTTTCCCCAGATGTCCAGCCCAGGCCTGTGCCTTTTCCTCACTGCTGCTGCTTCTCTCTCTTTCGTGGAGAGAGACGCTCTTGTCTGCATTTCTCAAGCCCTTGAGAAAGAGGGAACCTCTCCTGTCTGTGGCCTTTCAGTAACAGCCTCATTACTATTCTGCGACAAAGTCATCTTTCACTTGTTTTTCCTGAAGGCTTAGAAGGTTCAGAATTTACAAAAGTCTTTCTTTCATCTGAATTACTATCCAAATTCATGTTGTCTGAATTCACAACTTTATATGCTGTATTGAGAACGCATCTGGTTCCACACAGTTCCTTTGAAATAACAATACTGTTTTAAGACATCTTTGAAGTTTTGCTGTTTTGCAAAGAGTTCACCACCTATTGCTTCCTTTTAATATTTGCACTGGTTCTTCGCAAATGCACTAAGTTAGTTCTTTCAGTGTGCTCTTGCAGTCTCCACCGTTCTGCTCTCACGGTTGCTTTACGTGGAGATTTTAGGAGGCATACACGACTCTGGGCTTGCTTTCACAGGGAGACCCTTTCTCGCCTACGTCAGAATAAGTGCCAGTAAATATTTCAGTTGGCTACTTTCACACCTGGTTCTGGTCCATCATACAATTTGGCATTATCATGTTACTTACTGTTTTGTATCATTATTTTAAGGTTTGTATTTTGTTACCTCTTCAAACTTTTTAAAAATGATGTACCCAATAAGAAGATGCTCTCTAACTCTTATAACGTCAGAAAGATACAAGTTTTATGCTGGAGTACCTGAGATTTTTCTCTCTCCTGACCTTCGTTGTTACTCAAATGTGGCCCTACGTGGTTTGCATCAAGCAATGCACTTCGCCACCAAAGTAGGACATGACAACATGGAAAAGTCCTTCCTGGCACTGAGGAACACCACCACTAAATATGGAAAATGTGATTTGGTCAGTGATGCTTTCAAAGAAAGATCTTGATCAAGAAGGGGAACTGTGAAACTTAAGGAAACCTCATTTAGAAAATGGAGCCAGGAGGCCAGCAGGGGGTGCGCTCAGCACCACCAAGCCGGTCAGTCTCTGACCCAACAGGCAGAGACCCACCATGCAAGTGGACAGTACAGCTGGCTCTGGAACAACAGGGGTTGAGCTGCACTGTCCATTTACACACTTATATGCAGATTTTTTTTTTTTTTTGGATACAGTACTGTAAAGGTGTTTTCTCTTCCCTGTGATTTTACTTTCTTTCCTCCGGTTTGCTTTATTGTCAGAATCTAGTACAGAATACATATGACATACACAATACGTGTTGACCACCTGTGCTATCGGTAAAGATCCCAGTCTCCAGATTTCTGGGGAGTCCAGTTATATGTGGATTTTTGATCGCATGGGGGGTCAGCATCCCTAGCCTCCAAGTTGTTCAAGGGTCACCTGCGCTATCCCAGCAGGAGGAAGGAAGGGTTCCTCCTCCCCCAGCAACAGCCCAGCCAATGAGCAGCCACCACACTTGCAGCTCCCAGCTTACTCCAATGGACGTTCTGTTTACAACAGCCTATCCGCCCCCACAGAAGCGCCTCCTGTCTGGGATCCTGCAGACTTGCTGTGGTTCTGCTGTAGATTGCTTGTCCCAGACTGCAATTCTCTCCTATTCCCGGATAAACCCATTTTTGCTGGTAAAATAACTGGCAGTTTTATATTTAAGGTTACTAGCCCTTTCCCCACAGGTTGTTTGCCCCACGGCCCTTCAGCAGGGCCTGCAGGTTGCCTTGCTCACAGAGCTGTGCCCTTCATGGGTCGTTAACATGGCCCTCCCGGCCTGGGCTGTATGTCTGCAGCAGATGTCCCTGACAAGTGTCGGCAGCAGCGGGCTCTGGCCTCCTTCCCTCCAGCTCCCCTCCCACCTCGAATAGGCTGAGGACCTCAAGGGGCCAGCAGCCTACCGCCCCCCCCAGCCCCCCTCACACCTTCCCCCAGGAGGCCGTTCCCCACATCAAGCCTCTACTCCAGGACCTCCCCCAGTGGCACTTCCCACCCACTGTGAGCCCCATCAGGAAGAACTCCACGGAAGCCGCTTCAGGAACTGTGGCAGGGAGGATGAGGAGCACGTGAGGTACAAGGACACCATGCATGCGTACGGCAGCCTCCAGAAACCGAACAGTGGACCCTAGCAAACAACTCGGAGACAGACAAAGCAGTCGCACTAAGAGCTGAAACCAGGGCCGTGAAGGTTTTCCCGACCTTGACACAGAGCACTGCTGCATGTACTGGGTTGAGTGGTGGCCCCCAAAAGATACATCTACCTGGAAGTTGTAAATGCGACCTTATTTGGAAAAGAGGTCTGGGCAGATGTAATTAAGGATCTCAAGGGGAGACCATTCCAGATTAGGGTGGCCCTAAATCCAAAGACAAGTGTCCTTATGATACAGAAAACAAGAACCAGACACGAGGAGAAGGCCAGGTTAGGACAGAGGTGGAGATGGAGTGATGCATCTACAAGCCAAGGCATGCCGGAGCCACCAGAGGCTGGAAAGCATGGGATTGATGCTCCCTCAGAACCTCAGAAGGAGCCAACCCTGCCCATACCTGGATTTCGGACTTTTTATCTCCTAAACTGCGAGAAATTAAAGTTCTATTGCTTTAAGCCACCGCATCTGTGGTACTTTATTATGGTAGGCTCAGGAAACTATCACACCCCATCAGCCCCCCGGTTCCTGCAGGCATCAGGGATGCCGGCAGGTGGGGGCCTCCTACTCCTTGCCACCAGGGGGAACGAGGCTGTGTTCGAGCTGGTCACCTGCAAGGCCCATGCTGCTCCCGTCCCAGACTCACCCTCAGACACATGCAGGGAAAGGCCCGTCCTGAACTGATGGGCAGTGAAGATGGACATTAACTCCAGCAAACATGGCCTCCCCTTTCCTAACCTGAGTGCTCAGGGTCCAGCGATCCAGTCCTCATCACTGCATGAGGCCCTGGTCTGCCTCCCGATCTCACAGGTGCCGTTAGTCAGTGCACCGGCTAGCCCAGAATCCAGTGTGACGAGCAAGCACCTGGCGGGGGGACTGTGATCTGGCTGCTGAAGTCAGTAAGTGGCTCTGGCTCGATTTAGAGACGGCCTTTCAAACTGTTCTAGTGGCTTTCATCTCCAAGCCCACTCGCTCCAGAGCAGTGATTTACCTGCCATGTTCGAACTTGAACTCGGTTTGGCTCCACAGTGTACACGTTTTCCTCATGCATAGCTAACACCGGAGATTCACACAGGAAGGTTCCTAGGATGAGAGAGGGACATAATGCGGCAGCGGCCCATCTCTTCATAATGCTCAGACAGCGTCATGAGGGCCGTGTTTCTGCATCCTGTAGATGAAGAGAGTGAGGCCCTGAGGCGCAGGGACAGTGTGCAGGCCTGGGGCTGGTGTAGGGACATGGCCCCAGGCTCCCCGCCTCACTCACGAGCTGCCACCTCTCCCGTGTGACTAGCAGCGGGGCCATGGCGGCGCTGCATCTGTGGTCTGGGGCAGCACAAGTGTTTAGACGGGTGTCTGTTCCTCTTAGTGGGGGCTCTAGAGGCCACGAGCCTTAGTCTCTGTCTCTAGACGGGTTCTTATCTAGCCAGAGATGATCACACATGATAGGAAACACTTCAGCACCTGCTGTGCTGTCCTACGGAGGGGATAAGAAGTTCATCCTTGGCCTGGGGGGTCCACACTGGAGGAGATGACATTAATTATAGGCATACTACAAGGCAGAGCAGGAAAAGTGTGACAAGAAAAGTTTAGGCAATGACGTGTTAGAGGAGAAAAGGAGGGAGGGGAGAGGGGTGACCACCAGTGAAGAAACACCCCCAGGGAGGCGAGAGCTTCTCCGACAAACCCACAGGGGGTAGCCCCCTGGAGCACACAATGACCGGTCCTGTGGGGTCAGCATGGGTGAACGGAAGAACTGTACAGAAGGACTGCTGGCCAAGGGGGCTGTTAAGAGTAGGCTGCACGTGACCCCTGGAGCTATCAGGTTCTGGTCCCTGGAACCTGTGAATGCTAGTATATGGCCAAAGTTGGGAAGGTCTTAAAATGGGGAGATTATCCTGGATTATTCAGGTGGGCTCTAAATGCAACCATAAGTGCCCCTATAAGAGGGAGGTAGATTTCAGACAGGAACAAGGTGACAATGGAGGTAGATGCTGGAACGATGCAACCCGGCCAAGGATGGCCAGCAGCCACCCAACACTGATAGAAGCGAGAAACAGACTTCCCAAAGCTCAGGAGGTAGAGCGGCCTGTCGATGCCTTGATTTGGCCCAGGCAACGTGAGTTTGGACTTCTGACCTCTAGAGCTGTGAGGCAGTAAATGTCTGTCTGGTTTGTGGTCACTGATCCAGCAGCCCCCGGCCACTCCCACAGGCATGTGCTGAAGAGTGAAGGTCATGGTGGCCCACTAGGACAGGAGGTGGAGGCTGACGAAGCACCTCTTTTTTTTTTTTTTTTTAAAGGTTTTATTTATTTGACAGAGAGGGAACACAAGCAGGGGGAGTGGGAGAGGGAGAAGCAGGCTTCCCACAGAGCGGGGAGCCCGATGCGGGGCTCGATCCCAGGACCCTGGGATCATGACCTGAGCCGAAGGCAGACGCTTAAGGACTGAGCCACCCAGGTGCCCCTGACGGAGCACCTCTGACGATATGTCCTCAAATTTCCAGACAGAGGCTGGCCTTGGTCAAGATGCCATGGGGCTCACTGCTCTGCCTGGTCTGGAACAAGTTCAGAAGCTGGGTGTGTAGCAATCCCCTTCCCTGGCAAGCACTGTGGTGGTTTATACTCCTTTAGCCTTATTTCCTGGCTGTTTCATTGTCCTGGGCTTCTCAGCCACCTTGACTGGCCTCAGTAGGGTGATGCCCAGCGGCACAGGGCCAGAGCACAGGCATGATTGACATAAGGGGCTCCCGGTGGCCCTGTGCCAGCCCCCTGCCCACACCACAGGCACCAACACCCCCCTTAGATGGTCAGAAGATAAAGCAGGGTGTTGTGAGCCCCCTCCTAAGGGACAAGACTCCCACCTGCATTCCGTAACATGGTTCCAGAAGGCTCAAAGACCAGCACCTGTTTTCCATTCCAGACAGCAATGGCATCCTAAAAAGAATCATGGAAATTAAAAAGGAACCTGCCACTTGCACCCCTTACCACCCTGAACGACCCAGACCACTGGCCAGGTCTTTTGTCAACCCCAGGCCACCCTTGCAGTCACCTTGGTGGCGAATACCCCGCTGATGTGCATGTCTGTGCGCAAGCTGTGCGTCACCCCCGTGGACAGGAAGGACACGCTGAGTAAGCTTGGGGACATCTGCACCACGGCCACTTGCTGGTGGAAGTGTGAGGACATGGCGTGCTCGCTGAGGATCACCACGGAGGTGATGTTGTTCACTGCCAGAAGGCTCTTCCGGGAACCCCACTTCATTCCGTGCCAGAGACAGAGACAGAAGTGTGAACAAGCAGAAGGGAGGTGTAGGCAGGAAAGTGTGACACACACAAGGACTCACCAACCATTTTCCTAGCACTGCTTCTTCTCATTGTGTAAACTGATATAAAAACTTATAAGCATAAAATATGTACTTTATTGAAAATTTTAAAATACTGACCCCCAAGTTGTAAAGCAATGGGTAGACGCTTATATGTCTGTTCTGACCGGTTGTTAATTTAGAGATGTTTATTTTTTATAAATGAATAGCAAGTTGACATGATGTATTAAATTATCTGGCTCTCCCCTGGTGATGTGAAATACCACTTTCATAATTTCATATTAAACTTCCAAACCTATCTCAATCTGCTCTCCATTCCACTGACATGTTTATCCATTCCTGAGTAAGCATGTACAGTTTTAATTGCTATAGTTTCGAGATATATTCTGGTTTGTGATACAGAAATGTTCTGATTCTCTATACATTCTTTCCTCAGCCATGTGTCCTCCCAGAGGAGTTTATTTTGTTGCATTCTCCCAGAAAAAAAAAGAAGGTCATTATTTTTACTGGATATACATGTAATCTGTGCATTTACTTGGGAAGAAATAACACTTATAACACTGAGGCTTCTCTTAAGGAACGTATATATTTGTTACCATGTACTTGGTTTTTCTTTTACGTCCTTTAGGAAAATTAGTGCGGCTCTTCCTATTACTACAAATCTGAGAAAGTTTTTTTTTTTTTAACTTTTTTTTTTAAGGTTTTTTATTTACTTGTCAGAGAGAGAGAGAGCACAAGCAGGGGGAGCGGCAGACAGAAGGAGAGGGAGAAGCAGTCTCCCCGCCGAGCAGGGAGCCTGATGCGGGGCTCGATCCCAGGACCCTGGGATCATGACTTGAGCCGAAGGCAGACACTTAACCGACTGAGCCATCCAGGCATCCCTCAAATCTGAGAAAGTTGTACTTTTTCTGCAGATCTGATAATATTCTATGCTATTTTTAGCCATTTATTTACCCTAATTAAGACAAATAAGATATTTAGATTTTTTAAGATATAATTAAGATATTTAACTCACTAATTCATCCAGAAGCTATTTTTACCTATGGCCTGAGATGAGGATCTAAAGGTAGCCCCCAGAGTGCTCTATGGCGCCCTCAATGATTTATGAGGTACATCTTCCTCTCAAGGCTCGTGTAGGGTTAAGTAGATTCTGTCTCAGAGGGCTTGCTCACGGCAGGTCTGAGAGACAGCCTCCAGGACAGCAGGGGAGCAGCCCTGAGGAGGGAACAGGCAGAACTGGAGAAAAGTATGAGGAAGCAGCCATCTCGTGCTCTGGAAATTGGGCGTGAGGCAAACGAAGCAACACTTACTCAGGAAAATCTGCTAAATCCAGTAAGAACAGCAGCGTCTGTGGTACCTGAGCCTCTAGACTCTCTCCCTCCTGCCTCCCAACTCAGTGTGCAGGAGCTCCCTCTTGGTAGGTGCAGCCAAGAGGTTGGCTCCCTGTCCAGTGCCCAGTCAGGCCTACGGCATCTCATTCCCCCAGCTCCACGTTGCGAGGGGAAGGGTCCCTCGGGCTCACGGCGTGCCTGAGAATGCTGGGACCCCACGCCCTGGCCCCAGCTTGCTCACACTGCACAGGCTCACAGAGCAGGGTGTCATTCCAGAGAGGCGGCCACCATCCCCACTCCCAAGCTCTGGAGCAGTGACTCAGATTGTTTTCCCCAAGGGGAGAGGCAGTCCATAGGAACAGAGAGTTCTGACAGGCTCCCCAAAGGAAGTGACTTCATTTGAAACACAATGTGGGTTAAGTCCAAGCCTAAGGATGTTCTTGAAGAGAGTGGAGGCTTTGGTGGTAAGCATCAAGAGGAGGCTGGAAGCTTCATAAGAACTACAAGCTCAACGGCAGGCCAGACCACTGACCAAAGGGAACTGGGGAAGGGCATACCTAGGAGAAGCCTTCCTGGGTAAAAACAAACCTTAAACACTGAGCTCAAAGACCACATCTGCCCAAATCTGGGACTGGACTGTGGGGCAAGCAATTCCCTGGGTCACTGCAAAAAACAACAGAGCAACCAACCCAGGGGAGGTTGACCTGTGGAGGCAGAAAGCTCAACAGATCAGGGAGAGGACAGTCAGGGAGCCCCCATAGCCACTGCTGCCCAAGGGGGACCATCCACATGCCTGAGGTCGGCCCTCCAAGGAGTGATGTCAGAGGCTTCACATGACAAGGGAAAGAGACGCCACTACAGTAGTCCCTCCGGTCACTAAGCAAATAAGCAAACAGCGGCCACAAGCCCTAGAGGTTGAGTGCAGCAAGAGGATCACTATTGCAGGGTTGACACAATATTTTATCTAAAATGTCCAGTTTGCAACAAAAAATTCAGAGCCAGGGAAAACAGGAGAGTATGATATACACCCAGGAAGAAAAAGCAAGCCAGAGAAATGGCCCAGAAGGCCGAGATGTCAGATTCCACAGATGAAGTTTTCATAGTAGCCACTATAAACATATTGAAACAATTAAAGGAAATAACACTTAAAGAAGGAAAGGACGGTGTGATACGTCTCCCCAAATACAGACCACCACCAGTGAGACAGAATTTATAAGATAAAAAAGCACAGGCTCAAGAAAAATGAAATCATACGTCCACAAAGAAACGTGTACTCAAATGTTCACAGCAGCAGGGTTCACAAAAGTCCAAATGTGGAAACAACCCAAGCGTCCGTGGACGGATGGAAGGATAACAGAAGGCGCCGATCCCTGCCCTGGGCGCGGCTCACCTGCAAAAGCAAGGCGCTGCTGCCACGTGCAGCCACGCGGATGAATCTGGAAAACATGATGCTCAGGGACAGAGGCCAGACACAAAAAGCTACAGATTTATGCTTCCATCCCTACAACATGTCCACAACGGGCAAATCCAGAGAGACAGAAAGTAGAGGAGCGCCTGCACAGAGGAGGAGCGGGGAGCAGAGGGACTGCGGACGCGCACACGCTTTGCTTCCGGGTGCTGAAGATGGTCTAAGAGGTATGGTGAGGGGTGCAAAACTGTGAACATGCTAAAAGAAAAACTGGTATGTTACAGATCTCAATAAAGCTGCTCTCAGGGTAGACAGGGACCAGAGATAAAGGGACGGGTACATAGGTAAGATACAGGTGTCCACGATCCCAGACCCACAATTCTGAAAGCCCAAAGGCCTTTGGAACTTATTGTTGTTATTTTTATATAGTCTTAAGGTGCATAACTGACAAAAAAGTTCAAAGACCATCACTTCCTCCAGTTTTGCAGGGCAGAGGGTGAGAGCGCCCAGCACCCTGGTGGCTCGTACCTTTATCTGTGTGATGTTGCCTTCGAGCTCAGTAGGGGTCTGAAGGGTCCACCTGTCCTTGCCCTCTGCCGCTCGGCTGCTCTGGGGGCCTGGCAGCTTTCTCCACATGGCTACTCGCCCCTTATCGGTACCTGCTGCCAAAAGACCTATGGGTAAAAACAAAGTTCACAGGAAGTGAGTTGAAGGAATCTCTTTCCTGACCATGGCTCTCAAACATCTGGGCATCAGCCCTCCGCCCAGTGGCCTCCAGCTCCATAGCTGTTCCCCCCTGGGAAGAGGGTGAGTGTGCATGTGCTGGGGGTGTTGGTGCTGTTTTCCCTCAGTCTCCCACGAGAGCAGGGGCCTGTCTGCCTGGTCAGTGCTGCTTCCCCAGGGCTAGTGTGGCACTTAGCGCTCAGCAGGCACGAAATAAACGGCGCTCTGGCTCATCTCCTGTTTCTCTGTCCTCCGCGCGTGTATGTGTGTGTGTGTATATAGGCACATACACATACACAGGTATTTTTAATGTTTCCCACACATTTTCTCGCAGTTTCAGGAGGGAACAGAGGTCAACTCACCCTGTTGAGCAAACCCCCTGACCTTCGTGTGTACAAGCAAAGCTTTACTGTCACTTTCTTGTTCCCAAGCGACTCTTTCAAGTGACTGACAGTCACCACCAATTCGCCATTCTTTGAAGGGCTGCAGTCATGTCATCATTTTGCAGCCCCCAGAGCGAGGCCCGAGGCCGCTTCCCTCCCTCTCCTGCACCAACCCTGAGAAGTCTCACCTTTGGCTTTACAGTAAGAAACACAATTTATATTCTCAGCTTTTTCAAAACCACACTTCTCCTCTGGACTCAGCACGTAATTCTCTCCGCCTTCTAAATCCCAGAATCTACAATGAAAGGAAGACAGCTCCCTTCAGGGGCCACGTCAGTGCACCGCCCTCAGCCCCGAGGGTCCCGCTCAACTGGCAGAGCCCTCAGGAAGCACACACAGCCCCTGGGACTCTGATATGAACGGCCTGCCAGCAACACATTTACATCTATTCGATGCCTTGTTCATAATCAAAGGGAGCAGGGGGTTCATGTGTGACACCAGCTCACAATGAGAACAAAGGGACTCCAACCACACGCAGTAACATGGGGGAACCCCCCCCAACATCACACGGAACTGAAGCAGCTGCACAAGCAAACACAACACACGATTCCACTGACACCAAGCTCAAAAAACCAGGCAAAGAAATTCCACACGCAGCCATCAGGACAGTGAGAAGCCTACCCTGTGAGGGCCGCGTGAGGGTGCCTGGGGTCTGTGGTATGTTGTGCTCTTCGATCTCAGAGCTGGTTATATGGACGTGTCCAATTTGTGGAAGTTCATCATAATCTGTCTGTACCTTACACTCCAATAAGAACATTACTCCAGAGAGACTGAATCTTATCGGCAGTGTGGGCCAGGCTCTTACCTGAGAACGGGTTCCCCTATGGCGGTCACAAGTACACTGCCTTCAATCAATGCAATGTCGGCCCGGTGACCCGTCTTCCCACTCAACTTGACCTGATAACAAGACACATGCAAAAGAAGCATGTTGCTCTTGTGAGCCCGGAGTCTCTGGTGTGCGGTGGCCTGGGGGGGACGCTCTAGCTGGGCAGGTGCAGGTGTGGACATGTGGGAAGGCAGCCCTGACCCTGCACTGCTGCTCTCTGCTGTGCATTAAGTGGTTGATAATGAGAGCTGCCACGTGCATGACACCTGGTAAGTGCATTTCTAGAGTGACCACCACGCTGAGCCCAGTTCAGGCACGACCACACACTCTCAAGCAGGTGTCATGACCCTATTCTGCAGAAAGCAAACCTGCCCGGGGCCCCCAGTGGCTTAAGGGAATCTGAACCCAGGTCCAGGTGACTCAGAGACTCTCTTTTCCACTACTGTGCCAGGGGTATGTAAATGACTGTGTAAACACTGGCTTACAAAAAATCAGCTCCGTCATCTACAAGAGTATCTTCAGGGAAAGTTCAAATTCTCCGAGGAACACAGATTTCTCTGGTATAAACCAGGGAACTGGAAGGAGAGCAGGGAGGACCAGTCCCTGGTGAGTTGCACACTTGGAATAGCACCCAGCACGGGGGTGCGCCCCACAGCGTCCTCCTGTCAGCGAGAGCCCAGGGCAGAACCGAGAGGCACCTGTATGGAGTTCTCCTGTTTCCCAGCAGCCGCAGCCAAATACCTGCTGCCCAGGACGGGGACTGATGCACCCTTGGGCAAAACAACCCGTGTGCACCCGGGCCGGGGGCAGCCGTGACAGAAGCGAGGACCCGTATCTACGCACAGATGAGAAGCAGGATGATGTGCCCGTCCCCCCTGTTTCCATCCTGAAGGTCAAATGAGCTGCTGCAAGGTGAGTGGTTATCCTGAGTCACAGCCGAGTGTACAGGCGCGAGCTAGCCAGTTGAGGGGGCGCAGCCCTGAGCGAGCCCAGACTCTCCCACCCCCTTCTGATGGCACCTGCAAAGCTCCTGGGAAGCAAGTCGTGTAGGTGATACTACTGGACAGCTCTGGTGGCTGTGGTGAAATCAGGTGAAGCCTGGCCCTGGCCGTGTCCTGCTGCCCACGGTCCCACCTACCTTCATCACTTCCTCGGCTTCGCCCTCAGGCCTCACTACATACAGAGACAGCAGCAGGTTCTGCGTGACCACCACCAGGGCCTCCCTTTCCTCGATGTAGAAGAGCGTTTGGACGGAGCTGTCTGTGGAAGCCACCTGCGTGGTCTTGCCTTTCTCATCCACGTAGTGCACCGTCCCTAAGGGCAAAGGGGTCAGTCCGGGTGGCAGTGCACTCACCAGCAGCCACCAGAATCTACTTAGGGATGTTTGCAAAATAAACATCTTTGTTATAAAAATTTACAACTTCTGCACATAACCCCCAGGTCATCTCTGAAATAAGCTCCACGTTCTCAGCCCCACTGGCCTGCGCAGCAGTCTTGAGACTTCGGTCACCTTGGTGTGCTCACATGCCGGGCATGTCCATCAGCCGTACGTGGTGGCCGAGAGCTACAGCCCTGCTGCAGCCGCTTCGGCCCTCCTGCAGCCGCTAGGGCCCCCCTGCAGCCGCTTCAGCCCTCCCGCAGCCGCTATGGCCCTCCCTCAGCCGCTTCGGCCCCGCTGCAGCCGTTACGGCCCCCCTGCAGCCGCTTTGGCCCTCCCGCAGCCGCTACGGCCCTCCCGCAGCCGCTACGGCCCTCCCTCAGCCGCTACGGCCCTCCTGCAGCCGCTTCGGCCCTGCTGCAGCCGCTTCGGCCCTCCCGCAGCCGCTACGGCCCTCCCGCAGCCGCTTCGGCCCCGCTGCAGCCGTTACGGCCCCCCTGCAGCCGCTTCGGCCCTCCTGCAGCCGCTACGGCCCTCCCTCAGCCGCTACGGCCCTGCTGCAGCCGCTTTGGCCCTCCTGCAGCCGCTTCGGCCCTCCTGCAGCCGCTTCGGCCCCCCTGCAGCCGCTACGGCCCTCCCGCAGGCGCTTCGGCCCTCCCGCAGCCGCTATGGCCTTCCCGCAGCCGCTACGGCCTTCCCGCAGCCGCTTCGGCCCCCCCCCCTGCAGCCGCTACGGCCCTCCTGCAGCCGCTATGGCCCTATGGCAGCCGCAGCAGCCGCTCCCTGTCCCCCCTGTGGCCCACGTGCTGGTGGGCTGGCTTTCCTGCCTGCGCTCTCAACCTCTGCGGGCACTTGTCCTGGCCCAGGGGCCTTTCTTCCCCTGCCTGGCCCAGCCTGCCAGCCCTTCCTTGCCCTCCAGGTTCCCTTCGGGCTTTTGCGTCCGTGGGGAGTCTCCTGTGAGCGCCCATGAAGCAACTCATTTCTGCTGCTCTCAGGAGCCTCCTCACCCTCCTGGTCTCCTCTCATCTGTTTCCAAGGAATGCTTGACTTCCCATTCAACTGGCAGGTTCAAGGTTGTGCAGAGGCCCGTGGTCAGCATGATATGACCACACTGGCACTGCCTCGGCCTCAGCGAGCCTCGGTGGCAGGCCTGGCGACACACTCACACATGCTCACTCAGCTGACATTTCCAGTGAGCACACAGCAAGAGTCTGACTAGACGGGGTAACCTGCCCCCGAAGCCCACAGCTCCTGAATGAGGGACAGGACTGACCCCTCCAGAGCCAGGCTTGTCCCCACTGCACAACCCTGTCTGCTAGGCCTTCTTCCCACACCATCTTCTCGACTCCTTGCTAAGGGGGCCTTGCACTAGCATCTTCTTCCCCACACAGCCCAAGGCTCCGTGCCCACTCCTGTCCCTCGGGACCGCCTCAAAGTCCCCTCCATCAGCTGTCTCTTCACCTCCAGAAACAAACAGTATCCCTATTTTAAAAATGACGAAGGCCCCAGCCCCTTCCAGCTGTCCTCTGCTCTCTTCTCCCATCAAGGCTGAGCTGCGTGGTGGCACGTCCTCCGGAAGCTCACCACCTTCGTGAACCGCACTTCCTTGCTCTCGCGCCTGCAGCAGACACACACGTGAGTGCCTCCCATGAAGGCAAAGCACTCTTCTCCCCCCTTACTTCACACTGCATTTCTCTGCTGTTGCTGGCCTGTCTCCCTGCTTATACTGAGGAGGAGTCAAAGTCCAGACAGTGGACTCAACGCTGGCCACCAGCGGAGGCTGGCTGGTGCTGCAGCCTGGAAGCAAAGCCCGCGCCCATCCTGCCCCATCGCACTCCCTCCCCAGAGCTTGGCCAAAGAATTACAGGGAAGGATGCTTCCCGCCCCCACAGAGCGGACAGCAGAGCGCGGCACCACACATGCTGCCTGGAGCTGCGCAGGGGAGCAGTCGGGAGGACCGCTGGCTGGTGGAGAGCCTCCTCGCGAGAGCCCACCAAACACGAGCACAGCCAATTCGTCTCTATCAGGACAAAGTGAGGCCCTCCTCTGAACACTGGATAAGTAACTGCCGAGAGCAGCGGACGCATCACTCTAAAACCGGCCCACACACAGCCTACTATATTACGCAGAAACATCATCTCTTTGTTTAAAATCCTTACCAGAACCCCTAAAATGCTTCAATGTCCTAGAGTCCCCACCTAAGTTTCTCACCATCCATCAAGCTGACAAAGAATGATAGTCCCTCTTGAGATCCCATTTTCAGGAAACTTCCAAAGCCACTTTTCCTCCAGTTAAACATGTCCAGGGCTCTCTCATCACCGCTCACAGCCGCCTTTGCCAACTGAACGAGGTCCCTTTGAAAGGCAGATATGATGGGAAGTCAGGATTCCTTACAGGAAGATGTTCCTTATAGGAAGGTGTGGTCACTACAGATGTGCCCAGAGTAGGGGGGGCGGTGGGGGGGGTGGGGGTGGTGGCAGCTATGATCCCATCAGGAGGAGCCACATCCCGCCCAGCACCAGCCCCTAGGGATGTTGAGACAAGGCCACCACTTGAGTTCCTACTTACTCGCCAGGAGGGGGGAGCCGGAAGATGCAGTAAGTTAGGGTTTTTCCGTGATCGTGTTTCAGCAGGGGCGTCCCTTGTACTCGACCCCTTTGGTCCAACCTCCACAAGAGCAGGACACCAAGCTGGAAAACCCAATACCGTGTGGAGGAGACACATTCTTACCAGTGACCGGTAGAAGGCAAGAGTTATGCTGTGCCACAGAACACAGGCTTATTCCTTTTAAACCAAAGTACAAAACTACTACACGTGCACGGTCAAGTACAAATAATTCAAAAATCTTCCGCAAAGAAACCAGAAGCCTTCCCATGTGCCCTCTGCCCTGGAGACAACAATGGTCACGTGCCCAGCTTTTAAAACAGAATAGGTTCAGATTTATAAAAAGTGGCAAGGTCATTCAGAGAAGTCCCATTCTCTACCTCGAGCTTCTCCAATTAGCAGATCGTACTTAGTGTGGGGCAGCTCTCAGAATTAATGAGCCGATACTGACATATTGTATTAACTAGAGTCGTGCTTTATTCACATTTCTTCAGTTCCTCCCTGCCATCTTTCTGTCCCCAGATCCCCTCCAGGAGCCACAGGACATTTGGCGTCACGTCCCCTGAGGCTCCTCTGACTCCCCAGCTTTGAGGACTGGTCAGGGATGCTGTGGAACGTCCCTCCACTGGGCCTTGGTTGATGTTCTCATGACTGGACTGGGTTGTGGGTTTGGGGAGAAGGCCACGGAGACCATGCGCCCTCCTCCTCGTTATGGCGCGGCATGTCGGGGTCGGTGCCGTCGACGTGACTCATCTGGCTGCAGCTGCCCCTCCTGTGACCTCCCATCTGTGACCTTGTCCCCTGTGAAGTCCTTCTTCCTCCCCCTCTTGGTCCCATACTGTTTGGAAGGAAGCCACCTCCTCGAGCATGAACCATCTCCATAAATCATTTGGGGTTCCTCAGCACGTGAGATTTGTCTCTTCTCCACCACTGACTTAATTATTAGAAATCATAGGGTTATACCACAATTTATGTCACAGATGTTGACTTTCGACTTCAGGTTACAATCCAGCCCCACTTTGTTTATTTTGATGTTCCAGCTTTGGCCACTGGGAGGTCTTTTGTTAGCTTCTGTGTCCCTCTGACACACCCTGTACTCTGGGTTCTGTGAGCACTTCCTTTCTTTCTGGAACTAAAGAGTCTCTGGGCTCACTGTCCGGCCCCGGTTCTAGAATCAGCTATTTCTCCAAGGAGCCCTGGCTCCCGTTATTGGAGGAAACCCAAAGAAACCAGCATCTGGGTGCCAGGTGTACTATAGGTTCAGTTTTTAACTCATCAAGGTCTCAAACTGAAGGTGCCAACCAGTGCTAGAGATCACGGTAGGGAGATGGCACCATCAGAACCAGTCCAGGAGGCCTCTGGCCAGGATGTAAGCTATGCTTTGCCAAAGGGCACTACTTTTATCCAAATCCATTTGCAAAGAGGCCCTTTGCTGTGAGGCCCAAGGGTTCCTCAAGGTGTGCCTCCTGCTCAAGGTCAGTAGACACAGGAGCCACACCCTCTCCCTCCTACCCTTCTTTCAATCAGCAGGGTCTCCAATATCCCCGCAGGCAGGCCGGGGAGCACCACTTTATAGTAAACAAGAATGTGGTTTCCAGATACAGATGACCCTTGAACAACTCGGGTCTGAACTGCGTGGATCCGCTTGTATGTGGATTTTTCTTGACAACTACAGTATAATGCTGTAAATGTATTTGCTCTTCCTTATGAGTTTCTTTTTTTTTTAAAGATTTTATTTATTTGACAGAGAGAGACACAGTGAGAGAAGGAACACAAGCCCGATGTGGGTCTCCATCCCAGGACCCTGGGATCGTGACCTGAGCCGAAGGCAACGCTTAACGGCTGAGCCACCCAGGCGCCCCCCTTATGAGTTTCTTAATGTTTTCTTTATTCTAACCTACTTCACTGTAAGAACAGTATGTAATAAATACAACATACAAAACATGCGTTAATTGACTATATTATTGGGAAAGCTTCTGGTCAACAGTAAGCCATTAGTAAGTAATTTTGGGGGGAGTCAAAGCTATACTCAGATTTCTGACTGGCAGGAGGTTGATGCCCCTAACCCCCAAGCTGTCCGAGAATCAACTGTACTGTAATGTCGGCCTTACAAAACAACTTGCACAGTAAATCTCTTAGAAAAGTTACAATGAGTCAAATGTGCTCTCCCTCAGGTTTCTGGATAACCAGGGGTTAGAGGAGAGACAAATCCTGAGCTGTCCCATCCCCCTTGTGGCTACTTCACCCAACACAATTTTATACTATCAACCTCAGACAAGTTACCCCCGAAGGCAAGAAATCAGCCCTATGCAAGAGCAAGAGTTTAATGTAATAAGAGATTCTTGAGTAGTGTGTTCTATGTACCATTGTCGAGACATACTATCTCTTCAAATGATGAATCACATGTTAGGATCTACAACATCGTAATTGAAAAGAAGTATATGTTCGGTGACCAAACATATAGGTTTTCACCACTGGTTCATGGCTCACAGGTGCTAAAACCCTGGGAATTTCCCAGGATAAGGGCCACAGAGGTGTCTTCTGTTCTGTTACTGAAGGGGACTTTTGGTCTCCGCCCAAGGGCCGGGTGGGCTGCCAGGACGACCAACCAGTGATCAGAGGGTTCAACTTTCAGTCCTACCCCAACCGCCAGGAAGGGGACAGGGCCCCCTTCCCCAGGTTGAATCAATCACCAATGGCCAATGACTTATTCAATCCTGAGTATGCAATGAAGCTCCATAATAACCCAAAAGGACTGGGTTCAGAGAGCTTCCAGGTAGCTGACCACCTGGAGGTGTTGCGGGGAATGGCGCCTAGAGAGGACTCTGTGCCCTCCCCAGACCTCGCCCTGTGCATCTCCTCATCTGGCTGTTGATTTTTCCCTGAGCCATGTGAGCCACTCCAGCTGACTGGAAGAGCCCAAGGAGGACGGACCCTCCCCTGTGCAGCCTGTGGTCAGAAGCACAGGACTGGGGACTGGCCTCTGGGGTGGGGGTGGCGGCGATCGGGTGGGGCTGAGCCCCTCACCTGTGGGGCTGACGCTGTCTCTGGGTGGACGGTGTCACAACTGAGGGGAATTGCGGGCACCCTGTGGTATCTGAGGAGCGCCACCTGCCAGCATGCTGGAACTGGCTCTGGGAACCTAAAAGAGGATCTCTAATAATTTACACTGAAATTGTCCCGAGCTGGCTCGCCCTGTACTGGGTGTGCTGATGCCCCCACCCAGCTCTGTGAGTGTGCAGGGAAGCGAGACCTGGTCCAGGCAGTATTCCCACCTTCACCAATGGAGTTTCTTCTAATGGACACTTGGGGCAGCATCTGCCCAGTGCCCCTTTTCCAGGGCTCCTCCACCTCCCTGGGCACTGCTGACTGCTGTCCATGTGGTCACTGGGCTCGAGCGGGACTTGGGACAGAGGAGGAGGGGCAGTTGTCCCTGGGTGTATGGGGGGGGGGGTGTGAATGCCTTACTTTCCAGCAGCTGGGGTACTGCCTTGTGAATGGAGCGGGACAGTGGAGAGACATGGCTGTGGCAGAAGGGGCACACTGCAGGGGGATGTGTGTCCACTGGCACCTCATTCTTGGTCTAGACGTCCTGAAGCCAGCTGTCCTCCTGTCCCAGGGACCTTGGGATACTCCAATGGCTTCCGATTAAGTGTCCCTTCTTACTTCAGGCAGTCTGGCTTGGTTTCACAAACCCACCCGAACCAAAACAGTCTCTGGCGAGAGATGGAAGACCCTCAGCCAAGCCTGCTAAGGATGGCTCTGGGCGGTGCAGCACTCCGAGTGCTCGTTCATTCAGTACTTCTTTTCCTGCTTGAGCCCATTATTAAATCAGGATCCGCACCATCTTAGACTTTCTTGGAAGGATCAGGATTTCTCTTCTTAAATATATTGACTCAAAGAGCTTTGACAGCACAAACCTGGGTTTCCTTGCATGCTTGAGGAATCTGCTTTGTTAGTTGTTTCTTAATACAGCCAAGATGATGATGAGATTAGATGATCTTGAGTTCTTTTATTCCTACAGAGGATCTGCTGAGTATTCCACAGCAGGGAGAGGGGAAAGATCATGAAGCAACTAGACAGGGCAATGCCATTAGGTGGAAATTGAATTGAAAAACAGAAGAAAAATCTAGGGGTGCCTGGGTGGCTCAGTCGGTTACACATCTGCCTTCGGCTCAGGTCATGATCTCAGGGTCCTGGGATCGAACCCCACATCGGTCTCCTTGCTCGGCGGGGAGTCTGCTACTCCCTCTCCCTCTGCCTCTCCCCCTGCTTGTGCTCACTTTCTCTCACCCGCTCACTCTCTCTGTATCTCAAATAAATAAATAAAATCTTAAAAAAAAAGAAGGAAAATCTAGAAAAAAGGGGAACAGATCGATACCAAAATGGGCAAGTGATTTGATTAGAAAAGGACATATAATTGGCTCTTCTAAGTAACAGACCCCTTCAACAGCAAGAGAAATGTAAATTAGAACACTTCTGACACGGCACTTTTCTCAGCAAAATTCTGAATGTGGATCCAACTGTCTGTGGGGGACACGCTGGTGTGTTGGTGGGAGCTGGTACTAGCCCCATAGAGGGAGTCTCGGGCACCCACCACTAATGCTCAAGCCCTGGGACCCGGCTGCCCCACTTGCAGGACTTTCACTGACTTCCCCGCACGCGAAACAACATAAGCACGAAGTTAGCTACCGTACCTCTGTCTGTTTAGCAAAAGATTGGAAACCACCGACGTGCTTATCAGCAAGGGCCAGTGAAGGACATGGTAACAGGCTCAAGTAACGACGCACAGGCTTAGAGAGAAGGAAGGTCACGGTGTATGAATGTGGAGAGACATGAAAGGCAGACGAAAACGTAAAAGCCAGAAATTGTGCAGTGCACATCGTGTGCTATCACTTTTGTGAAGACGAAGGAGACAACACCCTCCGTGTGGTATTTCCAGCCCAAACCACCTCATCTAAAGGTAACCACGAGGAGATGATCCAACAAATCTAAACTGAAGGACATTCTGCAAAGTAACCAGTCTGGACTCCTCAAAACGTCGGTGTCACCAAAGACCAAACATAAGCGAAGAAAGAAAAGATAAGACCAGGGTCCTGTTAGTGATTAAGGGAAACTAAAGAGAAGGGGCGGAAAAACACAATGTATGGTCCTTGACTGGACTCTACATTAGGACAATACCCACAAAGACGTGCCAGGACAACTGGAGAAACTGGAAAGTGGCCTACGTCCCAGGTGCCGGTCCCAGCCCAGCCTTCCTGAGTGCGAATGCCATGGTGCAACTGTGTCGAAATCCTTGTCCTTAAAGAGAGCAATGTCCAAGGACTGACGGGGGAAGCGTGATGTCTGTGACAAAGTCTCAAATATTCAAGGAAAAATATATATATAGAGAGAAAGTAGATGTAACAAAAGGGTAACAGCTAATGAATTTACATAAACGGTATATAGTGTTCATTAAATTATCCTTTCAAAGCCTCTGAAAGTTTCAAATTTTTCAAAAACTGGAAACTGGGGAAAGAATGCATTCGGATGTGCTGGTTTGTATCTGAAGAAACAGAAGCTTTACGAAGCTTGGGCACTGAGGGTGGGTGGGAGGGGAATGGAGGAGATGGGGTGGGGGTGGAGAGTCTTGCCATGATATATATATATATACCTTCTCATACTTCTCGGGACTTTGAAACAGGGAAATGTATTACGTGGCACATGTAAAATGAATGAATACATTGTAAAATTTCTGCCATATGTTTATGAATCGATTTAGACCACAGTTTCCCAACCTGGGAATGGTTAACACTTTAGGCTGGATAATTCTCTGCTGTGGGGTCTGTCCTGTGCGTTACAGAACGTTGATCAGTATCTCTGGTCTCCACCTACTAGATGTCAGGACACCGCCCTGTGTCCGCCCCACCACCATTCCGACAACAAAAATTGTCTCCAGATTCTGCCAAATGTCCCCTGGGGGCAAAATGACCCCGTGAAGCCCTGAGCTAGACAATGAGGACCAGGGCCTCCCAGGCAATGAAGAAGCGTGCTCAGGGAAGCTAATGATTCAGGGGTGCCATAAAAACTATAGTACCTGAAAAAGTCACCCCACCTTTATGAATACAGTTTCCAGGAGAAGTTCACTTAAACAATTACAGATATACCTCTGCCACTGAGTAGGATGGTAGAATGAAATTTGCAAATCTTGCTTCCAGTATGAAACAGAATCTGCCATGACATCCATCAAGATCAACTGAATTCAGCAACCACATATTTCTAAAACTTTGGTCTTTAACAGCCTTCCCAACGTGTATCCCAAAGAGCACTGGCAGGGAAAGGTAGGGATCTGAAATCAGTGTCAGCCAAGTCTGCTTACCCTATCCCCTGACACGAGGCAGTTCCCGTTGGGGCTCCACTTGAGGACCGTGACGTCGGTGGTGTGTGTCGGGGGGATCGAATGCTGCTCCTTGTCCTGCTTATTAAACACTGTCACTTCTCCAGTCTCCCAGCCAATAGCTAGGATCAGGCGCGCCGGGTGCCAGCACAGGGAAGTGACCCGGAACGACCTCTCCATATGGGTATCGGGCACATGCTCACCCTACAATAGGCAAGAGGTAAATTCCATATTATGAAGAGAGACAGTATTCTAGGAACTTCTGGCTAATCAATGATATCGAGATCAGCTAAAAGATATAAAGAGCCATTTATTAAAGAAATGTTCTACTTAATTTTCATTAAAACGCCAAGCTTGCTCTTGGCTGCACTATGAAAACATACAGTTAACACTCAACTGAGCTCGCTGACCAGCTTATCAAGGAGGATGACCTCATACTCACAGCTGCTTGCTTGCTAGCTAGCATTTTAATGGGTTCCAATACAACTTTATTTACAAAAATAAGCAGTGGGCCAAGAGGTCAAATTTGTTGATCCCAAGGTTCTCTAAGTACAGTCTCTGGGGTGACCCCAAGAGCCTTTTCAGGGTCTGCAAGGCCAAAGTTATTTTCAGCCCCCTCTCACCTCCAGACTGTTTCCCGAGAGACTTAGAGTGAGGAACTGTGCAGAGAGGGGGAGATCAGATAAGGACCCAAGAGCATGCAGATGTCACTATGACCCTAGCTGCTTTGCTGGAGTTGCAGGGGCAACAGTGACACTTCAGAAGGTTGAGGACTGGGAAGAAAATTCTGATTTTCTTTGTGAAGTATGAGGTGTGTCATGCACTGAGGAAGGTGGGGAGTGGGGTGAAGTATGGAAAGTTTGAGGGGCTTCTACAAAGTTCCTGGTACAGGTGGAATTGTGCACCCTGAAAAAGATATGTTTAAGTCCTAGGGCTCCTGGGTGGCACAGCCGGTTAAGCGTCTGACTCGGTTTTGGCTCAGGTTGGGATCTCAGGGTCGTGAGATTGTGCCCCGTGTCAGGCTCTGCGCTCAATGGGGTGTCTGCTTGGGATTCTCTCTCCCTTTCCCTCTTCCCCTCCTGCTCATTCTCTCTCTAAGTTAATCTTAAAAAAAGAAAAAACAAAAAAACCAAAACATGTTGAAGTCCTAACCTGGTGCCTGTGATACGGCCTTATTTGGAAATAGAGTCTCTGCAGATGTTCAGCTTAAGAAGAGGTCATTGGAATGGGCCCTAATCTGATGGCTGGCATCCTTATAAGAAGAGGAAAGAGACACAGACACACAGAGGAGACACATGTGACGACAAAGGCAGTGGAGTGATGCAGGTGCAACCGGAGGACTGCCTAGGATTGCCGGAAACCCCCAGAAGCCAGGGCAAGGCCCGACACGGGTCCTGCCCCAGAGCCTTCAGAGACAGCGTGGGCCTGAGGAGCCCTCATTTCAGACTTCTGGCCTCCAGAACGGTGAGAGGTTACATTTCTGTTTTAAGCCAGCCGGCTTGTTGTAATTTGTTATGGCAGCCACAGGACACCAACAGTTTCCAATGGCCAGTGGGGCCAACAGGAGACTGGCCCAGGATGCACAGATAGCATGGAGGGGCCATTTCTGGTTAGAGGCATGGACTGACTATGGAATCTGTTTTACATCCCTAAATATGTCCCCAAACCTAAGTAGCAGGGCTAAAAGAATTATCCACATCACAGGGCTCTTATAGTACTGGGAATCTGAACCTCAGGAAGAAGTGATACACACACATAAGACACACACATGCACCATACACCACACACACCACATACACACACACCACACCACACAACATGCACACACAACATATGTATCGCATACCACACTCACACCACATACTACGCACATCACACACCACACACATACCACATACCACACTCACAGCACACATGACACACACCCCACATACCACACACACCACATACATATACACACCACACTCACCACACAACATGCACACACCACATACCACACATGTACTGCATACCACACTCATACAACATACTACACACATCACATACCACATACCACACTCACAACACACACGACACATACCGCGCATGACACACACATACCCCACACCCCACATACCCATACCACACAAGCACCAAATACCACACGTACCACATATATACACACCACACACCACATACATATACACACCACACACACCACACTCACATGACATGCATACATCACATACCACACACATACCACACTCACAACACACATGACACACAACACACATGACACACACACCCCACGTACCACATACCCATACCACATAAGCACCACATACCACACACCTAACATATACACATCACACACATCACATACCACACTCACTGCACACACACCAGATACATACACACCACTACCACACACTATCACATGCCACACATAGCACATACCACATACACATGACACACATACCACATACCGCACACACCACATGCCACACATGTACCACATTCATACACATCACACACACCATGTACCACACATATACCACATACCACACACACCACACACACATCACATACGACATACCACACATGCCACACACACACCATATACCACATACGCATACCACATACAGCACATACATATACAACACTTACCACATGCTACACACACCACTTTCCATACACACCACATACCACACATATAACACATACCACATATATACCACATACATACACACCACATGCAATATATACCACATACCACACACGTACCATGTACCATACATGTACCACATTCCACACTCATGGCACACACACACCACACACCACACTTGCACCACACACACCACATACATGCACACCAAACGCACCATATACCACACACACACCACACGCCACATGCCATACACACCACACATAACACACACGCGCCACATACACATCACACACACCACATATCACATATCACGCACATACTACATCCCACATACATATGACAAAGACACCACGTACCACACACACCACATACATACACAACACACGTACCACATACCACACACATACCACACACCACAGGACACACACATACCACACACACCACATATGTACATACCACATACAAGTGACATACACCACATACTACACGTGACACGTATCACACATGACACACTGCACAATACATATACCATACAGCGCACACACACCACATATCCCCTATACATGACACACACACCACACACAGGCACACACCACACACAACATACCCCCTCCACGGCACACACGACACACATACCACACACATAGCACACAAAAAACACACACAACACACCTGTACACACTCCCCCATGACACATAACACATACATGCACGTGCACACACATGTGAGAACAAAAGGGACACAAGAGCTAGAAGCCCTGGAAATCAGAAACATTACTTCCTAGGACTCACTTGTTCCAGATATATATCCACGCTGCCTCCTGAGGTCGTGCTGACGGAGGCAACCACCAGGAATGGATGAACAGGGTGCCAATGGATGTGCGAAGGAGACCCGACGGAGTCCGGGGCTTCTATTCGGTGGTCAAAATAGAGAGCCATGATGAAACTCAGACCTAGTCAAGGTTGAAACCTGCAGGGAAGAAAAACAGCCAAGTCCTGTTGCTTTTGAACAATGAGAAGAAATGACTACATAGAATTAGAAAAGAAAAGCATCACAAACCTACTATCATAACACAGTGCAACTTACAAATACCCCTTAAGACCATGTGGGCAACTTTACGTGAAAGAGATCTCTAACAGGGAAAAAATATATAGTTAGAAGCAAGAAATTGGACCTAGAATGATGCAGGGTGTGATGGAAAAGAAGAAAACACTGCCATTAAACAATAAGAAAAAGCCCAGCCACCTAGACCACATGTGTAAATCTTGATCATTTTTATTCATCATAATGAAGACAATTTGTATTTCTATAGCTGCCCTTCAAGCAAAAATTTCCAACCAAATAGAAGCCCAAAACTCTTTCACAAAAATACATAAGAAAAGCTACTATTCAATTTGTGATAAAGTGTGAAAACCAAGGCTGTCTTCTACATCTGGCTCTCAGGTAGTAGGAGGCAACAGGATTCCTTTGTTAGAGAATTAAGAAAACAAAGCCCTGGTAACTGTGGGGTAGTTGAACTTGTTTAGTTTCCCAAATTTAACATCTTTCTCTCCTGGAAAAGATGTGCTTATTGCCCCTTTGCAGGAGGGATAGGATGGCGAATGACAGGATGGTCACCACTGCCCACTTTTCATAACCCAGAGTCAGCTTAGGGACACCAATTGGCAGAGGAGAGTATTTGTAGGTTAGTTTGCTTTCATTCAAAATTATTCAACGTCATGCCCATTAGGATGGCTCTGATCAGAAAAAGAGAAAATAGGGTGCCTGGGTGGCTCAGTCGGTTAAGCGACTGCCTTCGGCTCAGGTCATGATCCTGGAGTCCCGGAATCGAGTCCCGCATCGGGCTCCCTGCTCAGCGGGGAGTCTGCTTCTCCCTCTGACCCTCCTCCCTCTCATGCTCTCTGTCTCTCATTCTCTCTCTCACAAATAAATAAATAAAATCTTTAAAAAAAAAAAAAAAAAAAAAAGAAAAAGAGAAAATAACTGTTGGCAAAGACGTGGAAAAACTGGAACACTTGTGCACTGCCAGTGGGAGTGTAAACTGGCACAGACGCCGTGCAAAACAGTATGGTGGTTCCTTAAAACTTAAACATAGAATTACCATATGATTTAGCAACTCCAGTTCTGGGTATATCCCCAAAAGACTGAAAGCAGGGACTTGAACAGATCCTTGTACACCCATGTTCATAGCAGCACCATTCACAGTAGCCAAAAGGTGGAAACAACCCAAATGTCTATTGACAGATGAATGAATCAACACGATATGGTGCATATATAGGATGAAGTATTATCCAGCCTTGAAATTCTGACATGTTACAACACGGATGAACGTAGAAGACATTATGCTCAGTGAAATAAGCCAATCACAAAGAGACAAATACAGTGTGTTTCCACCTATAGGAGGGCCCTAGAATAGTCAAATTCACAGACAGAAATGAAAGGGTGGGTACCAGGGCCTGTGGTGCTGGGGGACAGGAAGTTCATGTTTAATGGAGACAGGGTTTCTGTTTGGGAAGATGGAAAAGTACTGTTGAGGGATTGTGGGGATGATTACACCACATGTCACTGTGCTTAATGTCACCGACTCGTTTACATGCAAATAATTAAAATGATAAAATTTAAATTATGTATATTTAACTACAACAAAAAGATTGTGTAAAAAAATACTCAACACTGCAACGTTCTATCACTACCACTGGAGTGGGGCATGGACTGTGCCATTTGCTTTTAGCAATGCAATAGCTATTATCAGAGGAAGCCTCGAAGGCTCAGTGTGGATCCACAGAAGGAAATCCCATTCAGTGAGAAGCTAAAGGCACAGAGGTACCTTTTTCTTATGAATATATACCCTGAATACTAAACAAAGGCACACTTTTTGAGGTGGTGTTCTTACTGCCATGGGGGGCGGGTACTGGAGTCAGGGGAAGCAGCAGGATCCAGAGGCCTCCTACACACACACATCACCGAGGGGACATCTACACTGGTCAGGGCTCTGATTTCGGAGTACAGTACTGACACAAACTTTCATAAAGTCATTAAAACTGAAAAAAAAAAAAAAAACAACACATAAAAACCTGGGTGTTTATATATATAGCAAAGGAAAGCTTTCAAATTGAGTTTTCATGTATTGCAGCCAACCAAGGCTTGAAAGTTTTGGGCTATGGGAAATTTGTATTCATATTTTACAAGTTTACTTTGTGAAAATATTCTTCTGAAAAATAAGTAATGTTAATTTTGTTAGACTGATGCAAAAAGAATTACAATAGCACTTAACAAAGTTATGCCTGGTTTCCTCTTTGTTTTTGTTTTTTAATCTCAAACATCGTTTTGTAATAAGCATGTATGCCAACAGATCTTTAAGTGACTTTTTCCTGCCTGGGGTTTTCTCAGAGGTTCTCTCCCCCATATTCCACCTGTGGATACTCAGGAAGCTCTCAGGAAGCCTCCTTTGACCTCACTTCTAGGCTTCTCTCCAGCATCCCCGTAGATCCCTGTACTTCGCTGCTGCATTTAGACTTTATCACAAATGTGCGGTTGGTTGACTGTCCTGCACCGGCAGCCCACTCTCTGCCCCACAGGATGAGACGTCCCGGCAGCATCCCCAGACCCGAGAACAGGCCCCCTATATGTGAATACTTTGAAGATATTTCTTAGCGAGGAGCCTGGGTGGCTCAGTCGGTTAAGCGTCTGCCTTCGGCTCAGGTCATGATCCCAGGGTCCTGGAATCGAGCCGCACATCGGGCTCCCTGCTCAGCAGAGAGCCTGCTTCTCCCTCTGCCTCTCTCTGCTGCTCTGCCTACTTGTACTCTCTGTCAAATAAATAAATAAAATCTTAAAAAAAAAAAAAAAGAAGATATTTATTAGCAAGGAAAAATGCTCTTGATGTTTTGTTGTAAAAAGTTGCCAGGGCCGATGATTCCATTTTTATACGTTCATTATTCCTTTTACCTGTAATTTAACGTTTTTCTACCACGAAAAAGTATCATCCGCATAATTATAGCACAAAAGCTACCAGAGCAAACACGAGGAGAGATGACCAACAATACTACCCTTACCTAAAGACATCGATTAATGGCAGTGGTTCAGAAACAAGTGCACTTCGTCTCCTTAAAACAAACTCTCCGTCTCTAGAATAAAACAAAAATATTTGGCAAATGTATAAACTTTGGGGAAAAGACAAAAATTCCGTTTGTTCTAAGAGATTTGCTCCAGTCCCCTCCGGCCGAGCCCCGTCTTCAGTGCTACCAGGGTCAGCTGAGGGGCTCGCGGCAGACACTCGGGTTGCGGTATGAGGGGCTGAGGGGCGCAGGGCTGAGAGGAGGGGTGCGGAGGGGGTCGGCTGAGAGGAGGGGCGGGGGGGCCGGCTGAGAGGAGGGGTGCGGCTGGGAGGAGGGCCGCGGGGGATGCTGAGAGGAGGGGCGCGGGCAGGCTTGGCCACCCCGCCGGGGCGCCCCCCCCCCGCTCCCGTTCCCGGCGGTGCAGGGTCACGGCCGCGGGCCGGCGACGCGAGGGATCGCCGCCCACTGTGCGGCTGCAGGGCCGACCGCTTTCTCCTCCCGTCCCCGCCGGCGCCGCCAGCCTCCCCTCCCGGGCCACGCCCGGACCCGACGGCGCCCGCGGTGTCTGTCCTCGCGCGCTGACCTCGGACGCCGCGCCCAGCTCCCGCCGGCCCGGACCCGACCCGCTTGGCCGAGGCCCGGTTTCCGGACGAAGATGACCTGGGAGGCCGCGGGACGGGGGTCCGGCCCGCTGCGCCGTCTCCCCGCTCCCCAGCCCCAGGCTGCTCGGGAGACCCTCCCCGGCCGCTCTCCGCCCTCGCCCTCCGACCCCACTCACCCCATCCGAGCCGTCGCGCCGCCGCGCGTTGCCCAGACAACGGCTGCGCGCGGTACGCGGAAACAGCCGAAGGTGAGCGCGGCGGATGCCGAGGCCGCCCGCAGCGCCCCGAGCGGCCGGAAAGAGCCGAAGACGGTCGGGAGTGTTCGTAAGGCGCCGAGGGCAGGAGTCTCCTGACGCGTTCCCGGGGGCGGCAGGCTTCGGGGTCCTGCGGGGCATTTTCTCCCCGTCGCAGCCGCTGTCTAGAATCAACAACGCCAGCTCGGAAAGGGGAGCTAGGAGGTCAGGATTCGCCTGTTCTTCGCATAGAAGGGAAGCTGGTGATGTTCTTGCAGGTGTGATGAGGATGCAGAGCCTGTTGGGACCCGCTCCTGCAGTTACACCTTTCTAACCGTGTCGGTCAGCTGAGAGAATGTGGGCGAGAAACGGAACTGCCATCTTCGTTGAGATTCCCTCCTCTTTGGTTCATCTTCTTGCCGGGTCTTCTGGACCGCAGGCCGTTTGTTGGGCTCTGCTTTGTCTCATCTCAAGGAGGAGGGTGTGGTTCAGAGTATTTCTGAGCAAAGCCACTGGTTTCGACGGAACTTTTGAGGTGCAACGTATGGATTCCTTTGGCAAGAAGATGGTAGGCAAGGGTACGTCCCGTTTCATCCCATCGGAAATCAGCCTGACTCGTGGGGACAGATTGCATTCCCAAACGCATTAGCAACGTGTGCTTCAACTTCGAAATTAACTTTGAACAACAAAGCGATATCTTGTCACTAAAGAAAAGAAAGAGTTGCTACGGGGAAAAGGTCCACATTGTTAAAAAGTGAAAAAATAAAAGAGGGAAGTACAGATACTACTGGATCCGACAGTTTAGGTGCTGGATCACATAGGTACAGGGTAGATCCCGTTTTTAAAAACCTCATTTTCATGGACACTAGGATTTTTTATGGAATAAATTTGACAAGTAGCATCATGTAAGTTCAAAGTGTATTGCGAAGTACATATGCTCGTGTTGTAACATGGCTGATGTGGTGATGTCAGTCCTATCAGACTGATGTCAGTCCTATCACGTAATTACAGTACAGGATCATTGTGATCATCTCACTGTGCATTGGGTCTCTATGGCTCATGAGTGCTCCTTCCAGGCCTGGACCCTGGGACATCATCTCTCTTATCCTCCCCTTAGATCCCTATGGCTCATGAATGCTCCTTCCAGGCCTGGACCTGGGACACCATCTCTCTTATCCTCCCCTTAGATCCCTATGGCTCATGAGTGCTCCTTCCAGGCCTGGACCCTGGGACACCATCTTTCTTATCCTTTGCCTCTATAATACTAGAATTGAGAACGCGCTCCTTTATCGCCATGACGGAGAAACATGACCCGAGTGCCCAGCGCCATCCGCTACGCTCAGGAATTTCAAAAGCAAACTCTCAATCTAATAAAGGGCGCGTTTATCTGACTCAATTGCACTTTTACACTTTGTCGTTAAAAACTCAGTTCGCGCCTGGGGCGCCTGGGTGGCTCAGTCGTTAAGCGTCTGCCTTCAGCTCAGGTCATGATCCCAGGGTCCTGGGATCGAGCCCCGCATCGGGCTCCCTGCTCGGCGGGAAGCCTGCTTCTCCCTCTCCCACTCCCCCTGCTTGTGCTGTCTCTCTCGCTGTGTCTCTCTCTGTCAAATAAATAAATAAAATCTTTAAAAAAAAAAAAAAAAAAAAACTCAGTTCGCGCCTGATTCAAGACTCTGAGCTGAGGCAGCGTTTTCTTCTCACGCATCCGTCAACACGGCCCCGGCCAATCATAGCCCGGGCGCTGACTCCATTGGCTGTCGATCCACCAATCCGGAGAGACGTACTAGCCCGCACGGCCGCGAGGCTGGCGTCACAACACCACCCTCGTCGCAGGCCCACCCCGCGCCCCCGCCCAGCGTCCGTACGCGCAAGCGCGCGCGCCCGTTGCTGGCCAATGGCAGCGCCCCTAGGGGGGCGCGCGCGCTGGAAACCTCGGGCGAGCTCGTCCCCGCGCGCGTCGCCCCGCCCCGCCCCGCCCCGCGCGTCGTCCCCGCCGTCTCCGCCGGGCCGCCGTAGCCGGAACTGCTACTGAGAGCGGTGAGCCGGGCCTCCGGGAGCTGAGAGGCGGCAGCGCCGGCGCCCGCATCCTCGTCCGCCGCTCGCCGGGCGCGGAGGGGACGTGCCGGGGCGAGCGCCGCTGGGCATCTGCTTCCAAGGCGGAAGGACCACACCGGTGTCGCGGCTTCTGTGCAGCGGGCGCTCGGGGGCCTTGGGCTGCCCGGCCCGGCCGGTTCTGCGGGCGCCCGGGGGGCCCCCGGGGAGCCCGCGAAGCCAGGCCGCTGCGAGGCTTTGATGAAGAAGGTGACCGGGGCTGGGGCTCGGGAGGGGTGGGCCACCCCGACCGGCTGTCTTGGCGAGGCCCGGCCCCCAGCCGGAGCGGGACTGCGGGAGAGGGGAAGCGGCCTGTGCTCTGGCGGCGGTGGTTACGCACGCGGTGCTTTGTCGGGGTGGCCCGGAGGAGTCCGGACCGAGCAGTGTCGCGGTGACACGCGGTGACAGTGTCGTGGTGCAGCCAGAATTCGACCCGAGACACGGAGGGTTTTGCTTTTTCCTTCCCGAAACCTGACAAACGGTGTCGGGCGGGGATGTTGCTGGAGCTGATTCCTCCTCTGTGCACGGTCAGGAAGTAGCGTTGGAGGTTTTCGGTAAAGGGATTCCATTCCCGTGGCTTCCTTTTCCTGTAGGGGAAAACTCTGATATGTGTCAATATCCTCTTGATTCTGAAAGGCCGTGACCTTCTGTGTTCAGTTTAGTGTCTTCCAGTCTTCAGCCGGGCAGACGGGGGGCAAGTGTATTCTGCTTTGGCTGGTGTGTGCTCTGTCTGTCTCCTGGCTTGACTATGGGTAGTTTGGGGATAATAGGTCCCTGGGAGTAGGGTTCTCCACATTGTAACCCGGAGAGAGGCCCTTTAAGGTATTTCCAGGTTTTTTAAGTAGGAATGGAAAGGTTGAGAAACGAACAGCAAGAAGTCCTATGCAATGAAGTCTTTTAAAAAGTTTGGCTTAATATTAGTCCTGTATAGTTTTATTTTGGGGCTGGATTCTTGTTTTTGTTTTTTGTTTTGTTTTTTGTTTTTGTCTTAGACCAATTCCAGCAAATGAAAAATGTTACAGGTCGTTTTGTGACAGAATACATCAGAGCAGTAGTAGGTGTTACTTTGATTTTTACTCATTTGCAAATCTTTCAGTGAGAGGTCCTTGCCCCTATTTCTGTATTTCATTGTTAGCCTTGATGCCTTGCTCACTTTCCCCTTTTGAATGGAAATGTTTCCATTCTGAGCGGTTGTGTTGAGGACGTCAAGCACAGTTTGGGCACAGTTTCAACACCTGTTGAGGAATCTAATATTTATCTTTCTTGCTTTATCACAGGTACACATTACTGACCCTTTTGGGGCTTATAGGTTGATACTATCTGACTCTCTGAGTTAATTTTTGAGTGGGTCTGCATTCTGGGATGCATTTTTATAGAGTCATCAAGTGTTGTTGACATTTCACAGAGCAGTGGGTAACAAAGTGAATGCAAGAATTTTATTAACGGTTATCAAGAGTTTTTGCACAGCCCTCTTCTGCGCATTCTTGCATTTGGATCTGGACCTGTCTATCGTGTCGCTTTCACGGGTGGCTCCCACCTGTTCCACGCCACAGGCTCCTTTGTTGCAAAAGCATTTTTAATTTGTAAATCTCCGCAGCAGCACACACCTCCCACCCTGGGAAGCAAGATTCCCAGAAACCCCGAGCTTATTACTCTTTATGTGTTTTAAAATAAGCAGGCGGACCGGCAGCCGTGGGCCACCATGGAGTCCCCTGTGCACGCAGGCGAGGTCGCGCCTCTCCCCTGGCGGGGTGGATCCGGGCCCCTCGCCCTCGTTCCGGGGCCAACTTTGGGGACCGGCGTGCGGGGCAGGTGCGCGGGCCCGGAGCCCCGCGCGTTTTGGGGGCGGGGAGGGGTGGGGTCGGGGGCGCGGGCGCCGAGGCCCGGGCGGCGCGGGGAGAGGCCCGGCGCGCAGGCCATGAGCCGTGGCCCCGCCGGGTAGGTGGCTCCGGGCCCGGCCCCGAGCCCCCCCCGGGACCAACCCCCGCCGCCCCCCGGGGATCCCCCCTCCTTCTCTCCGTCGTCCCCGGCCCTTCCACCCCCACCCTACCCCCTACCCCCCACCCCACGACCCCGCCGGCCGGGGCGCCGCGCGGGCAGGGCCGTCCGGGCGCGGCCCCTTGGGGCCGCCCGCCCCGCCGCCTCCGCGCCGCCGGGCCGCCG
>NW_022589736.1:1006675-1362489 GCF_004348235.1 Phoca vitulina | reverse complement strand
CCCGCCCCGCCGCCTCCGCGCCGCCGGGCCGCCGTTTCCTGGGGTCGGCGCCGGGGGCGGCGGGGCCGGGGCCGGGCGGTGGCGGCGGCGGGCGGGCGGCGGCGGGCGGGCGGCCGGGAGGGGATCGCGAACAAACAACGGCGGCCATGTTGAGAGGGCATCGGTGCGCTAAACTTCTCGGGCAGGCTGCCGGGCGCGCGCCTCACCGGGGTCTCCCCCCCTGCCCGGCCAGGATGACAGTGAAGTTGGGAGACGGCGGCGGCGGCGGGGAGGACGGGCTCAAGCGGCTGGGCAAGCGGGCGGCCGACGACGACTCGCTGGAGGGCGAGGGGCCCGGCGGCGGGGACGCGGCCGACGAGAGCGGCGGCACAAAGAGGGACGCCAGGACCCCCCGGGACGGCGGCGACGGCCCCCCGGCGCCCGCGGGCGGCCCGCAGGCCCCGTCCCCGCCGCCCGCCTGCCCGCAGGACCAGCACCACTTCCTCCGGTCCAGCGTGAGGCCGCAGAGCAAGAGGCTCAGGAAGGACTCGTCGTGCGCCGGGGGGAGCGGCGGCGCGGGCGGCTCGGGGCCGCGCGGAAAAGGTGAGGGGGACTCCGGCTTCTGCGGGGTGGGGGTGGGGGGCAGGGGGGCCCTGCCCGTGCCCTGTCTTCCGCGGCGGGGGGCACCGTGCAGGGGGACGCGCCCCCGCTCTGCCCCGAGGAGCCTGTTTCTCTCTGTGTCGGAACTACGTGAGGAGGCAGTGAGGACCCTCTCTCCGGGCAAGTACAATGGATTCCTGAAGGGTGGGTTTTGTTTTCTCTGAAAGGATCGTCTCTGATTTACATGGTAGGCTATTTCGCAGACAATGCTTTGGGGAAGGAAAGAGAGAATACCTGCTGTATCTCTTTCCCGGACGCACAACAAAGGAGTGGGCTTTCCAAACCCATTGCATAAGAAGCCAAACATGATTGATCACAGGGTCTGACTGGGGCCCATCGCCCTCTACCTCAGGTATTCCAGGCTCGGGAGTCCTAAAGACATCCAGATGCAGCCCTTTGAGTCCACAAAGGGTTCCCTGGGTGCCACAGAAACTGTGTCCCCTAGGGCAGGAGGCCGCGGGAACACTTGGTGGCCTGGTACAGGCAGGGAGCAGTCTGGGTGTTTGCCCCGGTGCTCCCGGTGAGGGAGGGTGGTACAGCTTTCCTGGGGTCCCCACCCCAATCAGAAGAAAACCACGTGCCAGTGTGGTTGCTGCTTTCCTCTGTTTGTGCGCCCGCCTTCCTGACTGTATAAGTGATCTCCTCTTCACTCCTCTCCGTCTGAGGCCAAGTCTGCAGCACTTCTACAGATAGCAGCTGTAACAGAGTTCCAGTGAGCTTTACAGGAAAGAAACTTTTACTTAGTTCCTTGGGAAATGGTAATTTAAGTTTATTAGAAGCCCTGACAATTTGAAGAAGGAAAGATTTCAGAAACTAACAGAGAGAGAACCATTTTGGAGATGCGTGCAAATACGTACATTTACACTTGCTTCTGCCTTCTCTTCACCTGGGGAGGGCTGGCATCTGAAATCATGCTGGCCTTACCAGATTTTTGGTAAAGATACTTGATGTAAGCATACTTAAGGTTGTGAGTGTAAGGTAATTTTGCATGTTTCAGAAATTAAGCCTTGTGTCCTATGCGTTTATGTTGGTGTGAAAGTTGCTGATCAGTTAGGAAAGCATTGATTTGTTTTATCAGCTTTGTTTTGTAAAAAATAGTTTTTCACTCCTAGTTACAGGTGTGTCTGAGTTATCACCAGTAAGCTCCTGGGATGCCTTCAAGGGTTTGTTTGTGGCTCAGAAGTCCTGGCAGCGTCCACGGCCTTGCCAACTTGGCTCTCTGACCTGCATCTGCTCGTCTGACTTGTTGAATCCGCCGGAATGAGAAGCACACTCACCTGTGAGACAAGGTGGTGGAGTGAAAGCACTCTGCGCCTGTACGTGGCCGCCCCGTGGGAGGCGGAGTGGTGCTTATGCTTCGGGGTGCAGTTGCTCTTGGCAGTCAGGTGATGAGGGGCGGTCTGCTTTTGTTTGCATAGTTGAGCGTGGCTCATCCAGAGAAGGTCTCCTGGATTAGCCTCCCATAAGCCATTGGCACTTCTCTTCTTGGTTCTTGTCCCTGTGTGTGCTTGGGGCAGCAGTCGACTTTCCGTTAGGAGAATGGATATGTGTTAGAATTGGTGCTTCTTGTGACTTTTATGTATTTTCCTGTTTTAGCAAGCGAATATTTCTTTAATTAAACAATAAAGCTAAACCGTAATGGTGGCTTTTAGGAATAAGAAGCGTGTCTGCTTTGCTTCATAGAAAGTGTTGAGCCTGGCATTTCCTGGGGGGGGCCTGATCTTGTCGGCACCTGTCACTGTGCCCAGAACACCCCCCTCCTTATGCCTCCATAACCTTTGCTCACTTACCACCTCCATGAACAGCCAGCAAAGGTCCGGTTCCAACAGCACGCCTGGTAACCTCTGCAAACATTTCTTAGAGGAGTGTTTGTCTTAACAGACTGGAAATCTCCATCCCGGGTGCTGAGTGCGGATCAGCGAGGAAACGAACAGTCCTAGCATTTGTTAGTTTTTTGCTTGAAAACAATGTAATTTCCATTATGCTCAAGGAGTGCTCCCAGCCCAGTCATTGGCGGTTCCTTGGTTGATCACTGACTGCTCTTGCCAGTTTGAATCTGAACTGCCAGGCGTGAGAACCTTGCCGTGAGTCTGGAGGAAAAGCCTTAGGGAGGAAAGGAGGTCTGCCTTGTTCCTCTGTGCACACCACTCTGCTTTTTTTCTGAGAAGACAGTCTTTTGTCAACTTCAACGAATAATGCTTTTGTAGCACAATTCCGAATTAGGTTACGTTGGCATTCTAAGGGGCAGGGAGCTAAGAGCATCTATGTGCTACACATGTTACCTCTCTCTTACTCTCATTTTAAATGGGTGCAGAAACTGAGGTTTGTTGTCTGAATAACGGGGTGAGCTGCAGGCCAGAAACCAGTAGACCTCCTTGATGCCAGCGCACATGTTCCTGCTGCCCCACCTTGCCACCCAGAGTGACCCGAGGGTGCTCTTGAGACCGAGATCCAGAGTTCGTGTATCTGTGAGAACCTGGTCCAGGAGACAGAGCCCCGAAGCCCTTCCCCTTCTGGCCAGTTTGTGATTTGGGTGATTCTTGGCTAACTGGTCTCTTTCTTGGAGCCTCAATTTCTTTGTCTGTAAATGGGGATAATGCCAGTGTCTGGCTCAGCACAGTAAATAACACAGCCAACGCCTGCCATAAGTGGTTAAAAGGTTCCCGGGGCTTCTGTTACAGAAAACGTGGTAGGTTTGAGGTTAGGGAGCTACAGAGTCTGGACAGGTAGACTGGGTTGGGTATCACCTGTTGGGAGGTAGAGAGAGAGGTCCCAGGAATATTCCTAAGCTGTTGACTGCCCTATAGGGCAATTGTAAGCACAAGGTAGACTCTCAGTTTCTCTGCTGCCCTTCAGTCCCCTACCCCACCCCCTTTCTGCCCAAGAACCTTCATTCTCCCCAACTTCAGGCCAGCTGGTCATGAATTGTGCCATCTCCACAGTTGGGCAGTGTCACCTGGTTTCACTGTGCTTGTATTTAGGAATCAGTAGATCACTGGACAGAACTTACTTATATTTTACATAAATTGTGGGCTGCTTATAGCTTCCAGGTGTTTTTGAAAGACATCAGATGAGACATGTCACCCCGATGTGGTCAGCCTTTGAGAGATGAGTACCATACGGCAGAGAGGGGTGAGCCAGCAGTCAGGAGACCTGGCTTCTCCCCCAGAGCTGCTTTGTGGCTGGCTCAGCTATGGGGCAAAGGGAAAGTCCCTTGACGTGCCCGAACTTTAGGTTCATTACTTCCAAAATGGGTTGGGTGAGATAGTGCCTAAAGCCATCCTGACCTTAACGCTTAGGGGTGAAGGGGTCAGCTGTGCAGACGGGACTTGGATCCTGTGTGTTTCAAGAGAGATTCTGGAAGGTAGGTTGCTTGAAAAATAGGGTAGCTCTGTGTTTGTGGGCTCTGCCTAGCCCTTGCCTCTGGGGGAGCCCCTGGCAGGGAGTGGTCAGAGTGTGCCCCTTCCACCCAGGGGCGTGCCCGCGTTGTCATGCAGGCACAGTCTGCTTGTCGTCGGCTCTGCGGTCACTCGTCACTGCTCGGGCATTTAGGCCAGGCCCCAGGAGGCCGGTTGAAGTATGGCCATGCATGCTGTGAACTCCCTGTCCTTCATACTCTCTGTGGAGGGAGAGGGACAATCAGATTGTCAAGACCACTGAGGCTATAGCGCTCTGATTCTTGTGCCCAGTGTGACTCAGTAAGTGATGTTTAATAAAATCAGATGCAGTGATGACAGTGTGGAGCCCACTGTGGCCACCTGGGCAGGGGCACCGGGCTCTGCCGAAAGCCCTCAGACCTTGTCGGGAGAAGAGGAGAGGAAGGCAAGGCCTCTGCCCCCTCCCCCCACACACCCTGCGTGTGGCACCATAAGGTAGGAGACACAGTAACCTGGACATGTCCTATTGTGTGCCCCGGACCCCCTGTGCACGGTAGGTCAGGAGACCTGTGTCCCTGGCCACTTCAGAGATGGGCCCTGATGGACCTGTGCAGGCTAGAGAGGGAAACCCCTGCAACCCAGGGGCTCTTGTAAATTATTAAGTTCAGAGTTGTATGGATTACACTCATTTTGCATCGAAGACATGGATAGAGTGTAGAGACCAATAGGTGAGGTAACATTTCAATATTGGTTTGAAGGCTGAGCTACTTCTCAAATACCTTGTTGGCTTTAATGTCAAAGCTAGCATTTCCATGGTGTTTGCTTGTGGAATTGTCCTTTGCCAACCAAGGATACTGTAGGATTTTAATTTTATGTAGTATGCTGTGTCTTGTTTTGTATCATATGAAGATGTAAAGATGATAGAGGAATGATTTCAGATAGTGGAGTCATAGATGTAAGAATGAGCTTTGTCATAGGTAGGGGTGCATGGAAGCATTTTAGGACATGGAATAAGTGCAGTGTTAGCGCTGGAGAGCGACGGGAGAAATGCCAGAGAAGGAAGAGGTTCTAAGGTGTTGTGTTTGCGACGGATGTCGAGAATTCCAGAAAGTCTTCACCTTATTTGACGGAGAAGGCATATGTTTTCATGGAAACAATGGGGTTTTAGTTATGTTTTTCTCAAACGTTTTGGGGAGAAGCGGTGTGCCTGTGAGGGAGCACAGCCCTGGGAGTGTAGAGGACGCCGAGGCTTGGTGCCATATGGAGGCTGCGGACACTGTGGGCTGTGATTGGGGTCGCCCCGGACCGCACGGTTCCAGGTCACCTTCGGTTCACAGAACAGGATGTCTCAGAGGCGGGGACCCTGCACCGGGGCTCCGGTGGTACGGCTGCAGCGTCCGCACTGGTTCTGCAGAGACTGGTTGAAGGACGAGCCCGTGGGAGGCTGCCTTGCGGAGCGCCGGCCGCGTGGAGCGGAGCAGCTCTTGGAGGCCCGTTGGGCAGTGGTGCGTGATGTACATGATGACAGACACCGGCCCGGGGAGGCGTCTGGATCTGCCTGCCGAGGCGACACCCTGACTGGGAATGGCCTTGGTGGAGAGGGTGCCCCCTCAGTCACGTCCAGGCTGTGAAAGCAAGCTTGACGGTTGTGGCGCCTGACACAGGTGAGCTGTGCTACGAGGGGTGCAGGAGCGGCCCCCAGGAGACCTTGGCATTTTGTCCCCATCTCGACTGTGGCATATCGTGACCTGAGGTGGACAGGTGCACGGACCAGGTGTGCCATCCTCGGCCTCTGAGAGGTCCCTGTCCTCTCGTACCACAGACCCAGGCCACGGGGAAGCGTTCCCGCGCCGGGGTCGGAGGCAGGTGCGCCTGCAGATGGACTGCCTTTAGCTCATGTTGAACCATTTTCCCAGCTGAGAAGGTGCAGAGTGGATGAAGTGAGGGGAGGCTCTTGTGTTCTCCCCTCGAGGGACATCACTGAGCATCTCGCAGTGCTGGTCTGCTGTGTTCTCTGTTAACGTTCCTGACCCTGGGAAGGAACTTTCCCAGACTCGGAAAGAAAGCTCCGGGATAGTGAGTTATTGCCTGATAGGACAGATTGTCGTTACATCTTCTGTCTATGACCTAAATTGAGTCACGCAGTTTTGTTTTTAGAGGTGAACATCCTCCCAACATCCTAACTCTTGCCACTGTTAGCTGTGTGGCTTTGGGCAAGTCACTGAACCTGTCGAGGACAGAGGGAGGGGTGTCAAGGTCCAGTTCCCTCCCCCTCCAAACCCCTGGATCCTTTAGCTCTGTGTGGAGTAAAGATACAGAAGCATCCGTGACACGGGTGGCAGCCGCCATGGTGTTGTGTGGCTCAAGAGGAAGATGCCCAGGCTTGGTTCTAGCTGCCCGGTGACCTTGGGCCATCTCTGAAATGTGGGCAATAGCTACGCGCTGAGAAGACAGAAAGGAGCAAAGCATTTGCACGTGCTTCCGAGGTGCCGTGGAGCCGCACGCTCCTGGGTCCGAGCAGCCGTGTGGCATGCCGGGCAAGCTGCTCCCCCCCCCAAGCCTAAGCACCCCCACTTGGAAGATAGGGATCGTTTCCTCCACTTCAGGTGGTGTGAGGGGCATGGGTGATAGGGTTCCAGGCTCATTCAGAGATGTGTGATGGCGGGGACCTAGAGGAAGCAGGCAGCCTAGCTTGTCCAGAGGCGGAGTGGGCAGCCGTGCAGCCTCGGAAGGCAGACCGCGGCCACATGTCTGCATCCCTCAAATGCAAGCCCTGGAGAACAGGCTGTGGCCGGGGTTGGTGATTTGGAGACCAGGGAGGAGGCTGTTAAAGTTATCTTACTCAGGGGTGGTATGGAGCTGGCCTGGGAACATGGCCACAGAAATGGGGACAGGAGAAGCTGGGTGGCCCCTGGGCAGCTGGAGGACTGTGACACAGAAGTAGGTTGACAGGGAAGAGTGGGCTCTGTTGGAGGCATTGGGTCTCGGGCGGGTGAGGGGCCCCTGCCCTGCTCTCCGTGGGTTTCTGAACTCTTGTGGAGCATCTGCTGTGTTTGAGGCCTGGTGCTAGGCTTGGGCACTGAAAAGTCAGACACTGTTCTGCTTTCAGAGACCTTGCTGTTGGGATCCTATTCTTGTACATTGCTTCCCTGCAGGTTCCTTGGATACCGACTTCTCATCACGTGGACCCTTGTTCACTCTCTTTGTGGCCTCAGAAACTAGTTGCAGACAGAGCATTGACTTTGGTCCTCTACTTTTTTCTGCTGGGCTTCTTGCACCTGCTGCCCCCACCCCCCTACCCCCGGAGAAAGCCCCTGTACCCACCCAGTCTTGTTCATAGTGGTCTTCTCTTTCTGCCTCCGGCCTTCCCACTTCTGTCCTTGCTTGCTTCTCTCTCCCCCTTCACTCATCACTGTTTTTATTGCAATGCTTCTGCACAGGTGGGAGGCCCCCTACCCAGGGACCCACTGTCGCGTTCCCCCACGGTCTCTCTGGTCCTATTTCTTGTTTCTGCTTGAGCTGGTGTGCTTGGATGAGCCTGAAGTGAAGCGCTGAGCCATTCTTGTCTGAAATTTGGGGGATGGACCAGATGGCCTGTTCTCTTTCTACTCTGAAGTTTTGTGATTCTAGTTTACTTTTAAAAAGCATTCAAGGTCTAGAATCATGGTCACCAAACGTTAGAAATGGTTACTTGGGGTGATTGGTTTTCGCTTTTGAACGTTTTGACCTTTCATATGTTTTCTTTATCCTGCTCTCTATCTCTGAGGGTCCTTCCAGCTCAGAAAGCTTCCATTGTGTTTTCCTTCACTGTTCATTCTCCTTGTCTTGGGTCTCACTGGTCCTGTGATCCAGTGAAATCTCACAAGAGCTAGCCAGACATCTGCATTATAGACTTCTCAGAAACATACGTCTGTTCCTTTCAAGTAAGTCCGATACTGCTGTGGGCTGGCAGAGAGGTAAACCTGAGCTGTGATTGTTGTTGGGCTAGTTAGCAAGTTGCTCTTGTTTTGGAAAAAAGAGAGTTAACGAATGTTTCATCAGAAGTTGAAAATGACTCTGACGTGCTCTGTTGTGGGTGGCGCAGAGGTGGACGGCAGCCCTTCCTCAGATAACTCCACCTGAGGGGTTATAGGCTCCAAATCAGCAGGCCTTTCCGGTGCGTAAGAGCCGTGTCCTGAATGGCTGCCGCGACCTGGCCTTGCGTTTGAAGCAGAAGCGTCTGTGAGGCGATGGGAAATGGCCTGAAGCCGGTCATCCCTGCAAATGTGCTTGAAAGTCACCACCTGTTGGAGACATCTTGGGAAGTGCTGTGTTCACTAATTAGGTTATGTCTTGGGTTTGGTTTGGTTTGGTTTGGTGAGGAATGGACCAAGTCAGATGTGTATTGAATACACCCTTAGCCCACCGGGCAGCAGCTTGCCACCTGTTGTGCCTGCGGGCCGGGGGGAGGAGCAGCTGGAGGAAGGGCTGGTGGGGCTGCGACACCCGGAGCTTGACGGTATCTTACTCTATCGGGGCACTGCGGACCATGATTGTCAAGCTCTCGGACAGAGCGCTGGCACTTTCTGCGATGCTAGAAATACTCTGTGCTCACCAGCACGGGAGCCACGAGCTGCACGTGGGCATTGGCCACTAGAAATGTGGCTGGTGTGAATGAGGAACTGGGTTTTTTGTTTTATTGAATTTTAATTCATCAGCATTTACGCCTTGGGTGGTGGCAGCTGAATTGGACAGTGCAGTGGGATAAACAACGATTTTGGGACCCAGTCACGTTGCCTTCTGAAGTCACCAAACTGGTGCACTTTTCCACACAAGAGAATATCCCCCATTTTATGTAGCGGCGTGATTTTTCTGCACGTGTGACCACACATTCTGCTCTCCAATAGCTAACTGATCTAACATAGGTCCGTGGCACGCTCTGGGGGAGGTCCAACACGTGTGTTAGAGCATGGTGACCCTGTCTCCCCCTGTCCCTCGGGCCACCCCTGCCCCATGGCTTGTGTTTTTCCAGGGATGGTCTTTGCAAGCGTATATGGATTAGTGGACTTAAAATGTTTCACTTCCTCTGATTTTCTGTGAAATCCCTGTCTTTCGTCCCTGCTCTGGAGGCAGACCCCTGTCAAGGGGATGAGGGAAGTGTAGCCACGTAGGAGGCCCCTGATTGCCCAGGAAGAGGACCTCCCTCGAAAAGCTCATGATTGGGGCACCTGGGGGGCTCAGTCGTTAAGCATCTGCCTTCGGCTCAGGTCATGATCCTGGGGTCCTGGGATCGAGCCCTGCATTGGGCTCCCTGCTCCTCAGGAAGCCTACTTCTCCCTCTCCCACTCCCCCTGCTTGTGTTCCTGCTCTCGCTGTGTCTCTCTGTCAAATAAATAAAATCTTTAAAAAAAAGAAAAGAAAAGCTCATGATTATCTCACTAGGAAAGCATTTTAACGATAATTTGCATTTGTTTCACTTTTGCTTTTTTTTTTTATTGAAGATTTTACTTATTTGAGAGAGAGAGAGAGCACGCACAAGCGGGGGGAGGGGCAGAGGGAGAGGGAGAAGCAGGCTTCCTTCTGAGCAGGGAGCCCGATGCGGAACTCGATTCCAGGACCCTGGGATCATGACCTGAGCCGAAGGCAGACGCTCAACTGACTGAGCCACCCAGGTGCCCTCACTTTTGCTTTTCAAAACACTTTTATTTTTATGATTTTATTTTTACCACCCTGGCCCCCCCCCCCCAAACTGTTCAAAGTTTGATGATTGCTCACCATGGATGGTCCTGAAGTTCCATAGGATGAAATTCCAGTCATTGCAGGGGTGTGCCCAGCCTTCCCTTCACTCTAAGGAAGGGACCAGATGGGTGGGAAGATTGGGTCACAAAAGGTTTTTATCTGTGACTTTGCCTCTGTTCTCCCAGGAGCATGGAGCTGTCAGTCCGTGGCAGCCCCGCACAGTCCATCCTGCTCTCCCCTCTCAGCATGGCTTCCAAGGGCTCGTCGTGAGATTAGGAACTGATATTTTCAGAGCAGCTGTGAGGTTGTCATTAGATTTTGTTGGTGAAAATTAATCAAGAAAAAGGAGTTCCAAGACCTTTTAAAGATTGTTTTAAAGGCATCAAATGATTCGTGTTCTGAAGTATTGATTATATCTAAGAGAAGGCATTGAAACTCAGATGTTTTCTTGAGTTTGAATTTCAATTTGTTGATTTGAAAAGACAAGATTTATTTCATCCCAAACACGTTGGAGAAAGACACTGTAATATATGATGTGGGTTTTCAGGTCATGGGGGCAAAGGGCTGTCGGCCTCTGGTGGGGACGTGGTGGTCATGCTCCTTCAGTGGGTCTGCAGAGAGCTCGCTCTTCTTTTTCTCCCTGTAAAAAGGTTGGAAAGAGTCATGAGGTCAGGTCGGGATGAGGTCGTTGCCGAATAGCGCTAGCGGGCGTCCCATGGTGGCGCCACCCAGTGGAGGCATGTGCAGTGGGGCCTTCCTGAGCTCTGCTGCCTTCTGGAAGAGGTCACCGTATGGTTCTTTCTTTCCAAGGAGCTGACAGTGGCGGATCATCGTCCGGAAATGGGTCTGGGGCTGTTCCTGCTGCACCTGCGGGGGGCTCTCGCTCCTCTTCCCGGAACTTGGGGTCTTCCAGCGGTGAGAAGGAAGAAGGCAAGAAGGCCCGGCGGCAGTGGGAGTCGTGGAGCACAGAGGATAAGAACACTTTCTTCGAGGGGCTCTATGAGGTGAGCTCTGGGGCCAGGACAGGCGGCCGAAAGTCTCAGTCTCTTTCCACTTCGTCCGTGTTTCTGTTTCTGTTGGCCTCTGCCTTGCTGACCACGTGGCTGCAAGATCTACTAGGTCAGCAGTTCAGTGGGGAGCCCCTCGCGGGCAGCAGGCGTGGGTCCCCAAGGCCCCGGACTCGCCCTCTGACCTTGGCCCTTTATCCCCTCATTGTGACTTCTAAAAGCTGATGCTAGTGAAGTGGCTGTTAGGAGGTGTTCTTGTTTGATTCATTTCTTTCTACTCCCAAGAGTCTACCCGTTGTCTCAGGTACATTCTTTTTTCTCTTTTTTAATGACTTTATTTATTTTTCAGAGAGCATCCGCGCAAGTGAGAGCAGGGGGAGGGGCAGAGAGAGGCAGAGAGAATCTTAAGCAGACTCGTTGCTGAGCGCAGAGCCCCACATGGGACTCAATCTCATGACCCTGAGATCATGACTGGGCTGAAACCATGGGTTGGACACTTAACCTATTGAGCCCTGCAGGCACCCTGAGATACGTTCTTGACTGAAGAGTGGAGCCTGTCTCTGGGCCTTCCCCTTGCAGTTGAGAGGGCTCCTCAGAGGAGTGGCCCCTGATGGGGAGGGACAAGGGGACACTTGCCACATCAGTCAGAGCAGGCAGCTTAACCCCGAGAGATGTCACAGTGGACCTGGGACAGAGTCAAAAGTCCTAAAAGTAGAGAGAAGCTGCTCCCGGATCCCACTGCCCAAAGAAGCACCTGTGCTCCCTACCAGCTGTTTTCACTTCCACGGTTTGCTTTTTCATGTGTTTGTAACTATGGAGAACATACTCCTTTTGTTAATGTCAAATGCACTTTCATGGTAGGTTACAGTTCTTATGCTCAGTATTTTTCTTAGTGCCTATAAATATTCTACTTCAGATGAAAACAACCTGTGGCTTGCATGCTCGCTGCCCATTTTTATAAATAAAGCTTTATTGGGACGCAGCCATGTCCATTCACTTGTATATAGTTTCTGGCCGCTTTTGAGGACAGTGGCAGCTCCAGCAAATACTGAGTGGCCCGAGACATTTGAGTGTTTGCCCTCTAGCCAGTCCTCACTCTCTTTCACCATCCTTGTATCCTTGGTTGTTGTGGTTCCTTCCAGGTTCTGTTGTAAGCGATGCTACACTGAACATCTTTGTGCAGATTCCATATTTTAGACTGCTTCATTGGGCTATAGTGTCAGGAGTAGGTTACTCAGTCAGCGAGCCTGTTCCTTTAATAGTGATAGCAGTGATGGAAAAGTCTTGCCAAGCTTGGCAAACAGGGCTCATAGCAGAAAGGGGCTTTGGAATTGATGCTCTGAAGTGTCCATGAGAGATTAGAAAGGGTGAGGAGCTAGAACTCAATGCTGGTGTCAGAATAGTCCTGTGGCTGCCCTTCTCACTTCAGGGGGCCACCACTTCGGTTCTGCCGTCCCGGTTGGAGGAGGCCCGTCTGTCCGTGTCGACGGACTCCGTCGTCCAGGGAGACCATGAGGTGTATATTTGAGGCTTGTTCCTGTAGGTACAGAGTCCTTCAAGCGAGTTCAGATGTGTTCTCTTTCTTCCCTGTGACAGTTTGAGAGGATAGCCTAGGGGCTGATTTTGTATAGTTACATCCCCAGACTGTGCTTCTTTGAAGTTGGTCAGGCAGAGAAGACTGAAGGCCCCAGGACCGTTGTCACATCGTGCCGCTGATTGATGCTCCCCTGCAAGCTTTGCTGTGGTCCTTCCTGGGGAGATCGCGGCTCTGCGGGGGTCTGGCCACCCGGGTGCAGAATGCAGGCCGGAGCTGTGCTTGTCGATTAAAAGTGGGGGAAGGATTCCCCGTCAGTGACCCACCCTGCCTTTCTTCAGGTAAATTAGTTCGTTCACTTCTCGCTGGGCCAGCCTTCTTGTTCTACATTTTCTGCTAGATAGGTGTTGGAGGTCTCCTGAAATCCTTGATGAACAGTCTCTGACTGTTGTGGTCACTTCCTGCTTTCCACAGTTGGTGCTGTGTAGCCCACATGTGCTGTGTGTGCACTGTGTGCATGTGCGTGCGCGTGTGCGTGCATGTGCGTGCGCACGTTGGGGCGGAGGCATGAGTGCGTACTTTACAGCTGACACTTGGTGTGTCTGCACAAGGCGCAGCGGGACCCTGGCGGGGTCTTGATGGAGGGCTGATGAGCTGGGGGGCTGTGACTGAACAGTGTATGTGAGGTGGGGTATGGGAGCTCAGCACGGGTCTCTGCTCTGCAGTGTATGTGCCGTCATCCCTGCCTTCCGGTGCACACGTCTGATGACCCAGCTCAGCACAGAGAGGCTGTCATGACCTAGAGGGACGGGGCGGGGGACTGGCTGAAGCCCGACTGGATGCAGGAACTCCAACGATGTCATGGAGGCTGTGTCACCCCGCGTGCGGGCGGTGACATGCTGTGCTTACTGCCTCCTTCTTGACAGCGCTCAGAGACGAGAGTGCCACCCCCACCACCCACTCCAGCTGGGACAGGTCTGGGAAGACTCAGATGGGCCAGGCCTGTCCCACACTTCCTGTGGCCAGGGGTGTGGGTTGTGGCCCCCATGACAGGGAGCTGGTGGGGCGGCCAGCAGGGCGAGTGCCTGTAGTGATGTCATCCTTGACACCCTCTTACTCTGTTTCGAGTAAGCCAGTCACCGACTTTCGTTTTCCTTCTTCTGTCTGTGGTTCCTGCCCTACAGCCGCATAGCCAGCATCCTGTGCTTACTTCTCACCGCGTAGATAATTGCTAAAGGTTCATCTGCATCCAGAGCACCACAGGAGTGCTAGGATGCAAAGAAGTCCCCCTTAAGGGTTGACAGCCTGATTAGGGAAATGCAGCAGGAACATAAAAGGTGGCGCAGTCAGGAAGCCTGTGCTAACAAATGCCACAAGAATTCAGAAGGCAGCATAGTCTGAGAGTCACCAGACCCAGATTCTGGTCCCAGGCTGGCGAGCGCGCACCTGTCTGGGTTTGCTGCCCTGCTGCACAGGGGAGCTGAGGGACGGAGAGGCTGTCTGGGCTTGCTCCATCATGGTTCTGATCAGGGGCTGAGGGGGGACCTGTGGGGGAGGGCGCACCCAGAGGAGGGCATTCAAGATACCTTTTTATGTTCTTTATTTTTATAACAGTGAAGAAGCTTTAATTCTTAGATTTCTTATACTTTAACTTTTCATTTTAAAACCATTTCAGACTTAGAAAAAGTTGCAGAAAAAGTACAAAGAATTCCATGTGCCCTTTCCTGATGTTCACATAATGTCACTGTTACCAGCACAATGAGGAGATTCGACGTGGATACTGTAGCATTTACTGACCTGTGGGCCTTACTCAGGTTTAGCTGGTGTTCCCACTGATGTCATTTCTAGATCAGGGTTCCACATTGCATTCAGTGGTCATGACTCCTGAGCCCTCCACACGCAGACAGGCCCTCAGTCTCTGCCTCCTTTCTTCCGTCTCTCAAGACCTTGACGCTTTTTTTTTTTTAAATTCAAATTCAGTTTAGTTAACCTGTACTGTATTACTAGTTTCAGGAGTAGAAGTTAGTGATGTATCATTTGCATATGACACCCAGTGCTCATTCCGTCGTGTGTCTTCCTTAATGCCCACCACCCAGTTACCCCATCCCCCCCACCTCCCCTCCAGCAACCCTCAGTCTGTTTCCTAGAGTTAAGAGTCTCTTATAGTTTACCTCCATCTCTGATTTCATCTTATTTTTCCTTTCCTCCCCCTACATTTATCTGTTTTCTTAAATTCCACATGTGAGTGAAATCATATAATTGTCTTTCTCTGACTGACTTATTTTGCTTAGCATAATACCCTCTAGTTCTATCCATGGCATTGCAAATGGCAAGATTTTGTTCTTTTTGATGGCTGCGTAATATTTCATTGTATATATAGATCACATCTTCTTTATCCATTCATCTGTTGATGGACATCTGGGCTCTTTCCGTAGTTTTGATATTGTGGACATTGCTGCTATGAACATTGGGGTGCATGTACCCCTTCGGATCACTACATTTGTATCTTTGGGGTAAATACCCAGTAGTGCAATTGCTGGGTCATAGGGTAGCTCTGTTTTTATTATTATTTTTTTTTTTTAGTTTTTTTAAAGATTTCATTTATCTATTTGACGCAGAGAGACAGCGAGAGAGGGAACACAAACGGGGGAGTGGGAGAGGAAGAAGCAGGCTTCCCGCCAAGCAGGGAGCCTGATGTGGGACTTGATCCCAGGACCCCGGGACCATGACCCAAGCTTAAGGCAGATGCTTAACAACTGAGCCACCCAGGCGGCCGGGTAGCTCTATTTTTAATACTGTTTTCCAGAGTGGCTGCATCAGCTTGCATTCCCACCAACAGTGTAAGAGGGTTCCCCTTTGTCCGCATCTTCGACAACATCTGTTGTTTTCTGGGTTGTTAATTTTAACCATTCTGACAGGTGTGAGGTGGTATCATTGTGGTTTTGATTTGTATTTTCCTGATGCCGAGTGATTTTGAGCATTTTTTCACGTAAGACCCTGACATTTTTGAAGATTCCTGGTCTGTTAGGTTGTGGAATGCCGTCAGTGTGGGCATCTCTGAGGTTACCTCATAATTAAATGTACATTTTGCATTTTTGTCAAGAATCCCACAGGAGTGCCAGGCTGTCCTGGGTGCGTCCTGTCCAGAGCGCGTGATGTGCTCCATCCTGTCTGGTGGTATGAACCTTGATTATTGCATTCAGGTGGCACCTGCTGGGTCCTGTACCAACTAGTCTTTTTTTTTTTTTTTCCCTTTTTACTTTGAGACTATGTAAATATCCTGTTTTTCATTTCTTTCTCCACTAACTTTAGCAACCATGCCACTTTTTACCTGAAATAACTATGATTACACTGTTTGCCTAATGATGATTTTCTGACCATTCTTTTTTCTACATTTATTAGAGATCTCGTGCAAGAAAAAGCTCTCCCTTCTCCCCCCATTTAGGTACGAATGCAGTGATTTATTTTTATCTGTGTGGACTCAAGGACATGTAGCCTATTCTATGTCACAATCCGTTCCTATCCCTGTTGGTTTTGTTGCCCAAATTGTTGCAGGTTTGGGAGCCTCTTCAGGTTGGCTCCTGTCATGCTCAAGCACTTGCATACGTTCCAGCACAGCAAGATACTCCAGACTCACTGGTACTTTCCCTGCTCCCATCTCTTCAAGGCACCCTGGTTCCTTCTGGGAAGTGGGATTTAGAAGCCAAGAAAGGGGTGCTGGGGGTGCTTGTGCTGCTGGTCTGCTGGTCTGTTGTCACCTCTGGGCCCTCCCCAGGACTTCTGTCTTGGCTTCGATGAAGTATCAGAAGCTCCCACACAGCGCTGGTGGTGACTGTTCTCTGGAACACCACTTCCATTCTGAAAATGCCAGAAAATCTCAGTTCCTATGAGGAGATGTTGAAGGAAGGGATGGCCCATAGATGTGTGGTTCTCTTACTAAGTGTTCATATTTGCTGTCCCTGTGAATATAGGTTAGGTTTCGTTTGGTCGAAGCAGTGAGGATGTTTCTGAATAGTTGACGTATTGTTTTGAGGCCAGGTATAGAGCACCCTCAGCTCCTCTGTCCTTGTAGTCTGTGTTCTGTGTTCCCATGATTGTCTTCACCGAGCGGTCTTCTTTCGTGGTCTCTCGGCCCTTCCGTCTGAGGGATGAGTATTGTGCTCTCCTACTCCAGGGCTCTTTCCTCTTTGGTCTCCTATCCCTGAGTTTCCACTGCTGCTTTGTTAATTATTTGAGTTAAAACCTGAGGTTCTAGGGAGGTGAGGGTTGAATTTCATATACAAAGAAGAGCCGTGAAGGACGTTTGCTTGACCACAGTGGTCTCCTTTTCCCTTTCTCCTTTCTCGGGAAGTGTCTGTGTTGTGCAGGAGACTGCCTCATTGTAACCTCTGTGCTTTTAATGTGGACTTCATTTCTAGCATGGGAAAGACTTTGAAGCCATTCAGAACAACATTGCCCTCAAGTACAAGAAGAAAGGCAAACCAGCAAGCATGGTGAAGAACAAAGAGCAGGTTCGGCATTTCTACTACCGCACGTGGCACAAGATCACCAAGTACATTGACTTTGATAACGGTGAGTGTGCTTGGGCACAGTTGGCTGCTGGTCAGGAGCTGGTTCCCACAAACCACAAGACACACCCTCTGGCATTGTTCTCACCTGGCCACATGGCCAGGGATACCGTGCCTCGTGGCGCTTTGGCTGATGGTACGCCCGGGCACCGTCGGTTAAGCTGAATGGTGAGGAAGCTGTGTGTATTTATAAGGTCCCTGGGTGCCTGGGCGTCTTGGTCCCTGGCTCGCTCTGGTCCCGTGTCCCGTGCTGGGAGGCTAGGGCCCCCCGGTTGACCAGGAGAGGCGGGCCACGGGTGCGGGCCGGCCAGAATCGGACCCCCTCGGTGCCCGCCCTTCTTTCCCAAGTGGGGGCTCCTTGGGGTGAGGGTGGGGTACGGCTGGTATGTGGTGGGCCAGCGGGGAGGGCTAGCTTTCTCAGGGCTCTTGTCTGCGTTTGAAGCCAGGCTCGAGTAGTCCTGTGTTCGGTTCACATGTCTGGGTCAGCACTCAGAGCGGCCTTTCCGACCAGCCTCTTTGCCCTAGGGGAGGTGTGGCTACCTCCTGTCTTCACGTGTCATGCCTGCCTCTCCGTCATCAATTCACCTTTCTTGATGTTGCTCTTCGTTTCTATAGCTTCACTCATAGCTCGGTCATTCCGGACATTTGCTTCTACCAACTTCACTCATTTCTGACTCTCCTGTTAAAATAGTCTAAGTTCTGATGTAGAACAGCTGTGGTGGCTATGGTCTGTCACTCGCGCTTTGAATCTTTGCCGCCGTGAGCCCTTGGTGTCAGCCCTGATGGATGACCTCCCGTGTGTCCCGTGGGCATACTCTCGGCCCATTTGGGGAGTCTCGGCCATGCGTGTGCCAGCGACCCCCCAGGCTGACCCATCCAACTCTCCTCCCTGGCTCTCCCACGGGTCAGCATTCCGGGACATGGGGTTCCTCCTCTGGCCTGACAAAGGCCCAGAGAGCACGATTCAAGCAGTCTCCTTCTGTAAAGGGTCAGATGGTAAATATTTTGGGCTTTGGGGTTTGCAGTCTATCGAAGATGTTTGTAGACAAAAAGTAAGCAGGTGTGTGTTGCTGTGTTCCAGAAACAGTTCCTTCACAAAAAGAGGCTATTGGCTGTGTTTGGCCTGTGAGCTATAGTTTGCTGACCCCTGCCCTAGAAAAATCCTTCCTCGCTGCCACTGGCCAGTGTGGGAGCCCTTGGGGATGGAGCACCCAACCTCCAGACGGTCACAGTTGTTACCTGACCCTGTCACCTGAATATACTTACCTCCGAATCTCCGTGGACATCTGTCACCAGTCTTGTTGGTTGTACCTCAGAGCTTTTCGGGTCTGTCCTCGCCGCCTGGTCCCTGTTGGTCCTGTTCCAGATCATCGCTGTTCTCCCATGGCCCAGTCCCACCGTTCCAAAGCTGCCCCTCACATCACAAGATCCCCACCAGGTGTGCCTCCTCCGGGCTGCCCCCTGCCTCAGCCCCTCCCGCAGCCCCGCCAGGTGCTCTCATGCTGACCTGCGGGCCGGCGGGAGTGGGGTCTCCACCATCCTGGTACCTGCACTCCTGCTCACCTTCCCAGACCGAGCGCCTGTGCTGTTCTCCTGGAAATTCCTCCCTGAATCCTTCCCTGCCCCTCCTGCTCTCTGCGTGTGGGCCGGCTCTGTGCCTGTGGCTGAGGACGTCCCCCGCAGGGCAGACGAGAAAACCCAGGCACAGCCATGCAGGCCCTCACCTGCGCCCACCGAGACGGTCAGTGGGGGAGCCGAGACCCCCCCTTCTTCCCAGACGCCCTCCGCCATGTGCTCAGCGCAGATCCTCATCCCTCCCACGAGCGCCAGCTTGCAGGCCACTTTTCACGCCCCTGTGGGGTTTCTCTCTGCTTCCTGTTGAGTGTCCTTTTGTTGAGTGATGTCACTACAGGTGAATAAGTTTTTACTTTTCCTTTTGGACCGGCAGGTCACTTCTGGTGGTTTTAAATAATGCGCTTGTGGACATCCCTGTTCACAGGGCACTTTCCTTCAGAAGCACTTTCTTCAGGTAAATTACAGGATTGAGATCAGTTTAGTTGCGTCTCATCGTGAGCGTCTCGTTGTGAGGGCTAATTGTCCTCTCTGAGGATGAGCATCAGGCCTGCTGGCCTGTCGAGCACACCCCACCCGTGGTCAGTCTTTCTCCACGGCAGGACCCCGTGTGCAGTGCCTTCATTCTGCTGAGTTTATGGCCCCACCGAGCTGCTCTCTGGCCAGCACGATGCTCTTGTTTCCACGAGTCCTTTCCAGGTCCCTTTCCGGCTTGAGCACCTTCACTGGATACCTCGAGCGGTGTCCTTCCAGGTCCTTGCAGGGGACACGTGTCTCAGTGTTTGTGACACATAATTGAAGCCACCTGGGAGGAGGGAGGGCTCAGCACCCCAAGCCAGTCCCTCCAGTTGCAGGGGCCTCCAGCCCAACCTGGTGCCTTCATGGGGAAAGTAGATCAGGAAAGAACAGTGGTTCCAGCACCTTGGGACGGCATATCCGTTGACGTGGATTGCCATTCTTTCTGGAGACCTGTGGAAATGGGCTGTTGATTGCCACGCTTTGGGGACCATCCCTAGGTCATACTTGGCAGATCTTTTGCTGATACTCTGTTGTTTATTGGCTTTCGGGGTTCCTATGAGCATTAACAGAAGATTCTCTGCTGGCCTGGGTGTGTGGCAGCCAGTCAGCCACGTTTTGTTCTTTACCAGAGTGTCACCATGCCGTCCATGTACCTGCTGGCTGTGCGTGTCTTTAGTTGACCATGCTTTTCAGATCACGAGTTTATTTGAAAACATCAACACTGGTCCAGATCCTGACGAATCTAAGACTTAATAACATCTGTGGTCTTCACAAACCCCTTCCCTGCCTTCCGCAGTGGCCCATGTCCCCGCTGTCCTTCACCTGACCTGTGCGCTTCTTGGTGGCTCAGCAGGTTTAGCGTCTGCCTTCGGCTCAGGTCATGATCCCGGGGTCCTGGGATTGAGCTCCATGTCGGGCGTCCTGCTTGGCGGGGAGTCTGCTTGAGGATTCCCTCTCGCCCTCTGTCCCTTCTCCTACATTCCCCTCCTCCACTCCAATACATAAATAACATCTTTAAAAAAAAAAAACAGTGATCCCATGAGAAGAGCTTTCTTTCTGTTGAGCTGATGGTTCCAACAAAGTTACTTTTTTTTTTAAGGTTTTTATTTATTTGTCAGAGAGAGAGAGAGGGAACACAAGCAGAGGGAGTGGGAGAGGGAGAAGCAGGCTCTCTGCCGAGCAGGGAGACCGACGTGGGGCTCGATTCCAGGACCCTGGGATCATGACCTGAGCCGAAGGCAGACGCTTAACGACTGAGCCATCCAGGCGCCCCTCCACCAAGGTTTCTAGCTGGTCCTGGTGATCTCTCCACGTTGGTGGCAGCCAGGTGACCACATTAAGCCTGAGGGCTGCCTGCCCTTTGTGGTGTGCTGGCAGTTACCTCAGGGTTTGGCACTGCCCAGCCACCTTCCCCTCCTCAGCCCCTGGCAAGCTCGGATCCACTTCATGTCTCTGCGGGTTTGCCTGTTCTGGACATTTCATAGCAACAGTATCAGTGTATGGCCTCTACCTGAGCACCGTGTCTTCTCAGTTCATCCACTTCGTGGCAGATGCTAGAACTCTGTTCCCTCGCATGGCCGATACCATCCCACTGTGTGTTCCGTGCTTGTTTATCCACTTCCTAGCCGTCTCAAAGTGTCCTGAGCAGCGGTCCCCCATGAGAGTCCTGACGAGGCCTTGGTCTTTCTCTGAAGAACCTTCAGGAGCGGTTGGTGGATGTTAGTGGAGTCCCAGGCTCCTGGCAGCCTATGTGAGGTTCAGAACCTTCAGTTTAGATCATTCGTTCAATGATCTAGTTTTCCGCTTACTAATGTATTTTTGTTTTCCTTTCCTGGTGACTTAATCACAAGCACTGAGTGTTAGGAGTTTGAAAAGAGCTCTCTGAGGAGAAGCCAGAGAGAGCCATTGTGAGGACAGTGGAGGGACAGGCTGCCTGGGTCACTGCTCTGTGAGGTGGTGGGGATGGCACCAGACTGTGCTGGGCCCGGGCTGGCAGATCACACACAGGTTTGGCTTCAGGTAACCTGGAACTCAAAGCAACTCGGTCTTAAGCACAGAAAGATTTGTTCTTTCATGTCCAAGACCGCAGGGAGATGGTCCAGGGCGGGCATCGGGGACCAGGTCTGCCCTGTTTCTGCTCTGCCGTCCCCTGCATGTTTGTGTCCAGGACGGCTCCAGGCAGCAGCTCTGCAGGGAAGAGGGGTGAGCCAGAGGGCCACATTCGTCCTGAGTCAGTCTTCAGTCATGTCAGGAGCTTCTGGAAGTCTCGGGCTCACACCAAAGGCCAGTGGCCCCGTCTAGCCCCAGGGCAGGCTGGGACGTGTACTGTCTGACCTGGATGCGTTGCTTCTCGAATGAAGTGGGTCTTTTGCTGAGGAGCAGGGGGAGAGTGGGTATCGGTACTTGCAGTGGTGGGGGGCTGCATTTCCTCTTCCGTCTGGCCCCAAGCCCCGGGCCACTGGTCAGTGGTCAGATGGCCCGACAGGTCAGCTTCCTCGGTCCCGGGGCCGCTGGCCTCATATGGAGCTCGGGTGGGTCTGTGTGTGCAGAGACAGATGCTGTCACCCCACCTCTGCCTCCGTGGAAGCTGGCCATGCGGCCATCCCAGTCTCTCCCCCTGCTGTGAGGACTCACTTCCTAGCCCCTCCCCAGTCTCTCTGTCTGACTTCTTATCTTATTTTGTAAATTTGAAAACCAGCCCCTTGTTCCCATGTGCGCCTCACTCGTTTCCCCAGGGTTGACGTCCTGGGGGACCAGCGTGCAGTGGTCGAAACTGCAGATGAGGGGCATGAATGTCCCCCATGCTGGTCCTGTGCCATGAGCTGGCCAACCCCGGCATGGGTGTCTTCCCATCGTAACGCATGATCCTGTCTCCATCTTTCAGTGTTCTCCCGCGGGCTGAAGAAGTCGTCCCAGGAGCTGTACGGTCTGATCTGCTATGGCGAGCTGCGGAAGAAGGTCGGGGGCTGTGAGTATGGGACGCCAGGGGTCCCTGCGCTGCTTGCGGCCCCCCACCGGCAGGGCCTGCCCTCCTGTCACCATTGGTCTGTGACGCCAGGGCTCTTTTCCTTCTGACTAGAATCTTGAAGACATTTTGGGATGCAGTGGGTTGAAGAGCACCCTGGCCTCCACATACCTGCACCTTCACTTAGACTTACATGTTGCTGACACTGGTCACTTCGGAGCGCCCCCACCCCACGCATGAACTTTTTCTTGCTTGGCATCCTAGCAGGGCCCTGACCCTTCATCCTGTGTCCCCTGAGCTCAGGCACGTTGTCCTGCGTGCCCACAATCCTGTTATCAAACAGGTGCCACGGTCTTACCGAGTCCCTGTCTGTGTTCCCAGAACACCCAACACCGAGTCCAGTCACACCGGTCGGGGCGCCGGCCGGGGCGCGGGTTGGGGATGTGGTCCTGCTTGTACCTGTGGCCCCCCTTGGAGCTGTTGATGGGAACAGCCTCGCCTTTGGTCTTGCACGACACTGGTACTTAGAAGGGTCTGGGCCCCTCCCCGTAGGTCCCTCTGCTTGTCTCCTTGTAACCAGATTCTCATTAGACGTAGGGGTGCTCTGGCCTTCCGGGGGCCCTGAGCGTCCAGTGGCCAGCCCCGCCTCCTCGTGCGGCCCCAGTCGAGGGGCATCCTTGTGTCTGCAGGAGCCACTGGCCACCCTCCCACGGTGGAAGGGTGCTTACCCAGAGGGCCACTCCAGAGGCCCAGTGAGACCATGTGAGAAGGTCGGAAGCCATCTCCTCCCTGGTCACCCAGCACGCCACCATTCAGGGGGCGGCGGGGCGGGGGTGTGGAAGCAGCAGAGGGACAGGGAGGATGGGTGTCCGTGGTTCGTGGACTGTGCTGCACACACCCGCCTAAAAACCAGACAGGCGGCCTGGCTCCCTGACCCCATCCTCCCCGTGGTCTGAGCACTTTGTCACCCGCTGGCTTGTCCTGGGGTGCTCCCGAATGTGCTGTACGGGGCACCGACTGCTCCCGGCCACTGCTGTGGTGGCCCCTCCTTCGTCCCTGCCACGTCCAGGTCTCAGCCCGCGCTCCCCCAGCCCATCTGAGTCCTTGCGAGGGTGGCCTGGCTCCCTTACCTTGGGTGGCTTACTGTCGCCCACCTTCCCTCCCCGGGCAGCCCTGGGACTCCGGCCCCAAGGGCCTTTGTGCTGGGACCTCTGCCCCTCTTCCTGCTGCCCTGCAGCTCAGCTGACCCCATCCTGCTGGTGACATCTCCCCAGTCTCTCTTGGCCCAGCCGCACGTCACATGTTCTCTCGCCCACGCACGTGCACACACCCCTGAGGTCCCACCTGAGCTCTTAGTGCCCTCCACCCCCGTGGGGCTTGTCCGCCTGAGCCCTGCCTGTCCCCCACCCATGGATCCACTCACTGGAATGCTGCTGTGTCGTTTTGTGAATCTTCGCAGGGAAGGGGCAGGCTTCGAGGGGCAGCCTTCAGCAGAGTGCCGTGGGTGCTGTGGCCTCTCATGACTGCTTGTGGGTAGGCGTTTCTGGGCTGTGCAGAAATTGTGGTCAGAGCATGCTTTTATTTAAGTCGCCTTTCCTAACGGAGGTCTCTGGACACATGTGAGTCCTGAAACAGTGGACATCCCTGAGACTCGGACACTTGCACCATGCGTCCAGCGTCAGGGCCGTTGCTGCACTGGGTGGCGTCCCTGGGGCTGAGGAGGCTCCGTTTTGATGAGAACAAGTGTCCGTACAAGGCTCCTTGGCTATTAGGTGGCAGGTTTGCCCTCAGGACTGAGTCTTACACCCACAGCTTATTCCTCTTGCCACCGCGGCCCGGTATGGTGCAGCCCGGTGTAGGGATGGGGTGCGGGGAGACAGCAGCCGTCTCCAGTCCTCACCTGTGTGTTCAGGCGGCTTTTCTCTAAAGGCTGGTTCCTTGGATGGTGCCCATCGCATGACTCAAACCCTCTAGTTGCAACGTCTCCACCCCCCAGGCCTTCGGTCTGCCAGGCACAGGACCGACAGGCTCTTCCCTCTCTTTTGCCCGTTACTTTCTGCTTCCCCTTTGATGTCTGCTCACATGCGCAAGGATCTCAGGACAGGCTGGCCTCCGGGCGGCGTGCTTGGCCCCGCAGACCCTGCCTCCCCACGGGAATGTCTGCTGCACAGCACCCACGCTGCTGTGGCCTGTGCGCGTCTGGGGCAGGTCAGCGAGCGAGGCTGTGTGCCTGCTGCTCCCCTTTCTGTCCCGGAGGCCCATCTCTGTCTGGGCGGCGGCCCTGCAGCCTGCGGGACTTGCCTTGCGGTTTCTTGTCTTGTGTGTCTCTCAGATGCTTCATATGTAAAGCCTTACATTGTCTTCATTCTCTAAAGGTGTTTTTGCGGGACGTAGAGCTCTGATTCAGTGGTTTTTCCTTTCTTCACTGTAAACGTGTTGCTCCCGCCTCTCCGGCCTGCGCGGTTTCTGGGGAGAGGCCGCTGGCTGTTGTGTCTTCGTTCCTCCGGAAGGAATGCATTACTTTCCTCTTTTGCTTTGAGGATTTTGTCCTTGTCTTGGTTTTCCGCCTGGCTGTGTGTTTGTGGCTTGTTGTTTCTTCCCCCAGAAGTATAGAAGAGTTTAAAGAATTTTGCAGTGACCCCCAAACATCCACCACGTACCAGGTTACTCAGTTTTCTTGCACATGTAATTTTTTTTTCTTGCACATCTTGAGGACAGCACTAACACTGGGAGGGGGCAGAGGAACATGGCATCAGCTCCAGTGAAGGCGCAGGGTCTTGGTTCGTCATCCACCCACCCTGGGAACCCGGGGATCCAGAGCAGACCTCGGCAGGCCCACAGATAGCATGAGCCCAGCAGGAGAAGCATGCGTGGTGGTGACCCTGAGGGGAATCTCTGAGCTCTGCGGCTAGGGAGGGGTGGAGGCTCAGCGTGGCGGGGGACGGGGAGGGATCAGCTGTGCGGAGGCAGGTAGCAGTTCCCCTGAGAAAGTCCGGGTGCATGGAGAGGACGCGCAGGTGGGGACAGCGCCCTCAGCCCAGGCTTTGCGGGAGGAGCTACAGCTGAAGGAGGGGTTGTGTTCTGGAAGACCTCACATCTTCTATAAAGGAGGTGTGATGTTTGCTTCCTACATTGAAGATAATTATCTGATAGCAACCTGGGAATCTTCACCGGTTTTGTTCCTAAGAGCTTCACGGTCACACTTATTTGCTTTTCCATTTGAAGGTATGGATGACAAGAACGCGACGAAGTTGAATGAGCTCATTCAGGCCGGGTAAGTGGGGCTTGCCTATGGAGCACACTCTTGCTTTGGGGCACTTGGGGGCTTCTCTGAAACCCAGATCTGGAGGCTCGTGGTTCTCTTCCCTTTTCTCAACGAGGTCCGTAAGGTGCCGAACTCCCCAGAGTTCAAGCAGATTGCCGCTCGGAGCCCTGGGAGAGCAGGGGGACTGCACCCAGGCTGCTCCCCATCTCCTTCTTCCCATGGGTCCCCTGGCGGGGTGGCAGCACCCACTCAGCCCTCGCCGCCTCTCGTTCCCGCCCCATCCCCACCCCCTCCTCTGCCAGAGCAGGCCCTCGCTCCCGCCTTCCTGTTGCCCTTCTGGTCCTGTTCCTGCGCTGCGCCCACCGAGGCTCCGCGCCCCTTGAGGCAAGGCCGGGTGTGACGCCGTCTGCCGTCGAGGTTCTCCCGCTTGCTCTGCCCCGACCGCAGTGACCGTTCCTGTGGCAGAGATGGCCTGTGACGTGTGCCTTGTGCCCCATTCTTCTATTGTCCCAATGGAACTTTGGTTTGCCCACTGGCCCCCATTTCAGAGTTGGTCCTCGAGGCCTCCTTCACCCTGTCAGCCTCTCTAGTTGGTCCCCGGCCTCCCACCAGGTGTCTTGACTCTGGGCGTGGCTCTCCAGCCCTGTAATCGCCCTCTCTTCTCTCCTCCCACCCCCCTCTTGGGACTGTCCCAATGCCGTACTTAGCTTTGCGCCCCTCTGTGCTCTCCTTGGGCTGTGTGAACGCTCCCCAGGGTCTCTGTTACCTTTTCTGGGTGAGGGATCCCAGATCTAACTTGTCCCCCATTTCTGGCCCTGATTTAGAAATCCTGTTACGTCATAGACCTCTGCTATGTCCCAGCTGGAAGCCTTCAGCAGCTCTTCCTGGGAAGGCCCCCTGACCTCACACTCTCAGGGTCCCTCTTGGCCATGTCCCGCTCCTCTCCCCCGTCAGCCCTCTGCTGTTCTTGTTTGGTCCCCCAGCCACGCTGCTGCACTGCCCGGACCTTCCCCTATTCCACAGTCTGCAGGTTCTGTGTGTGCGGCCTTCTCCCCCGCTCCCCTCCGGCGTGGCCCTCGTTGATGGCTGCCATGTCCCTCCCATCCGTCTCACCAGAGCTCATGTACTCTCCCCGGATCTCTGCTCCTTGTCTTAGATGGACCCACCGGCCCTCCCCAGGCCCCTCCTGGTGGAAGGCTAGTTGGCCTCTGCGACGTCTGCAGGGCATGGCCTTCTTGCATCTCTGGTCGCTTTTCTTCCTCAGCCTTGTGTTGGATGGCCTGCACACCCCCGTCCCTCAGGCATGAGCTCCTGACAGCTGGGGCTGGCTGTGTGGTTTCTGCTCTGGCTCCGTCCACCGTCCTCCCTTACAGATGCTCCTGTTGGGTTCCCGGGATTGACTTCTGTGAACTGCCCCCGTTTGGAAGCAGGTGTGGTGGTAATGAGGATGCGTGTATCAGCGCCATGTGAAAAGAGCAGTGATTCACCCCATCTGCAGGGGAGCAGGCAGCCTTCACCACTGTGTCTTTGGGCAGGTGGAGCCTCCTGGAGGTGTGTGGATAAGCTCAAGAGCGAGTGACTCGTCACGGCACCCTGCCCCCCACTCACCTGTTGCAGCCTCAGCGTCTTGCCTTCTTCCCACCCTCACACAGCCCTGCGGCTTTGGGGTCGAAGCTGAGTTTGTGGGCTCTCTGGGTGACGTGTGTGCCTCTGGGGCAACTTTGTAGAGAAGGTGGAGGGTCCTTGGCGGAAGCGGTTTCTGGCGTTAGTGTCTCCCCCACTGGCGGGAGAGCTGCCCCATGAGTTGGAGGGCTTTCCCTGGATGCGATTTGGGGGGATGTCTTCTTCGCCTTTTATTTCACTTGCCCCAGACTGGTTCTTTGTGCTCAAGGGCGTCGGGGACTGGTTTGATGGAAAAACTGTGAGTTTGCTTGGCTTTGTCTTAGTCTCATTGTGAGAGGCAGCACAGAGAGGAGGTGGCCTCCTGGGTTTCTGGAAGGACACGTGGGTCTGTCTCACGGTTGATCAGGTGTAGGGAAGGTATGTTGGTAAGTGTGAAAGTGTTCTCATGGTTGGTTTTAGGGGCTGGCAGAGATTGGAGAGGCCCTGAGCTGGGGGTCAAAGGGACGCGTAAACTCCCGCATACCGCCACGTCCCCACAGTCTCAGCGAGGAGCCATCCTAGTAAAGCCCGGAAGCGACGTGACTGTTAGGATGGTTCTGAACAAGCAAGGATCCGGGAGGACCATCTACATCTCCTGTTTGCTTTGAATATTTAGTACTGTGCTATTGGGATATCCCATGACCAGTAAACATCCATGTGTCTGGACCGATAGGATCAGCGATCGGGTGACTGTGTGGGGGACCAGAAAGAACGTTCCCGTGCCACATTCCCCACAGTTTGTGTAGACACCCAGCCTGCAATAACTCCTCTGTCCCTCGGCTGTGGGCTGCGCACAGGGACTTCTGAAGAGGGCTACGTGGGGAGGCAGGAAGGGGCCAGACAGACGTGACCTCAGCCCCACAGCATCAAAGTCGAGGCCAACAGGGGGCAGGTCTGGTTGAGAGCGTGGGGAGGCGTCTGTTCTCCCAACACGAATCCACAGACATGGGGTTGCAGCCAGAGTCACGTTGCAGCTCTTTCCCTGGCTGCCCTGGCGTGTAACAGCCGTGCTGGAGAGCTCACAGGGCCTACGTGCCCGCTCTCCAGACCCCCCCCAGATCATGAAGGGGGGTAAGTGTTACCGCTTGTGCCACCTTGCGTGGCTCAGGGTAAGGAGGAAGGCCGACGGGAGTGGTATCGTTTCTCACAATCATGGGTGGAGAGGTCTCAGAGCATCGTCCGCAAAGGTGTTTGCAAACAGTGGGAGCGCAGTGTGAGTGTCCTCTGACCCCACAGTGCCACTTCTGGGAGGCCATTAGGCCAGTGGCGAGCCACCTTTGTAAGGGTGCACATCCCAGTGTCACTCATGCTGGCAGGACGTGCACAGAGAGAAGCCTGTTCCTGGCGGGATGTGGGGGTTCTGCTCTCTTTGGAAGCGAGACAGGGTGTGTGTGTGTGGCCGCGTGGCCACAGCGGGGAGGCTCAGTGCGTAGCTCCCGCCTCACACCAGGGCTCTCTGGGGGTGGCAGGCACGCGGGGCACCCCCGTTCTTCACACCGATCTTCTGTTATTTGAGTATCTAATGAGTGTGCTTTTGTCCTGTTAGAGGAGTTCCATACTGGGAAAGGGCATTCTTTTTTATTAGCTTTAAGTTGCTGTGACCACGTTTGCCCTGTGCAGCGTTATTTATGAAAACGCGTGTTATCTGTATTCCTGGCAGCAGAAATACACTTGTGGCTTAAGTCTTGGGGCCTCATGACGAGTGGGTGCTGTCGCTGCCTGGAGGCAAAACTGTGTAGGAGCCCTTGGAGGGTCGTGGGGTGAGGGAGACGCCAGTGCCGGCCCTGAGACCTCAGGCGCGGGACAGCTGGAAGTCAGCTCCAGCACAGAGCCTGGGGCGGGCTCGAGAGGTGTCCACACAAAGGCTGGGCGCCTTGGGCTCCTGCTTCCCTGCTCCTTCCTCCGGCCTCGTGTCTGTCGCGGGCAGGGGCCAACCCTCATGTCTGTCGCGGGCTGGGAGCTCATGTCTGTCACGGGCTGGGGGCTCATGTCTGTCGCGGGTCGGCCCTCATGTCTGTCGTGGGCTGGGGGCCCGCCCTCATGTCTGTCGTGGGCTGGGGGATCATGTCTGTCACGGGCTGGGGGCCGGCCCTCCTGTCTGTCGCGGGCTGGGGGCTGGCCCTCATGTCTGTCGCGGGCTGGGGGCTCATGTCTGTCGCGGGCTGGGGGCCGGCCCTCATGTCTGTCGCGGGCTGGGGGCTCGGGACAGTCGCCGAGACGCAGCCATGGGCGCAGGCTGCGCACCCCTCTGGGACTAGGGTTTCTGACTGCCGTAGCCCTCTGCCGCCCCACCCAGGACACTCCCTCCCTTGACCGGGTTGCAGGCTCTTCCTCGGATGCCGCCCCAGCCCTGAGCCTTCACAGAGTCTGTGAGTCGTGTGTCTGTCGCGTGTGACCGGGCAGCCCGGCACTCCCTCGGGCGCTGTGAGCGCTGACCTGCCAGGCCTCGGACCAGCCCATAGCTCCAGGATGGCCGGGGGCCGGGGCCTGGTCAGTTGGGACTCCAGGGAGCCCCCTCCCAGACCAGGTGGAGAAGCACGGTGACGCCGTGTGCAGGCCACTCCTGTGTCTGCTTTGACCAGTGCGATTGAGAAGCACGGTGGTTACTCTTCCAGTTTTCCAGAAAAATTCATCGTGAAAAAGTTCAAGTGTCAGAAAGGTAGAAACAGCAGTATAACAGACCCGATCTCCCCTTCACCTGGATTTACCAAGGGAGGAGCCACCCGAAGTTGGTGCTCATGTGCACCAGTTCTGGGGGCTCGGGGAGGGTGGTCCTTTGTGCGTGCGCGTGCACGTGTGTGTTTGTGTGTGCGTGGTGTTATTTGTCTTCTTGTGCTTTAATTTCTTTTGTCCCCTGCTAGACCGAGGACTTGTCTGGCCTGCGGTACGGGCCGCTGTCCATAATGAGCTGTGAGCAGGTGCCTTCGGGATGTGTGTGTGCATGGCAGGACAGGACATAACAGTAGGACACAGCATCCTGTGTCCGCCGTTACAGGCTCCTGCAGGATAGTGTCCCTGCCCCAGGAGTCCTCCGTGCTACTCCTCCTCTCCAGCAATGTCTGCATAGGTGCCTTTTCCAGAATGTCACTGAGAGGGCATCACCCAGCAGACAGCCTTTTCACACGGCCTTGTCCATCACCACCAGACTCCCTTGTGCTGCCCCTTCACGGTCCCGGCCTACGGCCGGCCGCAGCAGCCCCTCAGCTGCTCTGTGTGCCCTGTCGCCCTGCCTCTCCCAGAACGCTGTCCACATGGGGTCACGCCACAGGTGGCCTTCTGAGGTTGGCATTCTCCACATGGTGGTGTTTATCCGTCCCCCAGTGAGGAACACGGGCTGTTCCACAGAAGGAGCCATTCTAAACCTCCAGGTGTTAGTTCCATGTCACCCGGGCAGATCCGCAGGTGAGCGCATGCCGGCTTCGTAGAGAGCTGCCTGCGGCTTTCCAGGGAGAGTCCCAGTCACTGCCCACGCTCTCCACGCTCAGCGCTCAGTCTGTTTTGAGCCACCCTCGTGGGTGGGAGGTGGTATCTCCTCGTGGTGTCGGTCTGCATTTCCCTGGTGACTGGCCACATTGAGCATCTTTCTTGTGCATGTCGCCCATCTGTCTCTCTCTGGTGACTCCTCAAATCTTGTGCCCGTTTCCTTATCACTGAGTTGAGAAAGTTCTTGAAGTGCTGTAGACACCAGTCTTCTGTTGGATAGGCGATCAGCAGTGTGTTCTCCTGGCCTCTGGCTTGTCCTGCTTTCCTAATGCCTGTCACAGGGTGGAGGTACTCAGTCTGACTTCAGCATCACCTCCAGGAACTCTTTGTCTAGCTCCAAGTCACAGTGGTGCTCCGTGTCTCCTTGTGAAAGTTTTAGGGTTTGATATTTCCCTCCGTCATCTATGATTTGCAGTTCATGCTGCGGTTCGTTTTTGTGGCCTGTGGGCGTCTGTTGAAAGTCCTGTCCTTCCTCCACTGGTGCTTTTGCACTGTTGTGTGAGCCAGCAGGCCGTACTGTGTGGGTCTGTCTCCAGGTTTCCCTCCTTTTCCACTGATGGATGTGTACAGTCTTCCACCAGCCAATACTGGTTTCCAAGAACAAAGCCAGTGGCCCATAAAGGTGAAGCAGAGTTGGGAGAAGTCAGTGCGGTGCTCGTGGTAAACAGCTCCTGTATTTAGGGCCGTGGGGGATTGATTCAGCTAACTTCCTGTCCGTCCTTCTTCAGTGAACTGTGAATGTCCTTTCGTTGTAGAGCTATAGGACTCGGGAGCAGACGGACTGAGGAGAGCCCTGAGGTCACCTCTCACTACGACGGTCACAGGCCAGCAGCATAGAGTTAGCAAAGGCTTACTGGGCTCGTCACGTGACTTTGCAGAAAGGAGAAAAGACCTCTCGTAGCAGAAAGGAAAGCCAGACTCCCGTGCGCATAGAGGAACTAGCCTGTTGTCTGTTTTGTCAAAGCAGCGACGGTGGGGGCGTTGCATGCAGTCCTCCATGTGACCCTCGATCAGAGGTCAAAGTGTGAGCCTTCTGCAGACGGTGCCTCTTAAAGCCCCGTGCACTGGTGGCGCGCCTGGCCTGGCAGTCGTCCTGCTGTGGCTCAGCTCCAGGGCGGGCTTGAGGACGGGGGACACGGACCACATCCCCGACTGTGGCCAGGCCCACGAGGCCTTCTGTCTGTGAGCAAGAGCAGGGCTTTGCCTCGGCAGGCTCTAACCTCAGGACACTCGTAGGAAGGACTTGCATTTGGGAGAAAAGAAAAGGGATTGTGATCTCAGGATGTCTTCTGGTTATACAAAAGGGGCTGCTCAATTTCACTTAAAAACACCTAAAAAAAAAGGAAGTCACAAAAGAGCAGTTTAACGGAAAACGTAATCATCACAAACACAGGTGCCTGGTGGCGCACCCCCCCCGCCCCACTCTGTGTTGTTGGTTTGGCACAAATGCAACAAGAAGTGATGGGCAGTGAGCCTCACCGGCCCAGAGCCGTTGCCAGAGACCGGCTGAGACCGAGCCCACCTTTCCCTTTCACACCCCCACAGCAGCACGTAGCCACCTCTGCTCTGCGGGGCCGGGGTGGCTACGCCTCAGGTGTTTGCCCAGTAGAGCGGGGTGCGCGTTCCACACACACTCGGCCCTCTGGACCACGCCGCCTGACGCAGTGGCGGGAGTGGGTCTCCTGGGGTCCCCTGGTCCCTTTGACAGCCTGCCCGTAGCTCAGCGCTGCTCATGGTGCCCGTGTCCGAGTCCCTGCACAGAAGGGGCTCAGCCAGTACTTGGGCACGTGCGTGCAATGGCAGCTGCCGTGGAGGCGTTGCCGCTGGAATCCCGTGAGACCGGCTGCCACAGCCTGGTCCTGCCCCATGTCACACCGCCCTGCTTGGCCTTCTAAACACCCTCTGGGGGCCATGGTGAAATCCGCTGTCTGGGGGGGTCCGAGCTGCTTCCCTTCCAAGGAGGGGGGGTGTGCGGCTTTGTTTCCTTGGAGTGAAAGTTGTGTCAGGGACCGCCCGAGGCCGGCCAGCTCCTCTGCTCTGTGCGCGCACCCAGGGCTCGTCTTCCCGGCGGCGCGCAGGCATAGTGGTCTCCAGTTTTAGGCAGTACTATTTCAGAATGATCCATCCTACAGCTCCGTGAAGCATACACAGATACGGTCGTATACAAACGTCCAGTGGTACAAACCCTAACCCAGCCACCTGTCCCCGTTGCCCTCCAGAAGTAACCATGGACACTAATTTCATGTGTATCTTTGACTTTTTTTCTCAGGGACTTTATGTGCATAAATATATGAATGCAAATTTAAGCATGTACATTTATATGGTTTTTTCCACATACTTGGAATCATAGTACACATTCTGTATTGCATTCTGCATGCATTGTGTAACTTTATCGCCGAGGTTGTCTTAGAAACAAAACGGCCAGGACAGAGCAGCTCTCTTCTGGAGGGGTCACAACATTCTAAGAATTGGTTATAAAAGCAATATACCAAGGCTAGAGCCTTTTAGAGAATATAAACCTGCATTTGTAGCCACTGGGTAGCTTGGCCAGAGCCTTTCCTGTGACTTCTCGGGGTTCTGCGGAGATTTTGTACCAGAAGCGCTAGCCTGGATGCACCATTCATGACTTCTGTTCCAAGCAGAGCAAGGGCCGCAGCATCCCTCCAGGTCCCCCAATCTTCCAGAGTTGTCTTGACTTCACTGTCATGTTTCAAAACAGCCAACCTTTTTTGAGTATATGCGAAGCATCCCGAGTGTGTATTGGTTTTTCCAGGGGTTTTTTTGTTTGTTTTTTTGTTTTTGTTTTTTTAAGATTTTTATTGATTTAGTTGACAGAGAATGAGAGAGAGAGAGGGAACACAAGCAGGGGCGGAGGGAGAGGGAGAAGCAGGTTCCCTGCTGAGCGGAGAGCCCGATGTGGGACTCGATCCCAGGACCCAGGGATCATGACCTGAGCCAAAAGCAGACGCTTCACCCACTGAAGTGAGAGGCACCTCACCAAGTGTGTTTTTTGAAAGGAGCTCTTTTCGTGCTGTTCTGTTCATCAGTTACAGGGAAATTCTTCATTTTGTGTTATTCTAACATCATATAAGTTATGGCCATGGCACTGTTCACACAGAGTGTTATTCCCAGCTGTGACAGATTCGGGGTCTGCCTGAGGTGCGTTTCAGAGAGCTCAGGCAAGTGGCACTGTGTCTAAGGGCTGTGAGTGGTGACTGTTCCTTGGGCCCTGCTGGTGTGGCTGACAGAGGGACCACAGAGAGTTGCTGATGGGGAGTGGTGGCCACCTCGAGGGGGGCTCATACCTTCTGCTCTTGAGGGACCCTGAGGACGAGGAGGAGGAGGAGAGAAGGGCGTGCATTTGATGTCTGACGGGCTTCTGCACAGTGGGCTTTCCGGGGATGGACAGCAGCTGGTGCCACACCACCTGCCAAGCCGGAGGTCGGGCATGCTTCCTGTGAAGGGCCAGGGTCCTCTTTGCAGTGCGAGGCATGGGCAGGAAAACAGTGGGACCTCCAGAATCGTGGTGTGGTCTCACCGTGTGCAGCTGCCTGTGACCCCGGGAGCTTCGTGAGGACCCTCAGCCAGGGCCCTCGTCTGTCCAAGCTCTCACGGGCCCTTCTGTATGTGCTTGGCGGGGAGCGGCCGTTCAGTGAGAGGCCTCACTGTTTCCCTCAAACTCTTCCTAGGGCCACCACCGTGCGCTACAAAGGGAGAAACCTGCGGATCAAAGCGCCCATGTGCCGTGCGCTGAAGAAGCTCTGTGACCCGGACGGTATGTGATCTCGGAGGTGGGGCTGCTCCCTGTGGCAATGGAGAGGCTGAGCTGGAAGTGTCTCCCAGTGGCTCCGAGTCTCCTTCATCTGCTCCTGCCCATTGGCAGCACCTGGACTCGAAACCCCTTGTCACAGCACTGTGTCCCCTTAGGAGATCAAGTTTAGCTCAGAAGCCACAGCCTTTTCAGACAAAGTGCCCGCTAGTGTCACAGGCAGGTCTCTGGTGGCCTCTTGTGGCCTGGTCCGTGGCTCTGGCTCACAAATGCGCACGCGGCCATGTTGGCGTTCTTTCAGAGCACGGGCCCCTGCGGCCTTCTCTGCCAGCCTTGCTTTCACACACAGCTTGCCCAGAGCTCCTCGTTGATTCTGTTAGTTGTGTGTCCAAGCCCGTGGCATTCTGCATCGAGGTTCACGTGTGCCAGGCTCTCACGACCCCTTCTTGTCACAGGCTTGAGTGACGAAGAGGACCAGAAGCCAGTGCGCCTGCCCCTGAAAGTCCCGGTCGAGCTGCAGCCAAGGAACAACCATGCCTGGGCCCGTGTTCAGAGCCTGGCCCAGAACCCGAGGCTCAGGTAACGTGGCCTTTGGCATCTCGGGGGAGAGGTGGGGTTCCCCCAGGGCACTGACAGCACATGGGGGAGCGGCCTCAGACCTGGGGGTCCTGGAAGCGTCGAGGTACAGTTCCACACCTGGCAGGGGCTCTCGGGCCAGGCACGGAAGACAAAAACATGTGGTTAGCAGGTTGATGGCGACAGAATCTTTCCCCTCAAAACCCCTTCCACGGCTGTCTTAGTATCTCTGAAGATTTGTGTCTGACGTAGACACAGGGCATCACTGTGAGTGTGGACTGTTTTTCATTTAGACATTAGACCTCTTTTTTGATTGAGGTAGAATTCTCCTAACCTACAATTAACTGTTAACTCGTTTTAGGGTGTCCGACTCAGGGCACTGAGTACCTTCACACGGTGTTGTAGGATTGTCCCCCCTCTCTGGCTCCAGGACATTTCATTACCCCAAAACCTGGTACCCACCACGCCTTCACCCCCCCCCCCACCCCCCAGCCTCCACCGCCAGTCAGATGTGCCCGTTGTTCACGGTTCTCGTAAGGGGAACAGTACATACGCTTTCGGTCTGCTGCCTGGCTGCTCGCACCGAGCCTGACACTCCCATCTGTGTCAGGACTTCTTGCTGCCACATGGATTTAAACTCTCTTGCTGTTCATTCAGGCTGGCCAGGCCCAGCTTCCTGGATCCAAAGGGCGCTAACAGAGTAGTGTGGTGGGTTGTAGCACGGTCCACATCCCGGGAGAGATCTCGTACAACCTGTAAAGGGGACGTGAGATTTACATGAATCTAGTGCTCTCCATTTAAAGGGCTAGTTTTTAAGAAAAGGACTCAGTGGCCCTGCAGGACCCCGTGCCTCCGGCCCCTCCTTTGACGCCCCTTCCGCAGTCCGTGGCCTCGTCTTGTCTTGTGGCCACAGCCTCGTACTCCTCAGGAGGGTCTCTCCCCTGTAACGGCCGCCCTGTCCTGCCTGTGGTCTCTCTGCAGGATGATTGTGGAGCTCCACCGGAAGGTCTCCAGCCTCATTGAGTTCCTGAAACAGAAGTGGGCGCTCCACGAAGTGCGGGTCGTATCCTTTTCCTACTGACACAGCCTCGCCCACACTCTGCAGCTCCTGCTGCCTGAGGACGCGGCCTCGCGTCTCCGTCCTCCGAGTGCACGGGGCCCCGTGGGCGGCGCAGAACGGGCACTGAACCGCTACAGCGCAAGCGGCCACCGTCTGGCCTCTGTGGCAGGGCTGGGGTGCGCGCAGAGCATCCCTGCCAGCAGGTTGAGTAAAACAAGCAAGGACACAGCCCCAGGCTTCTTGTGTCCTTGGCCACCTGCCAGCCTATGTCCCTGCTGGGAGGGTGCCCGTTGGGTGTGCCATCGGTGAAGGAGGAAGTGGCCGGCTCGCGCCCTTCCGGCGGCGCTCAGCGGGGCCTGCTCCTGCGGCTGCTCCTTGACTGCGCTCTCAGCGGAAGACGCTCGAGGACCGGCAGCTGCAGCACTCGCGATCAGAGCCGTCGCAGGAGAAGGTGGCGCTACACCTGTTCCCAGGAGAGAGTTGCACGCTCACGCCCCTGCCAGGGGTGGCCCGCGTCGTGCACTCCAAAGCCTTCTGCACCGTGCACTGGCAGGAGGGCGGCCGGTGCAGGCAGAGCTCCAGGGATGCCCACACGTTGCCTCCGGCCCAGATCCTGGGCATCCAGAGCGGGCAGGGCACGGCTAGGGGCCAGGTGAAGTGTCCACGGGGTGGTGCCGAGGGCAGGGGCCCGGGACGTCCCCCTCCTTCCACCGATGCCTCACAGAGCTCTGGAGAGAGTTCCCCTGAAAGTGCCCCTGGGGAGGGGGCCACCCTGAGCCTCAGCAGCCTAGACACTCCTGACAGGCTGCCCCCGGGGCTCCAAGATGCCGGGGGACGGCTTGAGAAGACCCCCAGGGCTGCTCCTGCAGAGGGCAGGGACGGCCCAGCCCGAGAGCCTGGGGATGTGACGTGTGCCTGCAGCCAGCTGCCGGAGCTGGAAGATGAGCTCTCCCTCCTTGACCCCTTCCCGCGCTACATGAAGTCCTGTCAGGACCTCATCATCCCCGAGCAGTGCCGCTGTGCAGACTTGCGGCCCTCAGGGTGCACCTCCCCAGAGACCCGCGTCCCCAGCAGTGCAGAGGTGGCTGACCTCGCCCGGGCTGGGGCGCTATCCCCTGTCCGTGCCCTACCGGGTCCAGAGCCTCAGCCCAGCCCCGGGCTTCAGCCGGATGTTTGCACTAAAGACTCAGCAGACGCCCCTGCAGAGGAGCAGCAGGAGAAGGTGAATCCCTCGGATCCCCCGCCTCAGGGACAGCCTGCCGCCAAGCCTCCGAAGGATGTCCCTGCCAGCCGGCTAGCCCAGCAGCTCCGTGAGGAGGGCTGGAACCTGCAGACCTCTGAAAGCCTTACGCTGGCCGAAGTCTACCTCATGATGGGCAAACCGAACAAGCTGCAGCTGGAGTATGACTGGCTTGCTGTGCTGGGCCCTGAGGGCCAGGCCCCCGGCGGGCAGGCCCAGGGCCCCCGCACCAGCTCCCCGCCCTCCACCTTCCACAAGCAGCGCCTCCTCAGCTGCCTCCTGAAGCTCATCTCCACCGAGGTCAACCCCAGGCTGGTGAGTGTGGGTCGAGGCACAGCCCTGCTGGCATTCCAAGGTGGGCAGCTGGGTCCTGGGGGGAGAGAGGCGGGGACCCGGGTGACTGGGCAGGACACGTGTCCTTCCCTCGAGCCGGGCTTTGTGGAGAGGGCCCCACCTCGCTGCAGACACAGGTCCTATCCTCCGTGGCTCACACAAGGCTCCAAAGACCACAGTGACCAAGAAGTCATCCCTTGTCAGGCTTCATGATGACGCTGAGCCATCCCTGCTGGCCAGGGGGACCGTGTGTGCAGAGGCGACGCGGTCGCTGTGGCCAGGAGCCAGGCAGGAACCTCGCAGATTGCAGAGGAGGAAACGGAAGGGTCGTTGGTGCTTGAGAGTGGCTGTCCTGGGAGCATGGTGGCACAGCTTCCGAGGAGAGAGTGGAGTGGGGAGGGGACGGACGGGGTGCCGGGACAGCGCTTGGGCTGGGTGAAGGGCTCTGGGGCTCCTCAGGGGGCTCCGTGGTGGGTGGTCCCTAAGCCTGGGGAGTGGCTGTGACCCTGTCCTGGGGCATCTGGTCCGCAGACACGGGGCGGAGGACGCCCAGTGGGCTTTCTGGGGTGCGAGAGAACTGAGTCTAAAGTAGGGGCTCCTGAGGTGCAGTGTGTGCTGCGTGCTTGGGCACGCGGGGATTCACCAGTTCCAGGAGCAGCAGCCCAGGGATCGGAATGTGGGGGCCAAGAGGGAGTGGAGCCTGGGGACAGAAGGGGCTGTGGGGACCCTGTGGACCCACGAGTGCTGAGTCACGTCTGCACAGCACAGCTTCTGCTTCTCCTGGACAGACAGCCCTCCATGTGCGCCCTGCACGGCTCCTCCACCCTCCCCTGGCCGCATCCCTGCACAGCTTTTGCCGAGGAGAGGGTGCCCGGTAGAGCGCACGTGCGGGGACGAGCGTGAGTGCAGCGGGAGAGGTGGCTCCCACGGGGTGGTGGGACCTGGGTGGAGACTGCAGGGGCCGAGGGGGAGGCCCGAGCGGGAGCAGTGGCCTTTAGAGGTAGTGCTCTGGAGGCTGGTGCCCTGTGGGCAGGCATGGGCAGCGCTGGGGTGAATGGACAGATGATGAGTTTAGAGTGAGGTTCCTGGAGGCGAGAAGACTGGAGGGACAGGAGCATGTCTAGCGTTCCGGGGAGGGGGCCAAGGGAGGCCAGCTCCCGAGGAGCCTGTGACAGCAGGGTATGTAGGCCCTGGCCTTGGCCTTGACTGGGAGAGGACTGTGGGGTGGCTTGGGAATACTGCAGAGGACTCAGAGCAGGGTGCTCAGAGCCATGGCCTGGAGTGGGGCTCTGCATCGCCGGGAGACTCGTGAAGAAATCCACGTTCTCTGCCCCCCGCCGCAGCTGATTGTGATGTAGCTCAGCTGTGAGAACCACTGGGTAGAGGCTGGAGTTGAGCTTGGAGCCTCTGCGTGGAAGATGGGCTGGCTGGTCCTGCGGGCCCCCCACAGTGGCGGAGTGCTGCCGAGCCACTGCGGCCCACACCCAGTCCTCTGGCCAAGCAGGACCTTGGCAAGAGGTGGCTGGGCATGCAGGGGCGCGGTTGGATGGTGAGACTGAATAATAAGCTAAGCAGGAGGGGACAGAGCAGGGTGAGGGGTGGGCAGGGGTCCCACGGAAAGGAAAAGGAGGGTCAGGATTGGCAGGGTTGTGCCAAAAGCAGAGGAAGGGGGTTCCCTAATTTCACAGGAAGGTTGGCCCCGGTGGCCCCGGAGAGTGGGTGCTGGGGAGATTGAGGAGGGGGTCACCAGGGTGAGGATGGAGGTGAGGTGGAAGGGGTGTCTCTGTGGCGGGGACCCTGGCACTGAGCACAGCCTGAGCCTGGGCCGCAGAACCCCTGAGATTGGCATCCTGACTCAGCAGAGGGCTCCTCGGCTGTGACTGTTTTAATTCTAGAAATTAAATCTGTATTTCCTTTCTCTGACTCACAATCGGGAGAGGCCACTGCGGTTCTCTTAGGCAGGCTTTTTACAAAGACGAGTTCGTGTCCCCACCATGCAGCAACCCCTCTGGCCTTCCCGTGTCCCCGCCTGCTTTCACCACGTGATGGGATTGCCTGTCGTGCCACCTGCAGGCCGCGAAGCCAGGAGGGAGAACGGTTGTTCCCCAGAGGCCCCACCTGCCTGGTGGCGGTTAAAAGTGGTGTGCTGCCAAGTGACGTCAGGAATGCTGACCTTTGCCTCGGGGGATATGTGATCTCTGAGCCCGTTGGAGCTCCTCATGCCTCCAGCTCTGGGCCCCGCTCCCTGAACCATCGTTCGCAGGCTGAGTCTGGCTTTTGCTGTGGCCCGTTTCTGTCCCAGGCTCCAGAAGGGAACACCAGCTCCACGGCTTCAGTGAGGCCCACCCAGGAGGAGCAGTCGGCTACGCCCCCAGGGAAGGTGGTGACCGTCAGCTCCCGGAGCCCCCGCTGCCCGCGCAGCCAGACTGCCCTCCGCAACAGCAAGACCTTCTCTCCCAGCTCCACGCCTTCCTCCTCAGGTGAGGCTCGGCCATCCTGCCTGTCTTTCAGCGCGTGGGGCTGTGCCGGAGCTGAGGGCACAGGATGCCCGACACCTGGCCCCACTCACTGGGTCACTGTCGTGCCGATGGTGTGTCAGAACGGAAATGCCCACCTCTCGCGGGGAGGGTGAGCGCTGGGCCTGTCACATAAGGCTTTGGGTCCTGGGGTACTGGAGCCATTCGGAAACACGGGGTGGCCCTTGCTAGTTTGGTCACCTTGGGGGATCTTTGTGAGGTCAGTGGAAGCCTTCGTAACATGCTGAATCAGGGGCTGAAAGCCTGAGAAGGGACTGTCTCCTTTTATGTTTGAAGAGTCAGGCCCGCAGGTAAGGGATTCCCCAGCCGTTTCCCGCAGTCTTGGAAGGAAAGGTGGGCTGACCTGCCAGTCTGAACTGTTGGTCCTTTGTCCGAGTTGTAGCCGGGGAATAACTTCCTTGCAGGGTCATTCCTTGGGTTTTCTGGTACCTGAGACGACAGGGGTTGAAGACTGGCATGTCCTTCGTGTGCCGAGCCTGGGAGACCTCCACGCCAGGCGTGAAGGGCTGCGTTACCATCCCTGTGGGTGCGTGCTCTCATTGCAGGACCCTGGCCATCCTGGTCGCCTTGAACGTCCTGCGCCAGCAGGCGTCTCTGCGTCAGGGCCACGTGCCTCATACAAGAAGCAGTCCCGCATCTGTCCTTAATCTGACCCACGCAGGTGCGGTCACATTTTCGCTGAACAGATCTAGTGTCCTGGGTGTTAACAGTTTCTAGGGTTTTGTTTTGTTTTTTTAAGATCTATTTATTTGAGAGAGAGAGAGCATGAGCAGGAGAGACATAGGGAGAGGGAGAGGGAGAGAGAATCTCAAGCAAGTTCCAGCACAGGGCCCAACGTGGGCCTCAGTCCCATGACCCCAAGATCATGACCTGAGCCAAAATCGAGAGTCAGACACTCAACCGACTGTGCCACCCAGGTGCCCCGGGTTATTTTCTCTTCCGAGCATGTCACCAGCTTTATGTGTTCTCTGTGTGGTGAATAGCCTTCCTGTGGAATGAGTGCTGTGCAGGGGGCCTCCGGGTAACTGAGCCTGGATCAGGTGTCTTTGCAGATCAGGGCTCAGGTAGCGATGGTACTCCTTCCTGCCCTCCACTCTGACTTCAAATTTTTGTAATTTTATGCGGTCTTTACCATCCTTTTTCTTTCTGAATGGAGGATGTTTCTAGACCAAGACACTTGCAGTGCCAGAGTCCAAACTGGTGCTCAGAGGGCCTGAGTTTAATTTCACAGCTTTGCAAATAAAAACTAAGGAAAAGGGGGCCTGTCCCTACATGGATTGAGGGTGTATGCAGCGGCACCCACAGTAATGAAGGCAGAGTCTCAGAACAGTGGCTCCGAGATAAAACATTTTCTGTCTCTTTATGTCTGGGCTGTCCTTGGTACAATAGAGATTTAGAACGGGGACCGGCTAACCGCAGCCCACAGCCTGCTCGTCGTCAGGACGGCCACACTCCAGCTGCAGAGCCCAGGGCAGCAGGGGCTGGAAGGCCCACCAGCCAGGCAGCTACTCTCTGGCCCTTTAAAGAGAAAGCTTGCTGACCTCTGGTCTATGCTAGGTGGTCTGAAAGGTTCTTCCAGCTGTCACATGTCTTTGCAGGCCTATCTGCCCTTCCCACTGGGGATCAAAGTGGCAGAGTGCTGCTGTGCTCTCAGAGCCATGATTCACTTACGGTGGGAACTGCAGCTTCAGGGAGAAGGATAGGAAGGCAGGGTTTGGGGACTGAAATTTAGGAAATGCTTTTTAAGCAAACGGAATCAGCTGTCCCTGTTTCTTCCGGTTTTCTTCCGGAGAGAGCGAGCTGCGTTTGCGCTGGTGATGCTGCCCGGTGAGTGGTGTGTTCGCGGTCCCTTGGCTTCTAGGTCTGAGAAACCCGCCAAGACCCCTGCTGGTGGCGGGCCCCTCCAGCACAGGCAGCAATGACTCAGACGGCGGCCTTTTTGCTGTCCCGACCACTCTGCCGCCCAACAGCCGCCACGGGAAGCTCTATTCTCCCAGTAAAGAAACCGAACTGACTTTCCGTCAGCACCTGAACTCCATCAGCGTAAGTTGGGGGGTGCGTGCCACGCTGCCGGCGGGGGGCCCTGCGTCTGGGGGCACGCTCTCACGCCCGCGCTGTCTCCTTGCAGATGCAGTCGGATTTCTTCTTGCCGAAGCCCAGGAAGTTGCGGAACCGGCACCTGCGGAAGCCCCTGGTGGTCCAGGTCAGGGCACCAGCGTGTGTCTGTGCCGCAGGGAGTCCTCGGCCTCTCCTTCCTTCTTATGCAGAGGATACACAGAGTAGTGACGGGGCCCTGACTGTTCCCTGAAATAACGAGAATCTTGGCACAGCATGTAAACCACTTGTAAAAAAGACAGGCAGTCCCAGGGATTCAAGTCCCACGTGTCCCACTTTAGGATATATTTGAGGACTCTCAGAGCTGCTATTTATAAATACGCAGCTCGCAGAGGCAATTGACAAGGTAGATGGAGTGGCCAGAGGCCAGACTCTCCTGAGCTCACGGCACTGAAGGCCAGAGGCCCCGTGGAAGCCGTCTGCAGACCCAAGGGCACAGCCTGAGAGTGAGAGGCCTGCGAGTGCGGGTGAGGCGGGAATTCTGTAATGAGTCCAAGCTTAGAAATGTATGGATGTGGGTTGTTTGGCGATAAACGTACAGGTCTCTGTTCGTCTTGCTAGTCTCTCAGAAATCTCTTCCTCTCTTGAGTTTAATTGACGTAGAAAGGAGAGATTGCATGGCAGGTCTCAGGCAGGGCGGTGCACGGCAGTCCTCCCCTTATCCTCGGTTCTGCTTCCCGTGGTCTGTAGCCGAGGTCAGCAGGAAGCGGGTGATTCTCTGGACACGTCATCAGAGGGTCAGCGGTACGTCACGTGCCTGCATCACTCGCTCATGGGGGCAGAGACGAGGGAGACCTTGCTGACGGAACTTTTGTTTCAGCGTATAGAATTGTTTTATTTTCGATTGTTGTTGTTAGATTGTTACCTGCCTAACTTACAAATTAAACTTTGTCACAGTTACGTCCCTGTAGGAAAACAATAGTATGTGTAGGGCTGATGTCATCTGCAGTTTGAGGCGTCCATGGGGGTCTTGGGACACGTGCCCTGCAGATTCGGGGACTGCTGTATTCTAGGTCCCAAGTTTTGTGTGCGTGTGCGCGGGCCGAGTCCTCACCGGCACAGTTGGTGAAGTACGGAATCCGCCCCGGCTGGACGGTGGTTCTGTGGCTCTTCGGCTCTCGGTCTGGGGTTGCGAGCCTGCACGGCCCATGGTGGTAGTGTTTGTTTAGCTTTGTAACAGCTTGATTATCGATGCGTGAGTCACATAGTCCGAAGGTCTAAAGGGCTTGCAGGTAGAGCAGCCATCCCCGCTGTCTGATCCAGGACATTTCCGTCTCTCCACAAGGGAAGCCCGTAGCCATCTCCTCAGATGCGCCCCTGCCCGGGGCAAGCACTGTCTGCACTCAGGCTCTCTGTCCCTGGGGATTGGGCTCTTCTGAGCATTTCACATGAATGGAACCACACATAGTATGTGGTCTCCTGCGTTTACTGTTTTGATAGAAAGTGTCAGCGGCACACAGCCCTTCATTTCCCTGCTGCTTTCCCGGCAGCAGGACGGGGTGGCAGCCCGCGACCAAGCCTTGCACTTCCTGCTGCCCTTCCAGATGGTGCACGTCCGCAGCTCCTTGCCGTGTGACCGGGTCACCCCGCTGCCTCCTGGCACCCGAACAGACCTGCTGGCCCTCCGTGTCGTTGGCGACCCAGTAGCACCCCCTCCTCTCTGCTCTGTGCTGACCCCGAGGGGTCACCCTGCTGCCTCCTGGCACCTGAACAGACCTGCTGGTCCTCCGTGTCATTGGCGACCCAGTAGCACCCCCTTCTCTCTGCTCTGTGCTGACCCCGAGGGGCAAGGAGACATCCTTTGCATGTTAGCAGAGAATACACCTTGCACCCAGAGCCGGGAGTGTCTGATGATGTGGCAGATACTTTGTGTTAATGTTTTATTTCTACGACCGTGCCAGCAGTTTCCATAATTCCCTGTGAGGCGGCAGCTGCCACACTGGCCCTGCATGACTCAGAACCAGGAGACCGGGGCCCATGAGCAGGGAGGGCGGGCACTGCATCAGCGATGGGTCAGAGTGCCTCATGCCCTTAGCTCGTCTGTCTTGCCAGGAGCCGCTTTATTTCTTTTGCCACAAGCTCGAAGGGGCCCAGATCTGGGGGTGTGTCTCGTAAGAGTCCATGCCCAGTGCTTATGATGGACGTACAGCACTGGGAGGGCGTTCTGAGTTAGCGCTGGGCCATCCTGACATCCCTCCAGCATTCCCTACAGAAGGGTTGGGTACTCTGGGTTCTTTTCAGAGAGGCCTAGTGTTCAGGGCTCGGGGTCCACAGGCACAGCTGTCCTCAGTGTCCTCGAGCCAGAGCCCCCATCTGGACACGCTCAGCTCCCTCTCACCTGGAATGTCCCTTATGGCCCGTCACCGGTTTCCTGAGTGATTGCTGGCGCTGGGGTCTTTCCGTCATCTGATTATCGACATTTTTCTCTCCACAGAGAACACTGCTTCCTCGACCGTCTGAGCACCAGTCCCACAACGTCTGTTCCTTTTCCATCCTGTCCAATTCCTCTGTGACTGGTAAGCACCTGGGCTCCTTGGGTAACTGTTCACGCCTTTCCTGTGCGTGGCCCCGTCTTCGGGAACGGCAGATGTTGGTGTCCTCGGCTCTTTGCAGGACATCCCGAGCATCCCTTTGTCCCTTCTGTCCACAAAGCCTGAGTGTGCTGGGCCCGGGCCACGGAGGGGCAGGCGCGGACGCCTGGTGGGTGGTGGTGTGTGGGCAGGTCTGTGGTGTGGGAGGGGCCCTGGCTCTGGGAAGTACGCTGTCTCACACAGCGGGCACGGCTGAGTGACACGCGCGCTGCGTAGGCACTGTAAGCGTCGACGGCTTCTCATGCTCACTCTCAGCTGCAGGACGTCTGGTGGGGGCTGCAGCGGCAGAGTCCTGGTGCAGGATTTGCGGCTCTGCCTGCCACTCAGGTCAGGCGCACCCCCCCCCCAAAAAGGCCCCCCATGGTGTGGCGTGCGGACTGCGGCCTTCCAGCAGCTCCGGCAAGCACGGTGGTGCTGTGTCCCCGGGGGCCGGGACTTTCTCCTTGTCGGGGCCTGTCTGACCTGGGACTTCCCCAAGTTGGCTTCTGACAAGGCTCAGCTCCCGTGGCTGTGGCTTGAAAGGAAACGCTCCACGGCCCCTGTTGTACGTTCGGAGGGTGTGGGCTGATGCATCTGCTTCTGCTCTTTCCCCGCAGGGAGAGGCTCGTTCAGGCCCATCCATTCTTCCCTGACCAAAGCAGCCCTGTCTCGGCCGATTGTGCCCAAGGTCCTTCCACCCCCGGCCACGGGCCACCTGGCCAGTAAGTTTCTGTTACCAGCACGATAGACACCATGGGAGGGTTCCGAGCGAGCTTTCTGTTCGCCTCCAAGCCAGTGTGTCCTGTTATCGTTCAGAGAGAACACGAGAGCGTTTGTCCTTGCTTGGAAATGAGGTGTGAGGGAGAGGCTGTTTCATGAGCCCCTTGGGGCCTGTCAGGGTGTCACCGGAACTCAGGTTCCAAATGTCCTTCCTGTCGCCAGGTGCTATCGACTTAGCAGCTAAAAGTGCCGGCATCATCCCTGGGAGCCCCCTCCCTGTCTTGGACGCTGAGGGCTTGTCCGGCATCTCTCCGCTGTCTTCAGATGAGGTGACTCCCACCGTCCCAGGTCAGGACTCCACCAGCACCCACCAGAATGGAGATTCCATCCCCGCTGTCAGGGTAAGTATGTTTAGCATGGCTTTTCCGCATTCCCGCCACCTTCTGGGACAGGTCAGTCACTTTCCAGAGGGGTGGGTACCGAGGCCATGGGACTGAGGTCATGCTGGATTCCAGTTCTGCCTGAGGAGGTGATGGGCCCTGAGAGGCTCTAGGAGAGTGCCTGGACCAAGGAGGCTGTGGCGTGGGTGAGCGCCGTGTGGCCCTCAGGGGAGAGCCATGGACGGATGCAGTGGGACAGGCTTGCTGTGATGCTGAGGCAGGCACAGAGCTTTGTCTCCCTGCAGACGTCACTCAGTTCGCGAAGTAGCTTTGGCCGCACTGGCGGGCAGTACGCCCCGTGCCTCCCTGACCTGCACACCTCTGACCCCCCCGCCCCCCATGCTTAGGCTCTGCTGGGACTGGGGTTGCTCTTTGAATGGACAGCAGCACTTGTGGGGACTTGGTGACCTAACCTTGACAGCAGTAACCTCCTGGCCCTCTGGCTGCTAGGAGCCTGTGGGCATGGGGCCCACTGGCTTTCATCGTGTTGTTGTAGGGCACGAGCGACCCGTTCATCAGTGTCCCCTCAAGGCCTGAGCAGGAGCCGGTGACGGACGGTTTCCAGGTAGAGGGTGCTCTTGGCTGTGGAGCAGTGCAGCTGCCCCGGGACCCCCTCCATGCCAGGCCCCCCACCCTCGTGGTCTTCCCGTGGCCCTAGCCTCGCTCCCTTGGACTGCCAGGTGGTGGCAAGAACATACATTACTCGAGGCCCCGCAGTGCCGTTCTTCCACCCACCTTGCCTAGACAAACACATAGCTCCCATCTGAGGCTTCCTGCCCCTTCACAAAGCGGGCTGTTTCAGACGCGCTCCTGGAAGGACTGTTTGGGGCCAGAGGGATGGAAGTTGTCAGCCGTAGTGCTCCCGGGCGCTCCTCTGTCTGGATTACCAGCTGTCCCGCTGGCTGTGGAGGCAGGGCCAGCCGCCCCCCTCCCCGGCCGCCGCCCCCCTCGGCCTGGGCCCTCCAAGGTTGCCATGACTAGCGTGGCTTCAGGAGAAGTAAATCCACTGAGTGTGTATCTTGCAGAGCAGGGAGAAGTGGTATGGTGTTCTCATTTCTCTGTCGAATCGCCTGTCACTCAGTCACTGCCGTGTGGGGCTGAGGCCAATTTTCCATTCCGTGTTCCTGATCATCTCTTGTGTCCCCCCCACCCCCCATCCAGGGCTCACCCGTGCTGTCCTTATCCGAGCTGTCCAAGGCTCCTCTCCACAACGGGCCTCCCGCACCCCTGCCTGTGCCGGAGGGCTCCAGCAGCCGCCTGTCCCCACCCAACGTCTCCGCGCTGCTGGACATCTCCCTGCCCGGGCCGCCTGAGGATGTGCTCTCACAGGGCGAGCCCGCCACACACATCAGCGACTCCATCATCGAGATTGCCATCAGCTCCGGCCAGTACGGTGAGGGCCCGTGGGGTTCTGACTTCCCGCCAGGGTGTCTGCACACTTGCTGGGCACCCCCCTGTCCAGCGTTCCCTCTTGAGTGTGGAGCATCTGCCGCCTGTGGGGTGCTGCCCATTCTGGCAGGGGGCAGCCCCAGCAGATGAGGAGCAGATGGGTACTGTGGCTCTTCACGGCCTCGAGGACAGAGAGCAGGCCCGCCAGGCCTCTGCAGCCCACGGCTCAGATGGGGCCGTTTTCTGCTTGCTTCTGAATCTGGGTGGACGGCTTGAGGTCATGCGGGTCCTGGCAGGGGGGAGGACTGGGACCTGTGGGGGCTTTGGCCTCACGGGCTCTGTGGGACGGCACTCGCTGGTCTGCTTTGGGCTGTGGATTCACAGAGAACTCAGTGCTCCCCTTCGCACCTTACTTCTGTTGGTGACATGGGGACGTGTGCACTGGTGTGTGCTGGTGTGGTTGGTGTTGGCACCAGCAAGAGCGTTGGGGGTGCACGGGGTCTGCTCCATCAGCATAGTTGCAACCACTGCCATTCCCTGAGGTGGGCACGTGGCCCCTGCCTCCACAGGCCCCCTCTGCAGGGCAGTCCCGTTTGTCCTCCATGGGCCCCCACACACATCCAGTGCTTGTGCCACTCTGCTGATTTCTGGGTGGCAGGTGGGGGAAGTGGGGTGCCGTTCACCCACCACGCCATCTCTGATCCTGCGTTTCGGTTGACAGGTGAGGGAGTCCCTCTTTCTCCAGCAAAACTGAATGGCAGTGACAGCTCCAAGAGTCTTCCCTCCCCGTCCAGCAGCCCCCAGCCCGATTGGATCGCCTCCCCGACCCATGACCCCCAGTGGTGCCCCAGTGACCCCACAGACTCATCGCTCAGCAGCTTGTTTGGTGAGTGGAGGGCGCAGCAGGGCATGGGCGGGCTCCGCATGGCACACCTGGGTGGGGACTGGAGTCTGAAGTCCCAGCAGAGCTGCTGGGTTCAGGGTTTATCCCAAGTCACTCACGCGGTGGGGGAGGGGGGCGCCGAGGCCTCTGGCGTGCACGTCACTGAGCTTGCATGAACGTGGACACCCACGTGACACTCAGCCCGGGCTGAGATGGGCCCATGTCCGCACTCAGTCTCCCGTGCCCTTCTCCGGCTGCCCGCTCTCCGGCTCCTGCCTGCTCAGGCTTTCTGCTCTTGCCATTGGCGGTGGGGTAGAAGACGGCTCTTGGAGCTCTCAGCTCCCTCTTCCCATCCTCAGTCTGGTGTCCTGAAGCAGATGTTCCCGCTGTCTCATGGCGTGGACGGGCGCCCCTCCCCGGGCACCAGGTGTTTGTGTGGTGGGAGGGGCTGCCAGGGACAGCCACACCGGCCTCAGCGGCCTGCGCGGGGCGAGCTCCTATGGCACGTGTGGGATCAGCGCACCCAGCATTCTTTAGAGGGTAGCCGGGGTGCGTGTGTGGTGGGGGGTGCTGGCAGCCCTAAAAAGGAGTGGTTTTACACATGAGCGTGGTCGGCACCCGTGTGGGCACCACACCTGGAGACCCAGATTGATGCGGGAGGTCTGGCTGGTGCTGGGGAGGCAGCACCGACGAGGGTTTGCTGAGATGGAAGTCACATAGAACAGTGCAGGTGTCTGCAAAGTCAAATAGAAATTATGAGAAATCGGAACCATCCTCATACGGAGGCGAGGGTGGTGACCTGGCAGTGGGATGAGGCAGGGCTCCCGGGAGTACGAAGCCGACTCACACGTGCTGCACGGAAAACTCCCCGGGGCTCTCCATGTGAGAGAGGCCAGGGACCACACAACAACTCCATCCAAAGCCCTGTGGCTGCATGAGCATACGGGTAGATGCCTGGAAGGGGCCTGGCAGGGGCCTGGCAGGGCCATCCACACGCAGCCTGCGGGGTCCTCCACTTGGACTGGTCTAGGCAAGCCGGTCTCAGGATGTCTTCTCCTTCTCTTGGCAGCAAGCTTCATCTCCCCAGAGAAGAGCCGGAAGATGCTGCCAACTCCTGCAGGGACCCACAGCGGCACCTCCCTGCTGGGCCCCAGCTTGCTGGATGGCAACTCAAGAGACTCGTTTGTGTCCCGGTCCCTGGCTGATGTTGCTGAGGTAGGTGCGCGGCCTTAGCTCCAACTTGACCAGCAGCCCGCCTTCTGAAGGTGGCCGGATGCCTCGGGCGGGACCCTTGTGTTCTTAGGACTCGGAGTTCTCCTGACCAGGGAAGCTCTGGCCGCCTTGGGCCAGCATTCTTTCCCATGTGGCGGTAGATGAGGGACATGAGGTAACAGCTCCGCGCTGGAGGCCTCGGAACCTGGGAAGCCCTGGAGTCGGGTGGACTGCGGGGCCTATGCTGGTGGCCAGCACAGGCCTTGGGTCTCTTCTCCCCTTCAGCAGCTGCGTGACCTGGGGCAGGTAGTGCCTCGGTTTCGTGGTCCGTCCGGGGCTGCTGCTGATTTTCAAGAAGGACGTGGCCGTTGTGGGTGGTACGTCCTCCGTGCTGCTGCCTTACGGGCAGGGAGGCCTTCCAGCCGCATCTCCCTGTGTGGTGGCATGAGGCTGCCGCCCGCTGAGCTAAAAAGTGGCTCGGGGTGGTGGTGGACTGTTGATGTGGAGGCGAGACTCGGTCTGTGATGCCCCTTGCTGTTTGTCCACTCGGAGCCGCCCAGGCCTCCACCCCACGAGGAGTGAGTGTGTCGGGGAGCAAGTAGGACTCGCGAGGACAGGGGCACAGAGCGCAGCGCTCTGAGAGAGACGGAGGCGGAGCATGTGCGAAAGAGGGAGAGGATTCTCCATAGAGAACCCCACCCCCTCGGGTGGGCCTAGTTCTGTTGTCAGAGGCCTGGAGCAGCATCCCGCAAATACTGCTTCCCTGGGACGTGCCGGTGTTGGTGGGTCTCTCTCAGATTTCGTAGTCAGATTCCCCACGGGGCCCTGGATCAAACAGAGCTCACCGCTGTTTCCCACGGACATCTCAGCTTCTCCTTATCTTGACTGGCATCTGGAGTTCTGAGGAATTCATGGGGAGGCTTTGGAGAATTCTGAGCTGAGCAGTGACGTGACTAGAAATTCTACCGAAATAGAGACACAGACCAAGAAGCAGCAGCACACGCCCTCCTTGCACGCTGCAACATTTCTCAGACCACTCGTGGCTCTGATGTCACACAAGAAGCCCATCTTTCCTCTTCGTGCATGTGGGTGTGGGTGTGTATGCTTACAGACCCTTGGCTTCTATGCAGATGGGCCTGCCACACATACCTGGAGACAGCTCCTCAGGACCCTGCCGTTCTGGGCAGTCTCCAGGGCAACGGAAGCAGTACCTGGGGCTGTTACAAGTGCAGACTCGTGGGCCCACCCCAGGTCCACCCCATGCCCACACCAGGTCCACCCTAGGCTCACCCCAGATTCACCCGTTTCCCCCAGGCCCACCCCAGGTCCACCCCAGGCCCACCTGATGGGGTTTGAACAAAGTGGGCATGAGGGGTGGGTGGGAAAGGTGGGGCCAGATCGGCCCACACTGATAGTGATGGAAGCTGATGATGGGCCTGTATGGGGAAGACAGGCACTAGTCACTCTGCTTTTTGAAAACAAATTTTAGTTTAAAATTTTCCATAGAAAGCTTAAAGTTTGTTTATTAAAGTAATCTCTACCCCCAGTGTGGGACCCGAACTCATGACCCCCAGATCATAAGTTGCACACTCGTCCGACTGAGCCAGCCAGGTGCCCCTGTCACGAAAGTTTAAAATCCAGTTCGTGCCATAGCTCTACTCAGAATTTTCTGAAGGCTTCTCATTCGTTTGTCGTGTCCTGCAATTCTGTAACAAATACTTACCCAGGGCATACTCTGTGCCGGGCACTGCTCTAGGCATGAGTGAACAAAACCACGGCCCCATCCTCGTGAGCCTTCTGCTTGAGCAAAAGAGGCAGGCGGTACGCCCTGAAGACGGACTTTCATGTATCTGTCCACAGAATAACCTAGCACCTGACGCTCTGTTGTACACACTCTGGTCTTTATCCTTGCTTTCCTTTCTTGGCCTGACTTGTCTCATCTGCCAGCTTTGTTTCTTGAAGAGCCGAAGCCCGTTCTCATCTCAGGGTCTTTGCACTTGCTGTTTTATGGGTATGTGCTCCCTGGCCCCGGGGCAAACCCCACCCGCTTCCTCAGCTCCCATGTCCTTCAGGCCACCCCACAGTCTCTGCACCCCACTGTGTGCCCTTTGCCTCATTGCTTATTGAGGGTCCACAGTCTGTGCTGGGCACCACCACTCTGGCCCGGTGGCCCATGGCGCCAGTCCCCCGGTCAGCTCTCATGCACACTTATCAAAAGAGGGAGTGTTCAAAAGGACAGAGGAGATTCTGCAGTTCTCCTGAGAGTGCTGGGCCGGTGTCACATGGCTCATTGATCGGGGTTCTAGTCTTCACTGGTCCACTCACCTCCCACTGAAGTCCCTGCTGTGGTGGCCAGCCGCCCGCTGACGTGGCCTTCCCTCGTGTCCTCTGCCCCGCAGGTTGTGGATTCCCAGCTGGTGTGCATGATGAATGAAAACAGCATTGATTACATATCTCGATTCAACGATTTGGCCCAAGAACTGTCCATCGCTGAGCCCGGCCGCCGAGAGGTTCTGTTTGATGGCAGTGGAGGTGGCCCCCCCGTCGGTGACCTGTCCCAGTGACCAGACCTCGCCCCTGCTGGGGCATCCTGGAGGCTGCAGAGGAGGGCTGGTGGTCCTCCACTGCGGTATGTGTAGCCCTCTCCAGGCTAGAGAAAACAGAAATCCAGCCCAGGACCCCCCAGAAGACGGTCTGAGCAGAGGACTCTCTGTGCCCCAGAACAGACAACATGCAGGAAGCCGCATCCCGATGGGCAGAGGGCCGCGGTGGCCCGGGAGGTGAGGACAGGTTCTGTCAGAGGGCCCGTGTCAGACGCTGCTGTGGCGTCGGAGCCACTCCCTGCCAGCCGTGGGATAGCGCTTGGCGGCCGCGCTTCCACCCCCGTCACTGTGTTGGACGTTGCAGTGGGTTTTCTTTCCGAGGGAAAGGAGTGGGTGTGCGGCGGCCACGGCCCAGGGAGTCCCAGCCTCCCTGCTCTCTGCAGGGACACTTTCAGCCACCACTGCTTTTTTCTGCCAAACCTATGCACCTTTCGGTTGCTCTCTCTGCACATAACGGGGAAGGACAGCTGGGCATGGCCCGGGCTCTGCCTGGTAGGGTCTGCACCCTTAGCGGACACTTGCGAGGACGCGCGGATCACAGGGCAGCGTCCCTGGTGCCATCACCCCAGAAACCCTGACCCTTGTCTAGTGCGTTCTCCCACCTGGAGGTTTATTCTGACTGACTTAACGGGAAGGAGGAGAGAATCCTGTTTTGTGCAGCTTGTGTGGACTTTCAGAAAAAAAATCCTGCTAAAGTGGTTGGAAAAAGGTTTTCCTTATGTTTTGAGAATTAGGAGACGGTGAAGAAGAAGAGAGTTCATGGTTTCCTTCCTGTGTTGAAGCCGAGCCTTCGGCTGCGAGTCCCTGAACTGCCAGGGGGCTGCTGGCTAGCCGCTGACGTGCGCTGCCTTTCCAGGGAAGGTCTTCGCCTCTTCAGCGTCTCCTCTTCCTTCCACGGGCTTCCGTGCAGAGTCCACCTGCTGTATACATTTCCTCCTTCGTGTTTCCTCCCATCCCGTGGTCCTCTGTTTCTCTTCTTCCAGCGCAGGGAACGCGAGCAAGGCGCAGACCCTGGGTGCAGTCAGAGCACGCTAAAACCACTTCCCTCTCATGTACTCCTCAGGCCTCCTTGGGTGACCGTTGGTCATCACTGCCGACAGGTCAGTGCCCAGAATGGAGCTGACAGGGCTGCTTTGTTCTCAGCCTTGGGAGGCTCAACAGACAAAAGCCCATCCAGGCCCCCATCCGTTGTGGCCAGCAGCCAGTGCTATGGTGTTGGTCAGGTAGTAACCTGTGCACCACCATCCCACCTGCTGCTTCACTCTCCACCTGCAGTCCAGACCAGCTTGTCTTCTGAAACCCACCTGAACGGAGGACAGTTTCTCTTTGCTCTTCCCGGCTGGCAGTGGAGTGGCAGCCGCCCAGGCCAGTCCCAGCCCTCTGCACGGGCTTCTCTCCCTGTCCATGATGAAGAGGTGAGGCAGCATGGAAAAGAACAGAAAAGGTCTTTTATGTTGCAAGCAGAGGGGATGCTCCTGGTCCCAAGGTCTCAGCAGCCAGCTGCAGCCCCTCCAGGCTGTAGGCTGCATCATTCACCCGGGCCACGGAGGAAAGAGAGGGCAGTGGGACCTCCAGACAGAGGAGGTTCCTTCCTTCATCTCAAGTGTTTCAGAGCTCTTGCCTGTAATGTGGTTTCCTTCTTTCAGGTCTGGTTCTAGGTACAAACATCACTAATAAGACCCACTGTGGGCAGCTCTTCTGGGCTCTTACAAAAAGTCCCAAAGCTCTGGAGATGTGTAAGAGAGGGACATGGTGCCCCTTTATTAAAGAGAGAGCATCGTTTGAACCAGAGTATCTTTAAACTAGCTTGTATGGTTTAGCGATCTATCTATTAGCTTCCTGAACTTAGCACTTTCTGGAAGTGGTATCAGTGCATCTCTCTGGGCATCTGACTTTGTTAGGTCTGTAGTAGGTGAGGACACCAGGCCAAGTGTAGGCCACTACTAACTTGCTCGTACCCCTGCTGTGGGGGACCAGAGACCCCCGGTACCATTACAGCATCGATGCTGGGGGCAGTACTTGATGGCAGTGTGTGCGTTGCTGGAGATTGTAGGAGTCCTGAGCCGCTTTCATCAGGGGACACCCCGAGGCAGTCTAGCGGGTAGGCTGGCACCAGTTTTCAGTGATACCTAAAAGGAGGAAAACCAGAGATTTGGGATCAGCTTTGGTAGGCTCTTCAGTGGCACCATCCACTAGGGGCTTAACCACAGACTCCATCTGGAGTGTCATCCAGGGGGAGGGTGGGTTAGGGAGGACAGTGGACTGATTCTTCTCACCTGTAGCAAAGCTGACACGATTCCAGAGAATTCTGCCACTTCTGCAGCAACCTGACAGGCGTAAGCATTTGCTTGCCGCGTTAAGGGAAAGTGGCATCATTAGTAGCATTCAAAGGGTGAGTCTTTTTTCTCCCAGCCTAAATGAATATATATGTATAAAAATAAGCAGCTGTTAAAGGCTAGAATTTTCCAAAAGACGCAAGCAGAGAAACTCCCCTCTTCCTGTATCTTGCTCTGCCTGTGCCACGGAAGTTGTAGTCTTGGTGTACACCTGTGACTTTCTTCGTGCATTTGAGCATGCTGTGATTAAGACCAGATCTGTTCCTCAGAAAAATCCTTCCCTAGTCGCTCTAATGATGTCTGGGATCTTTTTGCTGATTCAGCTTTTGTAAAGCTAGACTATCTCTGGTCTCCAGGGAGTTGTTTTGGCAGGTGATGAGCTTAGAAGATGCAGCTTGTGACTCCAGTAAGATCGGCGAGGACGTCGCCCTCACCTCTCTGTATCTGCTAGGTGTAGAGTACTTGCTCAGGGAGTGGGGTATTTGGAAACAATCCATCCATTGATCTGCTTGCTTTCCCATGTCTCCAGCGGCTTAGCATTGGGATCCTGAAAAGGGCGTCCTTTTCAGTGGAATAGCATCTTTTAACTAGATCACAGCAAGGAATCCAAACTTAAGCCAAGAAAAGTCATGGAATAAAAGACACTGGAAGCAAGTAGAGGAGGAAAGCAGCAGTTGCTGGTTTTTTGTTTTTAAAGACCTTGAGATCTATCAGATGCATTTGTGAGAAAATAGGGCACTTTGTCTTAAGAAAAAAAGGGAGAAACCCACAGCGAACCTGTCCTGTGATTGGTGACTCACGAGAAGCTGTGTTCGAGGCACTACAGCAACCTAGACCCCGTGTTGTGTAGCGGGACAGCGGCTTAGAGCTTGCGGTCTGGGCGGCAGAACTCACCGCGGTTTCCTTTAATAATCGTTAAGCCATATCATCTGAGGTTTTCGGCTTGTTTGAGATGTGAATTTGTTTTATAGATTATAAATATACATATACAGTGTATGTATAAAGCAGAATGCCTGTCCTTCCTGATTATTTTTTGTACCATATTGTAAATTATATTATTTATTCTTTACCAATTTTGGGAATAAAAGGTGTTTTGGTTATTTAATATAATAAACAAAAGCTGTTAAACTTCTTATGTTTAAATTTCCAGTTCAACTTGTAAATGTTTTTATTGTGCATAAATACATACTAATACTTGATCTAATACTTCTCGAGTGAGCCTTGTTTGCTTCGCGGCGAGCTCGGCGGTGGCGGCTCGGCGCCGGGCCTCGGGTTTGCGCCGCCGCCCACAGACGCGGGCGCCTCCCGGGCGAGCAGCGGCCACCGGCGATCCCCCGGGTTGTGCCTGCGGCAGCCGGGAGCCGCTTCTGGAGTGCGCGGCTTGCGCCTGCGCGGGGGGGGGTTCCGCTCGGGGCAGGGCCCGCCCCCCTGCAGCCCTGCTGCCCAGTGTCGGCGCCCGAGGCCTGAGCGGCATCAGCTTTCACCAATCGGCTGCGAGCGCGGCGCGAGTCTTGCCGAGCCTCTGCCCCGGTGGGGCGGGGGCACGGCCCGGCGCTGCGATAGGCTGCGGCGGCGTGACTGGCGTCGACGATGTCCAAGGGACGCGGGTGGGCGGGCCTAGCGCTGCGTGGGGGCGGGCGGAAACCTCGGTGCGGCGGGCGAGGAGGCGCCTGGCGGCGGGCGACATGTTCCAGGCCCCGGAGAGCGACGGCGGCCGGGCGGGCTCCAGGTGCGTGGCGGGCGCGGCCACATGGCGGGCGCGGGTGCCTGGTGACCTCACAGAGCCGCGGCCTTCTCGTCCCCGTCCGAGAGGCGGGCGCTCGGGCCGGACGCGCTCCCCGCGCCGGGCAGGGTCTGGGCGGGAGGCCTGAGGCGCGCCGCCCGCGCTGCTCCTCCTGGGCCCACGTTCCCCTCCGTGTCCAGCGCGCCTGGATACGCTGGCCGAACGGTGTGCGGGGCCGCTGCCGGGAGCCCGGGACCATGCGGGTGTGTGGGGATGGGCCCGCGGGGTGGGGGTCACCGTCTTGGGCTCCTTCCCGGGTCCCCGTGGGGCCGGGCGCCGCGCTCCCCTAATGCCGGAGTCCCGGTACGGCCGGGCGCCGCGCTCCCCTAATGCCGGAGTCCCGGTACGGCCAGGCGCCGCGCTCCCCTAATGCCGGGGTCCCGTGGGGCCGGGCGCCGCGCTCCCCTAATGCCGGGGTCCCGTGCGGCCGGGCGCCGCGCTCCCCTAATGCCGGGGTCCCGGGCGGCCGGGCGCCGCGCTCCCCTAATGCCGGGGTCCCGTGGGGCCGGGCGCCGCGCGCCCCTAATCCCGGGGTCCCCCGTGCGGCCGGGCGCCGCGCTCCCCTAAAGCCGGGGTACCCTGGGGCCAAGTGCTGTCCTACCCTGATCCTATAGTTTGGGAGCCAGGCCGTATCCTCCCTGCCTTGCTGATGGAGAACCAAGCTGACTGCCAGTAATAGAAGCAGAAATCCAATTGTAGGTCTCCAAACTGTAGGAGCCACCTTACCTTGTAGATTTCAGGGGTTTTAGATGCCCACGAGTTTTCATTACTGTAATACTCTTCTGTCCCCCAGCCTTGCCCTGAAAGTAGAAGAGAATATGTATTTGACACCTGTTGAGGTAAATACCACGTCCAGTAGGTAATAAGTGAAAGAACTGCTTTGACTTGCTGAAAACTCTGTTAAGTTTGGGGGAGTCAGGTCAGTGTTCAGTAATACACCTAACTAATTAGTCATCAGACCACAGAACAATGACTAGCAGTCACACATGTCTACATGTGCACTAATGGGAGCCAGAGGTTTATCCCAGAGTGTTCTGTGAGTACTGTGGACCATTGCCCACACCCCTGGGCAGGAGCCGCTTCCCAGCTCTCTTCCTCTTGTCCTCTGGGTTCACCCCATTCACTGGAGGCCCAGTGAACGAGGCCGTTTATGAATAAACACCCTGACGCTGGTGTTGTACTGACTCTTGGAGCTGCAGAGCTGTTGGGCTAAAGGAATACTCCACACTTCTTTGGGGGACTCGTGTTGGAGAGGGTATTAGGAAAAGGAGAAAATTTTTCCTTTTAGGACATTGAAGAAGAAAAGCATTCTTCTCGGCTGGATGATTACATGTAATTGGAAGCTTTTGCTTGGAATCAGTCAGATGTTTTGTGTTTCCGCAGCCATCTTAAAGGGATTGATTAGCTGGACAGGCCTTGTAGGGCCTCACATCTTATTTGGCTGTTGAGGGAGGGAGTGTGGTCGTGGCTGTAAGACTGCCCAGCTGGGATTTCCTCTTTTAAGGCCCTACATCTTCTGTTTTCTTGCTGAGGGATTATCTTGTGTTAAAGGGACGCTGAACTGTCCAAGCGTCATGCCTGAGCCATCCCTGATCTGAGGTCCTCCCTTTCAGCTGTAAAATGTACGCCTGTAAAGAATTTATCCAAGTCTCCCTTTTATTACTGCTTCTCTCCAAGTCTGCCCAGTCCACAGGCTTTTCTGAAACACAGACACCAGCTCTCCGAGGGAGGCTCGGGACCTGGAGGTGAGAGTGGTTTTTGTTTCCCTGCCTCAGCTGGTGCCGTCTTCCCCTCACGCTGTATCTGTGGCTCTTCTTTGTCACCAGCCCTCTGGCTCCTCTTGTGTACTTCAGTGTCTTCATTAGACTATCGTGAGGGGTAGACAAGAGAACAAGGTCATTGTAATTGGAACGTCCCCCACGTTGTCAGCTCTGAGCTCACTCGTATTCCCATCTTCTCTCTAATTTGTGTCCTAGAGGTAACTGCCCTTGCTCGTGAGCCTGGTGAAGGCCACACTGAGCATTGTTGTGGGTTCTGTTTTTATCAAAAGAACCTCTTCCACTCTCAGTTCCCTTATTTGCGACCTTGCTGGGGCAGCCTGTGTGATTTGCATGACTGCTACAAGGCTGGGAGACCCTAGTATCCACCCTGTTGCCTTCAGGATGAAGGTGTCGTTGTCCCTTCTCAGGTAGCTTGGCCACTATGCACAGCATTCTTGGCTGTCATTTCTTTTCCCTTGTTTTCAAAGTAAAATAAAGTAAAATTAAGAAAAGTACACAGGGCACCTGGGTGGCTCAGTCGGTTAAGCGGCTGCCTTCAGCTCAGGTCATGATCCTAGGGTCCTGGGATCGAGCCCCACATCCAGCTCCCTGCACAGCGGAGAGCCTGCTTCTCCCTCTCCCTCTGCCTGCCGCTCTGCCTACTTGTGCTCTCTCTCTATCTCTCTGTCAAATAAATAAATAAAATCTTTAAAAAAAAAAAAAAGTACACAGAATAATGTAATAAACACTGTATTTCCACCACCCAAAATTAACATTTGGTCATTTCAAACAACTCTGGCTATGTCCTTTGCCCCGAGGATACCCTTCCCACACAGAGACTGCAGACTCAATTTGGACTTTGGCTCCTCCAGAGAGATCTTTGGGGTTCCAGCAAGACCCAGTGCCCGTGGCGTCACTGATGGGAACACTAGAGCCCCCTGCACCTGCAGCGCTGGCTTTCCTGGCAGAATAAAGCTTCCCCAGACTCAGGACTTGCTGTCACCCACCTTTCTGTGCACGGGGTCTGGCGCTGGCTTCCGGCGACAGGTGCTCAGGGGCCGTGCGGATGGGTTAAGCCAGGGCGCAGGGCAAAGGGGACCGGGAGATTGCAGGGATGCAGAGTGAGTCCTAAGAGCTTGAATCCAGAAGAGTCTGCTTCAGATTGGAGCAGGACCTGGGGGTTTGAAAGCAGAGCTGTGTTTCAAATAAGTCTGTAAAATAAATTTTTAATTCAGCAGGAGACGTGATGTTAAATTCAGTTCAGTTCTGAAGATTGCAGATCCCCACCCCACTTTCCAAAGCATGTTGGACCTGCTGTAGCCAGCCAGGAATACAGAAAATGTCACTTGTGACCGGGGCTGTGTGACCTGAGGACTTGTTAACACCTTTCTAAGTTGTGGTTATTAGGGGTTTGTTTTGTTTTGTTTTTAATTTTTTCTCAAACTGAAGTAATTTTTTTCCTTCACCAAATCATTAAGGAACTACTAACTATTGAGTAGGCATCCACCCTCCTGTTCCTCCCAGGCGGCCAGGGACTCAGCACCGTGTGGGAGCCTGCCCAAGGGGTCTGTCCGCCCTCATTAAAGCGGAGGGGTGCTTTCTGCAGTCCTCCTTGCAGCTGGAGAGTCTGAGAACTCACTTCGCTTTAAATTGCAATGAATGATCAGCTCCCGCTCTCGTTCTTTTAAGGAAGCAAACAACATTTCAGATGTCCTGCTCCTGTGAGCGACGTTGTGGGCTGTGTTTGCGGAGTGCGGTGGCTTTTGGGTGGCGCAGAGCTCCACATTTCCATCTCTTTCTCCGGGTCTGCAATCACAGCCAGCCCTGTCGCTGAGGACTTGGGAAGGAGCCTGGGCCCCTGGCCGGTTTAGAACTGTTTCAGTAGGGCCCTCTCACCTTTAAAATGCATCTTTAAAATCTCTGTGGGCGTTCTAAAAAGATGCACATGACTTCAGCATGTGACTGCTCTGCTGGAGTAGTCTGAAGCCCTGGGGCGGGGCGGGGGGTCAGGGCAAAGCTTTGTGAACATTTAATTCTTCAGTTATTGCCATAAAAAGTGACTCAGCGTCCTGGTGTTCCACATCTGAAGTGTTTCCTATAAACCTCCAGATGGTGCACAGCCGTTTCCCCCCAGTCGAGACTTGGGGTGGATGCTGCTGTTGGTGGCTGAGTGGGCGCGTGTTGGGGTGGCGGACAGGACCCCTGGTGTACATGTGTTGGTGTGAACACTGGTGCCAGCAGGTGTGCCCTCTGATCTTTCTGATGAGAATCAGTTGGTTACGGGCCTTGAGGACTGGAGGTGGTTATCCTAGGGTGGATTCCGCACATTGATCCTGACCCTGAGAGCGTAGTCTGAACTCTGGACCCAGACTGCCGGGATTTGTGTTCTGGTTCTGCTACTTCCCACATGACCTTTCTTGTGATTCTTCTCTGTCTCAGATTCATTGTCTGTGAAAATAAGGCCTGCCCGAGAGGGCTGCTGTGTAAGGTCCTTGGAACAGTAAATGCAGATAGTAAGCACTTAGCAAATGTAAGCTACGGTATTAAACAATCCTGGATATGTTTACGGTATTCTTTTAATTTTTTTTAATACATATTTTTTAAGTAACCTCTACACCCACCATGAGGCTTGAACCCACAACCCCGAGATCAAGAGTTGCACACTCTACTGACTGAGCTGGCCAGGACCCTGAGTGTGTTTGTAGTAATAAACACTGTTGGGTACTAATTAAAATGAGCATTAAACTCTATGGAATGTGGTTCAGTTTCCACATTGTTTTAGGGAAAATAATTTTACTTATGAGAGGATCACAGGAGTAATTTCCAAGTATGTACATTTCTAGAGGGTTTTCGGCATAACCAAGGTATACAAAAAGAACTTTAAGGTCAGTGAAGGTTTACTTGCTGTGTGGCTGTCTGTAGACCAGTCTTGCCAGTGCTAAAGAATCGCGGTGTGTCATTCAGCCAGGTCAGCCATCAGTGACTCACGCTCAGTCTGTGCTCCTAGGGCCATGAAGCCCCCGGGAGGAGAGGCCAGCAATCTTTTTGGAAGTCCAGAAGAAGCTGCTCCGTCAAGCAGGCCCAATAGGATGGCATCTAATATTTTTGGACCAACCGAAGAGCCTCAGAACATCCCTAAAAGGACCAATCCTCCAGGTATGGGCCTTTGTGAATCATCAGTCCTTTGGCCTCTGCATGTTCTGTTTCATGCTCTTCTTCTGATAACATTTTTTATTTCTTTGCATTGACCCTTTCAATTGTTTTCTGGTATAGGTTATCCCTTGCTGTCAGAGTTCTAGAACATAAGGATGATTTTGTTTTGTTTTTTTCTTGTTTGTTTGTTTTTAAAGATTTTATTTATTTATTAGTGCGCACAAGCAGGGGGAGTGGCAGGCAGAGGCAGAGGGAGAAGCAGACTCTCTGCTGAGCAGGGAGCCCGATGTGGGACTCGATCCCAGGACCCTGAGATCATGACCTGAGCCGAAGGCTGATGCTTCATAGATGGAGCCACCCAGGCATCCCCAACTCAGTCATTCTTGACTCCTCCTTCCTCTGTCAGCGGACCGTGGCTGAGTCCAGGCACTGAGGATACAGAGGCAGATGACGGGATTCTGGTTCCCACCAGGGAGGTTCTCCCAGTTTTCTGATGGGCCCTTGTGATTCCAGAAATTGTGTGCAAGTTGTGCATTTAAACATTTCTCTTAGGGAGACTATTTTGATTCAGATTGTCAATGGGATCGAAACTCTAAAAAGGATGACTCAGTCCATATAGTTCTTTAATGCTTATCCCACATTCCAGTAGTCACAGTGGGAAAAAATCTTAGAAAAATCTTTTTCTTGGCTGATAGACTATCTAGTTGAGCGACCATATGGTGATAGTTAGCTGAGGAGCTCTCCCTTTTCCGTATCCCCAAGGGAAAACAAGGTTTATTCCTGGAAGATTTTGAGAGGCCAGACACAGGGGTCAGTATTTCAGGCAGATAATAAATCCAACAGAACCAAAGTTAGAGCTGCTCCTTACCCCGCTGCAGTGACCAAACCCAGAGAAACAAAAGCAGTAGATTCAAAAGCTAGTTTTGTGTTTGGGTGGTGGTTTTTTGCCAGAGAGGGTGGATGGAGGGTTAAAGTTTGGGATATAGAAGAAGCAGGTGGTTCTTAAAAGTGAGGAACATTCTCATCATGTCCAGCTTACAGGTGTGGGGCTGGAGTGGTCAGCCCCGCATATCTTTGTATCGGCGACAGCAGAATAAGTACCGTATGTTAGCTTGTGTACCTATAACTGGCTGCCAGCTCAACAGAGTGTGTCTGGAGCTGCCCCTGGGGTGTCGGGTTCCCTGGAAAGTATGGCAACTTGGGGTGGTGCTGCTTTGCAGACCCTCAACCTCATCTGATTCCCCAGCAGGCAGCCTGGGCCCCTCTAGACTGGAGAGATAGAGAGCCTCTGTGTTGTTCACGGTCACAAGATGTGGCAACGGCCGCTGAATTCACTCCCTGTGCCGGGTTCCTGCTTCTCCTGCTATTGTTGTTTGGGGTCTGTTTTCTGGCCTGCCAAGTGCTCTTGGCAAACAATCTGATGAATTCTCAAGGGAAGGCCGAGAGGGAAAACTGCCAGTGTGCCCCCCCCGCCTCGCCGCGGACCCAGGCTCCTGCCCTCTGATGAGAGGGCCTGATTGAGAAACGTGTCCAGGATGGGGGGCGTGACTGAGCTGTGATCGTCACTGAGCATTTGCCAAAAATTGTCATACCCAGTGTTTCTTTACCCTTCACGCACGGGCTCTGCTGGTTGCCTGGCTCACATCTCTCCCAAATTATTCTCCCTGTTCCAACACTGATGGCGGAGACGTATGGACAGTTCCGTATTGGCCAGGGACTGGGCTCAGTGCTTTCCGTGTATTCGTGTGGCCCTCTCTCCACCCCTAGGAGGTAGGTGGGGGGCGCCCCTTGACAGAGAGGGAAACAGAGGCTCAGGGAGGTTCACTGCTACACCCAGAGCTCACACCTAGCTGGTGGCACAACTAGCCCTTGGATCCCAGTTTGCCTGACTCCAGAGCTCATGCTCTAAACTTACCTGAAAAATCAGTTGGGGTAAGTTTTTCGACATGGAATTGCTGGATCAGTTTAAAATTCTGATAGACACTTCCACCTGGTTGTGAGAGGGCCCCAGCGTGCACCACCATGTGTGCGATGCTCGCTCCCCACTCTGCCAGCACGGTGTCTGTCTTTTGCAGTTTGGTTCTTACAGAAGCATATCTTAGGGGTGCCCGGGTGGCCCAGTCAGTTAAGCATCTGACTCTTCGTTTTGGCTCAGGTTATGATCTCAGGGTTGCTGGGTTCCGCACTCAGCATGGAGTCTGCTTGAGATTCTCCCTCTACCCCTGCCTCTCCTGCTTGTGTGTGCGTGCTCTATCTCACGCTCTCTCTCGGAAATAAATCTTTTTAAAAAGCCTATCTTGAATTTATCTTTATGACTAAATTGAACATCTTTTCTTTCTTCAGAGCTGAGTTCATCTTTCAGGTAAAATGTTGACTAACAGACAAGCAGGGTGATTCCTTTTTATAAGGTACAAAAACAGAACTACATTGTTTAGTGTTAGACATGCACACAGTAAAAACATACCAACAATAACAAGTTTGTGGTCTGCAGGAAATGCAGGCGTCTGGTGACCTGGGGTGTGGGGAAGGACACCCAGGGTTCTGGGAGCCGCTGTGCTCTGTACACTCCAGGTGGTAGTGACCTGGGTCGTCTTTGTTATTTGTGACGATTATGTCTTAGGAACTTTTGTGTTATGGTTCATAATTTAAGAACAGTTTTTTAATGAGCAGTGTCTTTAGCCAAAAACTTCAAATTGAGTTACTTTTATTTTCATTAAAAAAAAAAAAAAAGAATGCACATTTTTAAGAGAATTTACTTAAGCCTTTGTAGCACAACCAGAAACGGCGCAGTATGGGATGAGCTGAAGCTGTGGTTTTCTCCACTTTGTGGCAGAGATATTTTGTTGATGGCAGCCCAGCAGCATCACTGAAGGCTGACTCTGCCAGGCAGTGCTCTGCGCACTTCATGTGCATTCACTCGCTTATGTCACCAGTGGCCCTAGATCAGTACTCTTGTTACTTACGACCAGTTGATAGATGGAGGCAAGAAGGTTCCAGCCACTTGTCCGGGCTCACAGTTGGGCGAGTGACTGCACAGGGGCTCCACCTGGCGGCCCAGCGCTGTGCTGTGTGGGCATCTCCAGCCCGGGCCTGTGGGTCCTGGGAGGGTGAGGTATGTTGGCACCAAGATGACAAAGTGTGCATACATCTCCTGCACAGGCAGCCCTGCACGTTCTTGACCCTTTCTTCTGCTCCAAAAGGGCTCTTTCCTGCGCTCTGTTCCAGTTCTCACTGGGCTTGCACTCTATATGTCCCCACAAGGCTGCGCCCCAGAGGCCACTCTGTTTTACAGTCTGCTCTGGCTGCTGGGGCCCTCAGAATGGTTCTGAAGGCAAGTGAGAGCACGAACCGCTGATGGAGCCCTTCCCTGCGGGGCCCATGGGGAGCTAGGTGTCCAGGTTGTTCTGCGTGCTCATGTTTCTCTGTTAGCGGTGAGGGCGATTTTAGCCAGGAAGTGACTGCTTGCCACGTGGGCTCTTGAAAACAGTAAGAGAAGATCAAAGCTCTGAGAAAGGACATGCTAAGCAGTCTTGCATCCCACGGCCCGTCCAGCCCCGGGTCCTGTGCACACAGCCCCCATGGGGAGCCACAGTCACGGGGGGGGGGGTGGAGTAACCACTTTTCTGTTCAGACACAGGTGAGTGAGAATACCTCCTCCATTTATATTAAAATGTTACACGCTGTATAGATTGTCTTCCGCCTTTTTTCACTGAGCAGTATATACGTCCAGGAGATGTTTCTTTATCAGTACGTGGAAAATAAAGTGAACGTTTATTGAGCATTTGTGTCCCTGGCATCGTTCTAAGCATTTGACGTGTGAGCTACGGTGAGTCATTGGAAGGACCTGCGGCAGGTCCCTTTGTTCTGCTCTTTCTATAGTTGAGCATCTGGGGGCACAGAAAGGCCAACTAATTGGTGTGTGGTCATCTAGCTAGTTAGTGGAATGTGTCTTCTTTCCTCTTGTAAGATTATAAGTCCTTGGTGCCCCAGGGCCGTGACTGGCGGCCCACCTCCATTAGCACAGCTCTCCGCGAAAAGGTGCTGGCTTTTGCCAAGTGAAGAGACGCCAGCTGGTGTTGTGTGGCCGCCGTCTTTCTGCTTAACAGAGGCATTTGGGCGTTGACTTTGATGTCTGGCCAGACTCATCAGCTTATGAGAAGTTACATGTTGGATGCATATTTTCATTACGGCTCATCAGATCACTTAGAGTTGCACTGTAGGGTGTTGTGTGTCTGTAATTTGCTGACATACCTAGTTGTCCCTGGGAGTTCTGGCCAGAATGAGGTCAGAAGAATGACTAATAGGTGTTTCTTCCAGATTCCAGGTTTGCTGTGAATGTGGTATGTTGTTAAATTCATTTCTATCTATCTGGCCTAAAAATGCAACAGCTATTTGCTTTTAACATAAAGAACTTTTTATGGGTTTAATGAAGAAGATTCTTCAACAGGACAACATGACAAGTTCAAGGTTAAGGAAGTTCTAAACAGGAAATGCTGTTTTATGCCATCTTATCATCTTGCTTTAGAGGCCAGCCCAGGTCAGCTTCCAGAAATGAAGGTCCTAACAGGCCCCCAATAAAGGGGTTGGTTTTGACATACATCTTTAGGAACCCTCATCAACCTGATCACCCCTCCTTGTTGGCCTGAACTAGGGACTGGCACTGGGGTGTCCCTGTGAGGGGAGGTCTCTGAAGTAATGAAGGTGGAGGGTGGCACCCAGTGGCTATTCTGGGTTGCTCACTGTTATGTAATTGTTTCTACAGGGGGGAAAGGAAGCGGTATCTTTGACGAATCCACACCTGTGCAGACTCGACAGCGTCTGAACCCACCTGGCGGGAAGACCAGTGACATTTTTGGGTCCCCAGTTGCTGCCACTTCACCTTTGGCACACCCAAACAAACCCAAGGTATGGGTTACATTCAGGTAGCAGACGTGAAAGTAAGAGAAACAAAAATTGAGCCAAGTACTCCTTGGAAAGGCTCTAAGGCAGGTGTGGTGTGTGACCAGGAAGAGGCAGAGTGGGTGACGTTGGTTTTGCTGAGTGCAGCCCTTAGTCACAGAGTTTCACAGCTCCCGAGTCAGCGGAGAAAGGCACTCCAGTCTCGTGATGAATGAAGCCTAGGGACGCTGGCCTTGGTGTGCAGGTGGAGGCGACTGCCCCTGCCGATGGGCTGCTCCCCTCTCTGCCCTGAGGGCGGTGAGGCTCTTCAGAAAATTGAACATCTCATAAAATTTCACTATTTTTTAAAGTCTAATTTGTGGCTTAGAGAATGCCGGAGGACAGAGTGCGGCATCTGCTAGCGTCTCCGCATGCGGCGCGTCTCGGGGGGGCTGCTGCTGAGGGAATTTTCCTTTTATAGGGGTACTCAGCCAAAAATGAAGACGGAATAACAGAATTCAGATATCACCATTTTGCCGACTTGTAATAAAATCCTGGATCTCAGCAATGAGCATCAGTGGCTAACATCACAAAACGAGAGACAACCAAAAATATATGTCCTTACAGAACATCACAGCCCACCTTTAAATTCTTATCAAAAAATCAGGCCCAAATCAAACCAACCCTCATATTAATTGACACCACAGGGATTCGGTCTGAGTAATACAAAATGGAGGACTTCACATAGCAGTCATTAGAGGGCAGTCAGTAATCCTGATGATTAAAAAGAGATTTAAAAAATACAGTCCTTATCAGCGCCTGGGTGGCTTAGTTAATTAAGTGTCCAACTCTTCATTTTGGCTCAGGTCATGATCTCAGGTTTGTGAGATCGAGCCCCACATTGGGCTCCGCGCTCAGCAGGGAGTCTCCTTAGGATTCTCTATCTACCCCTCCCTCCCCTCACCGCTAAAAAAGCAGGGGAGGGGAAGAATACAGTCCCTATCAAAGTCCTAACCATATTGTTTGGTTTGTTTTGGTTTTACTTTATTTTTTTTTTTTAAGTGGAAAGACCTATCCTAAAATTCACAGGGAATCTCAAGGGACCCTGAGTAGCCAGACAGCTTAACAGTGAAGAACAGAGTTGGAGAACTCTCACTTCCCAATCTCAGAACTGACTACAGAGTTCTAATCCAAACAGTGTAGTGCTGGGATCATGACCTGTGCCAAAATTAAGAGTTGGACGCTTCACTGTCTGAGTGCGCCACCCCCCCAGGCGCCCAAAGGACATTTTTAAATTGGAATATTTGTGGGTAATCGAAATATCTGGGATTTGCTTTAAAATACTCGCCCAAGGGGCAGAGGCAGTGTGGTTGGAAGTGTGTGGCTGAGATCTGGATGGCGGTGAGCTACCGTCACAGCTGTGGCAGGCTGTGGGGGATTCATGTCATCGCTCCCTCCGCTTTGCTCATGGTTCAGAACGGCCACAATAAAAGATGTTGAAAAGTTAAACATAAACCCATTTGTGCCCTGATTTTCATCATCCATTTGAATGAGGGTAAAATGTCTGAATCACGTACTAACCTGGGGTTTGCCTCGTTGCAGGACCACGTGTTCTTGTGTGAGGGAGAAGACCCAAAATCGGCCCCTAAAGGTGAGTTGCTGTTCTCTGTCCCTTCCGCTGAGTGCTCTGCTCTGGGAGAGGTGCTGGTACGCCCCTAGAGGGTGAGCAGGAACATTCTGTGCCCCTTCCAGGCCTGCTGACAGAAACAAGGGCATGTTTGTTGCCAAGAGAATATGTAGTATTTGAAGAAGGCCAGGAGCTGGGCGTCTGGCTCTGAGCCCCGCCTTGCTCTCCTAGCTGGCTCTGCTGTGGGTCACCACTCCCTCAATTGATAACCAAGACACATGGGCATTCGTTCATCTAGAAAGTCCGAGGAGGAGTGTCAGCAAGCCTCGCCTCCCCTTGTTAGATCCCCAGTTGAGATGAGCCCCTCCTCTTCCTTTTCATGTTCAAGTTGAGAAAGTTGGTTATTTATCCTTGAGGTGGCAGAAGGGGGGATGGGGGTCCCATAAGCAGTGTAAAGTAATCGGCTTATTAGGGATCTATTAAGGAGTTTATAGTACGAAGCCCCAGCTTTGGCCCAGTTCAGGAACGGCCTCCGCTAATCAGTCTTCTTGGGACAAGATGGAGGCCTGGCTCTGTGCGCTCCTCTTTTCCCATCACACTGTGCACTTCCTGCTGGCTGCTCTGGGCCACAGACTCTGTAGGCGCAGCTTGCCTGTTTGGTTCGTGGCCTCTAACGGGATGGCATGCCGACTTTGTCCCACAGCCGCAACGAGCTCGTCGCCCAGAGAAGAGCCCGGTGAGAAGGGAGGCCCTGGAGAAGCGGGCCGCGCCCAGCAGCCGGTGCCCGTGCCCGTGGGGGACAGCCATGAGCCCAGGTTGGGCCCGAGGCCACGCTCTCATAACAAAGTCCTCAACCCGCCTGGAGGCAAATCCAGTATCTCCTTCTACTAAGAGGGGCTGCTGCTGCGCCTGTAGCCAGACAAGAACCCGGAGAGATAGGATTTCAAATACTATAGTTTCTTTTAGCCCAAAGGAGCCGGGTGGGGAGAGGGTCTGCTGTGTATCTGAAGCCGCTGCTCAGGCCCCACTGCCGTCACAGAGCCGGGGGGACCTTACCTCCAGACTGCAGGAGATCTGTCTTGGTGGGGATAAAACGGGACTCACTGTAACTGCGCATGTGACGGGACTCAACGAGGGGTATGGGGGCAGGTGGTGCGAGGCCACGCTGAGGCCTGGTGGCGTGGGGCTGCCCACAGCCTCGCCGCACCAGCGCTCTGCTGGCCAACCGGGGGTCTGGGGATCACGAACACAGTAGCAGAGTTTAAGTTAAAGCCTTGGCAAGAAAATAAGAAACAACCTGTGTGTTGCTGTGGGATAGACGAGTAAGGCACAGGCCAAAACACTAGTGGTGGGGACTGGGGGTCTCTGGCTGGCCCCGCAGGTTCTCACCCCATTCACCACGGGACCGTTTCCATCCCTGGGACTGCCTCTGCAGGCCCCCGGTGCCTCCTTTCCGGTCAGCCCCAGTGTGGTGCTCTGCACACTTCCTGAGCCACCTCGGTTGCTTGTCCTCAGCAGCTGTCAACAAAAACCAAAAAGTCATTCTCAGTCTCATGCTTTATGGAAAGATTTTGTGCCCTGATCCTCTGAGGTGCTCCATTTCTCCCATCTAAAAGCTTGGCCAGATCTTACGTAGGAATCTCTGCCTTTCATTCCCAGGCTGGTTTTGCCGTGAATTGTTCCTTCTTTTCCTGAGTGGCCTCCTGTCTAGGCCTGTGCCCTTCTCCAGGGATGCAGACAGCTCCCTTGTCAAACCACAGTTCTTCCTGTGGGCAGGTCCCCCCTTCCCCCCGCCCCGGCTCCTGCAGCTGTAGAACTGTCCACATGCATCCAGGCAATGGGGTGACTGAAATCCTTCATGCATCTTTACTCCTGTTGACGGTGGGAAGAAGAGATGCTTCAGAACCTTGGGTTCTTCGGTTTGAATCTTTAATAATATCTAAAAAGCTTTTCTAAAATACCAGCTTTACATAAGTGACTGTTGACTCTGCCCTGTTTCTGACAACCTTTCTAGGAAAAAGTCAGTTGCTCAGGTACAACCAAGAGGAAGAAACTTTGCTTAGCTGCTCTTTATAAAGCTTTGCAGAACCTCTGGACCATATTCAGTTTCCAGAAGAAACCTGGAGACCTTGGCCCAGAAAATTAAGTAGTTTGACATCGAAGTCTCAACTAGCTGATTCCATGATGCTTGTCAGCATAGAGAACGGGCTGGCCAGAGCGCTGTTGCTTTGGTCCCGGCAGGCAGAGTTTCTCCTGGTTGGCCCTACAGGGCTCAGTCTCAGACCTTGCACCTCACTCATGTTGGACCAACAGTTAACAGAGGACAGGCTTCAGGTCGGGGTACATCTTGGTATGAGAGCCTACAAAGCTAATGCTAGGTACTAAAAATACCTGCATCATGACTGAAATTTAAAAAAGCAACAATGCTGTGTTTTATCGTACCCACAGTGGCCTAGACACTTAAGTGCCTGCAGGAGCTATCTGCTGAGCTCTGCCTCTTACACCTGGCACACTGGGGGGACCTGCACGTGGCTTTGTCAACCAAAGACCGTTTGTTTTCCCCCTTTCAACTGCCCTGTTCACTCAGGAGGCAAGAAACGCTTTCCATGTGACTCTCTTCAAGTACTTCCTGTCTCCACCCTTCAAATGGCCACTTATAGGAAAGTTGTTTGGAATTCAGAGCATTTTTTTCCCCATTAGAAAATGTCATAAATGGTAGTTACGGTTTAAGCCCAAACATACTAACTTTTGTTTCATGCAATGTTCTCATGGTAGAAGTGAACTTCCATTTATGACTATGTTTTGTTGTGGTTTTTAGTATGCAACAAAATGATCCGTGATGCCAAATTGGATTGCCAGGAACCCTAACATTGTACTGCTGGGCCCTGTGGCTTTGCCCCTTCCCTCACTGTCCACCCAGTTCTGTCCATCAGCAGGGATACTGGGTGGAGATGGGGAGCAGAGTGGGGATGCAGGCAAAGGAGAACTGTAGCAGGAGCCTCTGTGCAGTGTAGACAGATGCCCTGCCTTCCTTCTCTCCCCAGCCTTCCCTCCCTGGGGCTATAGAAGTGGGTTTAGAGTGCCTGGTAGTCTGGTAACTGGGAAAAGCAGGAGAGGACTTTCTGCTCCTGTGAGCCGGATGGAGGTGGCCATTTATATTTGGAAAATGCTCTATACATCGGGGACTGCCTGTATTTGGAAATTCATTAATTCAGCATCCTGTTCTCATCCTCTAAGCTGCATTTTGAAATCATTAGTCTGTATTTTTATTAAGCCTTAAAACTTTTTTTATGTGCATTTGGTGCCAAATTTTTTCTAGAGCTGTATCAAAAACAAAAAGCCTGTACTCACATCAGAATATAGTTTTGATAGGGGCATTTTGTTTTTACAAGGCAGGATTGGGTATAACCGTTGAATTAAACTTAGCAATCATGTACTGGAAGTCTTTGCGTGTCAGTTCTTTGTGTGCATGTCCACGCATGCTTTCCTCAACATCCATTCTCCACGGTGCCTGAGCCCTGCTCCTTTCCTTACAGCTTTTCTCTGGTGAAGGGGTTTGCCTTTTTTTTTTTTCCTTCCATTTAGCCAGAGGATGCCCAAACTAATCTTCTCAAAGATTACAGATTTAAGGTTTAAAGATTTGGAAAGCAAAGACTTAGCTTTGAGTAGAATGAGCAGGAATATGCCAGTGTTCTTTGGGGTTTCTGTAAGCTAAAGGTAATGATTCCTTTTTCTCCTACACCATTTGTTTTCCTAAAAAACAAGGTATTGAACTTGCCCCTGAGTGGACTTTGAAACTCCAGTAACAAACCTGATAATGAGTAGATGAGGTGCTAAGCTTTCGGTTTGCCTGTAGGTTAAAATCCTATAGAGAAAGCACAGATTGAATATCTTTTCCTCTTATACATTAGGAATTTTCATATGTCCTAAAAGCAGACAATATCTATGTGCATTACATGGATCTAAGATGATGAAACCGCTCAGACCACCTGCTTGGAGACACGTGTGTGCGCATATGCATGCCCGTCCCATAGGAGGCTGCACAGCATTCTTCCTGCTGGACCAGGGCCAACACCAGAACAGCACATCAGAAAGAAACTGACAGGAGCACCTGGGGGCTCAGTTGGTTAAGCTTCCAACTCTCAATTTCGGCTTAGGTAATGTTCTCGGGGTCTTGGGATCAAGCCCTGCTTCGGGCTCCGTGCTCAGCAGGGAATCTGCTGGACATTCTCTCCCCCTCTCCCTCTGCTCACACACGCGTGCACGTACTCTCTCAAATAAATAAGAAGAAAACCTGACATACACTACCTGACTGCCTTCATTTGTTCACCTGAAAACACATTTCAGTGCAGAGCATGTCTCAAGACCTGGGCTAGGCACTGGGAACATGACACTGCCAGTTTGGAGCCACTGCTCCAGCCATAGGCCAGGCTCGGGCCCGGAGAGTCACAACCCGTTTGCCTTCAGGGGCTGGGCAGTGGCCACTCAGACGAAGAACAAGGTAGCTCCACCTGTGTTACGGTGAGGGAGCAAACGACAAATGGGAAAGGGTTACTGTTGCATGTCCTGTGCTTTCTCCAGAAATGTACTGGCTCTTTGCACAGCATAACTTGGTCCTATTATTTTCCACACTTGGTGAGGATGTATATTCCTCCTGTGTTATTCAGTTCATTTCTTTGCATGATATCCTTAATCCTTAGTATTTTGGAGATCATAAATGCAATATTCCTGTTTTATGTGTGACTACGAAGTGCCATCAAAATTTAGTGTAGGAAGAATTGAGAAGGACATTACAAGGACTAGATGACTCTAGCAAATTAAATTAGACCTTTTTTTTTTTTAAGTTTTTCTTTAAATTCCAGTTAACATACAGTGTACTATTAGTTTCAGCTGTATGGTATAGGATTCAACATTTCCATACATTACCCACTGCTCATCACAGCAAGTGCGCTCCTGGAAGCCCAGTGCTCCATCCATTGACAGAGCCAGGCTAAAGTGGAACGTTTGAGACCTGTGTTCTCATCTTACATTTTAGGGTCTTGCAGTGAGAAAAAAATTTGTATCTCCAATTACCTTAAATCTGAAAGCAAGTCTATTTTTAAAACAAGTTGTAGCTTAGGTTGCCTGATGCTCAAGTGCCCTAGCTGCATCCTTCAGTAAACATCAGGAATTATCCAGCATATTATCTTGTTAAAACTTTGTTTTGTTTCAACCAATTTCAAGTAAATGTGCCCAATTATGTTAGTAATGAAAACCAACAAAGTCGGGGCGCCTGGGTGGCTCAGTCATTAAGCGTCTGCCTTCGGCTCAGGTCATGATCCCAGGGTCCTGGGATGAAGCCCCGCATCGGGCTCCCTGCTCCTCAGGAAGCCTGCTTCTCCCTCTTGCACTCCCCATGCTTGTGTTCCCTCTCTCGCCGTGTCTCTCTGTCAAATAAAATCTTAAAAAGAAACCCAAACAAACAATAAAGTTGGTGGCAAAGTCAGTTGGCCTCTCACAGTGGGGGCTGCCCGACTATAGTTGGCACTTCAGGGATTCAAAGGGGTCATGTGTCTGAAAAAAGGCCTAAGGCATGTCTTACGAGTTGGACACCATCCCCCCAAAACACTCATAAACTTTCTTTGTAACTTACCAGGAAAAACTTAACATACCTGTTTGTGCTGCTCATCATTTTGAGAATAAACCTACTAATTCTATATTTTATGCTTACTATTGACTAGAGCTGTGCTAAGTCCCTTTCATGGATTAGCTTATTAATGTTCATAACTTTCCCAGGAGATTGGTAATACTTTTAGGCTAAGTTTGTAAATGAAATTTGGGATGATTGAGTCACTTAGCTAGCATCAAAATCCAGATAATCTGAATCTGAGGTGGGATCTTGGTTTCTCTCTTAATGGAGTGGGTGTGCATCCATCCATAGAGCAAATTAGGTCACAAGGAGAACATTGGTATAATAGTACTCAGGGTCCTGGGATCGAGCCCCGCGTCGGGCTCCCTGCTCAGGGGAGAGTCTGCTTCTCCCTCTCCCTCTGCCTGCCTCTCTCCCTACTTGTGCTCTATCTCTCTGTCAAATAAATAAATAAAATCTTTAAAAAAAAAAAATAGTACTTAGGGCATCATCTGCAGGACAGTTCATTGATTTGGTGCAATCAGATGAGGGTGAACTGACCTTGAAGCATTTCGTTAGGTAAAAGCCAGGGTAAGAGTATTTCTGTCGGCATTAAGCTACGACAGTTTTGTGTTAAATCAGAATTAGCACTACCTGGGTGGCCCCCAAGCTGCAAGTTTAAGTTGTGGGTTGATGGTGTCCTCAGATGCCAGTAAAAGAAGATGCAAACCCGTCCGGAGCAACTCTAAATTCAGGCTTCAAAGTATTCCCAAGTTCAGAAGGGAAGGGTGGGGCTGCCAGGGCCAGAATCAACCGCAACACCAGACGGCACAATCAGGCCCGCGAAGGCCGTGTGTGCGGTGATTACGAGACTTACTTAAAAAAAAAGCTTACTAAAGAGATGTCATAGAAGTGGCTGAAAGTGGAAGAAATAGCAAGCCTATCAAGCCGTAGCCTGTAAGATCCAGTAGGACACAGAAATTTAAAATACAACCACTGAACTGGAAGACCCAGTGGGTGGTGGCACGGTAAAGTGGGCCTGGGGAGTCTGAAGGAGGCCCACGGAACGCAGGACTCCGCGGCGGCCTGGAGGAGGGGGCTCCCTCCTGCACTCGGGAGCGAGAGGGGCGACTGCCCTTCACTGGGCCCCCGAGGGTTGGGGGGACGAATGAGCGGGAGCGGGCGGCGCTGCCCTCGTGTACTCCTGGGGCACACGCCAGGTCACGGGACAGGGCCGGTGTCGTGGTAGCTGCGGGAGCCCGCGCAGTGTGACCCGCACCCGCGCGCAGCGGCTGTGAACACCCGGACCGGAAATGCCTCCGGCCCCGCTCGGCCGAGCTTCCGCCCCAGGGGCGACCTCCCGCTACGTCACGGGCCCCACGACCCCTAGCGGCGCGGCGGCGCGAGGCTCGGGCGGGACTTCCGGGCAGCAGGACTTCCGGCCGCTGACTGACGGGCGCAGCCTCGCCGGCGGCGGCAGCAGCTGCAACAGCATCAGCAGCAGCGGCGGCGGCGGCGGCGCCTGAGCCCTGAGGCGACAGCGGCAGCGGCGGCGGAGCGACGGGCTGCGGCCTGCGGACTACGGGCGGCCGGGGCGGGCGGGCGCGCCGGCGGACAGCGGGCCGCGCTGGCGGCGGCGGTGGCCGCGATGATGGAGATCCAGATGGACGAGGGCGGCGGCGTGGTGGTGTACCAGGACGACTACTGCTCCGGCTCGGTGATGTCCGAGCGGGTGTCGGGCCTGGCGGGCTCCATCTACCGCGAGTTTGAGCGCCTCATCCACTGCTACGACGAGGAGGTGGTCAAGGAGCTCATGCCGCTCGTGGTCAACGTGCTGGAGAACCTGGACTCGGTGCTCAGCGAGAACCAGGAGCACGAGGTAGAGCTGGAGCTGCTGCGCGAGGACAACGAGCAGCTGCTCACCCAGTACGAGCGGGAGAAGGCGCTGCGCAAGCAGGCCGAGGAGGTGCGTGGGCCGGGCCGGCCGCCCGGAGACCCTCCCCGCCCCGCCCCTCCCCGTCCCGCCCCGCCCCGCCCCGGCAGCCGCGCCCGGGGGCCGGGAGCTCCCCACCGTGCTCGGGCCCCGGAGCCCCCGGCCGACCTCACCAACCCCACCGTGCTCGGGCCCCGGAGCCCCCGGCCGGCCTCACCCCCCGACCCACCGTGCTCCGGCCCCGGGGCCCCCGGCCGACCTCACCACCCCACCACCGCTTGGGCCCCGGAACCCCCGGCCAGCCTCACCCCCCACCCCCCGACCGTGCTCCGGCCCCGGAGCCCCCGGCCGGCGCCTTCCCTGCTCCGCCCCGGAATCTCCTGCCGCCACCCACCCACCCCGCCCCCGCTCCGCCCTTGAGCCCCCGGCCGCCGGCACCCCCCTCCCCGTTCCACCCCGGAGCCCCTGGCGGCACAGGAGCCTGCAGCCTCAGCGGCCCCGAACCTCAGACCAGGCCTCGCTTCCTCCCCCATACCCACCTCTCATTCCAGACGTCCGTTCTTGTCGTGTGTGTGTGTGTGTGTGTGTGTGTGTGTGTGTGCGCGTGTGTGTGTGTTTCGCAAACCAGCTTCCTAAATAGACCCCCATTACTGTGTTTGGCTGCTGCAATTCTAAATCCAGCTAGAAAAGGGATATCTGATCTTAGGGTTCTGCGTCTGGAAGTGGTCTGTTGTCACAAGATCTTTCCCTTGTCCCTGGCCCAGTGTTTCCAAACGAGGTCTGTGACATGGATGAGTTTGGTGATTGATGTAAACACCTAAGGGAAGAGCCACGGTTGGGTTGCTGCCCTGGCACCAGGAGAAAGACTCCAGGTTTCTGGAGGTGATGTCTTTGCCCTGTCCTCCCCTCAGTTGGGAAGGTTGTTAGCTTACCTGGGAAAGGCTGAGAAATTCCACTCTGGCTTCTGAGAAATTACAAATGGAATTTTGAATTATTTGATGGCGTTCTAGGATATCTCCATAACCTGGAAATCACTTCTTCATGAACCAGTTTGGAGAACCGTGCATTGTAGGAAACACCGTTGCCTTCATTCATTCACCATCAAACATTTAGCTCCCAGTATGCCAGACCCAAGGATGTAGGGGATTTGGGCTCCCATCCCTGCTTTGCTCTTCTGACCTTGTCCGCATCGCCTGCCCAGTCTGGATTTTGATTTTCCATCAAATGAATCAATTGCCCTAGGTGATCTCTAAGCTTCTCGGATGTTCTGTTATTCTAGGCATTAGGTGATATTCTCTGCTTTATGAATACAGAGTTTCTTATTAAATGAGCCACTTTTTTTTTTTCAATTAATTAGGCTTAACACGTTTTTTACGTTAGTATTGAAATAGAAGATTGTTTCAGTATTTGGGCTTTTTCTTAAATCAGAGTGGTTTATGTCCTAGTTTGGTTTAAAGCATGTTTATAAAAACTTAAAGTGCTTTATATCATTCCTACTTCTGGTAGTAATTTTGCTTTTGGATTTCATATGTATGTCAAGAGGCTGTTGTTTATTGATTGGGGTGTCAAGCTGTGAACCGGTTTAAAGCTCCCAACTTAAGCGTATGCAAGAGCTCATAGGATTTTAGGGTTGAGAGTGGCCCTAGGCGTTTCCTGGGGAAAGAAGTAGACCCGAGAAGGGGGGGTGCTGGACGAAGATCACATGCCCTAGAAGAGCCACAGCGAACCCAGTCTACCCTGACTCCTGGCCTGGGCTCTTCTTTCTATATCATGCTGTTGTGGGAGGTCAGAGAGCTGCACCTCCAGAATACTGGAGTTCTGGGGTTCCCTCGCCCGGCCATGGGGTGGGGCTGCCTCCCTAATGCTGAGCAGTGTCCTTCACTTCTCTGACCCTTCTCTGCACGAACGTAATGTCTAGCTGATGATGTTTTGAGTAAGTTTGTTTTCTTTCTTCTTGTACCTCTGTGGTCAGCATTGTGGTTGAGAAGACACTGAAGGGGGAAAATCAAGATGGACAAACTTAAGGCTATGAATCATAATCATCTAGCTTAAAAATTAGCTCAGTGTTCATGAGGCCTCTGCTCTGCTCTGTACAGCTCAAGTTCAGCCATGAGTGACTGCTTCTGGCCTCCCGCTCGCACTCCCCCGGACTAAGAGCCAGAGGGTGTACGTGTGGTTTGCAGGACACTGTCTTTGAGGCCGAGACCCAGCATTGCCCGGCTGTGAAGAGAAGCGGCACAGAGCTTCCTGAGCAGAGGGCCACGAAGCAAACAAATGCTTGGCTAGCCAGTACAAAGCTGTGGTTAGATGCTAACAGGACGCCCTTGCAAAGACCTCAGGTGATGTTACAGCTAAAGAAAAGGGCCAAATAGTGTAACCATTTTGGTATTGTATCGTGTTCATTAAATCCAACAGACAGTCATTTCCAGTTTTGTGGAAAAGACCACTTCTTTTTCTAGGCAGGGAATTGAGATCACAGATGTGTGTCTGATAATACAGAAGCTGGAACGTCACAGGCTGAGGCACGCTCATGTTGCCCAGTAGCTGCTGCGTCTCTGGCCACTCTGCGCAAGAAGGCTTAGTCAGAGCTGGGTAACCCGAGCCGCCTGCAGCCTTCCAAGCAGGTGGAACCTGCAGGTTTTGTTTAAAAAGCCTTGAGCAGAGCAAATATCCCTGTCCCTCACTTACTGCCCATGATAACACCAACAAGAGATGGCGAGTATGTTCTAGGTCTGGCTAGAGATAGTGGGCTCCAAGGAGTGGGGCCGAGGCCCAGAGTCCACAGACGCAGGCTTGAGTGCCAGCCCTGCCCTTGGGAGCTGCACTTCCATCGACCAGTCTGCCCTTCTCTGGCAGTGAGGGAGCTGCCAGCCCTGAAGCTGCTTTCATATCAAGTGCCAAGTCCCGTTGTTGGCTGTTGTTTTCCTGAAGAACTGCGGAGAGGCAAGTTTAGTTGAGTCGGGGGAGAGAGCACCTTGATGGATTGATTTGCAGATGGCAAGCGCGGGCATCTCGGTCTCTGGTTGTGTGGGCTTTGTACTTATAACTGAGTCCTGCTCAAGCTTGCAGAGCTGGCTTCTAAAATTTCTACAGAGACCTTAAAAATGCTGAATCTTTAATTTCCTACCATTAGGAAAGGCTGGAAGTGGGCAGTTGAGTGGGAGGACTGGAGCGCGAGGAGATGCCCACCTGGTGTGACCCTGCAGGAGGAACAGGTGGAGGGCTCCCCAGATAGCAAAGAGCCCTCTTCCCTGCGGAGGTCAGGCATGTAGCGCATAGGACGAAAAATCAGTAGCCATTGTTGCATCAAACTCATCTCAGCCCTAAAGAAACTACTGCTAATACCCCGAACTCCTACAAGACCGTCCAGTGTATGTGGGTATTTGCTGAGGCCCTGGCATCTGCAGCTTCGTAAGAAAGGTGTCCAACGGGAGGAAAGTTTTACCCCAAACTGTTTGTTTCTGGTTACATAAAAGTAATTCAGTTTGCAGGAGAACATTTGGATAGGATTAAGCTGGAGGGAGGAAAAGCCCTAATCCACCTCTGTAGATCTGCCTTTTCTCATCGGTGAATTGATGCACTGAAGCAGAGGTTTTCTTCTGGTTTCCCACATTAGAAACAGCAAATTCACCACCGCTTGGACAAGACATGGGATTTCTTTTCTTGCCATGTTGTAATATTAAAAGCAGTTTTTAAAAATTATTTTTTTGGGGGCGCCTGGGTGGTTCAGTTGGTTAAGCGGCTGCCTTTGGCTCAGGTCATGATCCCAGGGTCCTGGGATCGAGCCCCTCATCGGGCTCCCTGCTCCGCGGGAAGCCTGCTTCTCCTTCTCCCACTCCCCCTGCTTGTGTTCCCTCTCTCACTATCTCTCTCTGTCAAATAAATAAATAAAATCTTTAAAATAAATAAATAAATAAAGGTCGACCCCAAGATAGTTTTACCGAGTCTACAGGAGAACAACCAGATCTCCCTTAAAAATGGAGACAGAGGTGCTTCCCAGCCAGAGTGAACATGTGGGGGAGGGCCCACTGCCCCGGCCCCTCCCTGTCCTCCCGGCCCCTGCCTGTCCTCCCGGGGCACTGCTATAGTTACTTCTTCCCAAACGAGGGCTTCTAAATTAAAGTTAATATCTGGGTTTTGCGGGTTATTTTATTTTATTATTATTTCTTTTTAAGATTTTATTTATTTATTTATTTGACAGAGCACTAGAGAAAGAGAGAGCAGGGGCAGGGGCAGAGGGAGAAGCAGACTCCCCGCCAAGCAGGGAGCCCGATGCAGGACTGAATCCCAGGACCCTGAGATCATGACCTGAGCCGAAGGCAGACGCTTAACCAACAGCCATCTGGGCGCCCTATTTTATTATTTTTTTTTTAAGATTTTATTTATTTATTTATTTTTATTATTACTTTTTTAAATTTATTTGACAGAGAGAGAGCACAAGCAAGGAGAGCGGCAGGCAGAGGGAGAGGGAGAAGCAGGCCTCCCGCGGAGCAGGGAGCCCGATGCGGGGCTCAATCCCAGGACTCCGGGATCATGACCTGAGCTGAAGGCAGTCGCTTAACCAACTGAGCCACCCAGGCGCCCCTTTAAAGATTTTATTTATTTATATTTGAGAGAGAGAAGGAGCAGAGGGAGAGAGAGAATTCAAGCAGACTCTGTGCTGAGTGCAGAGCCCGACTCAGAGCTCCACCCCAGGACCCTGAGATCATGACCTGAGCTGAAACCAGGAGTCGGATGCCTAACCAACTGCATCACACAGGTGCCCCTGTGGGTCTTTTTATTAAAAAAAATTTTTTTTAGGGCACCTGGGTGGCTCAGTTGTTAAGCGTCTGCCTTCGGCTCAGGTCATGATCCCAGGGTCCTGGGATCGAGCCCCACATCAGGCTCCCTGCTAAGTGGGAAGCCTGCTTCTCCCTCTCCCACTCCCTCGGCTTGTGTTCCCTCTCTCACTGTGTCTCTCTGTCAAATAAATAAAATCTTAAAAACAAAACAAAAAAATTTTTTAATAAAGTCTACCCCCAGTGTGGGGCTCAAACTCACGACCCTGAGATCAAGAGTTGCACTTCTTCTACTGAGCCAGCCAGGTGCCCCACTGTTTTTTTTATTTTAAAGTTTTCTAAAACTTCCTGTATTAGAATCATTTCTAGAAGTTGCAGAAATAACACCCTGCACCCAGATTCCCAAATGGGAACATTTTTCTACCTTGCTCTTCCTTCTGTCTCTCCACCCCTCCCTCTTGCTCTGCATGACCTCCGAGTTCCTGCTTGTCCCCGTAGCCTCCTCTCTTCTGGATCGGGTCCTCGCTTTCTGCTTTTTGCAACCGCGACGATTGTGACATCACAGGACCCCTGTTTTGCAGGATGCCCCCCAGTTTGGCAGGAAGCCCCCGGAGGCGATGTGCGCTTCCCTGAGTGTCTGAAACCCTTGCTTGCTGTGTGCAGGAAGGGTGTCGGGGGACAAGGCCCACAAGCGCGGGACAGGGTCCCTCTCTCAGGCCCCATTCATCAGGAGGGCTGCAGGACGGCCCGTTACTACAGCAGACAACCAGGGGCGCCGCCAGCAGCCGGGCCAATGTGCCTTTTCAGGCATGTGATTCCTGTGCTCTGGGAAACGTCCGGGTGTTAGCTCCCCTGTCCCACCGCTCACCGAGTCCCGGCCATTCTTTTGGCCCGACTTTTGACTTTTGGTTTTAGGCGCCTTTCTTGTCTCCTTTGCCACCGTCCTGGTCCCAGTCGGCGCCTCCCACTGGCCTCCCAGCCTCGCTCCCTGTCCCAGCCCTTCCTCAGCCAGAGGGAACTTTTGCAAAGGCGCTTCCCATCTCCCCTCCCCTGTGTCCTCATCTGCCAGGGCAGTCCGGATGCCAGGCTCGGCTGCAGGCTTTGGGGATTGGATCTGGGGGCAGGCACCCGGTGGGGAGGTACTGGGGGAGACACTGGACACCCGCGTGCTGATGAGGTGGGGGCGTGGGATGCGCAGTGACAGGTGCGGGTGGGACTACTCTGGGTAGAGAGAGAGAGGATCCCCTCCTGCTTGAACCCTGCCAGGCCTGGCCTCATTCTGATGCGGTCGCCAGGCCCACCTCCCTCAGGGGCCTGCTCCCTGCGCCGCCCCCCTGCATGCGGTTCCAGTTCCTGGGCACCCCTGCCTCCCTGGCGTCTGGCGCGAGGGCTGCTCGGAGCGCATCCAGATGCTGAATGCTTAGATGAATGAGGGCCTGGCTAGAGGGATAGGTCCCTGTGCCTCGCACCCCAGCACCCTACGGCTGCCTCTGCCTGATCAAGGGGGCAGTGCCCTTCTAGCTCTTTCTGCCCCAAGGCTGGTTCTTTTCCCGCTGACGGCACACCTCAAAGAGATGCTAGCCACCTGTGTGTGAGCAGATGAGGAGAGAGGAGGCTTTCCTCTGCCTCTGTGCACACCACACCCAACCGTGTGTCTGGTCCCCGAAGGGCAAAGGCTCTATGGTTGAGTCGGTAGAGCAGTGGTCTGTTCAACACAACCTTCTGTGAGGATGGAAAGTTCTCATTCGTGCTGTCTGCTTCAGTAGCTGATGACCACACGGGGCCACTGACACTTCACCTATGGCTCATGCAACAGAGGATGCAAGTTCTCATTTTACACCATTTTAATGCGTTTAAACAGCCACACATCACTAGGGCCCCCAGCACAGGCAGCCCCGCCCCAGGCCGCGGAGCATGGGAGCCTTCAGCTCTCCGGGGAGGGCGGACAGGCGACAGAGGGAAATGCTGTTCAGTGAGCACGTTCCAGAAAGAGGAGAGCTCACGAAGCAGTAGGTTTGGATACAGGAGACCAGACAGAAGAAAACAGTGTGAGATAAACAGCAACAAAACAGGAGTACCAGCTGTGTAGGATAGAACGGGGAGGTGAGGAAATTATCAAAAGGCTGTGAAGAATTTGGCAAGAAGTCCCCAGTGCCTAGAAACGCTGGTGTCACGGCCCACGGCGAGATCTTTGACCCTGGGATACATCTTCGTTTCTGTGTTTCTTTCTTTCTAACACCTTTATTGAGGTGAATGCACTGAACTGTACGTATTTGTGCAGTTTGGTGAGTCTCGACATGTGTACACCCAGAAACCCGCCCAGAGTGGCCACCATCCCTGAAGTCTCCTTCTGCCCCTTGGTGACCTCTCCCTGCTTCCCCACCCCCACTGGTCTGCTCTCCATCACTGTAGAGTCTTGTGCGTTCTCCAGAACTTCATATAAATAGAATTGTGCAGGTGTTTCGTCTTTTTCTGTCTGGCTTCTTTCAGTCAGCATAATGATGTTGAGATTCTTCCGGGTGGTTGTGAGTGTCGTCCTTATCCCTCCCTGTAGCGCCGAGCCCTGTGCTCGTGTGGCCGTCCGTCCCTCCCCTGTGGGTGGAGCGGGAGGTGGCTTCTCCGAACCCGGCTCAGATGCAGCTGCGCATGGGGGTTCCTGGGGAGAGAAAGCCCAGGAGAGGTCCGGAGCAGTGGGTGGCTGGCGATAGGACCAGCCAGTCCCAAGAAAGCACCTGAGTCACCAGGGTAGGAAAGTCTCACCCCAGGGAAGTGAGCTATCAGCCTGCATACTCATCACCTCTCATGCGCAGGAGATTTGGGGAATGCCAGGTTAAGCGGGGAACAGGTCCTTATCCTGGAGGACCACACCTCACCCAGTGGGGTTTGGGCAGCAAAAGTTGGCACGTTTAGATTCTGACTGTCCGCAGCGACAGATTCAAAGTGACGCCTCTCACGAGAGTCTCCGTGCACCCCTCCCCAGAAACTTCATGCACTCTCTGGGTGCCGGACCCCTTCATGGGCTCTTCTCCCCGCTGTGGAAGCCCGTGGGTGCTTGCTCACGCGTGTGGCCCAGGGCCCTTGTCATGTCTGCAGTGTTCATTTCTGGACAGCAAGACCCTGTGTCCACAAAGCCAGCACCCTGGGCCCGCGTGCTGTTAAACCCAGCAGCAGCCAGGCAGAAGCTGAGCGGATGAGCAAGTTAAAGAAACCAGGGTACATTGCTGAGAATGCTCCAGAGAACACGGGGTCCTGGAGGTTCACTTCTCCCGGGGTGGGGCATCAGGCTTTTAGTTTTATCTTCCTTTTCCTTCCATCTCACATTACCAACCACATCATGTACTTTATGTGTCCTACGTGTATATTTTATATAGCCTGTATCTTAACGTATAAAATGTTTATTAATATTTAATACGTAAACATAACCATAACATTCTTTTGGGCACACACAGAGATTTTTTGTGTCTGCCTTGCCAACCTTTGGAAATCAGTGTGAATTAAACCAGTGCCATTCGTTGGGATTCCATTCAGGCGGATGCTGAACCAGCGGTCCCTTTAACACGAACATGAGGAAACTTTGCTTTTTTTATGAATCCAGCCCGATTCTTGGATTCCTGCACGGGGGTGGCGTGATCTCTCAGACATGTGTGTCATGCTAGAATACAGACGTGCGCTTCTGTACCTCCCCCAGTGCGCCCCCCCAGCAAGCCATCTCGCTCCATCCTGCTCTACTCCCCTGCCTACCCTGCATTTCACGTCTATGTGCTGACCCCATTGTGGAAAATGGAAAGAAAGCTGTAAAGAACATCTGTGGTTTGAGGTCTCAGGGGTTCACTGCCCCCCCTGCCGGGAGCGCCCGGTAAATATTTGATCACTATCAACACTGTACAAGGGAGTCAGCCCCCACACATGGAAGCCTGCGCCCCACAGCCTGAGTGTTTACCGCTCTGCCTGTCTAAAATAAAAGTCGAAAAAAGAGCACTTTTCTTTTGGAAATCCACTCTATCCCCTCACTGCCCCCAGAAGGAAATGATGGAAGAAAATGAGATCTCTGATTCCCGTTGGGTTCATTTCCAACAAACCAGCCAGAACTGAATTATTTCCTATGTATGACCCTGACCCAAAGGACACAGACAAGGGGAGAATTAGATTCAATATGCTAATTTACTTTGCCATTAAAATAACCCTGGGTTATGAAAGTTGTCAGAACGGATGATTACATTATAAAAGAGTGTTTACCTGATAATCTCTCTTGCGTTCTGGGAATCAGGGATCCTGACGTCTGCTGTGGTTTTAATTTTATATTTGACATGAAAAGTCAGTTTACTTCTTACCTGTGCTTTTATGTACACGTCAGGAGGAATGACCTCATTCCCTGGAACACTGAGAAAGGCCTCCTCTGGCTCCTAGTTTGGAAGAGCCCGCACTCAGGTTGTTTCAGTATGTATCTTGAGATTCACCTGAAAGCAAATTCTGAAAACCAAAGCTGAGTTTCATTTTAAAACCCAGCACTTTGTTAGTGGGAGGGAGGGGGTAGTATACTTAAAAACAAATCTAAAGGGCGCCTGGGTGGCTCAGTTGGTTAAGCGACTGCCTTCGGCTCAGGTCATGATCCTGGAGTCCCTGGATCGAGTCCCGCATCGGGCTCCCTGCTCGGCGGGGAGCCTGCTTCTCCCTCTGACCCTCCCCCCTCTCATGTGCTCTCTCTCTCTCATTCTCTCTGTCTCAAATAAATAAATAAAATCTTTAAAAAAAAAAAAAACAAATCTAAAAGGAATCATGTGGTATATTGGTATTTAGACGTGAGAATTAGCTGTTTCATATCTAGATGCTAAGGATAAGACAACGGGTCCCTTCGTCATAGGATGGCTAGTCATTGCTCTTCAGGCTGCTCAGAAGATCGGTCCTACGAGTGAGCGTAAATATCCGTGGGTTATCATGTGCCTCATGACATTTTGATTAGATTTGGTTGGACAGATGATAATTTCAAATTCAAACCCGTAGTACAAACAGCGTGTGTACGAAGTTTTCGCTTGGCTGTAGTCGCGCCTTCTGGAGATCTCTGGAATTGAGATACTGCTGTGTGCAGAGGGGATTTCAGATAGAGGAGATTTGTATTTTTGTGTAATCCAGTACCACGTAGACCCACTTGACCTGAATGCTCATGGTCCAATTTTTATTCTTAGTTCCAGTCCTATTTTGTTACAGTCAGATTCTCCTTTAGAAATTTTTTGGAAGACTTTCTTTATAGACTTGACTTAGTCTCCACCCTACCCTGTCCCCCACCACTGAAAAGTCTCGATTCCTTAAATCCAAAGTAAATGATGTGGAAATAAAAATATTCTGTCTTTTTGAACCCCTCTATTGGATTTTTGTGACTCTCGCTAACCCAGGTAGGACAGCGCCCTGCTCCCTCGTGGCCGTCCCCTGTGCCACCTGCTCTCTTCACTCCTGAGCTAACCGCCAGCCGGGGTGCCCCTGCTGTCCCCCTCACTTGCCGAGATGACGTCTTCCCCAGTCCAGCCCTGAGCACTCCCTCCTAAGAAACAAAGATTCCGTATTTGTTTAGTCTTGGCCAGACACTGTTCCTTCACATTATTTATTCCCTATAGTATTTGATGATTTCCTTGCATATCCCATTTTGGTTAAATGGCTGGCTTGTGTTTTTTGTTAACCAAAATTACTTGAATGACATTGAAATAATTTCTTCAAGAGGGGAAGAAAAAGGAGGATTTCTTGGAAGGTGTAGAATGCCACGTTGTGTTTGTAATGTTTTCACAGACTCAGAGGCCTTGAGGGGCCCCCCAATCACTTCTGTCCAGTAGGATGCCCACGTCTGGGGGACCAGGGACAGAGGCTCCGGGCCGCACTCACTGTGGTGCAGAAGCAGTGGCCTCACCTTGCTCAGGCGCCTCTGGGAGCCGCGCAGGGAGGGCGAGGGTCCGAGGCCGGGGTCCTCGAGTCTGCTCATGGTCACTTGTGTGTTTCTTGGGGCTCTCTGTTCACCTGGGGAGCAGCTCCCATGGGAGCACCCATGCTCCTTTGCGCAGGGGTGCCGAGAGGATGGAAGGGCACCAGTTACGAAGTACTGAGCTTCCCCGCCCAGTGGGGCCATCCCTTTGGCACCCTCTTTCCACGTGGCCTGAGAACCACAGACGTCCTGTTGACCGCTGTGGGATCTGTCTCCCTGCCACCTGCTGTGGCCTTGAGGATGCCTGTGTACACAGCTTCACTTAGCTGCTTTCTCTCTTGGTTAATGTCTCCGTATTTCCTGATGCTGAAAGCCTTGAAATATCAAGGTCAGAGGATTTCTGCCTGTGACCTGGTTTGTGGCTAGCTTCATCAGGAATCTGTAGGCATGGTTTTAGGGCATGACAAAGCGTTTCAGCACTGTCACTCAGGTTGGATTCTAATGATCACCTATCAAGATAGATTTAAGAAAGTCTCTCTTGACCTTCATAAGATTCTGGAAGCGGGCTTTCTGACAACGTCTATAGTTTGGAAATCTCTCAGCTGACTTCCACCTCTCAAGTGCAGGTGATGAGTGAGGAAACATAGAGGGGACATGTCCCTGAAATGACTCCTTTTCTTTGTGTGACACCACAGGGGTGCAGCCCGCAGGTCAGGACCCCATCCTGAGGCCCAGAGAGCCGGTGCTTTTGGACAGGCAAACTGCTTATGCAAAAATAAACATATCAAGTGACTCCGGATGGTTCTCAAGTTAATCTAGAAGGATAAGCAAGTGGGAATAACCAAGAAAATGTTGAAAAGGGGACTTGAAAGGATGATTACGTGTCTGATATTAAGGGATAATGGAACAGTCCACGTTCAGAGAAAGCTCTGACCTGGCTCACAAATAAACCGAAATCTGTATTAGGATTGAGCACGTGAGAAAGGTGGCTTCGGAGCGACGAGGGAAGGAGATATGATGAAGTACGCTTGTGTAGTGCACACACACCCGCGTCCTGGGGAAGCACCTGCCACATGGAAGATGGGGTCCTCAGAGATCACGAGGAGCAGCAGGTCCACGGCAGGCAGGGCGTCGGACAAGGACGTAGTGAGCTGTTTGGGACCGATACATATCGTGGTCACCAGGGGACTGACGACTCAGGACGGTTACGGCGGGCCAAGTCCCACCCATCAGGCTGGCAGCCCCGCTGTCCAGCTCTGGTCCCTAGGCGTCCAGGCCCTGGGAGAGGCTCCTGCCCCAGCCTGTGCGGAGTGAGCTGGGCGGCCCCTCTGAGGGGTCGTAGCTGCTCGCGGGCCCAGGACCACGGTCTCCCATCACGGGAAGCCATTGGGCATTTCCACAGGCCGGGACCCCAGTGATGTTTTAGAGCAGCTTGGAAGCCCAACAGCAGGTAATTGATGGAGTAAGCTCTGCTCTGCACACACATGCCTACCGACACTGGAAGTGGGAGAGTATGTCTCTTGATGTGGGAAGACGCTCCAGGTTACGCGGCTGAAGATAGCGGTTCCCAGAATTCTCTGTACAAGAGATAGCGCTTCGGCCCTGTAAGCTCGCATGCACACGTGCACACACACACGTGTGCACACACACATGTGTGCACACCGCATGCACATCTGGAAGGACATCGCCTCATGTTAACCGACTCTGGGTGGTACAATTACGGTTTTTTAAAAATATTCTTCTCGTAATACTCCTGCCTGATGTTCCCACAGAAGCACAATGTTGCACGTCCTCTGGTTAGTTTTTTTAAGTAACAGGAACTAACATTACCCAAATGAAAACATACCCGTATCAGCCAGTTAATAACCTTTGTTTCTTCTTCAGACACTGCTTGTGTCCAGGTGAGTCAAACTGTGTGCTGGCGGTTTGTGCACAGCTGAGCCGCCCGTGTGCGCTTTCCTGGCCGCGGGGCGGTGGTGCTTTACTTGGCTGGAGCTGTGAGGCTGCCAGGCAGGCTCCCCACGCGCCCTTCCCGGCCCCTGCCCGCCCCGCCCTCTCTAGCTCCACACACCACAAAACTGAGGTGTCAACAGCTCCCCCGCAGAGCTGTTGTTTTCGCTTGGTTTGATGATAGTTTTGCTCAGACACTTTCCGTGTTGTAAGCGAAAGATTCCAAAGACCGAGCCCCGTTGGTTATTCCAGTAGCGATGGCTTCCTGAACCGAGCATAACTGAACACAGATTAGGAGCAAAGTAGACTTGACCTGATGTAGGTGTTTAGTGTGGGGAAGAGTCATGTTACTCTGCTGGAAAAGGACCAGCGGCATGATTTGTGGGGCCTGCTGTGGAAATGGAAATTCGGGGTCCCTTGTTCCAGAATTATTAAGACTTTCAAGATGATGACAGATCATTAAAGGAAGCATGAGTGTTTCTATGTTGGGGCCCCGCGAGACTCTCTGGAGAGCTAACTAGAAGGTTCTAGAGGTATTAACTCCCGGGAAACTTGTCTGGCCCCGCTCCTGGATGGTGCGTGTCAGGGTTTGCCCACAGAGGGTGGCAGGCGGTGTGATGCCAGGAGCCCATGACTCTCGGTCCTGGAAGCCCGTGACCCTTCTGTGAGCCCTGCTGTCACCTGGCACCCCACATTCACCACGCCTGCCCTTTTTTCCTCCCGTGCACAGAAATTCATCGAATTTGAAGATGCCTTGGAACAAGAGAAGAAAGAGCTACAAATCCAGGTGGAACACTATGAGTTTCAGACTCGCCAGCTGGAATTGAAGGCCAAAAACTATGCAGATCAGAGTAAGTAGCTGGGGGGTGGGAGGGTGGGGTGGGAATCGCGTTTGAATGTGTGTGTTGTTGTAAGACTGGGCCCAGCTGGGAAGGATGTGGAGAGCCTTTGATAGAGAAAAGCCAGCGGCTGCCTTCTTTTGCTGTGATTCCCTCAACCACTTGTTTATGCTTTCACACTGCTCCGTGTCTCCATAATCAGCCTCAAATCCTGTGCGGAAATCGATAAATAAATAAGGCCCCTTTGATGACAAAGCATTTTTGCTGAATATGCGGCCTGGGCCGGACCTCGCCAGCCCTTTCGATGAAAGCTCCCCATTGCAGTGCCGGCTCCTGTCTGTCCGCCACCAAGGAGACGCTGCTCTTGGGCGGTCAGAGAGCTTGCTGGGGGAGCCCGCTGTGGTGGCCAGCAGGGAGGCCAGGAGGGAGGCCAGAAGGGGTCCTCTCCAGGGCCTTCCGCACACACGGGCAGCCCCTCCCAAGGCTGGAGCAGAGGCTGGGGGGTCAGACTCTCCGTCCCTGGGGTAGGGGCAGCCAGCTACACGAGCCTCATGAGCCTCTGACCCCCAGTTCCTGCAGATGCCCTTGCTGCTTCTCAGAGTGTGGTCCCCAGAGAGCTGCATAGAGATGCCTACTCTGAGGCTCCTGCTGTGGGGTGGGGGACGTGGCCTCTACGGACACCGCGGAACAGGAGAGCCTGTGGTGGTGGAGATGTGGACTGGTGTCGCCTGTTAGATCTGTTTAAAACCACCCCCGGGAAGCAGGGAAGGTGGGAGGCGAGGGAGCAGGGCGGCTCACACATGGAAGGACCACACCAGTGGGTGCCAGGCCCGCGACGGTCATGTGCCTCGCCTCACTCTGTGCGTCAGCTTCTCCACTTGCTGGGGCCACAGGGACACAGTTGAAGTTTGAGCAAAGGGCCACAGATGCTCGCCCTGGTGGCGGGACGCAGGGGGCAAGATGCCCGGCAGGCCTGTTGATGAGTCAGGTGGCTCACCTGCATGTGGCAGGCGGAGCACATGCAGGGCCAGAGGGGGCCCTCCTGGGCATCAGCCCTGCCGGCCCGGAGGTGCCATGGCTGCAGCTTGGTCTTTCCAGCCCTTGGTGTGCATCAGGGATACTTGCTGGTTCAGTTCCCACGGCAGGTACTCTTGAGCTTTCTCCTATGTCATAGAGGTTACTCACATAGGAACTCTGCCCCTTTCTACGAGCCCCTTGCTCGCATCTTGTCTCCGCCTGACCGCGGCGAGCTCCCTGCATCTCAGGCTGCCCAGGCACAGATAGCAGCCCTGGGTGGGTTGCAGTCATCCTGGCTGTCTTAGTGGTGGAGCTGAACACCCTCCAGGCACGCAGCACACACACCACATGCCACCCAGACCGGCCAGGATCTGCCTTCTTGTGCCTCTGGGGTCTCTGCGGGCCAAACCCGTCTGGTCTGCACCAGGCATCAGTTTGTCCCGGAACCTTCTGCCCACACGCATGAGGGCAAGCAAGGAGGTGTAGAGAGGCAGACCGTGTTGCTGACAGGCCGTGGCTATGTCTTCCAGTTTCCCGGTTGGAGGAGCGAGAGTCAGAGATGAAGAAGGAGTACAACGCTCTGCACCAGCGACACACAGAGGTAGGTACCTGGCCATGACCCACACACAGGAACGTGGCCGCAGCCTGGCAGCTGCGCGTGCCTGCTGGCCTTGGCTGGCATTTCTGGCCTTTTCTTTCTGGTTTCTACTGCCCCAGCCAGAAAGCTGTCGGCTGTGCGCTGGTCAGACTCCACTCCACGAACGTGGCTTCATTGCTGGCAGAGCACTGCCGGCCTGGACAGCACCACGGGCTGGAGGGAGAGATGCCTGGGTCAGCACGGATGACTCACACAGCAGTTTTGTCCTTTGCAGATGATCCAGACCTATGTGGAGCATATCGAGAGGTCCAAGATGCAGCAAGTCGGGGGAAACAGCCAAACCGAGGGCAGCCTGCCGGGGAGGAGGTGAGGTGGGAAGCTGGAGGCCGTGGCCTCTAGTGGCCCCTTGTCCCCAGGGTGCTCCGGGGCTCCGGGGCAGAGGGCAGCCTTTGGAGAGCTGCGTCCACCCGTGACTCAGGGAGGGGTCTGGTCAGAGCGTGTGGCTGGGGCAGGAGTGTGCACATGGGCTGGGCACCAGAGTGGGGCTGTGGGACGTGGGCCTCCTGCCAGCCGTGTACAGTCACAAAGGCCCAGGAAATGGGGCGGCCAGTCCTGTTCACTCAGATCCTGTGTTTGTGGATTCACCTACTCACTAAAGTTTGTGGCCTCGACATCAACCCTCGTGGGGCTTCCGCGGTCGTGTGCAGATGGCATAGTGTGTGCAGGACGCAGGCACTCTGGGGCCATTTGGTGAGGTTGGAAGCCCAGCTCTGGCCCCTGTCTGTGGAGCAGCCTTGGGCAGCTCACCAAACACTTGCACACCTCGCTTTCTCCTTTGCAAAATGAAGCAGGTATCCCCCCCGGAGGATTCGGGAATCAAGGTTCAGATTTCTGTGAGACGTGGATCTGTGTGTGGGGGCAGTGGCTCCACATCCATTGATCCAGGGCTGTTGGTGACTCTGTGGGCCTTGACCACCTGGAGTCACGAGAGCTGACCGCGTTGGGCGGGGGGCGGGGAGGCCGGGCAGCCGGCGACCCCCACGGGGAGCACATTCTCATTGTGGCAGGGCAGCACCAGCAGACGCTGGGGCCCTCGCTTGTCTGAGTCCAGGAGCTCCGCTGCTTTTATCTGCGGGGAGGGGGGCTAACCTGCACCCTCGGTCAGGATAAGACTGGACCACAGTCTCCAAGGGCACAGACTGTCAGCAAGCCTCCCCAGGGTGTTGCCAGCTTGTGGGAGTTGGCCTGTGGGAGACCGAGGTCGTTGACCTGGTCCTGGGGTTGGCGGGAAGGGTACCGACATCCCGAGTCTCTAGTAGGTGGGAGGAGGGGCTGGAGGTTGGGATCCCAGGTCCCACAGACGGAGCTCAGCTCTTGGTCCCTTTCCAGCCGTGGCCCCTCGTTCCTGCAGGCTGATGCCTGAAGCCCTGGTCACACCCCACCGCCCGCAGAAGCTTTCTCCGGCCTGCCTCTTTGGCGGGTACGCTACGAACAGGTGGGCTCAGGCCCTTCCACTGTGCGTGTCGCTCTCTGGGCCCAGTGGGCAAAGCCGTTGTACCCCTGTGCTCAAGGCGTCGACTTGAAAACAGAAACACGGAACACGTGTGAAGGCCGGGTGGCACCTGGGAAGGGTGGTGGGGACGGCCACACGTTTCTAGATGGTCCCAGGCTTTTAGCGGACGCGTCCCTGCTGTGTGCTCAGGCCCTAGAGAAAGGACCACAGGCTGCTGGTGGCGACCCCGCACCAGGTGGGGAGTACGGACCAAACATCTTAAAGGACAGAACTCTGCAGGTGTCGATCCTGAGTCATGACTGTCTGAAGGGGGAAGTAACAGCCTCCCAGCTCCCGGCTCCCAGCTCCCGGCTCGGGAGAGTTTCCCTTGAGCGCACTGCCACGTCCTCACGCCCAGCACACAGAAGCTACCAGGAGGATTTCTGAGTAACTGCACTTGAATGCTGGCCTGGGGGGGCAGGGACTCCGTGTTGTTTTCTGTGGAGGGTTAGGCAGGGCCCTCTGAGCGGGGGCTGCAGCGGCTGGGCAGCTTGGGCATCCCTGATGAGTGCTGGGCTTGTGGCCAGTTTCTGAGGGCTGCAGCATTCTGGAACCTTCAGGCTGGTTCCCTGCCAGTTGCCTTTAAGGCAGGAGCACCTCGAAGGTCACGAAGGAGAGAGTCCAGCGAGAAGGGCCCAGTTTTCCCAGAAGCCAGGGGAGGTGGGCTCTCTGAACTCGGGACTTGGAGGCCCTGAGTGTTCAGGGTCCTAAGTCAGCGTGGCTAGTGCCCCAGGCTCCGGGGATGCCACAGAAACAGGTGTCCCCAGAACCTCAGGATGACGTGGGCTCAGCCCAAAGCACAGGTTGCCCAGGCGCCAAAGCCAGACCCTGAGCGTCCCAGGCATTATTAGGGGCTGTCACCGGGGGCCAGGTCAGGCCTTGGTTTCTTCCTGGACGTGGAAGAGGTCTGTGACTGCAGGCTGGGGTTGCTTTCCGTGGATGCTTCCTCGGGCGCCGGAGGCAAGACCTGGTCTGGGAGCCTGCTGTCACCATGGGTCTTGTGGCTCCGTGGCCCTGAGCCAGTCTGGACCGAGCCTGGCACCAGGCCCCTCAGTGCTCCCTGTGCTCAGAGTTGGGTTCCGGCCTATCGTGGCCATCACCCTTCTGATGTCGGGACTCACACTCGAGAGGGGCTGGCTCACAGGGTCCCGTCTGGGTCCCCTCTGAGGCTGCACGGCAGCTCTTGGAGGCCGTGTGGGCTCTCCTCCTCCCTCAGGGAACAGGTCTGTTCTGCCTGCTGCCTGGCTGTGCCCATTTGTCACTCCTGGGTGTTTCAGGGCCTTCAGTGCCTCTGGGGGTGGCTGTCCTGGTAGGGGCTTTCTCCACACCCAGCCGAGCCCACAGGAGCCCCTTCATTTGCAAAATGGACCCAACGGCTGCCCAGGAGAGGGAGGGGCTCTGGGCCAGATTTCCGCGGAGAGCACCTCAAGGTTGGAGTGCGTATGATCAGCATGGTGTCCAGGCCCTTGGCACTCTGTGACGAGACCTTCCTGAGCCAGAGCACCACTGTGTGCGAGAGATTCCTGACTGCAGGAAGAAAGCACCTGTTCTGTCAGCTGAGACCCTCCGTGGACATGGCCCACCTCCGCCATGTCCCCTTGGCCACGAGGAGGAGAGTGGTCCTGTGGGGGTGACGGCCGGGGCAGCACTTGTTTGGGAGGCAGAGGAGTGGTGCTGTGGGTCTGGGCTGCCCCATCACCCTGCCAGCCCGCCCTCCGTGTTTACCTTGCTCACCGGCCTGCGGAACCGGCCGCCGTCTGGGACTCAGGCTCGTGCCTCCCCTGCAGCCGCTTCCCTGTGGCCCAGACGTTCTGAGGGCGCTTTATGCATGTCTGGCTGCCCCAGGACCTGTTTCTGGGTGAGCAGACAGCAGCCTCCACCCAACATTTCCAGGGAACGTTGGCCTTTGTCACCAGCGCTGCTGCGTCTGTGGCCCCGCCATCCTGGCCTGCTTCAGTGGGCTGTCCCCTCTCCCACCACAGCTCTTTGGGGAGAAATAAGTATGTCTGCCCAGCTTCCTAGTTCAGTCTCCCCGGCTCCTGCCGACAGGGCCTCATCCTCAGCACTAGGAGCTGCTGATCACCGCCAAATCCAGACAGGCGTTTCCCTTCACTCCTGGCCTGGTTTTCTCAATGTGTGTGTCTTTAGAAACTGGTTAGTGTGTGTGGGCCCACAAACGTGAGCGTGTGTGTGCCTGGCTGCGCACGTGTGCTGGGGTTCTGGGAGAGGACCCTTGCCCCGTACTGAGTGTGCATGCAAAGCCGCGGGCTGGCTGCTCAGCGCAGAGCTCACGTGTCTGAGTGCCCTCTGTCTGTCGCGTGCACATGTCTGCATGTCTCCACGTGTGTTTGTGTGGCGCGGAGCCCACCGCCGCGCACACTTGCCCTCCACGTGAGCGCATGTGACCTGTGCCCTCTAATGCTGTCTTCTCGTCTCGCCCCCTGTGCTGTTGCCACTATGTGCCGTCCCCGTGTCTGTCACTGCCCCACAGCCCTCGCCAGTCGTGGAGGAAAAGGTAAAGTCTGGGCCAGCATTCATGCTGCTGTGCAGGGGCACTCGGGATGCTCTGGGGTTCGGGAGAGTCGGTCCTGTTGGTGGTCCTTAATTATAGGCCCAGGGCTCGTCCTCGACCCGCTCGACAGATTTCTCTGCAGTGATATTACGGATCACAGACTCTGGGTGTGGCGCTTAGAGGCCAGGCAACAGACGCAGAGGGCTGGACTCAGGTCCCCAAGACAGCCTCAGAATAGGTAGCGGCGCAGGGGCCCCCGCCCAGCAAACATCCGTGGTTGCAGATGGGCCCTCGGGCCTGAAGCCTTGGGTTGGCGCTGCAGGGAGGCGGTGGGCACGGGTGGAGACCCCGCACTCTGGCGTCAGACGGACCTGGGCTCGCAGTCGGCTCAGTCACTCCGAGTACTGGCCCAGAACCGGCGTGTGGCTGTGACCCTTGCAGGCAGCCTGACCTCTGCAGGTGGCGTGACTCCTTCGGGCTGTAGCTTCTGGACGAGCATGGCATCTCCCAAAGGAGCAGCGGGATGTGACAAGGGGACACTGTGGCCGAGCTCTGGATGGGCAGTGCCCCACACGTGCCCCCAAGGCTTATGGAGCAGGCCACGCGTGGCTCTGTGAGGAGCAGAGAGAGAAGATGAGGCTTGATTCCTGGGGATGATGCCCATTGTAGGAGAGCAGCCTGGCTGTCTCTGGACGCAGTGTGTGTGCATGCACACAGCTCTGGAAGCGGGTGACAGGCATGCGTCCCCCCCGCTATCCTTTGAGGCAGGACGCTCACACTCTGCCCCTTGCCTGGGGCCAAGGGCCCCGCTGTGCATTTCTCCCGCAGTGGAGCTGGGCCCCAGGAGAGGGGTTCCCGCACCGGCACTGGGAGCCTAACGAGGAAGAGTGAGCGAAGGACGTGCCCGGGAGCCTCGGGGGAGCAGATGCTGTGGCTCTGGAGGCCAGCCCCTCCTCCAGGGATGTGCTGACCACGTGGCCACTGGTGCCTTCCCAGACACCCGGAACCAGGCAGGCTGCGGTGGAGGGCAGTCTGAGGGGGCAGAGCCTCGGGGCCTGCTGAGGTTTTGATGCACCTGCAGACGCAGAGCTCCCTAACTTGGTGCCTTTCTTAGGGTCTGAGCGTCTTTAACTGTCAGGTGACCAGCTGAGATGTGCCTGAGAACGCATCCTCTGTTGGGGACAAGGGCTGAGTGAGGCGCCTGCGATTGTCCACAGGAAACCAGCTTCCTGGGTGGCCTAGGCCCTGACGTGCAGAGGTGCCAGCGGCTCCAGCCCCTCGGGAGCACGGTGCTCTTCTGGTGCTGTCCCTGGTGCTGTCCCTGCCACAGACCAGCTCCCGGGACAGCACAGCCCGGTCCCGGCTCTGCGGGAGGCAGCATCTTGCTGAACAGGACGCACCAGCCAGCCTCGGACCAGACAAAGCAGGACTCTGGCTCAGCCTCTGTGTTCTCCTCCTGCTTCATCCCAGCCCTGGCCGGCCCCCAGAACCACACGGGGGCCCCAGCCAGAGAGCCCCCACCTCCCAGGGTCATACTTCATGAAGCTGCCTGCCCGGCTGTAGGAAGTTCTCGTGGACCGTGGCTGCTCCACTCTTCCAAGCACCGCAAGGAAGCTGCCCACCTTCCCTCTCCAGAGCAGTCCAGCCTCCAGACCTGGCTGTCTGGGAATCCTGAGGAAACGTCCGCCACTCCTCGCACCGCAGTCCCTGGGGGTCGAGCTCTGTGTGCGGGGCTCTGATGCTTGGGCACAGCAGCTCTGAGCAGCGCGGGCTGTCGGGTGGACGACCGTCTCTGGGTGTGCTGCGTCCGCCCCGGGGCAGCGCAGGGAGCTGGCCGGGCTGCGTACCACCTGGCCCCCAATCAGAAGCCCCCGACGGGGCGTCTCCTCAGGGACTGAGCCTAGCAGGCAGCTTCGGGCTCCATCCTGACTCCAGGTGACCTGCATTCCCCGTCTCCTGGCGCACCTTTGAAAGAGCTCCCCTCTGGGGTCCGTGTTCCCTGACGACCGGGAAGAACCGCATGGAGCAGGAGAAAGGGGCCCCCGTGGGCTGTAAAGGACACGACACCAGCAGCAGGATGGGGCCCCTCTTTACTCTGCATGTCCAGGCGGACGTTTTACCCTGAGGAGAGCTCACGAAGGAACAGTAAAGGAGTCGGGTGGGGGACAGGGAGCAAAGAACAGAGCTGAAGGGTTGATTCCTTCTGCCTGGCCCCAGGAGGCAGGCCTGGGCTCCATGTAGGAAAGACCGTCATGGTAAATGTGGCCACTCAGGAGCACTCTGTGCCGGCCTCGATGCCGAGGGGCCTGCTGCTGGCACTGCCGTGGGATTTCTTAGCCCACAGAGCAGCTCTCTGTAAAGTCAAACTAACCAAAAACGACGAGTCACAGTGGACCAAAGGGGAAGGGTCCCTTAGGCCCGCAGAGCAGCTGAGGTACCCCTGAACACGGGAACAGGTTTGGGGACACAGGAGCCGTAGCTCAGGGCACAGGCAGCCCCTGTGCAGGCTGGCTGCCCCGGAGCTCACGCCCCGCCCTGCACACCAGGCCCTCATCCAGAGCAGCTCGGTCTGCAGGGCAGGCCCCTGTGCGTCCAGAAAGCCTCCAGTTCTTGAGCTGTGAGCCCCGTCTAACGTCCGCTTCCTCCCTCTCTCCCTCACATTTCAGCAGGAAGGAGCGCCCCACCTCTCTGAATGTCTTCCCCCTGGCCGACGGCATGGTACGTGCACAGATGGGGGGCAAGCTCGTGCCTGCGGGGGACCACTGGCACCTGAGTGACCTCGGCCAGCTGCAGTTCACCTCCAGCTACCAGGTTTTGTAGCCGTGCTGTGGAGTGAGGGTCCCTCCCTGTCACCCATGCTCATTCAGGAAGCGTCTTTGTGTACAACCCTTTGCAGCTTCCCCTGCACCCGGGGTAGTGGGGCTGCGCGCAGAGGTGTGCCAGCACCCGAGGAAAGCACCAGCCCGGGAGGCGCGGGCCTCACACGGGGCCTCGGGGCCTCTGCAGCCAGGGCGTACCCGTCTGTTCGGGCTGAGCTGAGCCTTTGTTCTGGGGCACAAGCATGTCTGTCCCCCAGACCCGCCCCAGAGGACCAGCCCCGAGGCCACCCTCGGCGCCATCCCAGAGCGTCTTGCGTTGTGGTGTCTGAGGTTTGCACGCCCACTGGAGACAGTAGGGTGAGGGACCAGTATCTCCCTTCTAGCCTGCTGCTACCTTCTTATCCGTGCTATCGACTGCTGGGTCTCTGAGTTTGGGGGGGTGGCTGTCCTGGGTGTGCGCAGCTAACTGGGGAGTGCAGTGCACCCCTCAGCGGGGGCCCCCCGACAAAACCAGGGGCAGGGACTTTCCCTGGCCCGCCACTCGATCATGGCCCCTGGTCACTTGCGGCCAGTGTTGGTCTGGGAGCTCAGCCCTGCCTTCGCCAGACAGGCTGTGGCTGCATCGCCAGGTAAGGATGCTGTCCTTGGGGCTGGAGGAGGTGACCCCAGGCCTGGGGCACTTCCCGCAGAGCCCGTGGGAGGTCGCCTGCGGAAGGCAAAGCACCTGGGCCTCCAGGCCTGGCCAGGCCGGCAGATGTGGGGCCTGGACTTCTCCTGAAGCTTCTTCTTGCTGCAGCTTGTGGCTGACTATCCCTCTGTCCCTGGGTGTCCAGCCTGTCTGCAGGAGGTGGCTGCAAGCTGCCCACTCTGTCAGAAAGTGACCCCACTCGCTTCAGCTTTTGTTCCAGACAGTGAGCATGTCTCTGCGACCTCTGACCCCGCCCCCATTATGGGCCGCCCTGCCTGTGTGCAGGGCCGGCAGGAGGCTGGGGCTCCTCCACACACTTGCCGGGAGAAGCCGCAGGGGCCCCCCCGAGGCCGGGCGCTCAGAGCCCTGCCTCCCGCCTGTGGCCGAGCCAGCTTTCTTCCCGTGTCTCTTCTTTCTCCTGCCTCGTCGTCCAAAGTAGTCTTGCTTTTCATCCCACTGTTTTATGTTTCAGTTTGTAGGTGTGTTTGATTTGATTTTTTTAATTATGTTTAAGTTCTTTTTATTTCATGCTCTAGGTTTTAAGGTCTTTCTAATTTCTTAATTTTTTTTTGTTGTTTTTTGTTTTGTTTTTTGTTTTTATGTGCTGTATTTTCAGTGTTTTAACCAAACAGTTGTGGCTACTCATGGTGAGGAATGACCGCTAAGAGTTTGGGTACTTTGCATTTGGAGGTCACTGCCACACGTTGGTGTTTAGGAGGTTGAGAGGTTTGCCGCTAGGTAAGTGGTGGCCAGGGGAGTGTCCCGCGGGTAGGTGGCGGCCTGTAGGGTCAGAGAGAGCCAGGGACTGGGGGAGGCCTGGCCGTGCCGCACGGTTCCCCTCGGTGACTTCTGGGGTCAAGGAGGCCCACTGCGATCCTGCAGACCCGAGTTTGCCAAGCACGGACAGGCCGGGAACCGGGAACCGTGGCCTTGAGGAAGGTGGTCCAGAAAACGTATGGTTCTGAGAGGCGTGGACTCACATACTGGGCTTCCCCCAGCCCTCGCCAGACTTCCCTGTGCCTCTGGTCTCCTGCGGCCATCTCTCCTTGAGGGCTGGCAACAGAGGCATCCCCTTGCCTGTGGGATGCCTGGGAGCCTTCGCCGTGTGGGGCGGACAGACCACCTCATCACAGAGGCTCTCAGGAAGGGATTTTTCCTTCTCAAATTGGCCTTAGGCTGTAGATACCAAGTAGAAGAGGCTTGTACCGGGGTGCTTCTAGGGGGACAGGCACAGGCTATTACGCTGGGCATACCACCTCGGCACAACAACGATCTGGGCTGGTTCTCAGCTCTGGGGGCCGTCCGGGGACTTGCAGGACAGTAAGCAGACATTCCCCGCCTATACCCACTGGACGCCAGGAGCGCCCACCCGTCCCCAGTCGTGACAGCCACAAATGTCCCCGACATCGCCAAGCATCCCCTTGGGGACACGGCGGGCCTGGTTGTGGAATAGTGAGAGTCCTGGCAGAGAAGTGTGAGGGGACCGTTAGATGAAGCCAGACATGGCCATCCCAGGCCCTGGCCTGACGCTGACCACATGGGTCAGGAAGTGGCAGGTGTCAGGATTCCCAGCCAGCTTGCTCTTCACGAGAGCCTGGTCAGCCTTTCCCAGGTGAAGGCGGATGTAGGTTGGTCCCAGTGTGCATCCAGCTTTACGGAGAGGGCCAAACACCCCCTGCCATCAGCTCCTCCCCTGCGAGAAAGAGCTCCCGGAAGCATCCCTTCCGTGGAAACCACGTGACCCAGTGCTGTGGGCCCCTGGGGTGTGCACCAGGAGCTGCAGCCCCTCCTGAGGCCGTGCCCCTTCTCCACACCCCAAGAGGGTAGCAGGGTGTGCGGGGGGCTGCTGCCCACTGAGGACTGAATCGGGGTGAGTCAGGTCGTGAGTGTTAGTAGATGAGTGGGCCACTTCACGGATACTGTCCAATGGTTTCATGAGGAAGGACTGTGGGAGAAGAGTGGCTTTGTTTCCCGTGCCGTACTTACTCACGTAGAGTGTATTCTCTCCAGGGAGATTCTGGTTTTGGGGGTTTTTTTTGTTTTTTTTAAAGACTTTTTTTTTTTTTTAAGTAATTTCCACACCCAACACGGGGCTCGAACTCACTACCCCGAGATCAGGAGTTGCATGCTCCACCGTCGGAGCCAGCCAGGCACCCCTCCAGGGAGATGTTTAAGGTCAACAGTTGATTGCAGTTTTTAATAATCTGGTCTCTCTCGGAATGTTTTGAGGATGACCCATTCTCTGGAAGTGGGACTCCAGTTTGATTGCATATACATAGCTACGTAGGGCAGACCTTGAGGTCCACTTGAGCCGTGGGGGTTAAGAATTACACATCCCCTGGTGTCTCCGTGTTTGGGAGGTCGGCGCCCCTTCCCAGGCCCAGATTGGCCCCAGGACAGGAAGCAGGAGACCTCAGCAGCCGGCCGCAGCCCAGACGGCTTGATCAGAAGGCATGCTCGGCCTCCTCCCTGGTCCCCATTTAGAGCCCTCTGCCCAGCCCCGGGCCGCCACTTGTTTCTGACCACCCCCTGGCTGCAAAGGGTTGCTTGCCATGTTCGTGTAGCTTCATGTCCATCACACGCGGCATCGGCGGGCTGCCCGGAGCTCGCAAGCTAACAGCCCCAAGCAAAGCCCTTTAGATAATAAAGTGTCAGCGGCCTCCGGAAACCCAGGGGCAGCGGCTGGGTGAACCCAGGGACTAGGCCAGAGGAGTGGGCCGGACAGGAGAGCAGGGGTCCCCAGTCCCCTCCAGTCCTGGCTCAGGGTGCTGTTTTATCGTGGCCAGAGAAGTCGAGCGAGGGGGCCTCACGGAGGTGGCCGAGGCCCCGCTCACCCTGCACGGTGTGCGTCACCGGGAGCCTCGGGGGCGTGCCGACCCACATGGCGAGCTTCGCCCTTCCCTGTGTTTGGCCCTAGTGTCCGCAGGATGAGATGTCCGAGTCAGGCCAGTCTTCGGCGGCTGCCACACCCAGCACCACGGGCACCAAGTCCAACACGCCCACGTCCTCCGTGCCTTCGGCCGCCGTCACGCCGCTCAATGAGAGCCTGCAGCCGCTGGGGGACTACAGCGCCGGCACAAAGAGCAGCAAGCGGGCGCGGGAGAAGCGCAACAGCCGCAACATGGAGGTCCAGGTCACGCAGGAGATGCGGAACGTCAGCATAGGTGCCGCGCCGGCCCGCGGGCTCCCGGGGCTGTGGCGGGGAGGCCGAGCGACCCACTCATCCCCTGCTGGTCCAGCCCCTGCTGCCCCGCCCCTCCCCTGCTGGCCTCACCCCCCCACGCTGGCCCCTCCCCTGCTGGTCCCGCCCCTCCCTGCTGGCTCCGCCCCCTCCTGCCCCTGCTGGTCTCCCCCCCACCCCCGCTTTCCCCCATCCCGCACCGCTGCCCCCGTGAGGTTTCCCTTCCAAATAGGGATCTTGGTTCTGGCAGATGTATCAGTCGGCTCATGCCGCACTAAGAAACATCGCAGACCGGGTGTTTTAAGCCACAGACACTTGCTTTCTCACAGTCCTGGCGACCAGGAGTGAGCAATCCGGGTGTCGGGGTGTCGGGACTGGCTGGTTCTCTCGAGGCCTCGCTCCTGGGTGTGCAGACAGCCGCCTCTCCGTGTGTCCTCAGCCCTTTCTCTTACAAGGACACAGTTGGATGGGGTCAGGGCCTGCCCGTGTGGCCTTATTTTACCCGCACCTCTTTAAAGGCCCCATCTCCAAATGCAAGTCACACGCTGGGGCCCCAGGGACTACGACTTCAACATGTAGATTTGAGGGACACACTTGGCCTCTGGCAGTGCACCCCAGTCATCCCGCAGACACACTCAGTACAGGAAGGATGGAGGAGAAGCAGGATATCTGGTCTGTTCATCGGAAATCATGAAAAAGAGCCGTGGTTCTGGGGGATGGGCCCCTGCTGGCCACCAGCCAGGGAGGAGCCCTTTCCTGATGGTCCCTGGCTGGTGGTGGTCTAGTGTGGGGTCTCCAGACATGGGGCCGAAGGGTGGGCATCCCCCCTCACCCTGGGGTTCCTGTGTGTCCTCCCAGGCATGGGCAGCAGTGATGAGTGGTCTGATGTTCAAGACATTATCGATTCTACACCAGAGCTGGACATGAGTCGGGAACCCCGCCTTGATCGCACGGGCAACAGGTACTCACTGAGGCTGGGGTCCCAACGGGCTCCGTGTTCACTGTGGGTGTTGGTGCCTTCGGCAGAGGTGTCCCCTGTAGTGTTGCACAAGCAGCGTTGGCATTGAGCGGCCCCGTGGGCGGTGTTGGAGGGTCCCCACCTGCAGCCTGTGAATGCTGCCCCCTCACCCTGAGCTCCCCGGCTGCATGTCCTCACAGCCCGACCCAGGGGATCGTGAACAAGGCTTTTGGCATCAACACTGACTCCCTGTACCACGAGCTGTCGACTGCGGGGTCAGAGGTCATCGGGGATGTGGATGAAGGAGCTGACCTGCTAGGTAAACTCAAGGCACCCCCGGGACCCCAGGGCCTCGGGCTTGCTTTTGTTGGTTTTGTTGTAATGAAAGTAAAGTCTCTGTCAGTTGCAAGCCAGGAACTTCTTTTTACAGTTTCATTGAGATGTAGTTCACATATCATAAAACGTATCCACATAGAGTATAAAGTTCAGCAGGTTTTAGGGTGCTCACAGAGCTGTGTTACTTTCTAATTTTAGAACCTTCTATCCCTCTGAAAATAAAACCATGCCCTTGAGCACTCAGTCTAGGCAGTGCATTTTCTAGCAATTCTGCTCCTCAAGGAAAATACCTGGACAGGGTCACTGCCCGTCTGCGAGCCCGCGGTCACTCCCAGAAGTCCCTGCACCTGGGTCGGAAACGGGTGCAGAGACAGTCCCTTGTGTGGGCTCACTCTGGGTCCTTCCTGTCCTGGGACAGGCATCAGGCATGCTGGGCGTCTGCTGGCAGGGCTCCGAGGCCAGGCTATGGCCCTCAGCACTGCAGGCGGGAAATGGGATGCTCTGGACTGCATTCAAACCGCCCCCCCCCCACCCGCCCTGTGACCTTTTGTCCGAAGCCAGGCTGCAGGACAGGAGCTCCGAGACCTTGGAGCTGCACTCAGTCCCCTCCTCCCGGCGAGGTAGGCTCCGGGGCCAAAGGTGGCTGTGTTGCCAGGGGATCAGTGGTTCCGTTTCGCCCTCTCCCCACGCCACGTCCACAGAGGTGGCTCACGGGGAGGGGTGCTCCCCATTTCTCATGGCTCAGGCGGGGGAGCAGAAGCTGGAGCCAGGGCTGATGCCTCAGTGAGGGGAGGTGCCTGCAGGCGCTGTGGCCCGTGTGTGGCTGCTGCACATGGCCACCTGCTGCCCGAGGAGGCGGAGCTGCCTCGCATCCAAGAGTTTTTACTGCCAGCCTTCCTGCTGTTGTTCCTCTCCTCTGATTAACACTGGTGACCTTTTGCCGTCACGGACATGAGGGCATTTGCGGGGCATGTCTGCGTTGTGCTCGGCAGCTCCGTATGGACAGCACCATCTTGGATGGCTGAGCTGGGCTTCCAGTGGTAGACGTGGCCAGGCCTGAGCCTGCCAGGGAGGGTACCAACAGGCGTTTTCCATCAGGCATACTCTCACTTTCTTTGCTTTGGGGCCATTGTCAGGTCGATTGCCTTACTTGGGGTGTGGGGACCTCCCAGGAGCCCGGTTCCCCGTGGCAACAGCGCCAGCAACATCTTGTGCCTGAAATGGAACTTTTTTCAGCCAGTTTTTAAACTGTGGCAAAATACACATAATATGAAATTTACCTTCTCGCTGACGTTTGAGTGTGCGGCTCAGTGTGATAAAGGACGTTGGCCCTCGTTGGTAAGACCAGGAGCATGAACAGGAGGCCTGCCTTCGGCAGTGTGTGTTTCTTTTCGTTGTTTTTTTTTTTTTTTAAAGATTTTATTTTTATTTTTTTACAGAGAGACAGTGAGAGAGGGAACACAAGCAGGGGGAGTGGGAGAGGGAGAAGCAGGCCTCCCGCTGAGCAGGGAGCCTGATGCAGGGCTCGATCCCAGGACCCTGGGATCATGACCTGAGCTGAAGGCAGATGCTTAATGACTGAGCCACCCAGGCGCCCAGGCAGTGTGTGTTTCTAATGGGATTTTTCTCCTAAGTTTTGTAAAAACATATATTTAAAAATAAACAGAAACTTAGCATTCAGAAAAAATTTACTTAGGGGAAATATTGTGACATCCTCCCACTCTCCTTTATGGGGTTCAGATAATCCTATGTATCTTTTAATTTTTATTTTTGGAAAAGCAATACATGTTTCTAGTAATATTCAAATAATATCAGAAACTGCCAAGAAGAGAGTAAAAACCACATGATCCCCCGCCCATGCCGTGATGAGTGTTTTACTATGTTGGTGCACCTTCCTGGGCACCACAGCACACACATGTATGTGGGGTGTGGGTGTCAGGTCACATCTGTCTTCGTCTTTGTGGGCAATGTCACCATTTCCCTGACCCACTGATATTCCTCCACACATTTCCTTTCACGGTACTGTAAATTCCTCCACTCTCTTGGTCCTGAGTTTTGCTGTCTGGACTTCTTTAGGACAGATTTCTAGGGTGGGAGCCTCCAGGTAAAGGTGTGGGCTCCCGAGAGCGGCCGCACACTGCTTTCCCAGATGGGGCTGCGTTAGGGCTCTGCTTGAGATTGCGCTCACAGCTGCAGGAGCCCAGCCTGGCTGGCCTGCAGGCACTGGACCCGCCGGGCTGGGAGGGGCATGGGAAGGAACGTGCCTCAGGAGGATTCACGCACCGGGACGAGGCTGTAGTGGGTAGCCGTGCATGCTCTGTGTGTCCACGAAGGAGCACCTTTCTGCCGGGGCCCACCTTGGAGGCTGTGCGGGTCAGAGGACACCGCCCAGCAGGCCACCACGCACTCCTGAGCATTTGAGGGTTTGATAAGAGATTACAGCCTTCTCCTTAGGAAAACACATAGGCACCCAGCAGCTTGCATTTCCATGCCGGGGTCTGCAGGCCCAGCCTCACACCAGCCTCCAGCTGCTTATGTTCCTGGCCATAAGCAGCTGGAGGCATCCCGAGATATGTTCACGGGCGGGAAATGGAATGTAGGGGAGGGGGCAGAGCCGGAGTCTACCGGACCTCGTACCGTGGCCAGTCTCGTCTCAAGATTCCACCCTCAACATGGTCACAGGAAGAGTCTCGCCGGCGTTGGACGTGCTCGGCCGCCTTTCATCCGGGGTTCCACTGCTGTCCCCATGTTATGGAGGAAGAAACAAAGTCAGGGAGGGCGGGATGAAGCAGCAGGGTCAGGACTGAACCCAGGTCCGACCTAGAGCAGGAGCCCCGACTGACCACCTGCTCCACCTTCCGTCACAGCTCTTGGGATGGAATATGCCATTCAGTTCACCTGCTCCAAGTGCACGGTCCTGTGTCTTTGAGCACTTTGAGCAAATTCAGAGTCCAGCGGTCATCATCACGTTAGAACATTTCAGCCACAGAGGAAACCTGTGGACAGTCCCACCCCTCCTCCCGCCCCAGCCCCTGGCAGCCACTCCTCTGCTTCTGTCCTGCACAGTGGCCTCCTCTGGGCCATACCAGTGGTCTTCCTCCATGTGGCCTCTCCTTCAGCATGACGCCTTTGAGGTTCATGCATGTTGTGGGAGGTGTCAGAGTCGCGTTCCTTCTTACAGCTGAGTTCTGCTGCGTTGCACGGGTAGGCCACACCTCATCCATCCATTCGTCCACAGATGGCCACGTGGGTCATTTCCACTCTTGGCCATAGTGGCCGATGCTTCTGCTACGCTCTGGTCCCTCACATGGTTCTACAGGATTGCCAGAGCTGACCAGCCTCCTTGCTGCCCGGTGACTCGGGGTAGCCTGCCTGTCGGCCCATCCCATTGGCCGCAGTCTCCCACCTCGCCCAGCGGCTCCAGGCCGTGGGGCTGTCCTCTCCCTGCCATCTTCAGGGCTGCAGGGTGCGTCTGGTGTTGCTCCAGATGCTACTTTCATAGAGAACCTGCATCAACGGTGATGGGAGGAAAGAGTGGCGAACCAGCAGCGCACGTCAGTAAGCTTGACCTGCAGGCCACGTTGACCGAATCGGGAATGGGGTCATGACTCCCAGGCAGATGTAGGACGGCTCCTGGAGTGGAAGTGATGTCTGCTAAATGTCCTGGGGGCACTTCCCTAGAACACAGAGCGCCTGACACGACCTTCTCACGGGAAGACCTAACCCATGCATCTGCTAGGTCTTTGTTCCGAGAAAGTGGAAATCGGAATCCTTCTGTCATAGGGTGACAGGGCATGAGTCACTGTGCTCAGCATGTCCACTGGAATACCCTGCATGGGCACTGCTTCGTTCTGGCTGGAATGAGCCCCATTCTTGGGAGTGAAGGAGCCTCCCAGAGCCTCAGGCCGGCAGCCCCGAGGAGTTTAGAAGGGATCAAGCGCTGTGGCACTCTGCTGATGGGGCGCTGACGGAGGAGCCCCCCCTTCATCTGGCAAGGCGGAGGAAGGAGATGGGCTCAGCTGCAGGCCCCGGCCCATCCCTGTTGTCTGGCTCAGCCGGGGTAAGCCTCAGGATGGGAGTCCTGGTCCCCCACCCCCACACCTGTGGAAAAGCTGTGCACCTGACCCTATGTTCCCAGTGGGGCTGCTACACGGAGAAGCCTGGGGCTGGCGGGGGGCTCTGGTAGTCTCCGTTCTACAGCTATTTTTGCCATGGAAAGGTGCTGTGGTTTCGGATCGGCTGAGGGCGGCAGTCTTCAGCGCTCCACGTGCCTGCATCAGCTGTTCCCCGTGCCTCTCCGCACTTGGACTGTGAATTCATTTAGCAAGAAGGAAGGAAGGAAAAAGACCCTGGAGAGGCAGGTCTCCTTATGTTTCACTGAACTCCTGCCACCGCTTGCCAGACACACCATTATTTGAGAAATCTCCAAGAAAGCAAGGCCTTGCCTCCAGTCGAAAGAGGACAAGCCATCGAGCGTGAGGCCACGGCTGGTCCCAGAGGCGCCTCGCTGCACCCCTGACAGTGGGCCTCTCGGAGCTGGCCTAACTGGGGAGTAAGGGAATTCATCCTTGGTGACCACTCAGTGCGAGCTGGAGTCTAGTGGGCAGCTCCGGCGAGCCCATGCTAGGGCGATTGTGTGCCCCCTTTACAAATGAGGGAACTGAAGAGAAGCCGGGCGACTGGACTTAGAATCTGAACGGCTGCACAGGCCGGCGGGCCGTGCATTCTCTGCTGCGCTGCCCTCACGTCACAGGTCCTGCCCACGTGGCAGCCAGACCTAGAACGTGTGTAGAAATAACCTTGAGAAAGAGACAAACCTATGTGAACAAAATTAGGAAACACGACTGAAGAGCAGAGACCTCAAAAACCGAGACCTGCAGGCTGAGCTCCATGAGCCTTCCCGTGATTCGCAGAGCAGTGTGTGGTTCCAATGTAAATTCACTTTATGAATGGATTCTGAGGATCATCCAGGAGAATAGACGTGAGAGTAGCCCAGAAATATCTGAGAAAGAACAAGGCTGCAGGGTTGCCCGATGTTCCGGCATGAAAGCGTTTACAAAGGTGTGACCAGCAAAGGCCGAGCCGGGGCGGTGACAAGATTGTGGCCCCATGAGTTCCGGGTGAGAGCCGGAGCCGCGTGGGGACTCGGGTAGGACAGACGCAGCACTTCAAGCCACGGGAAATATGGTGGATTCATGGAGTGTCCCCCTGGTGGGAAATGAAGTCTGGTCCCCACCTCCGCCGTACACAAGACTTGTAGTTGGATTGAAGATCTGAACGTAGAAATGCAAGGACGCAGAGCTGGAAGAGTGGCGGAGATCATATTCGTGATCTGGGCCTCCCTGCTGGGCCATGGCCATAGAGGAAAATACTGACAGGTGTGAGGCATGCAACTTCAGGAAGATACATTGTTTCCGACCCAGGTGGTCTGCAGCGTTTACAGAAGTGGAGTACAATAGAACGTGGGCGGAGGGTAAAATAGATTCACGGAAGATACCAACAAACATACCAAAGGACGCTCAACTTCAAGAACAAACCAGAACTGGGGCGCCTGGCTGGCTCAGTTGGTTAAGCAACTGCCTTCGGCTCAGGTCATGATCCTGGAGTCCCAGGATCGAGTCCCGCATCGGGCTCCCTGCTCAGCAGGGGGTCTGCTTCTCCCTCTGCCCTCTTCCCTCTCGTGCTCTCTGTCTCTCATTCTTTCTCTCTCAAATAAATAAATAAAATCTTAAAAAAAAAAAAAAAAAGAACAAACCAGAACTGAAAAGGGAACGCGGAGATAACTCCTCAAAAGATCCACAAAAACGAAGCAGGTGCTGCTGCGCCCCTCCCCGGCCAGCAGGTGGCAGTGCAGCCGGCAATGTGGGGCAGCGGCTGGCCCACCGGGCCAGAGGGGGCAGGGTCAGGCAGGGCCTGCCTGTGTGGGAAAGCACCGAGCGCCCGGTAAGTGATGGGACGGGGCGCTGCAGGAGGTGAGCTCCGATCTCCGGTGCAGAGCATCCCGGGACACGGGTGGGGGGCGAAGCACCTCACGCAGGAGGATGGCTAGCATGGTCATGATTTTGTTCTATAAATGCTGGTGTTTATCCAGAAGGAGTTCCGAGAAGACAGCTGTTGACAGTGGCTGCCCTGGGAAGGAGCGAGGACAGAGGGCGCCGGTTTCTTATTTAAATTCCGACAGCAAACTATATACTTTGGCGTTTAAGTCAAGTGACTTCATACTGTCGCTTCTGCGGGAAGTGACCACATAGAACGGTAGTGTTGCAGCCCATCTCCTGCTGGGTAGCGGAGAGGAGTTTGGACCCCAGTGAGGAAGGCACTGCCAGCCCCACATGCCCGCCGCCCCCGCTGCCCCCGCTGCCCGCCCTCCTACTCCGTCCCTGCCAGCTGGCCTTCACTCCCTTTTGTCTTTGCCCAGCCTTCGCCTGAGGCCGCATCCTTCCCAGAAGACCCAAGCTGGCTGGGGCCTATAAGGCCCAGCTCACGCACTCTGGGGAGGGCGTCTTGAGCCTGGACGCCCTGGACACCCTACCCCACCCACGCACGCACACGCACACACCCCACCCCCATGCACATGCACACATCCCATGCTTGCAATGCACGCACACACATCTCACACACCTGCACACACACGTACCCCATGCACGCACATGCATGCTCACACATGTGCCCCCACACATGTACCCCACTCACATGCATGCACACACCTCACCCCACGCATGTACATACACATGTGCCCCACGCATGCAATGCACACACATATCCCACACATGCACATGCACGCACACACGTATCTCACACACACACATGCCACACACCCCACACACATACTCCATGCACATAGATGTACCCCATGCATGCGCACGTACCCCACACATGCATATGCACGCACGCACATACTCTATGCACGCACATGTACACACACACACATAACCCACACATGCATGCACATATGTACTTCACACACACACGAGCACACACAGACCCCTCACATGCATATGCACAGCCCCCACCCCCACGCATGCAATGCACGCACACACATACCCTATGCACGCACACATGCACATGCACATGCACACACACGTACCTCATGCATGTACACCTCACGCACTCACACACATACACGTGCACGTGTATGCACACACACATACCCCACACATGCACATGCACACACACCACACCCATGTGCACTCTCACCTTCCTGGGTGTCAGCTGCAGAGGCTTTGCCCTCCTGAGGGCTGAGCAGGTGTGGGGCCCGGCACTCTGGGTCTCTGTCTTCCTATAGGGTTGCCGTCCCCAGTGGGATTTGTCACCCACAGGCCCGGTGACATCTGCTTGTATTCCTTCATGCCTTTCAATGCAGAGATGGCTGCTTGATGTTGCTTTTTTTTTTTTAATAAGAATCTCTTTATTTTGTTGGTTCCAGTCACCCACTGACCTTTGTCACTTCCTTTCCCCCGTCTCTCTGTGCTTCACTGGACACGGCCCCAGGGGAGTTCTCAGGTGCGTATCTCTGCCGTCTGTCTGCGCCTTTGCGCCCCTCCCCCCACGGCGGCATCCAGCTGGACTGGGCAGCATCCTTGGGACACTCCCTGCTGCTGTCCAGTCACTGCTGGCTGTGCAGCCCGTCCCCTCCTGGTCCCTTTCCAGGCCACTAAAGGCACACGTGCTTTTGCTCACCAGCCTCCTGCCGCTCGGAAGCTTATTTTTGGCTTGCTCTACTAGCCCACTGACAATGGCCTCAACTCTATCCTTCCAGAGGCCGACAGTCCCCCAGGGCCATTTCTTACGGTTCTCCGGAACCATCAGAAGCATAGGACAGTTTGACTGGATGGGACTGCAGGCCCAGTTGTGTGGCATCTCCCCTCTGTCGGGTGCACCCCAGAAGTCAGGAGTCCTCTTCCCACGTGGCAGAGGACTCTGCTCCTGCTTTCTTCCTGTGTTCCCATCAGGAGGGCCTGAGCCCCCAGCCCACCCACGTGCACCCACCCGGTGTGCTCAGAGGCACGCCAGGTCCCCTCATTTTGCAGAGACTTGCCCCCTAACCCCCATCCCTCCTGGCCCAGGAGTTGGGTGCATTGCTTGGCCCTCCACCTCACTGCCCAGGTGCTCTTGACCTGGTGGTCTCCTGTGCAGCCCCCAGGATACACTTTCCAGACGGAGGAGCCTGCCCCTCCCGTCCCTCTCCAGTGTGCACCCCGAACCCAGAGACAAGTAGCCCTAGCAGACCGCCCCCCTGCTGCTCACACAGGCTTAATGCGCTTGTTTTTTCTCCCTTCCCTCTCCCTGCCGCCCTGGTCACCCGGCTCCCGTGGGACTGGGACGGCTCTCCTAGTGCGCCATGATTTCTTTGGTAAGGCCAAGGCCCCGTTTCAGTTTGTGTTTCTCCCGTTCCTGCCTTTCTCTGTGTGCCTCACACCTTCTTCGTGCTTCATGAGCCGTTTGCTTTGCTCTGCATGGTGGGGGCGGTGGTGGGGTCAGCAGGGGCCACAGGCTCTCCTGGCTCCTGGCCCCCGGGGTGGGGGTGGGGCTCGAGCCCTGACTCCCCAGCGTCCTCCCTCAGAGCAGACCCTTGACAGGCTGAGGGGGCGGGAATGGAGACAGCAGTCAGAACCCACGCTCAGTGCTCCACGTTCGTGGGTCTTGTCTCACGATTGCCTTAGACCAGGGACAGGTGATAGGAGGAACAGACCCTGGGCTTCTGGGGCTGTCTGTCCTGAGTGTCGGTATTTCGGAGTTTTTGTGACACGCCTGCAGAGAGCTTAGTCGGTGGGGTCCACTTTGGGGCTTGGTTTAGAGGACCTGGGTGGACCCCTCTGTCCTCACTTCCGCTCCCTCTCTCCCTGCTGCTGACCCCGGTGGAGGGGCCATCCCATCTCCTTGGCCAGGGGCTCTCTGCCGTCCTGCGCTGTTTGCTCTGTCCCCATCACCACGGTTCCAGCTGCCATTCTGGGGACAGCTCTGAGAAGGGTCTGCCTCACGAAGGACTCGGAAACCCAGAGCTGGGGGAGATGCTGAGAGGGGACAGAGATTGAGGTGGCTGCAGAGGCCACCCGGTCAGCTCAGGCTGGTGCCGGCTGAGCCGTGACTGTACACAGACCTCATGTGGATAGAATGCTATGGGAGGTCATGCCCATCCAGGCAGTGCCATCCAGAGGCTGGACTCTGTCCCTGATGGCGCTGCTGGCTGAGAGCCCACCGGAAGACCAGCAGAGGCCTCTCCCCAGGGTCCGTCTACCCAGTGTTCCCAGATGCCAGACCTGTGGGCCTCGTCCCCCCACATCTGCCCCCCAGGGCCAAGCTGCCCCCGGGGAGGAGGGTTGGTGCTCTGGGGCAGGTGGAGTAGCATCTGGCTTAGCTGGCCGGCACAGATAATATCTCTGTGCCTTTTGTTTCAGGAATGGGCAAGGAAGTGGGGAATCTGCTGCTGGAGAACTCACAGCTTCTAGAAACCAAGTAAGAACGCTCTTCAGGGGTGCCTGGGGGGCTCCATCGGTTAAGCCTCCCACTCTTGATTTCGGTTCAGGTCATGATCTCAGGGTTGTGGGATCCAGCCCCACATCAGGCTCAGGACCGGGCGTGGATTCTGCTTGGGATTCTCTCTCTTCCCCCCCGCACTTCCCTCTCTCTGAGAAAAAAAAAAGGAATGCTGTCCTCTAGCAGGGCCGTTGCTGAGATAGCCTGCCTCCAGGGCTGGGGCCTCCCTGTAACAACCCCAGGGAGGGCCCAGATCCACATGGCCCAGCTCACCCCTCTAGGGTCACCGCCTTTCTCTGCATTCTGCAGTGGGGGGGGTCCCCTCTCAGACCCCTGCAGGTGGGCAGGCCTCGTTGAGCCCCCATCACACCGCGTGCACAGCGGTTCACATGGACTTCTCGACTCTTTGTCTTCTCAAAGAAACGCTCTGAATGTGGTGAAGAATGACCTCATCGCCAAGGTGGACCAGCTGTCCGGGGAGCAGGAGGTGCTCAAAGGGGACTTGGAAGCCGCCAGGCAGGCCAAACTCAGGCTGGAGGGCCGCATCAAGGACCTGGAGGAGGAGCTGAGGAGGTGAGCCCAGGCCTGGGGCTGGGCCCCTGGGAGGAGGTGGGGCTCCTAGAAGTGGGGGGCAGACCCCCCAGTCCCTCCCATCCAGGTTCCCTTTGGAGGACACTCCCCCAGTGGCTCACCTCTGTGCTCACCGTGCAGCCTGCCCCTCCTCCCTCAGTTCCAGCTCACACTGGAGCCGCCTCCGGGCCCAGCTGCCCCCTCTTCTCCCCCATCCAGGCCCAGGTCCTGTATCGTCCGCCTGCCTCCTCTTCTCCCTTAGAAGGCACGGTGTCCTGTCTCTGGCAACCTTCATAGGTTCCTTCGGGAAAAGGGCGTGGAAGAACCCCAGAAAGATCTGGGGTCCCCTTCCCAGCACTTTGCACTTCGTGGTGGCCTTTCTCTTCCAGCCTGATGCTCCCCCCAGGGGTGGAAAGGGGAGGGTGGGAGGTGGGCCTGTGGGGGTGGCAGACCTGCTGGTGCTGGCCAGCCGTCTGTACCGCTAGCCTGCCTTCCCCATCCCCTGCTCCTGCACTGGGGCGGCCAGGACACACGTCCGGCCGTCAGGCCGCGTGCGAGCAGGGCAGTGGGCCGCTGGTCCCCCAGGGCCTGAGCCAGAGTGCCCCTGGGCCTCCACCCCTGCCACAATTCCCTCCTCGTCCTGCAGAGTGAAGTCAGAGGCCATTGTCGCCCGCCGAGAGCCCAAAGAAGAGGTGGAGGATGTAAGCAGCTATCTCTGTACAGAATTGGTATATTCCACTATTAACATGTGGGGCATGGGGGGCGGGCAGCGCGGGGCGGGTCTCGGGGCCCTCCTCACCCCTTCTGTGTCTTCCCCTCTGCCCTTTCCTGGCGGGAACCCCCATTCAGCCTTAGGGGCCCACATCCCCCCCCCCGTCAGGTGCAAGGACGGTCCTGAGGACAGCCCTCCGCTCCTTGCGGGCTTGTAACTGACTGTTGCAGGGAGGCCTGAGGGGAAGGGTGTGTCAGGGCCTTTTCTCTCACCCCCATGGACCCCCTTTTGGCCCGGGCCCAGCGACCGGGCTGCCTTCCTTCAGCAGATGGCAGGGCCCGGCTCCTAGCCCGAGGTGGACCGTGGACACTGACCCCACCACTCATTAGCTCTGCTATTTTCGGGGGTGTCTGATGCACATATCAGGGTGCTGGCCACATATTCCTTCGGCCCACCCTGTGCAGCCCCCACCTCTGAGTACCCTAGGAGAGAACTAGAGGTGCAGGTGAATTGTGGAGCCAGAGGACATGTCGATCGGCACCTGGGACTCCTTGCGTGGGCCTGGGGGCTCATGCTCACTGGCCTGGCAACCCCCCATGGTCCCTCACCCCTGTGCCAGCGTGTAGCAGCCCAGGACACAGCTACTCAGAGCAGACTGGGTCCTGCCCCAGCACTCACAGATGGCAGACCCCACACAGATCTGCCAAAATCTCCAGCGTCCCCCTGGGACCTTGTGTCCCCCGGTCCTGCTCACTGGACCTTCCCTAGAACCTCTCTTCCTGTGGTTCCCCCTGGGACCAGCGTCACCTGTTAGTGCTGACTGAAAGCATTTGGGATTGCCGTGGGGTCCAGGGGTTGTGAGAAAAGTCACTGTGTTATGCTCCTCAAGTACGTCATGTGACCTCCTGGAAAGGTTACCCTTTCGGGGGTGGGCAGACTCCCCATATGCCCTCCCCACCGCATTTGCCTGAGGATCTGTGGGAATCCGGAGGCCAGCCTGGAGAGGAAGCGTGGTGTGAGCTGGTCTCCGAGGGCACCGGACGGACCTGCTGGCCGGCCCCTCCCTGGCTGAACGGCAGTGCCCTCCCTGCAGGACAAGATCCCCATAGCACAGCGCCGCCGCTTCACGCGGGTGGAGATGGCCCGTGTGCTCATGGAGCGCAACCAGTACAAGGAGAGGCTGATGGAGCTCCAGGAGGCTGTGCGGTGGACCGAGATGATCAGGTGGGCCCCCTCTCCCCGTCCTGGCCACCCTCGGGTCTCCATTTGTGAGCCATGATCACTGTAGGAGGCCCTGACAGTGGGAATAAGGCTGACTCCCCCCACCTCCCTCTCTCGCAGGAGGACTGGAAGGGGGCCTGGTGGGAGCCTGTGGGGGGGGCCTGGCTGGTCTAGACCGGGCTGGGGCATGTTGGGGGCTGGTGTGCCGGGACCCCTCCGGGAAGCTGTGACTGACCCACCCAGGAGCACCTTCTCCCTGAGGCTGATCCCCGGTGCGTCTGTGCGGGGGCCTCCCCAGCACCCTGAGACGTCACAGGCAAGGGAGGCTCAGGGTTGGCCTGGGCAGGGCCTAGTGGGTGGGTGTCATCTGGGGGCAAGTCAGCCTGGATGCGGGCTGAGCAGCACCCCCACCACCACCGCTCCCCTGTAGAGCGTCCCGAGAGCATCCATCTGTCCAGGAGAAGAAGAAGTCCACCATCTGGCAATTGTGAGTTGGGGGTGCCAGGATGGGGAGGGGGCAGGGAAGGCTCCCCTTTGGCTGCCCCTCACTTCCATGCCTCCACTGGCAGCTTCAGCCGCCTCTTCAGCTCCTCGTCCAGCCCCCCTCCGGCCAAGCGGTCCTATCCCTCGGTGAACATCCATTACAAGTCCCCCACCACGGCCGGCTTCAGCCAGCGCCGCAGCCACGCTATGTGCCCCATCTCTGCTGGCAGCCGGCCCCTGGAGTTCTTCCCTGACGAGTGAGTGTCCCGCAGGGTGCCCTGCTCCTTGTGCTGGCCTGCACGGGTGGGGGGCTGAGGGGGGCCGTGGGCCCCAGGGCCCCGCCCCTCCAGGCTCTGAGGCAGGAGCAACCCCTGCCTCACCACCTGGGGGACATGGTCCGTGGCGGGAAGGAGGCTGGCCAGCATCCGAGGCCGACCTCTCTGGGCCGCACCCTGCCCCCCTCCAGCCTGACCGGGTGCATGGGATGTCCCTGGGCACTCCCCCCCAGTCCCTGCCCTGCGTCCCAGAGGGCTGCACACAGCCCCTCCGCTGACCTGGCCCCCCGCCCTTGGAGACGGCACTGCGGCCGGCAGCCAGGCCAGGCCAGGCCGCACCCCGGGCTGTGGCCTCCACCCCTGTGCTCCACAGAGATTCCTGGGGCCCATAGGAAGCTGGCAGTGTGGGGCTGCTTCCAGGGAATAACTCTCTGTTCGGAATTTTGTGTTTTCCTTAGTTTTGATACCAAGATTTTGGCTCCAGGGCAGAAGTGGGGAATTGTGTGTCTTGAGCCAGAAGACAGGCCCCGGGGAGGGGAGGCGGCACCGTAGGGCACGCTTGGGGGGAGCCGGACAGGGGCAGGTGTGGGTGCGCCTGTGCGGGGAGAGCCACGGTCCTGCCGCCTGGGCGCCGGGCCCAGGCATGCTCCGTGCAGGGCAGGCCCACGGGCCTGCGCGGGAAGTAACCTGTGTGCCTCCTGCCCAGTGACTGCACGTCCTCCACCCGCCGGGAGCAGAAGCGCGAGCAATACCGCCAGGTGCGCGAGCACGTGCGCAACGACGATGGGCGGCTGCAGGCCTGCGGCTGGAGCCTGCCGGCCAAGTACAAGCAGGTGCTGCAGGGGGCGCGGGGCGTGGGAGGCTGGGGGGTTGCTGGGGCAGGCAGGACGGCAGCTGGGGAGCCGCCTGGGCAGCCCCGCAGTGCCCCCACGGCCCCACCTACGGAGGGCCCGGCTCTTGCTGCCTGGGCCGGCTCTCTGCCCCAGGACTCGCGCCCACGTGGCCTCTGCCTTGTGGTTGCAGCTGAGTCCCAACGGGGGCCAGGAGGACACGCGGATGAAGAACGTGCCTGTCCCCGTGTACTGCCGCCCTCTGGTGGAGAAAGACCCAACCATGAAGGTGAGCTGGCCCCATGGGCCTGACAGATGGGGGCGGGTGGGCTGTGGTGGGGGCCCCCGGGGGCCGGCGCAGGGGAGTGGGCTCACTGACCCCATGGCCACTCTCCCAGCTGTGGTGTGCCGCGGGCGTGAACCTGAGTGGGTGGAAACCGAGCGAGGACGACTCTGGGAACGGAGTCAGGCCTGCGCCAGGCCGTGACCCTCTGACCTGCGACCGGGAAGTGGAAGGAGAAACCAAGAGCAATCACACGTCCCCCGAGAAGAAGGTCAGAGCAGACGGCCGGGCCAGGGACCCCCGTCCCGCTGCTCCCAGCAGTGGAGTCGTGTTGAGAGTGACAGAAACAAGACAGCTGGGGACGGTGCCGCAGGATGGGGCTCATATGAGGTCCCCGCCCCCTGTCCAGGGCAGGCAGGGGCCTGTGCTGCCTCCTGGGTGGGTGGGGACATGCGGGGGGCCAGAGGCTCAGCAGACAGTAGGCTGGAGGGGTCAGGCCCCCAGGGGCATCTCCCTCCTTGCAAGCTGTGTGCTGGAGCGTGGGCGGGGCTGAGGACAGGAGGCTGGCGGAAAAGGCTTCACACACACGGGGTCCAAGGCTTCGTTCTGTGGCCCAGACTGGCTTGGGGGACAGGGACCGAGGCACTGGAGCTCAGTCCTCCTCCATGGGAGTGAGGCCACGCACACCAGCGGTCTAGATGGGACATTCCGTCTGCGAGGGAGGACAGCCACATCCCCTGAGGCCGCGGGCAGGGCTGCACCCTGAGAGAGCTCAGGAGGCCCCCAGGACCCGTGCGGCCGCTGGAGAAGCCTGCTCTCCCGTGCTCTGAAACAGGCGAAAGAGCTCCCCGAGCCAGACGCCACCTCCAGCCGCGTGTGGATCCTCACCAGCACCCTGACCACCAGCAAAGTGGTCATCATCGATGCCAACCAGCCAGGCACCGTGGTGGACCAGTTTACCGTCTGCAATGCCCATGTCCTGTGCATCTCCAGCATTCCAGGTGAGGGCCGGCAGCGCGGGCTCTGCGCCACTCCACAGATGGCTGGGATGGTAGGAGGCCGCCGAGCCACACCAGCCTTGCTTGGGACATGCTGTGGACACACGGGAGCCCGTGGGGGCGTCCAGAGGGGAGCACACTGATAATCTCGCCCCTTAGTCCTGTGAACAACCAGGAGAAGACCCCAAGGTGATGCTCACTCACTTGCCTGGAAGGAGATGGGCCACAGGACAGATTGAAATATCCGTCAGGCACTGAGCACAGACCTGCCGGTGGGCCCGGTTCCCACTGCCCAGCTGCTGCAGGGAGAGCGGGGGCCGGCGGAGGCTTGGCTTTGCCTCTCAGCAGCATTCCTCATGCCAGCATTTGGGGGTGGCCAGGGCCCTGCCGGGGGCAATTTTCCAAGATGGCCCAAGCTGCTCAGAGTTCTTAACTTTCTGACACGTGATCAGAGTTGTTTGCTCCCAGAGACCAGAGTCTCGCTCCTCCATGCCTCTTGCTGCAGGCCGTGGTTGTGAGTAGGTACCCACGTGCTAAGGCCAAGCTGGCCTGAGAGCCTGGGGCCCACTGCGCTCTCTGCATTAGCAGGCGGCTCCCACCTGCTTCCCCGGCACCCCCATCGGGACGTGAGCCCTGGGTGTGGTCTGGTAGAAGGGGCTCCTCGGTGTGGGGTGATGGGGCCGTGACTCTCCCCCCAGCGGCCAGTGACAGTGACTACCCCCCGGGGGAGATCTTCCTGGACAGCGACGTGAACCCCGAGGATTCCGGTGCCGACGGCGTGCTGGCGGGCATCACCCTGGTGGGCTGCGCCACCCGTTGCAACGTGCCTCGCAGCAACTGCTCCTCCCGAGGGGATACCCCAGTGCTGGACAAGGGCCAGGGTGAGCTGGGCCTGCGCCCGGGCGGCCGCCTGCCCTAAGCCCCTTTGTTCCTCCCCACCACCGGGCCACGCTCACCCTTCCCTTCTGCAGGGGAGGTGGCTACTGTCGCCAGCGGGAAGGTCAACCCATCTCAGTCCACGGAGGAGGCCACAGAAGCCACGGAGGTGCCAGACTCCGGGCCTAGTGAGGCAGAGGCAGCTGCGGTGCGGCCTGGGCCCCTCACGGAGCATGTCTTCACTGACCTGGCCCCTGCCCCGGCCCCCAGTGCCCAGCCTGGCAGGTGGGCTCTCTCAGGATGGGGCGGACAGAGGGGAGGGGAGACTGGCCGAGGTGGGCGGGGACGGGCTCCCACGGGCCACCCTGGAGCAGCCATCTTTCCTGCAGTGAGAACGGGCCGGAGGCCGACACAGGTGGGGTGCAGCCCGAGCCGGAGCCCAGCGCAGACCCTGCAGGGGCCAGCAATAGCGCTGCCCCCACCATGTGGCTGGGAGCCCAGAACGGCTGGTAGGTGGGGCCCTGGGGCAGGGGTTGGGGAGGGTCTCCTGGGCGAGCACCCCTGCCCACCGTGGCCACCTCCCACAGGCTCTACGTGCACTCAGCCGTGGCAAACTGGAAGAAGTGTCTGCACTCCATCAAGCTAAAGGACTCCGTGCTGAGCCTGGTGTACGTGACCCCAGCTGAGGGCGGGGCGTCGGGAGGGAGGGGCCGGCCAGCGGCCTAAGCCCGCTCGCTCACCACCGTCCCATTCCAGGCATGTGAAAGGGCGAGTGCTGGTGGCCCTGGCCGACGGGACTCTGGCCATCTTCCACCGAGGTGAAGGTGAGGTCCGGGGGCTCTGGGTGGGTGAGTGGCCACCCCCTCCGTGGGCAGAGGTGGGCCCTGGCCAGGCCTGAGCAGGTGTCTGGGGCTCTCTGCAGATGGCCAGTGGGACCTGAGCAACTATCACCTTATGGACCTGGGCCACCCCCACCACTCCATCCGCTGCATGGCCGTCGTGTGCGACCGCGTCTGGTGTGGCTACAAAAACAAGGTGCACGTCATCCAGCCCAAGACGATGCAAATTGAGGTGCGTGCTGGTAGCAGGAGGGCCTTGCGGGAGGGCAAGTGGCTCCTGCTGGTGGACGGCGCTCCCAGTGTGCCTTCTAATGGGCCCTGGGGGCATTGTGCGGTCAAGGGAGGCGACTACATCACGGCCGGCAAAGGGCAGCTGGGCCGTGAGCGCCAGTCCGTCTGGTTGTACCTGCCGCTTTACTCGGCAGCAAGTCAGGCTGAGACCCGCAGGGGCCCCGCACGCCTTCCCGGGGCGGGGTCATGACTACAGCTCCTCGCAGGAGCCTGCACCCCAAGGGGCAAAGCAGGCACTAGATTGAAGGCTGCAGTGAGCTGCATGGGCGTCACCGTGACCCAGGGGCTGTGGTGGGTTCAGAGCCCCCACCCCCGCTGACGGCGCTGCCATGACCCCACAGAAGTCATTCGACGCCCACCCACGGCGGGAGAGCCAAGTGCGGCAGCTGGCGTGGATCGGGGATGGGGTGTGGGTGTCCATCCGCTTGGATTCTACGTTGAGGCTCTACCACGCCCACACCCACCAGCACCTGCAGGACGTGGACATCGAGCCCTACGTCAGCAAGATGCTGGGTGAGGGGCTGCGCCAGGCTCGGGCGTCAGGGCAGGGAGGGCCCCCCGCACCAGCCGTGCTGACTGCCTTGCCCTCCTCACCCCAGGCACAGGCAAGCTGGGCTTCTCCTTCGTGCGGATCACAGCCCTGCTCATCGCGGGCAACCGCCTCTGGGTGGGCACCGGCAACGGAGTGGTCATCTCCATCCCGCTGACCGAGAGTGAGTGACCCCCCGCCCCGACATCTGCACAGGTGGTGGTGACTGCTGCTGAGGGACAAGAGTCGGGGGGGGGGGGCATGATCGGCCAGGCCTTGCTCCGGGGGACGGGGATGCTGCCCGCCCTTCCCGTGACTTGTCTCCTCTCCCTTCCATGCTGCGCCCCTCACCTCCCCAGCCGTGGTCCTGCACCGAGGCCAGCTCCTGGGGCTCCGAGGTGAGTCCAGAGCACCTGCCTCCTGCCCTCGCAAGGAGGCCCCCACCTGAGATGCCCTGTGGGCTGAGGCTGGCCTTGCCCCTTGGCGGTGGGCGCTCTCCCACGAACCGCCCTTGCCTGCTGGGAAGCTGGTCTACTCAGGCTCAGGCCCTGTGGCCCTTCTCTCTCTCCAGCTAACAAAACCTCCCCCACGTCTGGGGAGGGAGCCCGCCCTGGGGGTGTCATCCACGTGTACGGTGATGACAGCAGTGACAAATCAGCCAGCAGCTTCATCCCCTACTGCTCCATGGCCCAGGCCCAGCTCTGCTTCCACGGGCACCGTGATGCCGTCAAATTCTTTGTGTCGGTGCCAGGTGAGGGGCTGGGCCCCATCCCTGCCGGGCTGCCGCGTGGCCTCCCTCCGTGAGCCTGTGTGGGGGGCGCTGGCCACCTGGCTGAGCTCCGTGTGTCCTGACAACAGGGAACGTGTTGGCCACTCTCAACGGCAGCGTGCTCGACAGCCCCTCCGAGAGCCCCGGGCCTGCCGCCCCTGCCTCAGACGCCGAGGGCCAGAAGCTGAAGAACGTGCTGGTGCTGAGTGGCGGGGAGGGCTACATCGACTTCCGCATCGGTGAGTTGGCGCTGCCCGGGGTCCCGGGATCCCCAGCAGGGCCATCCCATCACCACGGCTCTTTGTCCAGGGGACGGAGAGGATGATGACACTGAGGAGAACACCGGGGACGTGAGCCAGGTGAAGCCCCTGCTGTCCAAGGCAGAGCGCAGCCACATCATCGTGTGGCAGGTGTCCTACAGCCCCGAGTGAGGCTCCGGCCTCCCCCGCCCTGCCTGCCCGACGCCAACGTGTACATACAGCCCCACCCGCCTGCCCACTGCCTGCTCCGCAGGCAGCCCGGCACCCGCCCCTCTTATAACCTCTCAACCTGCAGCTTTCACCTTAGGGCCGGGCCTCCCCAAAGGCGGGCAGCAACGCGGGTCTGGCTGGGAGGGAGGGACCCTCACCAGGAGGGGAAGAACCTCTCGGGACACGTGCCCCAGCAGCTTCTGGCTTGCCCCCGATCCCAAGTTCTCCCATCTGGGGGGCATTTTGGGGCCAGAGCAAGGCAGGAGGTAGGTCGGGCCGGGAGAAGGCCCTGCAGGCAGCTCCCAGCTCCACCCTGGACCCCCCACTTCCCTCACTCCCAGGACCCCCCAGGGCAGGAAGTAGGGACTTCAGCCAGCCAAGTCTTCCCAGCTGGAGCCCACTTGCCTTTGCCTGCTGCCTGAAGGGGTGGGCCTGACCCTAAGGGAGCCGGCCCGGCCACTGGCCTTCCCTAGGCCCCCCCTGCACCCACACCCTGATGCCTGCCCCGGGAATTGGCATGGAAGCACGTAGCCAGGCTGCCTAAGGCAGCTGCTTGAGAAGCTAGATGCCCTCTTGCTGCTCACCCCGTGTGGCCAGCTCTCCCCGGCTCTCCCTGGGCAGAAGACCCACCTGGTAGGAGCAGGCTCTGGAGTCCTCCCCCTCCCAGAATCCCCTAGGGTGGAATTTCTCAGGCTGCCAAGGCAGGCCCAGGCCTCAGGAAGAAGGGGAGGCCCCTGGCCTCTTCTGGGGTCAGTCCTAGGACACAGGCTCAGCCTCAGGGTGACAGGGGGACACGTGGTCCGGGGCCTGCCTCCCACACAGTCTCCAAGGAGCCCAGCTCCCAAGACACACTATGAAGTGCCTAGGGCTGGCAGCATGGCCTGCTCCCCTGAGGGCAACTGAAGACGAGCCTGCGAGGGCTCGCAGCAGAAGCTGCCTCCATCCGGCTCTAGGCATGGATGCCTGCCGGCTTTGAGGGGTGCCGCCCTGGACTGCCACCTCCCTGACCTGCCCAGGTCCAGGCCTTACTCCTGCTCCAGAGGCCCTGCTGCCCACCCACCTCCCACCAGAGAAGCACAGATCTCGGGCAGCCACCCCACGAGACCAGCCGGCCATCGTCACGTGCAGCTGCAGGCTTCTCCCCACCACCCTGCCACTCTCCACTGTGATGTACGTCCAGTCCCTTCTGTTCCCATGGGGCCGTGAAGTGACTCGGGGGCTAGCCGGGTGGGTGCAGCTGGGGGAAGGGGCTGGGTGGTGATTCTCCTGAGGCTTTGGCCCTGCAAGCGAACCCACGTATCTGCTCTGTATGTAATAAATGTCTTAACATCGTAGCCCTGTGTCCCTGGGCCCAGACCAGCGGGAGCATTTGCTTCACTTTATTGTCTCAACAAATGCTGGCCCAAGCTGCGGGCCAGGACGGGCCACAAACTGGAGGGGTCCGCGGGGCCGGGCGGCTACTCGTACAGCCAGTGCCCGGCGCTGTCCTCCCAGCAAAGCAGCTCTTCGCCGCGGAACCAGAGCGCGATCTCGCGGCGGGCGCTCTCCACCGAGTCGCTGCCGTGGATCACGTTCCTGCGGGAGAGCCGCATGAGCGCCAGCGGCCGCTGGGGCGTGGCAGGGGCTGGGCGCGCGCTCGGGCCGCCTTACTTGCCAACCTCGACGCAGAAGTCCCCACGGATGGTGCCGGGAGCGGCGTCGGCCGGGTCGGTGGCCCCGATGAGCGCCCGCGAGGCGCGCACCACGTCCAGCCCCTGCCACACCTGCGCGCGGGCCGGCGGGACTCAATGCACCGGCCTTCCGTCGGTCCCGCCCGCCCGCCCGCGGCCGGCACTCACCATGGCCACCACCGGTCCCGAGCCCATGTAGTCCACCAGCCGGCCATAGAAGGGGCGCTCGCGCAGCTCGGCGTAGTGCTCGCGCAGCAGCTCGTCCGAGGCCTGCGGCGGGCGGGGGTGGGGACGAGCCGCGCGCGCCGGGGTCCCCGCCCGCCCGCCGCCGCCCGTGCCCCGCCGCCGCCCCCCGCGCGCCCTCACCTGCACCAGCTTCAGCGCCACCAGCTTGAAGCCCTTGCGCTCGAAGCGCCGCACGATCTCGCCCACGAGCCGCCGCTGCACGCCATCGGGCTTCACGGCCACGAAGGTGCGCTCGTGCACGCCGCCGCAGGCTGCGGGGGCCCGCGGGGTCGGGGCGCGTCAGGCCCGGCCGCTCCCGCTCCCCCACCCCCACCCCGGCTCGCGCCGCTCACCCGCCGGGAAGAGGTGGGCGAGCACGGTCAGCAGCAGGCACAGCATGATGATGATGGCGATGGCGGCGGCGGCGGCGGCGGCGGGCGGGCGGGGCCTGCCCTTAAAGGGGCCGGGCGGCAGCTGCCCAGGGATCCCCATCCCTCGGGCACCGCGGGGCCAGGCGCCCCACACGGTCGGCTTCTCCTCCCCAGCCCTGCCCACAACCTGCTGTGGCTGCCCAACCCCAAACTCAAAAAAACCACAACCCAGGGTACTGGTTCTGCCTTTATTCGCGCGCAAACGGTTCCCGGCTGAGTCCGGCAGGGGCCGCACGTAGCGGGGAAGCGACCGGCGCGGGCGCTGGGGCTCCGAGCTGCCAGCCCCGCCGCCCCCCCGCTTCCCCCCGGCGGCCAGCTTGCCCAGAGCAAAGGCGCGAGGGGCAGGGCCTGGCTCCACGCTCCCGGGGGGGCTGTCCCAGCTGCAGCCCAAAGGCGTCTTCATTCACAAACCGGGGCCCAGCGCCAGACACCTGGCCCGCGGCAACCCAGTGCTGGCACTTAGACTGGCGTGGCCTTGGCCTTTTTCTTCGCCTCCTGTCTCGCAGGGTAGTCCCAGGGATCCACTCGGGTCCGCTCCAGATTCAGCATGGGCTCCTCGGTGCTGGAGTCCCCCTTTTTCTGCCGCTCTGCTAGAATCATGGCCCGGATAAGCGGCGGGTAGGGCACGCAGCGCGGAGCGTCCTCGGGCGGCGCGGGCGTGAACGCGGTGAAGGCCGCCTCCTCGTGCTTGGGCACCAGCCGCCAGTCGTGGTACATGACCTGCCCGATCTCCCGGGCCTCGCTCTCCGTCCGTCCTGGGAAAGAAGGCCGGGGCTGAGCGCACATGCATTCGCGGGAAAGGCTATGACCGGCAGCCGGGGGCCCCCGCCCGGTCCCCAGCGCCTCACCTTTGAAGGTCAGCACGCCCCAGGCCTTCCCGTGCTCCAGGTTCTGCAAAGCAAGCGCACAGAGCGTCGGCTCGGAGCGCGCGCTCGCCCCCTCCCCGAGGCCGGGGCGCCGGGGAACCCACGCACACGCACCTGCGCCGTGTAGTCGGGCCGCACGCGCGTCAGGCGCCAGTAGCACGGCTCGTCGTGCTGCCACAGCCAGGACTTGCGCGTGACCAAGCGGCCCAGGCCGAAGAGCGGCAGGCGGCTGAGCAGCTGCAAGAGGCTGCTCTCCCGGCGCACATCGGCCCAGGCGCGGACCGGCAGCCGGCGGCCCGAGTACGGCCGCGTCAGCGTCTCGTAGTCCAGGGCATAGCGCTGCGAGTCGCGCGGCCGATTTCGCTGCTCCCGCAGGGCCCGCACGCGACGGGCCAGCTCGGCGATGAGCCGCGGCCGCACCTTCTTCCGCGCCATGGTCTGAGCCCCGCTCGTCCGTGCACCGACCGGAAGCCGCGCCGCCGCCGCCGGAAGCGGCCAGTGTCCCGCCGAAAGGCGTCCGGGTGCGGCCGGAAGCTGAGTGGAGGCCGGGCCGGCTATGGCGCGGGAGGGCTCCGGGAGGGCGGGGTGCTCGCGCCGGGCGGGGGCCCGGGGCAGGGGGCCGTGGCGGCCCCCGACCTGGGAGGTCTCGGACTCGGACGGCGAGGGCCCCGCCGGCGCGGAGGCCGGCGCGACGGCCTGCGGGCCGGTGGAGGAACGCAGGGCGGCGGCGGAGGAGCGCAGGGCGGTGGCCGGGGCGCTGCGGCCCGAGCAGGCCTTGCGGCGCGTGGCGGTGCGCGTGGACGCAGGTGCGGGGGGTGCCCCGGAATTGGGTCGGTTTCCCAGCCGGGTGGTCTGGAGGCGGCCGGGCCCAGGCCGGGGGTCCGCTCTCCGCAGCCGGGCACTGACGACAGCCGTGTCCCTGCGGCCTATTGCAGCCCTTCTGGAAGATGCTGGTGCCGACATCCTGCTGGAGGCCCTGCGCGCCCTGGGCTGTGAGTACCACGTCGAACCCCAGCGGCCGGCCCGGAGCCTCAGGTGGACCAGAGCGAAGCCGGACCCTTGTCCCCGCACTGTGAGTGTCTTGGAGCTACAGAGTGCACCCCTGGTCTGTTTGCTCTCCGTAACTTCATGTAAGTCTGTGGGTTTTGCAGACCATTAAGCTAGAAGCAGGAACGCTGAGGGGGTGCCGGTGAGTTGCAGGGTTGGCGTCAGTGGACCTGAACTGACCTTGGACTTGCCCGGGGATGGGACGTGGGTCACCTGTAGAACAGTCCCCGTGGGGCCTGGTTTTGGCTGTGGCCACGAGCCTCAGAGCCACTGGAGTGCCCAAAGCAGGGCCCTGGGGCATGTGAGGTGGTGGGTGGGCAGCAGTGTCTCTGGATGTCCCCACAGGTGCCTTCGGAGGTGTGGGCTGCAGATGAGCAGGACGTCCTTCTGCTCCTGGAGCCCGAGGAGTTTCTGCAGGGCATCCAGCAGCTGACCCAGGTGCCGGGGGGGAGGGGGTGGCAGCAGTAGTCCTCCACACATACCGAGGGGCTGGGCTCCTCAGCCTGGGGGAGCTGCTCTGCCAGTCCCCGTTCCCTGCCCCAGGGAGAGGGGCCAGACAGGGTGTGTGCAGCAGCCTGGGGCTGTGGGTGAGACGGGGAAGCCAGGTGGGTTCTTGGCCGGGGAGCAGATGGGGGCTGCCGCTGGGGGGTAAAAGTCAGGTTAAGGAAGGTTCTCTGGAGAGCTGCGTGATAAGGCAAAGGCATAAGGTCAGACTGTGTGTGGATCTTGGTGTTTGCGGTTCCGCGTTTCTCAAGGAAATGCCGAATGCTAGGCAAATGGCGGGCTGGGGTGCAGAGATAGAGAGAAATGGTGGGTAGGGGCTCAATGCCGCTCTTCCAGGTGCCTGGGAGGTGTTGGGGGCTTTCAAAGGTTCCTGGGCCTTGTGGGAGGCACACAGCTGGTTTCCAACAGGAGCTGACTGGTCAAAGGAAGCCAGTGTCCTTTTCCCACTGAGTCCCTTTCAGGCCGCCTTCTTTCCTGTCTGCAAACACAGTGGCTAGGTTGCCGGTGGGCCCTGCCTGTTGCAGCCCCAGAAACAGGTGTTAAACCTTGGTTTGCAGACTCGTGGCCCATCTTGCTCCGTGCCCTGGATCTGTCCTGAGAGCTCCACCAGCCCCCGTCTAGCTGTCATCGGGCTGGATGCCTACCTGTGGTACCAGTCACTCTCATGCCCTTAGTAGGCCTGGCTGGGATACGGGAGATCAGGGGAAAGGTGGTGGCCCGGGGCTTGCTGGGACACAACGAACTCCCTTTCTTGGGGGCTTAGAGGTAATGGCGGGGTGTGGGGAGCCAGAGGGATGGTCATCTCTGCTCAGGTCTCACCAGCCCAGCAGCCAGGAGATGCGACAGCCAGAGAGTACATCGGTGGCCCGTGCCGCAGCGGCACTCAGCTGGCCCAAGGTGGAGGAGGTGAGGGCCCGTCGGGTGGGGTGAGGTGCCTTGCCCTTGGTCCTGGCGCTTGGGCTGTTCTCCAAAGCCCCGTAGACCCGGTTTTGGTCCCGGAGCAGCACGTGGGGTTGGGCGCAGCCGGGTGTCCCCTGGGGGTGACCTTGACTGACCCACACTGTGGGCTCACCTCCTCAGGCCCTGGTACTCCTGCAGCTCTGGGCCCATCTGGATGTATTGCTGGTGGCCTCCTGGCAGGAGCTGAGTCAGCATGTGTGCGCCTTCACCAAAGCCCTCGCTCAACGCCCCTTCAGGTGCGTGACCCCCACCCTGACTGGTGGCTGTGGCTGGGGGAAGGGACAGGGACACCTGGAGGAGCGGGATCTCTCTGGTCTCTTTGGGAGCAGAGCGGGCCGAGGGCTTTGTGGGGCTGGGAGGATGGGATGCTCTGCAGACATGAGGCCTCTGGAAGCGTCCCTGCATCCTTCCCTGTTTGCAGGCAGTACCGGGAGTCCCGTGCTTTTTCCTTCTGTGTGGCTGGGCGCTGGGCAGCCAGCGAGCGCGTGGCGAGCGATGGCACAGGGCTGCGGGGCATCTGGTGGCGGCAGATCAGGCAGTTCCACCGGGTCAGCCCGGCTGTGGCCCATGCCATTGTCACCGCCTTCCCCTCCCCTCGCCTTCTGCAGCAGGTGGGTCCCCTGGCACCCCTTCTGGTGTGGAGCCAGGTCCCCCAGAGCTGCCCTGCTTACCCCCGTGCCTGCCCTAGGCATACACGAGCTGCAGCACGGAGCAGGAGCGCCTGGCCCTCCTGGCAGACCTCCCCGTGAAGATGGGTGAGGGCGTGCGACCCCGCAGGGTGGGACCTGACCTTTCCCGCCGCATCTGCCTCTTCCTGACTACCACCAACCCTGAGCTCCTACTGGATCTGGGCTCCTGACCACGCCTGGGGGACAGGACGGGGCCCTTTTTCACCTACCAGCGGGACAGAACGTGGTCCACCCCATGCACGGGCTGAACTGCCAACTACCCCAGGGCGGGGTGGGGGAACAGGGTGCCGCCCCTGGGGTGCATGGGAGGGCGCGGGGTGGCCCGAACATTTTCGGGTAACTGGGACGGGCAGGAGAGGAGGGGGTAAGCTTCCCCTGCCCTGGGTTCTGGATATACCGGCCACAGAGCCGGGGCCCAGTTGGGGGGTCAGGAAGGGGGAACACACACCAGTCACGGGGAGACTTGGGGGTGGCACCTTCTAAGAAACAGTAAGCAAAGTCTTGAGGGAGGAAAGCGCACTGGGTCGTCTCTCCTGGAGGGTGTTGTGACGCAGCCAGGCCCGAGGGGAGGAGAGCCGTGGGCCTCGGCCGGACTCCCTCCATCCTGCCACCACGGAGGCGTCACATAAAGTCTAAGTTTATTACGGTCATTTCGGTCTGGGACAGGAGAAACAGCAGCTGACGACATGCAAAAAAGCAAGTGAAGGAAAACGCAAGGCCGCGGCAACCGCGCCGCCTCTAACCGCGTCCTCACGGGCGCTGACCCATAGTCGGTCCGGAAGGGCCGGGCCGGCTGCTTCCTCACGGTGCAGGGAGCAGATGCCCTCAGGGCCCTGGGGCCTGTCCGGGCGAAGCCAGCCCTCCGTGCGAGTTGTGCCCCTGGAGCCCGGTCCAAAGGGGGGGACGGAGAAGGCGGCCACTTGGCCCCAGGAAGGCAGTTTTCACGGGAAACAAGTCAGGTCCGTCGGCAGCGCTTCCTCTGGCAGTGCCGGGTCTCGGGGCCGCTGGCCATGGCCTTGGGGGAGGGTGCAGGGGGCTTGCGGTGGCCGCAGCTCATGCTCAGGACCCAGCCCAGCTTGTGGTGCAGCAGCTGCTTGAGGCCGGGTGGCAGGGGCAGCCCCTCCAGCGTGTCCCCGGAGTCGGGCCGCAGCTGGCGCAGCCGGTAACAGCACAGGTACTGCAGGGAGGTGACGCTGGCGCACGAGCGGATCACCTTCATGCTGCTCTTCGCCGCCGTGGAGCACACCATCGGGTAGAACTTCCTGTTCTGCAGCTTGGTGGCCGCCACACCTGGGGGGGACAGGGAGCGCAGCCTGAGCCTCAGGCCGAGCAGGGGCAGCGCCTGTTCCTGCCACCCCTCGGGCTGCCCCACCCTCTGGGAACTCCGGGGCCTCAGGTTCCTGGGAGGATTGGCTTTCAGGGAGCCTCGGGCCGCAGTTCCACACCCTGCAGGCATGGGTCAAGGTCACGGCTGCCCTCACCTATGCACTTCCTGTTCTTAAAGAAAGTGAGCGTCCCGTGCCAGGTGTCCAGGTGCACGCCAATGATGGAGCCCTGGCCGAACCTCGACGAGAAGCTCATCTTGTCGCCCTTGTGATGGAGGAGCCCTGGGGGGCAGTGGGATGGGGTAAGCCCTGCTGCCTCAGGGTCGTGGCCCCCCCCCCCCGCCCCTGCCCTGCCTGCCCTTGGGGCCCTACGCACCCGTGTAGGAGAGACCCCAGCTGTCCTCGTCTCTCCCGAGCAGACTGCAGAACGTGTGGTGGTACTTGTCCAGGTCCACGTCCGACGTCCCAATGCCCACCATCTGGGAAGAGCGGGGCAGGCAGAGAGCGTCTGGGCACCTGGGGTCACACCTGCCCACCCCACCCCCCACCAGCCTGCTGGCCACTGACCATGTCGGTGCCGTAGACTGGCGAGGTCATCTTGATCTCCCAGAAGTGCTGGCCCTCCCCCAGCTCCTTGGTGCCCCTGATGGCTGCCGTGCCGCAGCTGTACTCCATGTGGAAGTTGACCTTTCGGTTGTCGCAGCTTAGCAGCGTGGCCGAGGATTTATTCAGGTCATCCCACACCCAGTCAAAATCTGCAGGAGCCAGGGGCGGAGGAGGCTGGGGCTGGAGGGCTGGAGGGCATGCGGGCTGGGCTCACCCCTCCCCTGGCCCCGGGTCCTCCCCCCAGGTCCTCACGCTCATCCTCCTCGCCGCAGCGGCAGTCCTTGTCCTTGCTGCGGTGTGCCGAGTGCAGGCTGCTGCAGAAGGGGGCCTCGCTCTGGCCGTCACAGTCACAGAAGGACTCCCCGGTCACGGGCACAGCGCTGGGGATGGGTGGCGGCAGGGCGGAGGACTCAGGGTCGGAGTCGGAGTCACTGTGCTGGGAGAGAAGGACTGGCTGCTCCTGCCTGGCGCGCCCTCCGCCCTCCATCCTGAGATCCACCACGTGCGGGGGGGGGGGGGGGGGGGGGTCAACCACACCCATGCCCCAAGCAAGGGCCTGCAGATTTGGCTTCAAAGGGCTTCCCTGGGTCTCCTGAGCAGTCAGCCCCCACCCTTACCCAGCGCCACCCCGGGTGACCCCGGACACCTGCTCCAGCCTCCTGGGAATGAGCTGAAGGACTCCACCCCACCTCCGCACAGCCCTGGGGTCACTGGGCACCCTGCTGACAACCAGCCAGGTGGGCCTGCCGGCTCCCCAGTTTCTCCTTCTCTGGGCCACCTGAAGCAAGGGAGCCCCAGGACAAAGTCTGCTGCTGACCCAACGAAGGCAGCCTGGCTCTCCCCACGGGGAGCATGTGGGCTCCAGGGGGGCCCTCACTGTGGCAGAGCCCCTGCGCCTGTCCTGGGCTATGGCCCTCTGCTCATCCATGGAATGGGTGGCTCTTAACCCACAGCACAGGGCCCTGGAGCCCCGTGCTCCCATGTCCATGCGTGAAGCTTCTGCCACAAGACATGCAGAGGGGCCTAATCCTCACAGCATGTGCGCCATGTCTTGGGAGCCTGACTGTGGCCCAGAGCCAGATCCTTCTTGAAGGCCAGCTAGGGCTGCTAATACTACAGATGTTGTCTGTGCATGGAGCTGTTCCTCTTCTAAGGACAGGCCCCCCTGGACACAGACCCTGGGCCAACCTGCAAGGGGCTGGGGTCTCACTGACCAGTCCCAGAGTGCAGGCAGGCTCTAGGTGTCGCTCTGACAGCCCGGCAGGCTGGGGTCCTGGTCAGGCTCCACCCTCCACCCCCTGCTCTCCTGAAATGCCATCTGCACAGCAGGCCAGGTGCCCCTGCTCAGACCCGGGGCAGGGCCTGGCCCACCTTAGCATCCTGCTGCCCTGAGTGTAAGGCCCACACCCCCACTCCAGTCGGGTCCATCTGTCTCCTCTTTGTCCCTAGAAAAGAGGCTCTTATAGCCTCTCCCTTCCGTCCCATGCTCCTATTCTGATCTGCTTTCTCCCACTAGAACACAGGCTGAAAAAACCTGCTCCTTGTGTGTCTCCTGTCGCACCCAGGGCTATGGAGCGGCCACACAAGCCATGCAGCGGAAACTGCGCTAAGGAGGCCAGAAGCAGAGACAGATGCCAACAGGAGACGGGAGGAAGGCCCAAAGCACCCCACCTGCATGGAATGCTGATTCCCCAAAAGCCAAGGCAGACACACTGCTAGTGAGAGGCGACCCCCTTCCCACTGTCAAGTGCCAGGGTCGCAGACCTGAGCACTGGGGGGTCAATCTGGCCAACCCCAGCAGCCCACTACCAACCACAGGACAAGCATCAGAGCCGAAGGGAAGGGAGGTGTGTGTTCAGCCTCCAGACATGCTCAGGGTGACACGCCCACCCACACAGCCAAGGACTCCAAGCCCATTAGGCGACAGACAAGCTTCAAACGTGTCACGTGCTATGCCCTGGTTCCTCAACACCTCCTGCATCTCATAGCGATGAGCTGGCCAGGCAGAGACAGGCGGGAGAACAAATTGCTCAGGTCACGTGGTCAGGGGGAGCTGGAGGCGGGACAGGAATGCAGGCCGAGGCCTCTTGCTGGCCTGGGCAGGGAGTCTGCGGAGGCCCTAGGAAGGGGCGCAAGACACTACCAGCGCCTCCCATTCTCCCTCCGGGTCTCGCAGTTCCACGGGGCTCAGCCACCCTCACTCTAAAGACACCCGGCTGGGCCGGGGCAATAACACGGGGTGGCTGTGACGTGGCAGAGCCCAGTCACCCAAGGATCACCCCTGCAGGAAACAGCTGGGGTGACTCAGAGCAGAACTGAACCCCTACCCTGGTCTGAGAGCCCTGAGAAGCCATCCACAGTGCCTACCGCCAGCAACAGGCACACAGGCCACGCAGTCCTGCTGCCCCATCCGCCATGGCGGGTTGGGACAGCCAAGCGCTCAGGACCGGCAGGCAACCTGCACTGCACGTGAACAACCCAGCCGCTCCTCTGACCGCTCCCGGGCTCCCCGGCCTCCCAGAGCTCTGCAGCTGCCGAGTGTGGGAAGGCGCAGGCGTTTTGGGCTCTAAAAATTGTAAGTTCTCTTTCTACATACATAGACACAAACATCAAGCGTATGTCTGTACGAGTGGAGAAAACACTCAGGAACACACACGTCAAGCTACTTTTGGACACTGGTTGGATAAACGGAATGGAGTTTTTGTTGAACTGACCACAAACGCAACTGCTGTGCCCCAGAAACAAGAGAATAGAGAAGGTGGGATCTGCCCTGGGGTCCTGTCACCCCAGGACCACATGGGTCCTTAACCCGGGGAAAGGAGGGCCCGCCTGGCCCGTCCTCGGCCCTTGGGGGCATCTTTCTCTTTCAGTCCTGGCTCAGGCACTGCCCGCCCTGGGCACCTCTACCCCTTAGTCCAGCCACGCCCACCTCCCCCACTAGGACCTACCTGCCCATCAGAGTCGTAGCCCCAGTTAGTGGTCCCTGCCAGAGCCACAGCCCGGGCATCCGCGTCTCGGTGGGCCGCACTCAGGACAAAATGCCAAGCTCTGCTGCTGCGAGGGCGCCGGGCCATGATGGACAGGATCTGGAAGAAAACCCAGGTTCTGAGCAGAGAAGACAGGAGACAGCAACTCCTGTGCTCCATCCTGGGCCAGCTGCGCCAGCCCCATCCAAAGGTGGGAGCTCTCGTGAGCCATGCAGATGCCGAGCAAGGGCACTGGGACTCTTCTCGACCTCAGACCTCCCTCCAGTATACAAGCACCTTGATGAACGCAAGGCAAAGAGTGTGGAACACCGTCCAGATGCCCATGACTCTCCAGTGCATATCTCAGTCCCTGTCGGAGCTCAGCCTGATGAACCCAGCTGTCCCTCAGGCATCTCAAACCTTGTCTGGCTCCTCCTCTGTTGTCCAGTTTGACAAATGGCATCTCCAACCTCCCAGTTCCTCATGCCAGACCCATGGCAGTCACCCTGGACACCCCTTTCCTCCCTCGGGCACTGGCCTGACAGCCCCACACACCCAGCACCACCTCCAAACCATGTCCTGAACCCCTCTCTCCATCCCCGCCGCCACCGCGACTTCCAGCCACAACAAACCTTCACTCTGGCTCCTCCCACTTCACTCATTCACTCAGTCAAAAAACTGACTTTTTGGAGACACACATCTTAAAAATTTAAGTAAGTCTCAACCAATCTTGAAACTCCTCGGCCTTACATTACTAAGACAGTATGCAACATCCCGCAAAACCCACCAGGTTTTTCTGTGCGTCTCCACGCCGCAAGGGCCTGGGTCCAGGTGCGAGCCCTTTCCTGCCCTTTGCCCAGAATGCCTTTCCTTTCCTGCATTCTCCCAGTAACACGCCGCCTTCTGGGGCTGTCTCCTGGACCCAGAGCCCCGCGAGGCCGGGGGCTGCCCCGCGGTCAGGACGCCCGCCGCGCACGAGCGCCCCCCCGCCCGCTCCCCGAGGCGCCGCCCCCGCCCGCACGGGGCAGGTGGCGACCCCGCAGCAGCACACGGCAGGCGGCGCGCTCCGGGACCCGGCCCACGCGGATCTCCGCCTCCGCGCTGTGGCGGGGGTTGCGGCGGGGCTGCCCGCCGAGCCCCGGCGCCCCCCCGGCGCCGCCGCCCGCAGGAACAAAGGCGCGCCGGAGCCCCCCGCCACCAGCGGTCCCGCCAGGCCAGCGGGCGCGGCGGCCATGCGCGGCGACGCCGAGGGGACCCCAGGGGCCGCGGGAGGTGCGGACACCGCCCGCCGCCACTCACCTGCCACAGCTCCGCCGCCGCCGTCGCGCTCCGCCGGGCGGCCGTGACCTACTTTCGCCTCCCGAGCGAGACGTAAACAATCCCCGCCCCGCAGCCCGCCCCCCGCGCCGCATTGGCCCCGCGGCCGCTGGCGGGCGCTGCCGGGTGCTGCCGGGTGCTGGCTGCTCGGGACTGCGGGCAGGGGGCGGGCCGCGCGGCACATGCCTACTACCGAAAGGTTGCCGGACCTGTCAATCCTGATTCCACATTCTCCATTGGTCAGCTCTCAAACCGTCGGAGGGAGGGCCCGTGTGCCCATTGGACGCGGGGCGAGGCAGGGACTGACACGGAAGTGAGTCCATTTCCGGTTCATCGTCGGCACCGGAAGTGCGTGCACCTTACGTGAGATGTGATTGGCTGAGTGGAGCGCCGGTGGGCCTATCAGAATGGCTAGGGGGAGGGCGCTGCGCGGGGCGAGGGGTTGGGGGCAGACGACGGAGGCTGTGAGGCGCCGCGGGCGGGATGGAGGTGGCGGCAGGTGAGTGCGCGGGGCCGGCCGGAGCGGGAGGGGCCGGTCCGCCGCTGCTGGTCGCGGCCCCCGGTGTTCAGGGGAGCTCTCGTGGGCACCCATAGCGCGCACGCAGGGTGCTTGGAGGGGGCCAGCCGCGTCTTGCTGCGCCCGGGGGCCTTGGTTCGGTGGCCTGGTGGCGGCAGAGCTGTGGTTGGAGCGGGGGTCCCAGGAAGGGGAGCCAGAGCGCCACGTATTGTTGATTCTTCGTGGAAGTGGTGTTCCAGCATGGTGCGAGCGGGTGCAGGCAGGTGTGGCGTGCTGCCCCGGGGCTGCTGCCGGCCTCGGTGACCAGGACCTGCCGGGAGCCAGGCCCGGGGCCCCTTTCAGCTCCTCCCCGCGAGGCGTTGGAGGCGGGGGCCTTTGCACCTCCCTTTGAGAGGAGAGTCTGGAGGAGGGCCAGGGTGTCCTTTGTGGAGCCCCCCAAGGACCCGGGGTTGCGGGGAGGGTGGTGGGGAGAGTAGCTTGTTGGAGGTTGGGCAGGAGTGCAGACGGTGAGGTCGGAGGGTTCTGAGGCAACGTTAGGGTCTTGCAGAGGGACTGAGGGTTGTGTGGGTGCAGATGGCAACCCCTGGGAGGAGCAGGAGTTGGGATGGTAGTTCTTCAGTGACATGTTAGGCTCGTTGGAAGGAAGAGTCGGGGCAGAATGGCCCCTGGCCAACAGAGAGCCACGTTGTTGGGCCTGGGGCTGAACGACCATCCTGTGGCCGCCCGTGTGTGCTTGGGGTTCAAGGCTGGTCTGAGCCAGAGAGGTGGGTATGCGCCCATGCTTTCCTAGAGCTGTAAGCGTCCCTCCTGAGAACTGGAAGCCAGGGCTGCCTTGAGTGCTTCTGACCCCAGGAGAGCAGTTGAGCACCTAGGGATCAGATCTGCATCCTAGGAGTGGGGGTGGGGGCCGCCCCAGCACAGATGCACCTCATGCCTGTCGTGACAGCCCTGTTTCCCCCTGGAATCAGCTGGGAGCCTGCAGCCCCTCTCAGTTCATATCGCCCGGGTGTGTGTGTGAGCTCACAGGTGCGCAGTCACACACGTGCTCTAAGCAGAGAGGGGCGATTTGAGATAGCGCCTTCAGGGAAGCCACGGGTCTGGTCTGGGGCCGGCCCTCCAGAAGACCTCCCACCTGGGGGTGTTTGCTTCTATCAGGGCAAAGGGGCAGGTCTCAGAATTTGGGACGTGGGAGGTGCTTGTGACCCTTCTGACTGAGCCTCCAAAAGCATCTGGTGCGAAGGGGATTCTCTGCCCTCCTTCCCTCTTCTTCTGACCAGAGCCTGGAAACCTGGCAGGTGTCCGGCACATCATCCTTGTCCTCTCAGGAAAGGGGGGGGTCGGGAAAAGCACCATCTCCACGGAGCTGGCCTTGGCCCTGCGCCATGCAGGCAAGAAGGTGAGCACCCCCAGCCTTGCCCCTGCATGGACCGACCCTCTGCTCCTACCCCTCCCCCTCGTGGACGTCCTGCCTCCTTGCAGGTGGGGATCCTCGACGTGGACCTGTGTGGCCCCAGCATCCCCCGCATGCTTCGGGCACAGGGCAGGGCCGTGCACCAGTGTGACAGTGGCTGGGTCCCCGTCTTTGTGGACCAGGAGCAGAGCATCTCCCTCATGTCCGTGGGCTTCCTGCTGGAGAGCCCAGATGAGGCTGTGGTGTGGAGGGGCCCTAAGAAGAACGGTAACGATGGGTGGGGGACGGCACGGTCAGCCCTCTCGCGCCTCCCAGCTGCCGCCGCGGTGCTCAATAAAAAGTCAATTAGAAAGTCCCGTGGGAGCTGCGGGCCCTCCTCCCCAGGGTTCTTGGGTAAAGCCGGAGACCCCAACAGCCAGCTATTTCCAAACAGTCCTGCTGCTCACCTGAGTGGTCAGGCCCGCGTGGGAGTTGAGAGCAGGAGGAACCCCATCCATGTCCCTGAGCGGGAAGGGTTCTGCTCAGACCTGAGGCCACCCGGCATGGGGGTGGGGTGCCGAGCCTGGGCACTGGGCCCTCCGCACCCGCAGGCCCCACCAAGCCCTGTAATTGGCGGTGGGAGGGGCAGGCGGCAGGCTCAGCGCAGGGGCTGCGTGTGGGACGTGCTGACGCGGCCTGACGCTGCAGGTCACTGGCTCTCCTGCTGCCGAAGCTGGAGGTGAGCCTGAGTCCGAGCACGGACACCGCAGGAGGGTCACAGCCCCTGGCTGAGGCCTGAGCGGAAGTCTCGGAGGGGCAAGGGTGGCCCCACAGCCGGGAAGAGAGGGGTGCTTGTGGGGCCCGCGCTGTGCGCGCCGCACCCTCCGTGAGGAATGGCTTGCTCTGCTGCTGTTGGGCGGGCCCGGGACGGGCAGAGGCCCCTCTGTGCCAGAGGCGAGGGGCTCGGTGAGACCCCATTGAGCCCCCAGTGAGCCCCGTGGGTCCTTGCAGCGCTGATAAAGCAGTTCGTGGCTGACGTGGCCTGGGGACAGCTGGACTACCTGGTTGTGGACACCCCACCAGGGACCTCTGACGAGCACATGGCCACCGTGGAGGCGCTGCGCCCCTACAGCCCGCTGGGGGCCCTCGTGGTCACCACGCCCCAGGTACTGCAGGAGCACCTTTACGTTGCCCGCTGTCCTCGACCTCACCTGGGACCTGGCGCTGCTCCCGGCCCTTTATGCCCTCGGTGGTGCGCTTTAAAGTTACCCACTGACCCGCTGTCCCCTATTCCCTGGTCTCAGGCAGTGTCTGTGGGGGACGTGAGGCGGGAGCTGACTTTCTGTAGGAAGACAGGGCTGCAGGTGGTCGGGGTCGTGGAGAACATGAGTGGTTTCGTCTGCCCACACTGCGCAGTGAGTCCTGGGGACTTGGCGGGCGGTCACCAGCCCTTGCGGGGCGCGGGGCAGAGGGTCAGGCGTGCTGTGGGGGGCGAGGACACCCTTGGACCTGCCCCTCGAATGTGTGAGAGGTTCCTTAAGGGGGGCCGCACATCTGTGTTCTAGGAGTGCACCAACATCTTCTCCCGGGGAGGCGGGGAGGCGCTGGCCAGACTCGCCGGAGTCCCCTTCCTGGGTGAGCGCAGCAGGGCCGCCGCTCGGCCTCTGCTCTGGGGCTCTGAGCTCCCCGCGCCCGGTGGGCATGAGAGATGGCAGCGGGCAGCCGGGCTTGAGTGGGCGCCCACGGAAGCCAGAGGCTGGCCTGCGAGCCCCGTGCGGGGTGGGGCTGGGAAGCTGGCCCCTTGCCCTCCGCCGCCCTCACGGCCCCTCCCCTGCTGTCTCCCATCGCAGGCTCTGTGCCTCTGGACCCTGAGCTCACAAGGAGCCTGGAGGAAGGTCAAGACTTCATCAGGGACTTCCCTAAGAGTCCTGCCTTCCCCGCACTCTCCTCCATAGCCCAGAAGGTTATGAGCGAGGCGCCTGCTCGGCTCTCCTAACCAAGGCGGCCCCCCTCACGTCTCCTGGCCCCGTGCACACAGGCCTAAGCAGAGGCTGTGGCCGTGCGGGCGTCACCCTGCCCCCAGAGCCACGCCGACAGTGGGTGGTTCTGCCCGGTGGGCCAGTGGCAGGTCCCAAGGGAAGGTGTGGGGTCCTGGCGGCTGAACTCTCAGGTGACAGCACGTCTGCTCTTCCTGTCACGGTGCTCACGTGCCCCCGACCCACGGCCGGGCTGTGGCTGGCAGCCCAGGCTCCATGCGGGACACGAAGCCTGCGCATCTGGAAAATCCCTGGGGCATCCGCCATCCTCAGGGCCGCCCTGAGCGATGCTGGTGACAGCGGGGAGCATCTTGTGAAGTGTCAGACTTGTTAACTTCAGAGAAACCCACAATTAAACGTTCCCCTGCCGCAGCTACAGGTCTGATGCTTTCAGAGTGTGGCGCCCTGGTCCCACCTGCGCCTTAGCATGCTGGCGCGCTCCACGACAGCCAGCCTTGCCCCCTGATGCCCAGCCCGCAGGCCCCTGCAGACGTCTGGGTCAAGTTTGGGGACAGAGTGTGGAGGGCTTGGTGATGGTGGAGAAACGCGTGCTCTTGGGGGAGGCTCAGCCCAGCGCAGGTCACTGCCCGTCCCCGATCGCCCTCCACGCCGCGGAGCCGGGGCAGAGCTGGGAGTGAGGTGCAGGAACCCCAGGGAGGCCAAGAGGGAAAGTGGGACAGGGCACTGCATGGTGCTCTTCCCAAGGGAAGAGATTGGGGTGTCGGCAGAGGAGACAGGGTGGCCCCCAGGGCAGGGGTGACGGGTCCAGGTGTGCCGTGGACAGACATTTCCCGGCATGGAACAAGAGGGCAGGGGCAGGGCTGCTGGGGTGGGAGGGGGGTGTTGGCCGGGGGCCGGGGAGTGAGAACCCACATCCACACTGGCCCCGAGCAGTGGCCGCCCCGGCTCTGCCCAGCTTCCCAGGACCAGGGCCTCGGAGGACACTGCCAGAGAGGACAGTTGAGGTGCTGGGGCTCTGGACAACGGCAGGGGGTGCTGCTGCCCCTCACGTGCAGGTGGGCATCCCGGGAGGGACATGCGCTGAGGGCGCGGGCCCAGCTTTCCTTCCCCCCCCCCCCCAAAGCTACACTGCTGTGGTCACACGCATGTGTCAGATGGCTTTTAATGAGGAACGGCTGGGGGGGGCCGGGGCCTGTGTGGTGGCGGTGCCCACGCCAGCAGGACCCCGTGGCTGTACCGTGTCCCCCCCGCCCCGAGGGGGACGCCGTTGTGACCCCGGGGCGGCATCGGGCCAGGCCACGCCTCGGTCAGCAGTGAGCGAAATGAGCCTCGGCGACGTCGCGCAGGTCGAGGCCCAAGACGCCCGGGGGGCTGGCGCAGGTGATGTTGTTGTAGGCGTACACGGGCGGCTGGCCGTCGTCCCCCTCCGGCGCGGCCTGCATGAAGCGCGGCACAACGCTGGGCTGCTGCAGGGCCAGCGCCCTCAGGGCCCGCAGGGGGCAGCCACAGTGCCAGGGGTTGCCCTCGAGCCACAGGCGCTCCAGGCCGGGGACCTGCGGCGTGAAGGTCCGCAGGGAGTTGTTCCTGAGGCTCAGGTAGCGCAGTTGGGGCAGGTCGGCCTCAGGCAGGGCCTCCAGGCGGTTGTGCGAGACGTCCAGCCAGAAGACGCGCCGCAGGGGCCGCAGGGAGTCCGCCGACAGCGCCGCCAGCCGGTTGCCGGAGAGGAGCAGGTACTCCAGCTTGCTGAGGCCCTGGAAGACCTGGCCGGGCAGGTGCGTGAGCTGGTTGGCTGTGAGGTCCAGCTCCAGCAGCTCCGCCAGCCCCCCCAGGCCCTGCTCCTCCACGGCCACGATGCCGTTGTCCTTGAGGAAGAGGCGGCGCAGGCCCGAGAGGCCCGCGAAGGCGTGCGGCCGGATGCGGCCCAGGCAGCTGCGCTCCAGGTGCAGGCTGTGCAGCCGGCCCAGGCCATGGAACACCTGCTGCGGGAGAGTCCGCAGGCAGTTCCCGGAGAGGTTCATGACGGCCACGCTGAGGAGGCCGAGGAAGGCGCCCGCCTCCATCTCCCGGATCTGGTTGTCGTTGAGCGTGAGCACCTCCAGCTGGCCCAGGCCCTCGAAGGCCTTGTCGGGCAGCTGCCAGATGCGGTTGTGGCCGAGCTGCAGCTCCTCCAAGAAGTGCAGGTCTTTGAAGGTGCGCGGCCGCAGGCCGGCGATGGCGTTGTGCGAGAGGCGCAGGACATGCAGGCCTAGCAGGCCGGGGAAGGTGTCCTCCAGGAGGCCACCCACGCGGTTGTGTGACAGGTCTAGCCAGCGCAGCGCCTTCATGCCCAGGAAGGCGCCGGGGGCCACGGCAGTGATGAGGTTGTGGTCCAGGTAGAGCTTCTGGAGCTTGGGCAGCTTGACGAACACGTTGGCCTTGACGCTCCGCAGGGCGTTCCTGCTCAGGTCCAGCTCGCGGAGCTCGGCCAGGCCGCAGAAGAGCGGGGGCTGCAGGTAGGCCAGCTTGTTGCCCGCCAGCACCAGCTCGCGCAGGTTGGCCAGGCCTTGGAAGGCGGCGTCGGGGAGCACGGCCAGGCTGTTCCAGCCGAGGTTGAGGTCCCAGAGGCCGGCCAGGCCCTGGAAGAGGCCCTCGTCCACCCGGCCGAGCAGGTTGTTGCTGAGGCCGAGGGAGGCCAGGCCCGGCGTGTGCAGGAAGGTGCGGGCCGCTAGACCACGCAGCTGGTTCCGCTCCAGGTGCAGGTGCCGGAGCTGCTGCAGGCCGAGTAGCGCCTGCGGCTCCAGGCTGGCCAGCCCGCTGCCCTGCAGGTTCAGGAAGGCGAGGCCGGAGAGATTGCGGAAGGCGGCCGCGGGGACGGAGGACAGATTGTTGCCGTCCAGCCACAGGGCCCTGGCACCGTCCGGGATGGCGTCGGGCAGCCGCGTGAGGTTCCGGGAGCTGCAGAAGACGCTGAGCTCGTCCACGTAGTCGTCGTGGCCGCAGGTGCAGACGGCCGGGCACTGCAGGCTCTCGGCGGCCCCCGGAGCCCCGGGCTCCGCTCCCTCGGGGCCGCAGGGGCCCAGCACTGCCCAGCAGACTAGTAGCATGGCCAGGGCTGGGCCTCCTGCAGAGAGAGGGGCCAGAGGGCGTGAGCCCCGGGGCGAGGGCGCAGCCCGCACATGCGCTCCAGCGTGGAACTCATGGGGCTCGCCCCGGGCCGCAGCACGTGACCGGAAGAGGCGGTGCCGCTGAGGGCCCTGAGGAAGGGGGGAGCTCAGAGCTGCGCTCTCTCCCCGCCGGAGTCGGAAGCAGAGCCGGGCAGGACAGCCGGGACGTCGTCTGTCTCAGAACCGACTACCCTTTCCACCCTGCAGGCCAGGCCCGCCAGGGTCGTGATGACTGGTCTGGAGAGAACTGAGGGTAGGGGCGCCTGGCCATTCGGCCATATGGCCGTCTGCGTCCCCAGCGTGGACACTGAGTGGGGCCCTGCTGCCAGGTGGGCCTGGGGAAAGCCTGAGTAGGTATGTGCTTCCTGCCCTTGAGGGCTGGCCAGTGAGCGGGCGCACACCACCCCAGTTAGGCTCCCGGACTGGGGGGCCCTCGCCCGTGTGCTCCCTGGCATGTGTGTCCCACGTCCAGGAACGTAGCCCGGGTCTCGGGCAGGGAGAGGAGCAGGGCGCCTGCCTCAGGGCAGACAGAGACTCCACACCCTCAACTCACCAGCGGTCAGGGGTGTTTCAGGACAAAGGGCGCTGGGCCCCACACCAACACCCCAAAACCTGCATCATGCACGGGGTTGCCCACCAAATTGGGGCCCGTCCCTGCCCTCGGAGGGCTCGGGGTGTCTGAGTGAGGCCAGAGACAGCGCTAGAGGATGCAACCCCCCCCCCCATGGGGCTGGGCCGTGAGGGGATGCGAGGGAAGCAGCCCAGCCCAGGGAAGGGTCTCCGGGGTGGGGTGTGAGGAGACTCGCGCTCTTGCCCGGCGCCCCAGCCTGGGCCCTGGGACCAGAGGGGAGGTGGGCAGAGGGAGTGGAGGAGCCTGAGGGTGCATCCCTCGGCCGGCAGCAGCAACACTCGGCTGTTGGCCCACCCCAAGCTGAGCCCTCCCTAGGGCTGCCCCTGGCTTCGTGGGCTTGGGGGGCACAGGGTTAGCTGCCCCCAGAGTGAGGGGCTGGGGCCCTGGGGGCACCTCACCTCTAATCGGGGCCATCCCGCGTGCAGAAAGGCCACAGGCGGGCCGCGAGCTGAGTGCGTCTGCTGGGGCCGGCTGCTCGTGCCCTCTGATTCCCCCACTGCTGGGGCAGCCAGCACCCTGTCGCTGGCCAGCCCAGCCCAGCCCCACTGGCCCGGATTCCATTAACCCTCTCGTGCCCGGCGCCCAGCATCAGTCCCAAATGCCCAGGATGCAGACAGCGCAGGGGAGAGGCTGGGGGGCCATGTTCACCCCAAAGCCACCTTCAGGTTTGGCTGGCCCCCAGCCCTTGGGTGGGGGCCCCTCCGACAGCTGTGGGGGACCTCCCGCTCAGCAGACGGCCATGTGGGAGTTAAGTGGGAGATGGGACTGGCACGCTGACCACCCCCCTCCTTCCCCCTGCCCATTTCCTAACAACCTGGGTGGGGTCCTCATTAGGACTCCGCGGGGCCCCGCCCAGCTTCAGCTTCTGGGACTTCAGGGTCAGCTGGTGTCTGACCACTCCTCCTCCCCCCAATCTCTTCTAGGAACACCCGGCAGGGCCCCCGGCCCCCTCGTGTTTGCTTTCCCTAGCACTGCCCTCCCAGAAAGAGTGGAGGGAGGCCTGGCCTTGGGGGCCAGGTCTTGTGGCCGCAGGACCAGCCTCCACCTGCTCTGGGAGCCAAGCTGTCCTCCAGAGCTCCTGGGGGGCCATGACCAGCCCGTTCTGCACAGGATGACCGCCCAGTGCATGGCCTGAGGTCAGCCCCAGGTCAGGCGGTGAAGAAAGTTGACAGCCAGCATGGCCCCTGGCTGCTCAAGCAAAGGGAGCCCGGCCGCACCCTCATCCACCCGCCCTGGGCGCGGCTGGCACAGCCGGGGAGGGGTCCTCGGTAGAGGCAGGGCTGGAGGGCTGCACTGCGCGTGGCCAGCCCCCAGGAAGAGGTGATTCGAGCAGCAGGGCAGAGGCGAGTGGATGAGGGCGCGGCCGGGCTCCCCTTGAGAGGAGGGGCAGGGCTGGTGGAGGTTCGGGAGACTCTGCAGTGTACTTCCTGGCCAGGCGGAGGCAGCGCGGCAGGGAGGGCTGGGGGGCAGCTACGGCGCCCCTCTCCGTTCCCCCTACCCCCGCTTCGCCCCTGTCTGGCCCACAGCTCCTGGTGCCAGGGGTGGGGGCGGCTTTATCTGTCCCTTTATTGAGCTTTGATTGATTTCCAGGTCGGTTCTCAGCCTCTGTTCTGAGAAATTATAGATCTGCCAGAGAAAGTGCACGCCCAGAAATTGACACGGTAAACACGCGTTTACAGAGCACAAAGTGCCGACTCAGCACGTTCCGCCGAGCTCTCGGCAGGCTAGGAAGGGAGGGTGTGCGGCGGGAGGAGACAGGGCTCTTTCTGTAAACCCCGGCTGGGCCTGCATGGCCGAAACGCTCCACGGGACCTGGCCGCTGGGGCGGGTGCTCGCCGCAGCAACACCCGCAGTCAGCCCCCCGCCACTCAGGGAGTCGGCCCCCTGAGGGTCTCCCCGAGGCGTCTGGCCTCAGGTGTGTGGGGACCCACGCAAGCGCTGGGTCTGGCTGCTCGTGTGACGTGCGATTCAGCCAGCTCGTACACACAGCTGTCCCCACATCCTCGCTCGCGCCTCAGGACGCACTCACCCACCTACTGCCCGCGGACAGTGCCGCGAGCTTGTGGGCCCTCGGTGGACTTACTGGGATCCAGGTGCGTGTCTTCTGGGCAGGTGAGGTCGAGCCTTCCCGAGTAGTTAGCAGGTCACCACATCCTGGGGCCGAGGGGTGTCCTGCACGCCCCACCGCCACCCTGTTCCCAAGGCCCGAAGGTGAGTGGATGGTGGCTTTCATTCCGTTGGTCTTCTCCAACACCAGCGGGACCACGGCCCCTCAGGCTCATCAGCCAGCGGTGGGGGGGGGGGGTGCAAGTCCTTCACCAGGCGTACGTGGGCAGCGTATCCTTCCGCCCTGGAGCATGCCTTTCCGCTCTCTTCGTCATTTCTGGCAAGAGTTCGTTTTAACGCGGCTTCCCGAGACGTTCTGCGCTGAGCTGGACTTCTCAGTCTTGGTGGTTTCACGGCCACTATGGCACGTGGACTTAAACATAATGCTCTTGAAGCACCTCGGGAACACATCGGGTCCCCTGCCCACGAGCCTGGAGGTGGGGGAACGTGTGCGGGACCCCGTGCGAGCCCTCCTAGGCCGTGCGAGCAGCTCACCAGTGTCTGAACCGAAACCGGAGCCTATGGGAGTGTGGGTTGTGCTGAAGTTTGTGCAGAACGGACCCCACGCCCCCGCACGTGGTACACAGTCTCCTCCTCAGATCTTCCCTGGTGTCGCTCAGCATTTCCATACGCCTCTGTCACGATCTCGCGCACGCTGTTTTTTTCCTGGATGGCTTCTAACTTTTTGAGACTGTTCCCTCTTGTCTTCCTCTGTTCCACTTTCCGTCTGTCTAGGCTGAGAACTCCTGAAGGGCGTTGACGAGTGCGACGCCGCCACCGACAGTCCTCCCCTAAAACGGCCTTACTGGGACCAGGTACACGGCCCCCCGCTCCAGCCTCGGGAGCTCGTGTGTCTCCCCGTGGCCAGCGGGCGGGCTTTTCTGCGCTCGCCCACACAGCAGCCTGGAGTCCTTCGAGCCGAGCTGTGGCTGAACAGCAGGCCATGGCAGGGATGGGCCGCCGCTGGATCCGTTCACCCGCTGAGCTGACGGACGTCTGGATTGTTCCATCCGGGGGCTGCTGGGACGTTGTTGCCAGCATTTGTCTACGACTATCCGTATGGACGTGTTTCATGCTTCTTGGGTAGATTCTTACAAGTGGAGTTGCTGGCTCACGTGGTATTTAGGTGTAACTTTAAAGATTTTAAGTCATCTCTGCACCCAACGTGGGGCTCAAACTCACAACCCCAAGATCCAGAGCCGCACGCTCCACTGACTGAGCCTGCCAGGCACCCCTTAGGTCTAACTTTTTAAAAAACTTTGGAAGTACGAGCATTCCAGTGGTTGCACATCCTGCCCAGCATTGGGCGTGCAGAGTTTTACACGCCCGGCTATTCTGAGTCTGTGTCTGACAACTAACGCTCAGTACCGTTTCCCGGGGCGCTCAGCTCTGTCGTCCTGGGTGCGAGCTCTATCTAAGTCTTGCTCGCTCTTAAGTTGTTTTCTGAGTTCCAAGACTTTATGGATTATAGGTTATCAGGTATAATATTTGCAAATATTTTTCCCAGTCTGTGGGTTATCCATATTTTAAAAAATGGGGCACCTGGGTGGCTCAGTCAATTAAGCGTCAGACTCTTGATCTCAGCTCAGGTCTCCATCTCCGGGTCGTGAGTTCAAGCCCCGCGTGGGGCTCCATGCTAGGTGTAGAGCCTACTTTGAGAAAAAAAAGACATACTGTTTCTTAAAATGCAAAAGTTTATTTTGACTAAGTTCACTCTATTATTTTTTTCTTTTCTGGCTCATGCTTTCCGTGTGCCTCACACTGGATCACAAAAATCTTTTAATCAAGGGATACAGAGCACCTTTCCGTTTACTTAGATCTTCTTTATAAATCTTGCACTGTTTTCGATAAAGTAATTTCTAAGTATCTTATTAGTTTGGCGCTACCGTGAATGGAATCACCTTAATTCCATTTCCAGTTATTAGCATGTAGAAATGGAATGGATTTTTTTTTCACTAATCTTGTATCCTGGACTTGGCTAAACAAACTTATCAGTCCTGGGTTCGTATGTATATCTGGATCCCTAGGATTAGCTCCTTATGGGGTCATCTAGTCTATGAATAAGGACATTTTTCCTTCTTCCTTTCTAGTCTGCATTCTACTGTGGTTTTTTTGTGGTTTCTTTGGTCTTACTGCACGTCCAGTACCACGCCTAGTACAGGGGCAAGTGCAGACATGCCTCGCCTCACTCCTAGTTTTAGAGGTGAGTGTTCAGTCGGTCACCATGAATTCGGACACTGTGACAGAATAATGCTCTCAGAGGGATAGCCGTCCTCACCTCTACAATCACGACCGTGTTCGGCCACACGGTAACAGGGAGTAGAGGTTGCTAATCGGCTGGCCTAGACAGTGGGACTAACGTGGATTTTTGAGGTGGACCCAGTGTCATTACAGAGGTCCTTAACAGTGGAAGAGGGGGCTCCGGGGGCAGGTGGGAGACCATGGGAGGCTTCCACCCACAGCTGCTGGTGTTGGAATATATGGGAAGGACATCAGGAGCCAAGGAACGAGGGCACCTCTGGCAGGAGGACCAGGCGGGGAAGCAGGCTCTCCGGGGCCTCCAGGAGGAAGCAGCCCGGCAGGCGCTTTGAGTCCGGAGCGGCTGGGGTCTGACTTACTGCCTCGAGCACCAGGTCTGTCACCATCGGATGCTCTGCTGTTGAGACCTTCATGCGGGTGTGTTTTATCCTGAGGCCCAGGAAGCTGCCTTCTGTTCGTGATTGGACACTTCTTATGGGTGTGTGGGTTTGTCCAGTGTTTTGCTGCTTCCATTGAGCTGATCCTGTGGATTTTGTCCTTTATTCCATGAGGATGGGCTACGATGTTTGTTGATTGTTGCATGTCTAGCCGACTGACATTCCTGTGATAAATATTTGGTCGTGCTACATGATGTTGCTGTACTTGGGTTACTGATCTTTTGTTGCGAATTTGACATCTCACGGTTCACAAGGGACACTGATCTCTAGTCTTCTTTCGTGACGTCTGTGGCTTTGGTGTCGGGACAACGCTCGCCTCTCAGGAGGGGTGGGGAAGCTCCCTCTGTTTTTTTCCGAGTTTGTGAGTGAGTGGTGTCATGGACAGAATGCTTGGTGGAGCTGCTGGGCTCTTCCTCTACATGAAGACTTCAGACCTCGTATCAGTTCAATTTCTTGCTACAGTCTATTCTGACTTACTGTTTCCTTCTGAGTCCATTTACGTGATCTGTGCCTTTCTAGGAACGGGCCAGGGTGGTTTTCCTAGCATTCCCTGAGAGTCCTGACGCTTAGTTCTGAGGGGAGGGGTAGCGCTGTCCCCTCTCCCGTGTGATTTTGGTGATGTGTGTTCTTTGTTGGCCAGTCTTAACTGTGGGTTTGTCAACTTCGTGATCTTTTCAAAGAACTAACTTTTGGGTTTTCTGTTTTCTATTTTGCTGATTTTCCTTTTTCTTCTTTGTGTTTTGTTTGCTCTTTTCTCTAGTTTTTAAGATAGAGGCCTTTCTTGTTTTCTATGAGACTCTGGGCTTTGCTGTGTCCCACAAACATTGGTGTACTTTCAATTTTCACTCCTCCTGACCCACATGCTGTTCAGAGAGCTGTTCTTTCCAGAGGCAGGGGTGTCCAGACTTCATTCTGCCGGAGGGAAATAATTCTGCTGGAGTTAGCGAACATACTTCATTGTTTGGGTCTTTTAAAATTCACGATGACTAGTTGTGTGGCTTACGCTGTGGTCTGTGCTGAAGAATGCCACATGGGTGGGCTGTTCTGAACACAGGTGATTCCGTGGGGGAAGCGTGCACTCTGCGCCTCCTGCGTCCTTGGTGACAGGTCATCCAGGCTGTCTACCTCTTCGGGAGAATTTAAACCTCTGTTTCTTAGGGCGCCTGCGTGGCTCAGTCGGTTAAGCATCAGGATTCTTGATTTCGGCTCAGGTCATGATTTCAGGGTCACAAGACTGAGCCCCACATTGGGCTTCACATTCGGGAAGGGGGGGATTTTGCTTGAGATTCTCTCCCTCTGCACCCCTCCCCCGGCTTGCTCACGCGCTCTCTCAAAATTTAATTTAGGGCGCCTGGGTGGCTCAGATGGTTAAGCGTCTGCCTTCGGCTCAGGTCATGATCCCGGGGTCCCGGGATCGAGTCCCGCATCGGGCTCCCTGCTAGGCGGGGAGCCTGCTTCTCCCTCTGCCTTTGCCTCTCTCTCTCTCTCTCTGACTCTCATGAATAAATAAATAAATAAATAAATAAATAAACAAACAAACAAACAAAAATTTAATTTAAAAAAAAATCTAATTTTTGTTACGTTACCTGTTTTCCTTTCAATTTCTGAACTACGGTGTTACTTATGGGGTCAAGTGTAAAGCAGTATTCTTTTCCTCAGTGACTGCCCGTCCCCCGCCCCAGACTAGACACGAGGCATTCGTTGCTTCAACAGAAGCTTATTAAGAAGTTGGGTTCCAACTTATATTAGCTGACAGATGAGAAACCTCTCTGGGTCAGGGAAGGAACAGACGCAGTGTCCTGTCTCCTCTCCCCCACACACACCCACCCACCTGGCCACAGTGGGACCCCACATGGGCTTGACCCCCACCTCTGCTAAGGGCTGACCCTTCACACACAGTCCTGGGCTCACACAGGGGTGCAGCCCCTACATCAGACTCTGTCCTAGACCCACCAAGATCCAATTCTTCCCAGGCCTCTCTGCTGCTCCAACTCAGACTCAGCGTCTGTAGAAGTAGGTGAACCAGGAGAAACCTTTTACGGTTTTACTGACCGATTAATGATGAAAAGCGTGGGGTTACTAGGGGTGTGGGAGTGCTCAGTGCCCCTGAACTGTACACTTGGGTCACTGCTGTGACCCTCACCTAATAAAACATTTTTAAGATTGGTAAAGCCCGAGCGATTTCGTAGCTGCAGAGAAGTGCACCACACGGGACCAGCACGTGACCCAGGGCCACATCCAAGAGCAGAGAGACCCCCCCCCCCAGAGGAAAACAGGTCACAGAGCCCTAAAGAAATACTTCCAAATAAAACCCCTCTGAGGGCAGCAGAGGTCCTGGGTCAGGAGTCAGGAGCAAGGGCGGCAGACGCCCGGGCTCTGTGCTCATGCCCCACGGGAAGTCAGTCCATGGCAGGGAAGACACGAAGGAGAGAAACCACAGAAGTCCCCTCAGCCACGCTCAGCGCTCCACGCCGGACGCCTCGGGTGAGCTTCCAGCTTCACCTTCTTGTTCAGAAAGATGACAGCCCCAAGGAGCTGAGAAGGTAGGAGCCACAGCAAGATGTCAGGGAGCGGGAGGGCACCCCAGACCCTTCTGAAAAAAGAGGGGTGCCTGGCCGGCTCAGTCAGCGGAGCATGTGGTTGGACCTCAGGGTTTTGGGTTTGAGCCCCGTGGTGGGTGTGGAGATGACTTAAGATTTTTTTAAAAAAAGAAAATACTGGAAAGAAAGACACCTCCCCAAGTGGCTGAAGAACAAGAGAAGTAACAGCCCTGTAACTGTTGAAAACATCAGGCTCATACTAGAATTTACCTTCTTCAGACTCGCAAAGAGCAAACACTCCAGTCCCTTTATTATCTGCCAACAGCAGATGGGCTTCTGCAAAAAGGTGTCCACGCCCGGCCAGCAGCAGGAGCCCGAGGAGACGGCACGTCGAGAACATAACTGTGCAGAATCCACCAAAGGAGACTATGTGAGGAGACCCAGCTCCCATTTGGGGTGACTTCTGGCCAAACTTCTGTCCCGCACACCTGCCCCTCCTCCTGGCACCTCTCTGGCACCCGCCATCCTGACCTCACCGCCCAGTGAGCACCTCCCGCCTGCAGGACTCCCCTGCATGCTGGCGACCCCCTAGGGTGCATTTCCAGCCTCGACCTACCCTGACGTTCCTCTGCCCACTGCCCCCCATCTCGGGGTGCTTCACAGGCAACTCGACCTCCACTTGCCCAAACCCAGCCCCATGGGCCTTCTGTGGGCCCCTTTCTGTCTCCCCGCAACCCTGCACGCACAGCTCAGATCCCGGCTGGGGCAGAGGCTGGGGCCTCCCGCTCAGCTCACTGGGAAGCCCTTCGCCTCTCCGGCAGCCCCGCCACGGCCCTCGGAGAAATGCTGGTAGAGGCGCCCTCTGCCCGCCAGCGCACGTCTTCAGGTGGATGCCAAGGTGCTCCCATGTCCCATCTGCTGCTCCCCACGCCTCAGCCAAAGCCCTGCCCCAGGGCCTTGGCACTTTCTTTTCTCTCCAGGTATCTGTAAGGCTGGCTCCTTCGAGCCTTCAGTTGCTCACAGCACCACCTCAGCAAGGCCTGCCCAGCCCCCACACTTCCTGCTCCTTGCCTGACTTTCTCCAGTGCTTCCTCCACCCGGACAGAAGCTCCACGAGGGCAGAGGCTTCAGTCTGTTCACACTGAACCCCCAGAGCAGCTCAGCCTCGACCACAGCGGCTGCACTCAGGGGAAACCGTCAGTGAGGTTGGGGACGAGGGCCGTGGTCCCGCTCGCCTCACCTCAACACGGGAGACCCAGGGAACTAAAGTCCCAGCAGCGGGACCATAGAAGGTTCACAAAGGATACGGAGCTCAGGCAGGAATGAGCAGGTTCCCGGGAGCAAAGCTGACTGCACTGCTCTACGTTCCTGACCCTGGAGTGATTTAAAAAGACACCATTTATAGCAGCGTCAAAGGACCAAGTACCAGGTACTGGACGTTCCGAGAGCTGGCCCCTGGGGAGAGAGTCAGCACCCGGTGGGAAGGCATCTGCTGTCTGGTGGTCTGCCTGCCATCTCCCTAGTTCGGGCAGGGAGCCTTGGAGCCCTTGAAACTCCCCACGGGGTGGGGTGCGGACTGTCGTTCCCAGGAGCTGTTGCCGCACGGGGGTTGACACAAGGGGGACGGTCACACCGCGCACATGGCCAGCGATCCCAGGGACGATGCAGTGACGCCCCACTGCACGTCAGCGCTGGCTCAGATGGGCCAGGAGGGTGACACACGGCGTTCCAGAGAGCACGCGGCTCAGCGCTCCGGGCTCCCCAGACCTCGCCCTGGGGCCCTGCTTTGTACCCTTTATAATCAAACTATAAAATCGCAACGGCAGCACGTCTCAGCATTCTAGGAGCCGTCCCGTGAGTGACTGAGCGAGAGAGGTCAACGGGACCGTCTGCTGTTGCAGCCAGGCGGGCCACCACCACAGCCCACACCGGCCGCACGGACTCCCCCGCGGGGACCGGTGCGGCCGAGCAGCGCCAGGACGCCCCCTTGCGGGAGCCCGCGGTGACTGCTGCTGTCGGAGGCCAGAGCGGTCTTGCTGGGGAGCGAGCCCTCCAGCTGCAGGGCTGCATGGACAGGGGTACTCAGCGTCAGAGTTGGGTTTTAGCCAACACAGAGAGCAGCAGAGACCTAATGCTGGACAAGTGGCAAGTTCGTAACTTGAAACTTGCATCACAAGAACTCCAGAAATCCAGCGCATCACAGTATCATTCCTGTCCCGACCCCAGCCATAAACACCTAATATTTATACATAAGGGCAAACGGCCAAGACTCTCCTGAAGGACAAAGTTGGGCTGTGTCCCTTCCTGGAAATGAAGAATTATCCTACAGCTGTAACACGGACTGTGGGGCCACAGGACAGGTCTGCACCCCTGGGTGCTCGCCCCGAGGGACAGACGAGTGGGCACCCACCCCCGGGGGGGGAGGGCAGAGTGCTGGCCACCAGGATCTACAGCACTTTCACGGGAACCGCAGACCGGGGGGTCAGAAGCAAGCACCGGACTCCTGGATGAACTAACGGGAAGGCAGCAGAGGAGGGAAAGGTGAATGTGTACCGTGCACTTGACCACAGGAAGGATTTCTTCAATGAGACGCCAGAGTACGAAGCCAGCAGCCACCTGGGGAATGACTGCCGACACGCATGGTGGGAAACAAAGGCCCCGTGTGACCAGCGAGAGCAAAGCCCGGGAGAAAAGGGGGGGCCCCCCAGGCGAAGCAGCGGTCCAGGGGAGGAAACCCGAGTGGGCAGCATGCGTGCGGAACGGGATCCAGCCTCCCCGGGGCGGCAGCAGGCCACCCCACGGCGGGTTGCACACAGGTGTGGCAGACATGGGCCAGAACGTTCTCCTGAGTCGAAATGCCTGCTCTCCGTGGCCGGCATGCAGCGCCCGCATGAGCGTTTCGGAGCCTCACGTCGCAGACCCAAGACCTCAGCCACATGTGTGGCTCCAGAGCCCGTGGGGGTGGCCCAGCAGGACCCCCTCACCAAAGACAACACATGCAAAGGACAACAGCTAATATTCGGGGCTCTTGGCCCATAGAGGCTGGGTGATGGGGCGTGTTTTTCTCTCTGTTCCATATATTTTATAAATATTTTGTCTACTGTTTGACATTTCCATGTGCAGTTGGGAGCACAGGGACCAAGAGAGCAGGGGGACCATGGGGGATGCTAGCGGCAGACGGGGAACACACGCACCAGGGGACACCGGCAATGCCCCACAGGCCCCAGGGGCACGGGCCCACCGCCACAGGTCCGCCCCGGATGCGCACTCTCCAGCGCGGATGGGTACAGCCTGGCAGCACCACGACGCACCCTGAGATGCCCAAGCTATTTCCAGAGCTGTACAACAAAACATTTAGAAGGTCCCATGCAAACCCCATTCCATGACAACCCCGGGAAGCAGGGGGGCTCCGGCTCCATCTAAGGGTCATCATCTTAGGACAGGAAGGACTCCGTGCTTCCCAGCCGTGCAGCACCATGGCCCACACGGCAGCAGCAGATCAATGGGAGCCCCATGCCTGCCCAGGACCTGGACATAGGACCTGAGCGGCCTGAGGACGTCTAGGGAGAGAGGCAACACACAACCTCAGCTGGAGAACTCCTAACTGGGAGCAGCCAGCAGCTGCCAGGACAGCGCTCCCGGCACCGTTCTCCCCCACAGATCAAAGCCAAAGGGACAACATCCAGAACAGAGAAAGACCTCCAGATGCAAAAACGAGCCGGTTGGAGACAGCCCTTCCTGCCCCCATTGTGCCCTCGGTCTGGCCGCACCCTGAGCCTCGTCTGTCCCCACTGGGTCCTCCCACCCGCACCGGAGGCCAGACAGAACACACAATCTGCAAGCTGAGCATCCAGGAATACACTTTCAACTTCTCTTATAAATATGCATTAGAACATCTGATAACACGGGCAAAGGGCTTTGAGATTAATTTAAAATTAAACCAAGACTGGATTTCCTGCACTCCTGGCAGGAAATTTATCTAAAACATCTGAATACCCAAATGTGCTTGAGAGCGGTGGTGGCCACGGGCAGCCCAGGCCCCACAGCCGCCTCAGTCCCGGGGCACCTTGAAATGGTCCTTCTCTTTGCGGATGGCCCTCATGGTGGTCACGGGGTCAGTCTCGCCAGCATGCTGCTGTACGGTCTTCTCCCTGCGGAAGCCAAACACCAGGCTGCACACCATGCTCACCCAGCCCACCGCCTCTACCAGGGCGCCGGGGACAAAAAGAGCCAGCAGAAGTTGGGACGTTCTTAAAAAATGAAATGCTACAGCCAGCGGCCAGCTTACATGTTCCTAACTGGAAGACATGCTGGCCAAGCTGTCCTGCCGGCAACCCAGAGGGTGGGAACACCAACTCCCCACTGGCGTCGGTCAGAGCCCAGGTGGAAGCTCCCCAAGACCCTCCAGGGTCAGAAAGGACCCCAAACCCTTGCCAGGGCACAAGGAAAGCATCCCCCCATTCTGAGAAGAGGTACCTGCATCCTAGGCTATGCAGTGCTTGATAAAGAGTTCAGGGCAGCCTCCAGCATTTGGGGTCTGCAGGGGGGCTGGGGAGTGGACACTGTTGGGCTGGGTGAGGCAGAGGTGCAGACATCCCTGGAGTGCCCCCTCACCTCACTCTCATGAACGGGTTGTAGGTGAACTCCTCCGCGATGGTGGATGGCACCGTGGGCTCCCCGATACTGTACTTCTCCTGCAGAGGACAGAGGTCACTTTGATACAGAAACTTCTAAAGGTAACATTTCTAAGTACCTTCTCATGATCTTCAAACATCGTCCAACTCAGAAGGCAAAGTGAACAGAGTTGGGTCAGTGTGAGGACAGGCTCCTTCCTGCCATGGAGACCCAAGTGTCCCGGCCACCAACAACAACCTGTCCCTCCTCCCCTTGCTGTCTTGGAGATGGAGGGGATACCAAACTTTCTTTTCATTAATATGAAGTTTGTGTTTTACAGTATAGAATAACCAGCAAAAATATAGACAACACAGAAAAGAAGAAAACACCCAAGTGCCCCGGGTCCCTGCCCTGGGATGACCACCCCTCTGGAAGGTGGGGAGCTCTCATCACAGGGTGTTTGGGCAGGGCCTTCCCTTCACGGGCTCCCGAGGAGAAAGACCCAGAAGAGCCCTTTGGCAGGCACATTGGCAAATGAAAAAACAAGGAAAATTAAGGCAAAAATTGTTCTTTGAAAAGATCAACAAAATTGTTAAGAATGATGAAGGAACACAAATTGCCAACATCAGAAAGAGGTGATATCACTGCATATCCAACAGATGGGGGTGGGGACCAACTGCTCTAAAAGTAAAAGCCGGGGCGCCTGGGTGGCTTAGTTGGCTGGGCCTCTGACTTCAGCTCGGGTCGTGGTCTCGGGGTCCTGGGATCGAGCCCCGCGTCAGGCTCCCTGCTCGGCGAGGAGCCTGCTTTTCCCTCTCCTCCCCACTCATGCTCTCTGTCACTATCTCTGTCTCTCTCTCTCAAATAGATGGATAAAATCTTTAAAAAAAAAAAAAAAAAAAAAAGGAAGAATTAAAAATTATATTTAAAAAAAAGTAAAAGCTAAGGGGCGCCTGGGTGGCTCAGTCGTTAAGCGTCTGCCTTCGGCTCAGGTCGTGATCCCAGGGCCCTGGGATCGAGCCCCACATCGGGCTCCCTGCACCGCGGGGAAGCCTGCTTCTCCCTCTCCTACTCCCCCTGCTTGTGTTCCCTCTCTCGCTATGTCTCTCTCTGTCAAATAAATAAATAAAATCTTTAAAAAAAAAAAAAAAAAAAAAAAGTAAAAGCTAAATTATAAAACTTAAAAGAGGAAGCAAAGAAAAATTTTGACCTTGGGAAAAGTAGTTCTTAGATAAGAGACAAGAAGTATGAACCATAAAAAAAATTAACATGCTGGACTTTATCAAAATTAAAAATGCTTACTCTTCAAAAAACATTGTTGAAAAATAAAAAGCAAGCCACAGAATGGGAGAAGCTATCTGACAAACTTACCAAAAAAAAAGAAAAGAAAATCCTCTTATCAAAAATAAGACAATCCAATTTTTTAAATGGCCAAAAGATGTGAACAAACACTTCACAAAATGGCCAATGAGCATATAAAAAGATGCTCAACATTAACAGACGCTAGGGAAATACAAATTAAAACCACAATGTAACCCCACTACATACCCATTAAAATGACTAAAATCAAAAAGAATGACAATGCCAAGTATTGGTGAGGATGTAGGACAACTGAAAGTCTACACTTTGCAGGTAGGAATGTAAAATAACACAGCCACTTAGGAAAACAACTGGCAGTTTCTTCACAAGTCAAACATGTACCTGACACTACCCAGCCATTTCATTCCTAGGTGTTTACTCACGAGAAATTAAAAGGCATGCCACACAAAGACTTGTGCACAAGTGTTCACAGCAGCCAATAACTGGAAACACAAATGTCTACAAGTGAATGGATAAACAAACGTGGTCCAACCAATGGAACACTATTCATTATACTGATACATGCAGCAATATGAATCTCAAAATCATTCTGCTGAGTGAAAATAAAAGAGTACATAATGTATTCTCCATTTCTATGAAATTCTAAAAAATGCAAACTAAGGTCCAGTGGCACAACACCTCAGTGGTTGGAGCCACTGCAGAGAGAATGAGGCATGATGGGAATGTTCTGTACCTTAATTGTAAGGGCAGTGATTTCATGGGGGGGTGTATGTCAAAATCCACTCAGTCGTTCACTTTAATGTGGTTCATTACATGTGAACTAAACCACAGCAAAGTTGACATTTTAAAACACTATGAAAATTATGTCAATAAATTTGAAAACCTTGATAAAATGGGCAAATTCCTTGAAAGACACAAGTTGCTAACAAAATTGACTCAGGAAGATGTAAAAATCTAACAGCTCTACATAAAGACATTAATTCGTATCAACAAGATTTTTCCACAAAAAAACATTCAACATCCAGGTGACTTCATTGGTGATTTCTAACATTAAAGGAATAAAAAATAGCACAGAAAAACTCTTGCAAAAGAGGAGTAAACACTTTCTATTCATTTTATGAGGCCAGCATCACCCTGATACTAAGACCAAAGACATTACAAGAAAATAAAACTGGAGGGGCGCCTGGGTGGCTCAGTCATTAAGCATCTGCCTTCGGCTCAGGTCATGGTCCCAGGGTCCTGGGATCGAGCCCCACATCGGGCTCCCTGCTCAGCGGGAAGCCTGCTTCTCCCTCTCCCACTCCCCCTGCTTGTGTTCCCTCTCTCGCTGTGTCTCTCTCTGTCAAATAAATAAATAAAAATCTTGAAAAAAAAAAAAAAAACAAAAAACTGGAGACCAGTAAATCTTATGAACACAAAAGAAGAGACTACAGCAACATAATACAGCATGACTAAGGTTTGTCTAGAAAGCACAATTGGTTTAACATTTGAAACCAACTGATGTACTCCACCATATTAATTGAGTAAAGGAGGAAAAACATCATTACGTAACAGATGAAGAAAAAAAACAGTTCACAAAATTCAACACCCGCTGATGATAAAAACTCTTGCAAACCAGGAATATAAGTGAATTCCAACCTAAGAAAGAAGATTTACATAAAACCCACGGCTAATATCATACCTAATGGTTAAAGGCTAAATGCCTTCCCCCTAAGATTGGGAACGAGGCAAAGATGCCCACTCTCAGCACTTCTAGTGAACACTGTCCTGGAGATGGTAGCCAATGCAATGGGGCAAAACAAGTAAAAAGGCACATAGATTGCAAAAGAAAGAATAAAACCGTCTCTATTTGTTGATGACGTGATTGTGTGCTAAGGAATCTTTGGAAAAGATGCTAGAATGAGGGAGCTGAGCAAGGTCATAAGGATATAAGATCAAAATGCAAAAATCACGTATTTCTAAAGACTTCAGCAAATAATCATCTTCAATAAAATCCAAAAACATGAAGTTCTTAGGGATATATTTAACAATATATACAATTTCTGTAACAATGATAATTATAAAATATTGCTGAGAAAAACTAATGACCTCAATAAGTGGAAAGCTATAGCAGATTTATGGAAAGACTCAGGATTTTTAAGACCTCAGTTCTCTCCAAATCTTTTGTTACAACAGTCCCAATCCAAAGCTGACTTTTTTGGTAAAAATTAACAAGATAATCCTAAAATTTATATGGAAATGCAAAGCACTTAGAAGAGCCAAAACCAATTTTAAGAAAGTCTACAGTTAGGGGATGTACACAACCTGACTCCTAGACTTACCACCAGCTACAGTAATCAAGAGCGTGTGCTACCGGTGGAGAAGTCCTATAGATCAGTGGCACAGAGGGGAGCATCCAGAAGTGACTCATGCCTACACTGTCCGTTTTATTTAGCAAAGATGCCAGGGTAGTCCAACGAGGAAAAAACTGTTTCCAACAAATGGTGTTGAGCAGCTGGATGTGAATATGAAAAAAAAAAAAAAAAAAAAAAAAGGCCCTTCTACTCTTAACCTTAGACCATACACAATTTGAGAAGGATCACGAACCTACATTAAATCTGAATACACATAAAAGCTAAAACCATAAACTTTCAGGAGAAAACACAGCAGAGTCTGTGACAAGGGGCGTGCAAAGATTTCTTAGGACACACAAAGTGTAGAAGAAAATAAACTGATCTTCACCAAAAATATAAACTTGTATTCTTGAGAAGACACTGTTAAGGAAAAAAAAAAAAAAGGCAAGCCATAAAAAGTGAGAGAAAATATTTGATATACATTTCTGACAAAGACTTGTTTCCAGAATATATAAGGAATTCCTGCAACTAAGAAGACAACCGCATTTTTTAAATGGACAGAAGACTTGAACATACGCTTTGTAAAAGAAGACCTGTAAGAGGCCAGTGAGCCCATGAGAGACGCTCTGTTTCATTAGCTATCAGAGAAATGGAAATTTTAAAACCACAAGGAGACACCAGCGCACACCTCACAGAACGGCTCACATTTAAAACATCAACACTGGGCGCCTGGGTGGCTCAGTTGGTTAAGCGACTGCCTTCGGCTCGGGTCATGGTCCTGGAGTCCCGGGATCGAGTCCCACATCGGGCTCCCTGCTCAGCGGGGAGTCTGCTTCTCCCTCTCATGCTCTCGTCTCTCGTTCTCTCTCTCTCAAATAAATAAATAAAATCTTTAAAAAAATAAATAAATAAAAAAAAAATAAAACATCAACACTGCACGTGGAGCGTTCCTAGAGGGAAGGCCGTCTGGTAGCTTCTTACAAGTGAAACCTACACGAACCGTACCTACCCCTGGGGTGTGCACCCGTGAGCAGCGAAAACCCGTGTCCACGCCAAGACGTGCACACAGAGGGTCGCAGCCGCTACCCCGACAGCAAACAGCTGGGGACCGCCTACGAGCCCGGCCGTCTGCAGACAGCACACAGCACATTCACACCAGACGCTGCCCCGAAATAAAGAGCATCAAGGAAACTCAACAGTTATGCTGAGCCGAAGAGCCAGATGCAACTTGTGTTCTAGGGCTCTGTTTGTGGGAGACTGCAGAACAGGGTGGCCTACGTCACAGCGCATCCGTAGTTGGGGGGACGGGTGCGGAGCGGCAGGGGATGCCCTGGGGTCAGACGGGCACATGCTGTCAGAATTCATCAAACTGCGTACTGCTCACTCAAAACAGGTATCTGATTGAATGAAAATGATCCTCAATAAAGAGGAGTTTTTTTTTAAAAGCGAGTAACTCTGAAAAGAATCAGTTCCGTGTGTATAGATTGCTACGGACAGGGCACTAGGACTCGTTATTAAATGAAACAACCACAAAACAATACATATAGCAAACATACAGGGTGAGTCCTGTGCTGTCATGAAAAACTCTCCTCTGTGCACTGCAAAAAAAGGAGTAATGTTCGTCAACTGACACAGGTGGTGTATTCTAACAAGTATGATTTTGTAAGCCCATGCTCCAAATTGATAAAGATGCTCGAAAAAAAACAGGTGATTAAAAAACAAAAGTTGTCACTGAACGGAGCAGAAGGCCCCACACGAGAGGACTCCCGGGTGTGTCTTTCTGACGCCCTCTTGGGGACTGAGAGGGACAGGAAGACAGACCCCCACGTCCAGGAGCACGTCCCTTAGCCCAGCCACCTGCAGCAGCACCAAGGATGCGTCCGGGACAAGAAGCCAACCCTGCAACCAAACCTCCAAGCCCCGGGGTCATCACAGAAATAAATGCCTTTCAGACAAGCAGCCTCTGGGGCGACTCCCACTGCTGGCCCCAGACACAGAGGCTGAGCTGCTAATTCACGGTCCTGCCTACCGCGTGGCCCAGCACATGGAGAACAGGTCAGAGACCCGCAGCTCCGGCCTCCCCTGGGCACCTGCTAGAAGTGCAGGATCCCAGGCCCAGCCCAGACCCCCTGGGTGGACAAGGACCTCAACAAGACAGCCAGGGCTTCCTCGCTAGTTGAGGCGGGCCGGGAGGAGCACCTCGTGCGCACACTGGAGACAGTGCCCCGAGAGTGGCTCCTGGGGAGCCCTGTCATGGTCACTGCCCCGCAGACACACCCCACAGTGCACCCCGCTCACCTTGGCCCAGGCCAGCTTCTCCTGGATGGCAGCGTTGTTGGGCTCTACGTGCCGCGCGAACTTGAGGTTGTTGATGGTATACTCGTGGCCACAGTACACTCTCTGAGGAAAACACCAGACTGTGAGCTCGGAGTCTCCGCAGTCTGCCCTCAGACCCCTCGAGGACGGGCTTGCGGGGCTCTGGGCTAGGTCCCGTTAGCGATAAGCATGACACAGACACTTCTTGCATGCGTGTTAAACAACAATAAAAATACATTAACAGAAAAGCCTCGCTTCCAGATGAAGTGCCCCCGCGCCCCCGCTCTCCGCAGCCTGGGAGGGAGGTGAGGGCCCCGCTCGCGGGCTGCCGCCTACTGTGTCTGGAGGGAGCCGGCCCAGGATCTCAAGTAGGGCTTTGTGCATCTCATCCGCTGTCCCTTCGTAGAACTTCCCACAGCCAGCCACAAACAAGGTGTCACCTGAGAAACAGGACAGCCAGGGAGCAGTGGGGGGCCGCCAGCAGGACAGAGACAAACCAAGAAACCCTAACCCCCAGCTCTCGGCTCCCACCCCCCAACCTCTCCCCTCAAGTCTAACTGGCACCACCAGCCCCCCCAAACAGCTGCTCAAACCCACACCTTAGGGTCACCCCACTCCTCTCTTCACCGCCCCATCTTGTCAGCCCTAGCACCAGGACTGCCAAACCAGCCCTTGTACCTACCAGCCCAGCAGCCCTCCCAGGCCCGCCTCCCTAGGTCTCCTCTTAGCCTCTGCGGCCAGCATCAGCCTGCAGGATCCCCCCTGAGCTCACCAGCCACCACCTGAGTCCTCAACACACAGGCCTACCACCTCACAGACCCCTTCCTGCCTCAGCCCTTCAAAGGGGCGTCCCCTCCTCCTGACACCCGGCCATCTGCTGCTGCTTCCCTGCCTGGTCTCTTCCTTGGGAAGGACTCCACGGCCAGCGGGAGCTCGGACACATTTGTTTTCCAGGCCCCAGTGGTGGGGTGTCCTCCTCCATCAGCGCTGGCCAGACCTCTTCCCAAGGAGCCTAAGCCACAGCCCAGGACCATGGGGCCGCCCCAGACAGGAGTCAGGGCCCCCCAGCAGACAACAGGACAACCTAGTGTGGGTGGGATTGGGGCTGTCCCCTGAACGACCTCTCCAGGTACGTCGAGTCTGGGAACCAGCGAGAAGTCCACGAGACCCCAGAGGAGGCTGGGGCACACACAGGTGCAGGAGACTTCGAGCTCGGGCCCTCCCTCCAGGGGAGCAGCCCCTATTCCCACGCCTGCTGCTGGGGCCTCGCTGGACACCCTGGTTCCCACATGTCCAGTCCTCACTGTCCAGGCGGCAGACACTGGAGCCTCAGCATGGAGGACGCTACACGACTTGTCCGTACACTGCACCCCGCCAGTTGCTGTCCACAGAGGACAGGCACACCGCGTAGCGCCTGGGCTCAGGGCGGGGTCTCACAGCAGGCAGCCTCACCTTCCAAAGCGGGGACACGGCTTCTCTCATCTGCGCAGTCCCCAGGGACCCGCCTCCCCCCACAGCTGGGCAGGTTGACATCTGGGGGTTTCCCCCGCGCAGCAGTGACAGGGACGCAGGCGCGACACCAGCTGCCCATGGCCACTCAGGGGGCCTCTGCACTCGCTGTTCCGCAGGTGGCGCCGGGGGCCAGTTCCCCTGCCCCACACACTGGGGGCCGAGGCAGAGCGAGTCCGGGGTCCCCGGGGTCCCACGACGCGAACTCGGAGTCGGCTCAGGGCCTGCACCTGCTGCTACTGCACTGGGGACACTGACGACTGTAGTCTTTAAAAATACGCTTCGGGGGCGCCTGGGTGGCTCAGTTGGTTAAGCGACTGCCTTCGGCTCAGGTCATGATCCTGGAGTCCCTGGATCGAGTCCCGCATCGGGCTCCCTGCTCGGCAGGGAGTCTGGTTCTCCCTCTGACCCTCCCCCCTCTCATGTACTCGCTCTCTCTCATTCTCTCTCTCTCAAATAAATAAATAAAATCTTTAAAAAAAATAAAAAAATAAAAAAAATAAAAATACGCTTCGGTGTGGGGGTGCTGTGGGATTCACGAGGCCACAGAGGCCCCTCCACCTGTTAGCACCTCTGCTGGAACTAGGAGCCCAGAGCCCCATTTGCTGGTGACCGAGCCCCACGCACACCGGTCCCACCACAGAGCTGCTCCAGGAGCCCCATCGCATTTCCCAACTGGCCCTTGCTGCAGTGACGTCACGACTGAGACTTAAATTTCTGCAAGACTCGATGTTGGCTGAGAAAGGTCAGGAGGCAGAGGGGCCTGGGCACAGCCAACAGGCCTGCTCTGTGCTGCAGTGGATGCACCCGGCCATTCTGGTCTCGCCGCTCCCAGCCAGCAGCAAGAGTGGCTCACCTTCTCTCCAAAGGGAGAAGCCCCCAACTGCTAGAAAGGCCTGTCCTGACAGTGCTCCTCACACAGCCTGAGGCTGGGGCCCTTCGTGGGCTCTACCTGAGGGCCCGGCGCAGCAGGCCAGGCTGCAAACGCGCCGCTTCTCGCCCCGAGTGTTCAGAGACATCCCTAAGTCAAGCGGGTCTTTGCAGAGAATCCCTCGCCCCGGCTCGCACACCTGAACTCTCTCACCTGTGAACACAGCAGGAGGCTCAGAGCTGCTGGGCTTGCTCACAAAGTAGCAGATGTGTCCAGAAGTGTGGCACGGTGTGGACAGGCACTTGACGTTGAGAGACCCCACCTTAAACAAAGCTGGTGCTGGCACGTGCTCCCCACACGCTGGGGGGCCCCCCACAGGTCCCTCCCCCCTCGCACCCGCCACTGCCCCATGGGGGCGCCCCCGGCAGGGGCGAGAGGACTTCAGTCACCGCTGCTCCACTGAGCAGGACATGCATCTTGCTGGTGACCGTGGGACTCAGTCCCCAAGGGGCCCCCAGAGGCAAGGCCCGCCCTGGAACCTGGTGCTGGCTGGCGTGCAAAACCAAAGGAAGAGACCTCAAAATCAGGCCAAATCTGAACCAGGTGTCTTGCTTCTTAGAAAAGACAGTTTTCCTTCTTGGGTGCTTGACCTTCTGTTTGGTTTTCCTTCCTGTCTCCCACAGCCCTCCCCCCACCCTTAACCTCAAAAATGTTCAAGCCTACAAAAAGACTGAACTCAAGATGAGCATCGGTGTGCCCTTCCCAAGGGTCACCGATCGCGAACAGACCCCCGCCTCCCCCCCGTTTGCCGTGTGCACTGTGCACACGCGCACGAGGAGCTGCACGCATGCGCATACCGCCCCCCCGGGCGCCCGTGGAAGCCCCTGGGAACCCCCTCTCGCTTAACCTCACAGGGTCACTGCGTCCAAGAGATGAACAGTGACGGGTCACTGTCCGTGTTCCAGTTTCCCTGATTGTCTCAAAACCAGGCCTGACCGCTTCTCCCCGCGGCCAGGCGCCCTCCGCATGCCGCCCTCCACCCGTGGCCAGGCGCCCTCAGCATGCCGCCCTCCGCCCGCGGGGTCCCTGGCTCAGGGAGGAAATGCCAGGAGGGGGGGCAAGTGTCCCCACCGCACCCCTGCCCGCTGGAGTGCCTTCCGTTGGTTCACTGCTCACCTGCAGTGTGGAGAGGTGCGTGACCTTGTGAGTCAGGGCCCCAATCCGGTCATCACCCCCGCACACCTTCAGCCCAGGCTCCAGCTTGACCAGCTTCTCGTTCCCGCCAGCGTGGTCCCTAGAAGTCGGAAAGGAGACCTGGGCTCCTGCTGATGGGACTGGGCCTGCTTGCTCTTAAACCCCTACCACAAGTCTCCTTTCCTGGTTGCCTTCTCGGTAGAAACGCATCTCCCAACACAGGAAACTGGCTTGTCATTTGGCTCCACTGAAAAGAACATTCTGAGACATGCCTTTCCGAAGTGAGGCATTTCTGTGCTCCTGCCCTGTGGCTGCGGAAGCTTCTGAAGCAAACAAACCAAATCCCAAACACCTAGATAATCCCTAAGGCCCAGCTCCCAAGCTTTGGGCACATAAGAGTCACCTGAGGATCTGTTAAGGAGCACCAAGTCGTGACTCCCTGCCCCACATCCTGACGCAGTTGGCCTGGGGGCAGCCTGCAGAGCAGGAGTTTTAAAGCGCCCCCACCCGCATGACTCTCACAGGTGGCCCAGTTCAGGACCCACTGCCCTGAGCAGGTGGAAGCTGTCTTCTAAAAAGGCAATGTCCAGGGCACCTGGGGGGCTCAGTTGGTTAAGCGTCCAACTCTTGATTTCGGCTCAGGTCATGATCTCAGGGTCGTGAGATTGGTGGAACCTGCTTAAGATTCTCTCTGCCCTCCCTGCTCTCTCCCTCCCTAAAAATAAATTAATGATAAATAAAATGGCAATGCCCCACTCAAAAGACCACCAAAAAACCCACTAAAACTGATAAACAAATTCAGTAACATTGCAGGATACAAAACCAATGCATAGAAATCTGCTGCATTTCTATATGCTAATGAAGCAGCAGAAAGAGAAATTAAGAAAATGATCCTGTTTAAACTGCACCAAAAATATAAGATACCTAGGAATAAACCTAACCAAAGAGGTGAAAGAACTGTACTCTGAAAACTATGGAACACTTACGAAAGAAATTGAAGAGGACAGAAACAAAGACATTCCATGCTCAGGGACTAGAAGAACAAACATTGTGAAAATGTCTATACTACTCAAAGCAATCTACACATTTAATGCATTGCCTATCAAAATACCACCCCCATTTTTCACAGAGCTACAACAAAGAATCCTAAAATTTCTATGGAACCACAAAAGACCCCGTATAGCCGAAGCCATCCTGAAGAACAGAAGCAAAGCTGGTGGCATCACAATTCTGGATTTCAATCTATATTACAAAGCTGTGATCACCCAGACAGTATGGTACTGGCACAAAAACAGACACACAGATCAATGGAACAGAATAGAGAGCCCAGACATGGACCCTCAACTCTATGGTCAACTAATCTTCGACAAAGCAGGAAAGAATGTCCAATGGGAAAAAGACCATCTCTTCAACAAACGGTATTGGGAAAACTGGACAGCCACATGAAAAGAATGAAACTGAACCACTTTCGTACACCATACACAAAAATAAATTCAAAATGGATGAAAGACCTAAATGTGAAACCTGAAACCATAAAAATCCTAGAGGAGAATACAGGCAGAAACCTCTTTGACCTCGGCTATAGCAACTTCTTACTAGACACGTTGCCAGGGGTAGGGAAACAAAAGCAAAAATGAACTATTGGGACTTCATCAAGATAAAAGGCTTCTGCACAGCAAAGGATACAGTCAACAAAACTAAAAGGCAGGCTACAGAATGGGAGAAGATACTTGTAAATGACATATCTGATAAAGGGTTAGTATCCAAAATATATAAAAAGCTTATATAACCCAACACCCAAAAAATGAATAATCCAATTTAAAAAATCGGCAGAAGACATGAACAGACATTTTTCCAAAGAAGACATCCAAATGGCCAACAGACACATGAAAAATGCTCGACATCACTCGGCATCAGGGAAATACAAATCAAAACCTCAATGAGATACCACCTCACACCTGTCAGAATGGCTAACATCAATCAACAACACAAGAAACAACAGATGTTCATGAGGATGTGGAGAAAAAGGAAACCTCGTGCACTGTTGGTGGGAACGCAAACTGGTGCAGCCACTCTGGACAACAGTATGGAGGTTCCTCAAGAAGTCAAAAATAGAACTACCCTATGATTCAGTAATTGCAGTACTGGGTCTTTACCCAAAGAATGCAAGAACACTCATTCAAAGGGAAACATGCACCCCGATGTTTATAGCATTATCTATAAGAGACTAATTATGGAAACAGTCCAAGTGTTCATCAATTGATGAATAGACAAAGATGTGGTATATATATGTGTGTGTACATACACACACACACAATGGAATATTATTCAACTATAAAAATGAAACCTTGCCATTTGCAATAACACGGATGGAGCTACAGAGTATAATGCTAAGCGAAATGTCAGAGAAAGATAAACACCACATGATTTCACTGATATGTGGAATTTAAGAAACAAAGGGAAAAGAAGAGAGACAAACCAAGAAGCCGACTCTTGAGAAGAAACAGATGGTTACCAGAGGGGAGGCGGTGGGGGGAAGGGTTATGTAGGTGATGGGGATTAAGGAGAGCACTTGTGATGAGCACAGAGTAATGGACAGAACTGCTGAATCACTATGTTGTACACCTGCAACCGGTATAACACCACATGTTAACTGGAATTAAAATAAAAACTTCTTTAAAATTTAAAAAATAAAGAAAAATGAAAACACTTATATCTTTAAACAAACATACATACATAAATCGATCACCAATGCCCGAGGGCGATCAGGGGCCAGCGACCAGCCCATAACGCACCCGGGGACATACACAGCCTAAGCCCAGCCACGGCCCTGCACCAAGCTCCCTGCACCTCCCAGGACAAGGCGAGGGCTCCTGCCCCTCACTACACACTTATCCACGGAGCCCTTCGAGGGGCCCCGACCCAGCAGGGCGCACAGATAGCAGGGGCTGCCCGGCCCCGCCCTGCCATCTGCTACACACAGGGCAGTGCCAACGCGTCCACACGCATCCACACGTTCCGCTGACCTGCGCAACCACCGCCTCACCATCTCCTCTAGTGCAGGGAGGGAGGCCCTGGCGCCCTGGGGCTCGGTCTGGGGCCGAATTTGGGGTTTTGTATTGTAGCATAAGCATATGAAAAACCCCAGAGCGTCACAACTTGAGAAAACTGACCCAGCCGTTGCTTAGCAAGGGAGCAAGAAGCCAACCCTGAGGCTCGCGGGGAGGCAATCTGGCTTTTTCCCAGAAAGCCCAGCGGCACAGCAGCCAAGGGCAAGGCTGCCGGCCGACCCCTCTGCATTCAGGAATTAACAGCTGATGCCCCCGGGGCTAAACCCCAAAGACTCTGGGTGCCTTAGTGACATCAACCAAGAAGTGGCCACCGTTGAGCAAACTCTGGCCAACCCACATCCTCAGGACACCCCAGCGGAGACACCGCACCTCACAGGTGAAGTGCAGTGAGAGTCGCTGGCTGCCTTCAGGCACTTACGTGGAAAAGACAATTCAGAGCCAAACAAGTATTTTTTTCAAGCTGTGAAAAGTCTCAGAATTTCAAAAACCCCACAGGAGGGTCTTGGACAAGCAGCTCTAAGCCCTAAAACCCAAACACTTGGGTGCTTCTTTCATCCCTTACCTTCAATTTCGAGAACCACAACCTCTCCAAACAGAGCTGCTTGATTTTTAAAAACACTAAGGTCTAGAATAGTTTCTTCCCTGACATCAAAGCCAGTCTCCCATCACACAAGCCCAGGATCTGCTGCTGGAGGTCCGCCCCATGGAGGCCAGGGCCAGGGCCGAGGGCGCAGGGCAGCAGTACGGAGCCTAGAGCCCACACGTCTTCTCAGAATCCCACTGGGGCTGACCCTCAGCGGCACAGAGAACACGGCTGGGCGGGGACAAGGGCTTCCAGCACTCCAATCTCGCAGGCCTCCACCTGTAGGAGGGCCCAGGGAGCCCGCAAGTGCCCAATCCCCACGGACGCCAGCCCGGTGTGCACACGGGGGTGCACATGGCCGGGAGCCGACAGGCCCAAGCAGCTGGCTGGTGAGGGCTTACCAGTGGTGGTGAGTGGTGAGCACCGTGGTCAGCTTCACACCATGCTTTTTCACCGTTTCTACAACCTGCAACCAAACGTGAGGCAAGATGGGGGCCATGGTCACACTCCTGGCACTGGCCAGCCGAGCTGCAGGGTGCCCAGCAGAACCCAGGATTGGCCAGGAGGGGCCGTGCCCTGTCGTGACCCTGCCGACTTGCCCCCGCTCCAGGTCTCTCTTGACCCAATTGGCAACTCAGGGCCAGCCACGACCTCTCCAAGCCCCTCCAGCGGAGGTCACCGCCCCCGGGGCTTCCTGGCGCCCCGGGACCTTACAGACAGAAGCCCATTGCTCTCCCCACCCAAGCCGTTGGCAGCCTCCACCCCTCACTGGCCTTCTGCCCGACGGCAGAGTGGCAGGCCACCAGTTGTTTTTCAAAAACCAAATGAGTGAATTTCTGTGTAGCTTCGGCCAAGCTACAAGGACACTGCAGCTATTAGCCCTGGCAGGGGACAAGGTGGTGCTGGGGCCCTTCCTCCCACCTTCTGGGGCTGCACCGGGTCCACAACGGCGGCCTCCTTGGTCTCATCATCGATGATCAGGTACATGTAGTTGTCGGTCAGTGCGGGCAGTAACTCAACCTTCATGGTGCCCTGTTCCACAGTCAAGCTCTTCCTTAAGTCCGTGTGATGGAGAAGGACTCCCAGCAGGGCTGGGCCTGAAGACAAAGAGCAGCTTCGGTCAGTGTCCAAGGGAGGCTGCCCCAGGCTGAGACTTAAAGACAAACCCTCGGCCCGGGAGGCCCCACGTCCCAGGGAGACAACATCCCAGGAAAGTGACTCGGCGAGCAGCAAAGTGTGAGGCTCGCCGCGTCGGGTTTTCTGAGTTCCTTCAGTAAAGAAGAAAATATCCTCATTTTACCACATTCGTAAGAAAAACACAGAAAATTCTTCACATGCATATTCACGGAAATCACTTCTTTCAGACTATGATCCTGATTTTCTTTTTCGAGAGCTCTCAGAGGACAGAAGTGCTGGCTTGTGCCTGTGATTCAAACCAGTGTCAGAAGTGACCAGTGCCAGTCCCGCGGTGTTCACACCCGAACCAGAAAGACCACAAAGAGAGGAACCCGGAGGGCGAGGGCCTCTGACCCTTCCTAGGCCTCCAGCCAGAGAGGAAAACAATATTCACTTTCATAGGCAGGAACTCGAAATTTGGATCATGCACAAAACACACCAGGGCCTGAGACATGGGACAGGTGGCCACTTGTTCCAGATTCAAGTGTGCAGGACACAGAATCGCCATCCAGTTGAACCGAAGGACCCTGCCAGGATGTGTCAAGAGTGAGCAAAAGCCAAAAGCATCTTCCACCGAGGAGTCAGGTGCCAAACTATTTTCAACAATGAAACTCCTATTCAATCTAAAAACTCAGAGGCCCCAACAATACTTTGTCTTAATGTGAAAGAGATGAACACCACAAAAAGTGACAGAAGACAGCCATGAAATACTGGGGGAGGTGCTGGAATGGGGGCCTCTTCCAAAAGGGATCCAGAAAGCAGGCAGGACCCACTGACTGACAGACCACATCTCCAGCGGCCACCTAAAGCTGAATTCAACCTTATCTGCCACGGCCAGAGAAACTGTCTGATCTGCAGCTTTAAAGAGTACACAGAGATATCCAATTCCCCTTTCCCTGGACAACCAGCTGGGCATTTTCCAGGCCCTTCTCCTCATGCACAGCAAAACAAACATCTCTGTATGATGTTTCTGTGATATTCCACCTTCCCTAGGCCCCAGCCCTACCTGAGCCCAGGAAGGACTACAGAGCGGAGTATGCGTACTGGGGGCTGGGGAGGGAGGAAAGCAGGACTGAAACAGGACTGTGCTTCGAGTCTGGGAGAGGAACACCGTCCAGGTGAAGGAAACATGATTACATCCTGTGCTCAGGTACTATAAGGGTTCTCCCGGAAAACCTGGGGAACTTAGTTATTTCTGCAGGCACCACCAGAAGCCTTATTCCTTTTCCAAAAATTATATGCCTGAGAAATGCTTCCAGTTCACTGGTTTGCAACTGTGACCTTTTGTATAAGCAGAGGGCACAGAGGTGCAGCCTGTAGTCCAGGCCAAGTCCTGAGACATGTTTTGTTCCGCTTCTCTTGAGCTGGGCCCGTCCTTCTGCACAGCATCCAATGGCTGGCACTGGGCTCCCTTCTGAACGAGGTGGCCACAATCTTGCCAATTCCCTACAGTCCCACTTACACTCTCTGCCTGACTCCGGAAGCAAAAAGTCTTAGCCCTGACACTCTGAGGAGTGTCCCCAAGTGGGAAAAAGGACAGGTTCTTTCCTTAGTAATGGCAACACCTTACCCGCTCCAGAACCTTGAGTGCTCTCAGTGAGATCTAAAATGGCCAAGGACGGCTTCGCCTCCTATGTGGTCATTTCTCCAACCGCTAACCATCTCCCAAAGACTCGGGTTAACCTACTGCCCCTATTGCCACATCAGCCAGATAAGATATCAGGAAATAAAGAAAGATTTCAAAATCAAGGTCAAAATATTCCAACAAAGCAAGCGGTAACTCCCAGTGGGAAAGGAAATCTGACAGCTGGAAGCACAGGCCCTGGGAAGCCCGCGTGCCCAACGCCTCTCCTTTTAGAGGGAGGGCCAGGGCCCCGCAGCCCCCAGGACCCAGTCTTGTTGGAACCCGAGTACTGGCCCGGCTTCCTGCCCTTTATCTGCACTTTAGAATCGTGTACCCCGGGTTTTTCTTGTCAGCTGAAGCTCGCAGGAAGAGATGGGAAGGCAGTCCCTGGGGCGCTAGGCCCGGCTGTGCCGCCCCGGGGCGCACACACGAGGGGTCCGCCCGGGCGGGGAGGGGACCCCCAGGAGGGCCGCGGGCGGGAGGGGGCGCGGGGCTCCTGGGGCCCACGTCTCCTTACCCGGCACAAATCCGCCAGCAACCCCCAGCTGACCAGTGACCCCACTCTGTCTTCAGCCCCCGCAAAGTCTGACTCAAGTGCCGCGGGGCCTTTTCTCGACCCCAACCGGCGCGCCTGGACGCCGGCGAGGGTTACAAGCCTGTGTCGACAGAAAACAGCGTCAGCCCGCGGCGGCCCGGCCACTCCCGGCCGCCCCCAGCGCCCGGAGCCGGCCACCCGCCCGGCACCGCCGGACCCCTCGCGGGGGCGCGGCCCAACCGCCGCTACGGGGTCACGACGCCGGCGGGTCCCTCTCCGCGGGCCGGGCCCCGCGCCCCCGGCCTCTGTCAGATGCGCCCCTCGGAGCCCCGGCCGGCGCCGGCCCACCTACCCAGGCCGTGGCGGGCGCAGGCGGCTCCCAGCGCGGCGAGGCTCCGGCGGCCGAGCAGCCCGCGGCCCAGCACCATGACCCGGGGCGGCGGGGCGGCTGCTGAGGCGACAGCGGGGCGGCGGCGCGAGGGGCGGGAGGGCTGCACACGCCGGCGGCGCGCCGCGGCCAATCGGCGCCCGCCGCCCCGCCCCCCAGCCAATCAGCGCAGGTCTCGCGCCCCCGCCCCAGACCCCGGCCAATCAGCGCCCGCGTCCAAACCCGTGCCCGCTCCGGGCCGGGCTGCTGCGTACCTGAGTGCGGGCCGGGAGCCGCGAGCTACCGGCGGCGGTGGCGGCGGCCGGAGAGCAGCGACAGGGCCTCAGCCTCTCTCCAGGGACCAGGCCAGTGTCCCGGGGCAGCTACTGGACAGCGGCTCCCAGGAGTTGAGGCGCCGCGACTGCCGAGCACCCGGTAGAGCGCAGAGCGGAACGGGCCGTCGCGGACGGGACAGGGCTGCGAGGTAGTTGGTTCTCTCCGGGGCGCCGTAGGCATCAGGTGACCGGGTCCCGGCGGAGTCACGTGACCTCCAGGGGCGCCCGGCCGGGACATGGCAGCCCCCAGGCCGCTGTCCCGCTTCTGGGAGTGGGGGAAGAACATCGTGTGCGTGGGTAGGAACTACGCGGACCACGTCAAGGAGATGCAGAGCGTGGTGCTGAGCGAGCCGGTGCTCTTCCTGAAGCCGTCCACAGCCTACGTCCGCGAGGGCTCGGCCATCCTCATGCCGGCCTACAGCCGCAACCTGCACCACGAGCTCGAGCTGGGCGTAGTGATGGGCAGGCGCGGCCACGCCGTCCCGGAGGCCGCGGCCATGGACTACGTGGCCGGCTATGCCCTGTGTCTGGACATGACCGCCAGAGACGTGCAGGACGAGTGCAAGAAGAAGGGGTTGCCCTGGACGCTGGCCAAGAGCTTCACCGCCTCCTGCCCGGTCAGCGCGTTCGTGCCCAAAGAGAAGATCCCGGACCCTCACAACCTGAAGCTCTGGCTCAAGGTCAACGGCGAACTCAGGCAGGAGGGTGAGACATCCTCCATGATCTTTTCCATCCCCTACATTATCAGCTACGTTTCTAAGATAATGACCTTGGAAGAAGGAGATATTATCTTGACCGGGACGCCGAAGGGAGTCGGACCCGTTAAAGAAAACGATGAGATCCAGGCTGGCATACACGGGGTCGTCAGTATGAGATTTAAGGTGGAAAAGCCAGAGTATTGACTAAGTTTTAGGAGAGAAGGGAGCTGGACAGAAGCAAGCAAAGGTTGTTAAATGTGACAATCCTTTAATAGACTAATTGTTTTGTTTGCGATAAGAAACTAATTCTTAAATATGATTTAATTGGATAGTTATGACTTAAGGAAGATGGACCCTTCAAGGAAAATGTGATCTAGAAAAGCTGGGCCAGAAATGGAAAGAAGATTGTCTTTTAGGAAACAACCAAATTAAGTTTTTGTGAAGCTTCCAAAGCGGAGAATTTATCAAAACAAATGTTCAGAAGACTTCCTTTCCTTTCCTAAAACTGGACTGGATAAGACTTTTCATTAGGGGGTGCCTAGGTGGCTCAGTCCATTAAGCATCTGCCTTTGCCTCAGGTCATGATCTGGGGGTCCTGGAATTGAGCCCTGGGTCAAGCTCCCTGCTCAGCAGGGAGTGTACTTCTCCCTCTGCCCCTCCTCCTGCTCGTCCCTTCTCTCTCTCAAATAACTACAAATCTTTAAAAAAAAAACTTTTCATTGGGCATTCTGAGATCAGTAATTCAAAACTTAAAATATGCAAAGGAATTTGAAAATCATGTTTTCTAAATTTTCTTGATCTTGATAATTATCTGGAGGTATTTGTAAAAATAAAAATTTCCACATTACTGGCCTGTACCAGGTCCACTGTATTAATTAGCAGAATTAATCTCCAGCACTCCCAAGTGCTTCTTATCATGGAAATGTGGATAAACACTACTCCACATAATTTAAAATTGTTTAATAAATTTTTTAATTTATTATTTAAATTATTTAAAAACGATTAATGGCAACTTCAGTCATTTGTATCATGACCTGTAGATTCGAGTTTGGGAGATAATTTTGAAACAATTGTTTTCCAAATAAAAATGCTATCTTTTGGGGCGCCTGAGTGGCTCAGTCATTAAGCGTCTGCCTTCGGCTCAGGTCATGATCCCAGAGTCCTGGGATCGAACCCCGCATCAGGCTCCCTGCTCCGCGGAAAGCCTGCTTCTCCCTCTCCCACTCCCCCTGCTTGTGTTCCCTCTCTCGCTGTATCTCTGTCAAATAAATAAAATCTTTAAAAATAAATAAAATAAAAATGCTACCTTTTATTTGGCCTAAAAGTTTACTTTTATCACTCCATTGGTGGCTAGGAGGCACACTTGCTCATTAAGGGGTTTCAGACCTTGGTCATTGACCTTTGGCCTCTAGAGCACTGTGCTCTATTAACAGAGTTAATCAGCACCTCTGCCTCCAACCAGAGGTGAGGAAGCTGAATAGCCCGGGAGAGCTACTTTTGTTCCTACCTGCTCTCCATGGACAAAAGGTCTAGGCAAGATGCACAGTGCCCGGTGGTGCCCTTTAAGCTTAGGCAGGGGCTCCTGCTGGATATGGAAACAAGACATCTATAGGCCCCTCTCAGAAAGCTGAGGACATCTAATTTAATAGCTCGTATTTACTGAGCCCTTAGTACTGCTAGGCACTGCGTCAAGAGCTTTCCATGTATTATTTAACCCTCAACAAAGCTGTAAGATTGGTATTACTACCATCCCTGTTAAACATGAAGATGTAGATTTAGGGGCTAGCCAGCCTAGCTTTATGGTCACTCAGCTGAGGGACAGAACCAAGTTATAACCTAGCTTTCCTAGGACCAAAACATGAAGTCTTGACCACTATGCAGGCTTCATCTTGCAGGTAGATATATAAGAAGATTCAAACGGGCGCCTGGGTGGCTCCGTCGTTGCGCGTCTGCCTTCGGCTCAGGTCATGATCCCAGGGTCCTGGGATCGAGCCCCGCATCGGGCTCCCCGCTCTGCGGGAAGCCTGCTTCTCCCTCTCCCACTCTCCCTGCTTGTGTTCCCTCTTTCGCTGTGTCTCTCTGTCAAATAAATAAATAAAATCTTTAAAATAAAAAAAAAAGATTCAAACATGTAGGTATTAGGCAACCCCCACATTTAATTTATAATTTATTGTGAAGAAGTGCCAGGATTAGACTTGTTTATTAAATATCATAGTATCTTAACTTGTTTTATCTTCTAATCAAGTTTCTTATTTTAATTGCTCAAGCAATAGGTGTTTATTACAGATGAGTTCAAGAATATGAATAAGCAAAAACACCCAAAATTCTATTCACCCAGAGACAGCCAAAGTGAAGCCTTTAGTGTACCTTCTTCCAAATCTGTGGATGTGATTGCAATTCTTAAAATAAGATTTGCCCATAACTCAAATTTCCTAACCTGCTTTCCTCACAGTGTGTTGTGACTCTGTCGGGCAGCACATTTCTGCAGCACTGTTTTTAGTGACTGTGTAAGATTCTGAAATCGGGGCGCCTGGGTGGCTCAGTTGGTTAAGCGACTGCCTTCAGCTCAGGTCATGATCCTGGAGTCCCAGGATGGAGTTCCACATTGGGCTACCCGCTCAACAGGGAGTCTGCTTCTCCCTCTGACCCTCTCGCCTCTCATGATCTCTCTCACTCTCTCTCAAATAAATAAAATCTTAAAAAAAAAAAAAAAAAAAGATTCCGAAATCAGTCCTCCATTGTTGGCAATTGAAATGGTTTCTAATCATTTGCTAGTAGAATGAGCACATTTGTGGTTACTTCATTGGGCTAGGTTCCCATAGGCAGAAGAGCTGGTTCAAGGGTGTGCTCATATTGAACGTGTGTTAGTCTAACCAGCAGACATGAGGTTCAGCTGAGACAAGCCCACCAAGCTGACAGACTTCAAAGCAAACCAAAAGGTGTGAGGCAGGAGCAGGTTCACAGCAGTCCCCTTGGGTGGCACAAATAGCACCCAGAGAGGTCAATGTTCACCACTGTGGTGGCATGAGCTTTGTCACAAACAGCTGACAACAGAATTGCAGGTGTAGCACACAAAGTCCTTGGCTTCAAGAATAAAAAACAGAGACACCAATTCCCACAATTCCTGATCTTGCTAAAATCACAGTAGTCCTAGCACCCAGGAGGCACATTTTCCCCCAACTTTTTGAATAAATTTAAACCTACTAAAAAGTTGAAAGACTAATACAGTGAACTCTACACACCCTTCATTCGATTCAGTAATTGTTAATATTGGTTATGTTTGTTCTCTCTGCGTCTCTCCATACTCCGTCTCTCTCCGCATATATGTATGCCTGAACAACTTAGGCTGGAAAACTGGAAATGAGTTGCAGAAACACTCTACCCTTCCAGTATGCATCTCCTAAGAATAAGGACCTTCTCTTATATAGATACAATGCCATTACCACACTTAAGAAAAAAATTCCATAGTATATTAGTTCATGTAGAATGTATGGCTTCACATGTGTTCTGCGCTTTTTCATTGAGATTTTATGAAAAGTGAGTATTTTACATCTGCTTAATATACTGTGAACATCTTTCCAGGTCAGCGAATATAGGTTTTCATAATCCCTTTTAATGCCGTGCCTTAGATTGAGTACCCCAGAGGCCAAACTAAGGTGGGGTTCTTGTTCATACGGTTTACTGAAGGAGCACTCTTAGGAGAAAAGTACAGAGGAAGCAGAAAGGGCAGAGAGCAAACTAAGAAAGAACGTGCTGGTCTCAGAGCTAGAGATGAGCTTCAGTCCACTGACCATCCCAAGGGGAAGTCACTGTCGGAATCTGCTCCCCACCCCTCCCATAACTTCCCCCAGGTAATTCTCCACCTCTCAGAGAAGCTGAGGGATAGGTGTGTGCCTGAGGGTCCAAGGGGGTCTGGGTGGGGCCCAACATTCCCCTACGGGCTGCTAGGTTTCAAATGTTTTGCTATTAGAAACAGTGATGTGAGGAACGTCCTCCACTGGGAGCATATGTTTATTTCCCTAGGGAAAGGCATAGATGTGAAATCAGTTAGATGGTTTGCACTTTAAATTATGTATTTGCCAAACTGCCATGGGAAAATAACACACAAATTTGTACTTGACATGAGTGTTTAAGAATACCTTTTTATGCACACCCTAGCTAATGCTGGGTATCATGGCTGTGATCATTTTTTTTTTTTTTTTTAAGATTTTCTTTATTTATTTGAGAGAGAGAGTGAGACAGAGAGAGAGCACAAGATGGGGGGAGCGGGAGAGGGAGAAGCAGACTTCCTGCCGAGCAGGGAGCCCGATGCGGGACTCGATCCCGGGACTCCAGGATCATGACCTGAGCCGAAGGCAGTCGCTTAACCAACTGAGCCACCCAGGCGCCCCATGTGATCATTTTTTAAAAATATTTATTTATTTATTTTTAGAGAGAAAGAGAGTGAGCATGGGGGCAGGAAGGGGCGGGGGGGAGAGAGAGAACCTCAAGCAGACTCCCTGCTGAGCCAGGAGCCAGACGGGGCTCAGTCTCAGACCCTGAGATCACAACTCTGAGATCAGGACTTGAGCCAAAACCAAGAATCAGACGCTTAAACCAACTGAGCCACCCAGGCTTCCCTATGGCTATGGTCATTTTAATTTGCATTTCATTGATTAACATCTTTTCATATTTTTATAGTTATTGTTTTAATGAGACTATTGGGCACATCTGTGGTATTAATGTTGGTGTAGTATCTTTGGTTTCAGGTAAATTTTATATTTCTTTTCAATACTATTAATTCAAATATGCTTAAAAACCTTCATGTATTTTAAAGAGAAAGAATAAAGTAAGTATAATAATTCAACTATAGGGGTGCCTGGCTGGCCCAGTTGGTAGAGCACACGACTCTTTTTTTTTTTTAAGACTTATTTATTTATTTGAGAGAGAGAGAGCGTGGGGGGAGGGGCAGAGGGAGAGAGAGAGAGCGCTGAGCCCAACGCAGGGCTTGATCTCAAGATCCTGAGATCATGACCTGAGCCAAAACCAAGAGTTGGATGCTCAACCAACGGAGCCACCCAGGCACCCCGAGCACACAACTCTTAATCTCAGGGTCATGAATTCAAGCCGCACCTTGGGCATGGAGCCTACTTAAAAAAAAAAAAAAATCAATTATGGAAAAAAAATCAAACTATAAAAGCAGAATAGGATTCACACAACAAAAACATTGCCAAATATGAGTGACAGTGAAACTGCTCTCCTTCAACATTTACAATAACATACTCCCTGATCATGCACTGGGTTGTGTGAGTCCAAGCACCTGACATATATGGATGTACTCAGTCTTGACAGTCACCAAGAGAAGTTGGTATCGTTATCCCCGTTTACAAAAGGAGAACCAGAGATGGAGAAGCTCAGAGCCAGAGACCATCCTGGAAGCAGCACACAGAGTATGAGCCTGCAGTAACAGAGCCTGCCCACACAACCACCTCCATGCAGCTGGGCCTTCAGGTCCCATCTGTAAAATGGGCAAACTAACAGTCCTTGTATAAATTGAGTTCTAGGGGCGCCTGAGTGGCTCAATTGGTTAAGCACCTGCCTTCGGCTTGGGTCATGATCCCAGGGTCCTGAGATCGAACCCCAGGTCAGGCTCATTGCTCAGTGGGGAGTCTGCTTCTCGCTCTCCCTCTGCCCCTCCCCCTGCTTGTGCTCACTCTCTGTCAAATAAATAAATAAAATCTTCAAAAAAAAATAAAATAATAATTGCATTCTATTAGTGTTTATTATAGTGTCTGTCGCATGGAAAGCACTCAATAATGTTAGCTGTTAATATTATTGTAGCAATTTAATGTCCAGAAACTTATCCCAAGGAAATAATTAAGAATGTGGACAAAAATTTAGCTACAGCTGTCATTTCCAATAGCAACAAATGGGGAACATCTTAAATGTCTAACAGTATTGGATTAATTACATTCATTACCCTACATTCATATAATGAAAAGATGTACAGCCATTAAAGTTAGGTCAAATATTGAATAAGGTAAAAAGTTTTATTACAAAGTATTAAGTGTAAACACAGATTATAGAGTAACCTGTACTTGCAAACCATATGTTCTAACAAAGACAGATGAATACATATGACAGGAAAGACACACAAACATGAGGGTGCTTGTAAGCATATGCTGACAGCAGCTGTGATTGGCTGATCACAAGAGCCAAAAGGCGGAAACAGCCCAGATGTCCACAGACAGATGAATGGGTGAACAAAATGTCCATCCATACAGTGGGAAATTCCTCAACTGCAAGAAGGAGGGAAGCACTAATGGCTGATGAGACATGGGTGAGCCTCAAACACATCGTGCTCAGAGAAAGAAGCCAGACACAAAAAGTCACATATCATATGAAGTACCCAGAGTCGTCAAGCGCATGGACATGAGGCGGATCAGAGGTTACTAGGGGCTGGAGAGGTGGAAATGGAGAGCGATCGTCTAACAGGGACAGAGTGTCAGTTTGGGAAGATGAAAAAGTTCCGGAGATGGATGTGGTGATAGTTACACAACACTGTGAATGTATTTAAGGCCATTCAATTCTTCACCTAAAAATGGTTAAAATGGTCAATTTTATGTGATGTATATCACATATTCTGCCATGTGCACAGCAGAATCAGGAAAGGAGAATCTTATTGAAAGCAACCACCAGTAGATTAGGAAAAATCCTACAGTCACCACACTATTTACATAAAGCAAAGCAAACCTGTGGATGGGAAGATGCCAGGACCAAGGAAAGCAGCTCCTGGAGAGGAGTGGCGAGTGGAGGTGCTAGACAGGGACTCATGTATTTTGTAGTGATGGAACGGGATGCTTCTTCCTTTATGCCTTTGAGTGCGTGAATTCTGGCTATTCTACAACCAAATTTTAGATATCAACCAATTTGTCATCTTCATTTCACAGATGTGTAAGTTAAACTTTGGCAAGCCCCTTTGATTCGGTGTGGCTGACACCTAGCCCTGTAGATTCCTATGGCGTCAGATGAAATCAGCAACTGGGGACCCCTCCAGGGACGGGCATGGGATTTCCGTGGTTAAATGCTGGTGGACTGAGAGGTCACCAAGGTAGCAGTGAAGAGGCAGTTCAGATCCCTCCACTGCCCTGCTAGGGCCCACCACCGTGACTGGGGAACACTGGGTATGACATATAAGCCTAATTTGAGAATGCCTATATTAGGCATCTGTATTATGCTATTGAGGCCAGTGGGCAACTGAAGCCCCTGGACAGTAGGAGCCCACAAAGCTGGTACCTGCACCTGTGGTCCAGGCATCGGTGCTTTGGGACCTGCTGCCAGAAGTCAGGGCACCAGGAGGCCTGGTATAGCCATTCCTGACACACCACCCGGGCCAGGTGTCCCTCCTGGTCTCCTGTGCTCTTGGACACCCACTGTTGCTTAATCAACAGAGAGTGTGAATGTGTCCACCAGGTGGGCACCCTCACTTCTCTCTCCTCTCAAGCCTGAACCCTCCCCCTCCACCACTCTCCCACCTTCTTTCTCTGTCTGCCTTCTGGAGTCACCTTGCTTAACACACCCATACCCTGCCCCAGGGGAGTGAGGAAGAAAGCTCTTTATCGGGCACACTCCCTGTCCACACACTAGGTCAAGTCCTCCATTGCCTCGTTTATTACCACAATTCGGACACACTAGGGTCCACTCATGCCCTTCGGCCATGGCTGCCTATTGTAAAAGCCAGAGACAACACTACTGACAAGTTTATCTCCCAACACCAGCTTTGTAAGAGTTTCAGATACTTACTTTTTGTTTTTCACTCCTGTGGTGGGTTCCGGAAATGCCAAACCTCCCAGACTATGGGCCAGCACTGACCATGCTGGTAGGCCTGTGCCCTGCAGCAAGTGACTCGGAATGGTGTGGGGCTGAGCACGGCGCTCTGGGGCTTTGGCTAGGACCAGTGCAGTGGGTGGTATGGGGGCCGGCGTCCTGTCCGAGCAGCCCTGCCCTTCCAGGTCCCAGACTGGCACCACTCCTAGAACTTTTGAGGCTGGTCTCCTCCCAGGTGATTCAGACTCACACATATCACCCCTGAGTCAGTCAGCCTTCACAAGGGCTGGGTGGCCCCATGTGTCTTCAGAGAGGACAAGGATCAGAGAAGCTCTTCAGTGTTCAAAGCTGCTGCCCAGCACTGCCCGCAGGCTTTCGCTGTTCCCACCCTGCGCCACCGAGAAGCCCTCACCTGTGACCCACCAGCTCCTGGAGAGCAGTCTCCGCCACTGCCAAGCTCCGGAGAGGTCAGTTTTGGAGGTTCTGATCTTTCTCCAGGGAAACAAGACAAAGAGGAAAGGGGCTTAAGAAATCATTGGTATCTGTGGGGAAGATTAAATTTGTTTATTAATTCACGCAAACATTTTCCAACTTTGGGAGAGAGGGCAAAGTCAGTAGAAAAAGCCGTCTAAGAAAGGAGCTGGGGTGAATGAGAGATTTTAAGACTTACCCCCTAACCAACTCCAGAAGGAAACATAATAACAATTTATAGAAACATTTTTACCACCTTTGAAAATACAATTTTATCCATAATTTTCAAACTCATTTTCCACTTTCAAGAGAGTTGAAACTCATATTCTTGTCCAGAGTTTAAAGTATCTTGTTTTAAATATTTCCTTGTCCAGACAAATTCCTACTTGCCTCAATAGGGTCTGCGAGCTTACACGAGAGCACACTAATTCTCAATCCACCCCTTGCTCTGTGTGATAAAAAAAACTGTAGGGAGAAAAGAGAGAGACAAGGAGTTAATTTCAAAAAATCGCTATGTATATAAAGTTGAAAACCAGTGACCACAACAGAGAATGCAGTAGAGAACCACAATGAGCTGTTTTGTAGGTGTGAGCATAAATTCTAGTGACAGCTGTAAGACGATGGGGCGAGTTCACATGGGGAGGAGTTCGGGAGAGAAATTACAGATCTGGCTCCCGATGGTAATTTTGTAAAAATCTATGTTATTGGGGCACCTGGGTGGCTCAGTCAGTTAAGCGGCTGCCTTCGGCTCAGGTCATGATCCCAGGGTCCTGGGATCGAGCCCCACATCGGGCTCCCTGCTCCATGAAGAGCCTGCTTCTCCCTCTCCCTCTGCCTGCCACTCTGCCTACTTGTGCTCTCTCTTTATCTCTCTGTCAAGTAAATAAATAAAAAAAAATCTTTTAAAAAAAATCTATATTACTTTTCTCATGACATATCTCTTTTGGTAGGAAAGTTGGAGTTTCAAATCCAACACCTACAAAAGAAGGGTTTAAAGTGTGTTCAAGGGGCGCTGGCCTGGCTCCATTGGAAGAGCATGCCACTCTCAATCTCCCGGTTGTGAGTTCGAGCCCCACGTTGGGTGTAGAGATGACTTAAATAAAGAAATAATATGCAAAAATAAAGTGTGTTCAAACTAGCAGCTGTGACAGGCGTTAACCTGTGGTAGTAACCCAAGTCTGTTAGGCTCTGGGGATGTGATGATGCAATTTGTTAATAATGACGTCCTATTTTTGACATTTAACAAAGCACTTTCACCACTTTTTATTTAACATAGAGTGCAAGGGCATGTCAGCTGGCCATGCTAATTCCAAAGATTAACAGGAGAACAGACTAATGTCAGGAAGCACTGTGAAAGGCCAAGGTGGGCAATGAGGATAAGTGGGCGTCTTTCACTGGAGCACTCCTCCCACGGTCTGGGTGGCCTCATTCTGTAGGGCTCGGCCCCTTTTGTGGCCATGGCCGAGCTATTTTCAACAGCATGTTGTAGAAAACAGATAATGATGCAAATAGCAGTCCTATTCAGGGAAATCCAAAGGCATCCTGTCTGTGTGAAGATGTAGTCGTCGCTGGCCTGCGGAAGAGGCGGGTTTTGTCATCTACACATAACCCCAGTTCAGCACTGCTGACTGTCGGCCTCTGTGTCTACTCTTCCAATTCTTCTTTGAATTCATTTTTTAAGAACCCCTTCCTAGTTTCCTCACTGATTAATGAATTAAATCTTTGACACGTTCATTTTATTTTTGTATAAGAGTCATGGATTTACCCTTTTTGGAAATCATTCTTTGACACTAATATCAGACTTACAAGGACTTGTGTTCATATCCCCATGTGTTTTAAAACATTAAAATACTGGGGCGCCTGGGTAGCTCAGTTGGTTGAGCGTCAGACTCTTGGTTTCGGCTCAGGTCATGATCTCACGGTCCTGGAATCAAGCCTCATGTCGGGCTCCACTCAGCAGAGAGTCGGCTTGAGAGTCTCTCTCTCCCTCAGTTCCTCCCCCCATTCATGCTCTCTCTAATAAATAAATCTTTTTAAAAAGATATTAAAATACCTTGCTTTGAAATCCCTCCAACTGCACCATTTTAAGTAGCCATTGTTTTTTGTTTGTTTGTTTTTTAAAGATTTTATTTACTTATTTGAGAGAGAGAAAGCATGAGCAGAGGCAGAGGGACAAGCAGACTCCCTGCTGAGCTTGATCCCAGGACCCTAGATCATGACCGAGCCGAAGGCAGACACAACTGACTGAGCCACCCAGGCGCCCCTGGTAGCCATTGTTTTTAATTGAAATATGATAAATATACAAAATGGCCCATCTCTATAGCAATACTTGTTTTTTTGTCATATTAGCAGAAATACATGAGTTCTTACTTTTTAAATTACATGTTCTGTTTTAACTGATTTAAAATAATTGACATTGTTGGGTGCCTGGGTGCATGGGAAATGAGCACACCTGTTTCTGAGGCTTAGCTGGAGCAGGTGCAGTGTTCCCCAAGACTATTCAGAGTACCCATGAGATCACAACTATTTTCAGATTATACTAAGACGCCATTTGCCTTTCTCACTCTCACTCTTGGGCAGAACACACTGTGGTTTTCTAGAGGCTGTGGGACATGAGATGATATCATTGCTGACTGTTAATGGAATGTGGGCTCCTGGACAGGTTTTAAATTATTCTCAATGTCATGTTCTAGTGCAGTAAATACCGACAGATACAACTCTCTTAAACAAAAGCTTGAAAACTTTTTTAAGAGTGTAAAGGAGAAAGCATTTGAGACTGATAGGAGAGACAGCGTAGGCTGTAACCCATCTCACCTGTGACCTGGCACAGGTAGCAACATTTCTGGGTCCCACCTTCTGCATTTGCAAAACAAAAGGAGTTTGTCTCACTCCCTCTTTACACCTTTAATACTAAGATTCTATGATCCTCTCACACTGAAGCGCTGCTAGTGCTGCTCCAACTAGAGATGCAGGATCACAGAGCTCTAGAGGGTCAAAGAGGCTGAGGAGTGGTGGAGTTGGGGTTCAAACCCAGTCCGTCTCTCCCCTGTGTGACTGTGCCACCTGATACTTCTCACTGAAGTGAGGAGCACTGCTACACTGGTGGGACGGGGGTGGGACAGGGGTGGGGGACCAGCTTTGACTCTACAGCCCAGGGCCCTCCTTGGACTAAACATAATAGATATTGTCTTTGTTGGTCTATTTCTTTTTTTTTCCCCCAAGATTTTATTTTTAAGTAATCTCTACACCGGACGTGGGGCTCAAACTCACAACCTCGAGATCAAGAGTCACATGCTGAGGGTTGCTGGAGGGGAGGGGGGGCGGAGGGATGGGGTAACTGGGTGATGGACATTGGGGAGGGTATGTGTTGTAATGAGCACTGGGTATTATGTAAGACTGATGAATCACAGACCTGTACCCCTGAAACAAATAATATGTTCTATGTTAATTAATTGATTTTAAACTTTAAAAATATTTTTTAAAAAAAGAGTCACATGCTCTACCAACTGAGTCAACCAGACACCCATGTTGGTTTATTCCTTTGGTGTCATGTGGAATCCCTTTATACTATACAAAAAAACAAAAAAACAAAACAAAACAAAAAAACCTGATTACTTGCATTGTTTCCATGTTAGCCAAATTCTTCTGCATATTTGGGAACTGGACATTATTAAAAATAACAAATTCCCTAATTTATTAGGTCATACTCTAGGATTTTCTTATTACTTGAATATATAGAACGATATAGTACTGTAAAATACACTAACTTTTAAATAAATTTTGCTTCTTTCCAGAAGAAATTGCCACTTCAGTGCTGTTTTCTGTTCACCCGTCATTGCAAGAAACTCATTTACCTGGTTAAAACAATCAAATATTTCCAAAGTTCATATAAATAACTCATCTTAACAATGTGAAACTTGGCTTTGCACACTAGAATGGAATTTTATTTATAGTAATTACAGCTCAATTCTCTTAATGGAGGAGATAAGGTCAGAAAGGCTCCGAACTGAATCTCTGAAACCAGTCAGGTGGTTCAGCCCAGAGAACTCCCCTTAACGAACTAAAGACAGAGTAGGGCTGGGGGCTAATAGCAAACTGCAGGAGCTGGCTTTAACAAGAAAAACCAAGTGCCCGTCAAAGCACACGCTACTAAGTATCTGCTGCCCTCCTGAAGGAGGAGGGCGCTGTGTGTGTTCTGACTCTGTATGTGGTGACTTCTTCAGCTGGTTGGTGAAATATCACCACACCCTCCTTCTGCCTTAACCTATCAACATCTCCAATGTGCTGTTCCACACACTGTTACTCGACTATTGAAAATGTCTTCTTGGGCGCCTGGGTGGCTCAGTCATTAAGCATCTGCCTTCAGCTCAGGTCATGATCCCAGGGTCCTGGGACCGAGCCCGCATCAGGCTCCCTGCTCGGCGGGAGGCCTGATTCTCCCTCTCCCACTCCCCCTGCTTGTGTTCCTGCTCTCGCTGTGTCTCTCTCTGTCAAATAAATAAATAAAATCTTAAAAAAAAAAAAAAAAAAGTGCCTTCTTTCTCTCCGGTGGTCAACAGCCTCGGCCGCTGTACCCAACAGCAAAATCAGCTGTGATTTGAATACACAACATGCAATTATTTGTTCATTAAAACAATGCATGTTTAAATCAAGCTTGATTTTTTCCCCCAGACCTCTTTATTAATGAATTAATTTCTATCAACTGTTCACTGAAATAACCTATACTTGGGGGGAAGGGAATTCATTTTGGAATTATTTCTAAACACATTTTCCTTTCTGTTATTTACCGTGCAGCCTAAAGTCTCCTCAGCAACCCCTCCTGTAAGACTGCAGGCATGGAGGGTACCTGTGTGGTCAGTGAGGTCAATTAGCAAGTGGAAGCTGAGAAAAACAGATTTAAATTCCAAAGAATCTTTGTTACAAGCAGTACAAGTGCTGGATGCTTCCTTTACAACGTAACCACAACCGGAGCTGAAAAGAAACAAAGACAAGGATAAAATGTGAAGGCCATAAATGACCAACCTGATCTCTAGTCTAAATCAGAGTAACTTCAGAGTGCTCAGCGCGGTATAGGATGCCAGACAGACATATGAAATGAGGAACAACACAACATGCAATTAATCCCATTTACACCGCCCTGCCTCCTACCCTACCCCTGCTAGGGCTCCTTTCCTTCACCCCTTCCCGGCTCCCAACAGCCACAGAACTGATGCCTTAGCCCCACCTCTGCCCTGTCCCATCCTATTCCTCACTACTGCGGGTATGTCCACCTAGTCTCCCCGGCTCAGGGTTCCGAGGGAGGAGTCCTGTGATGTGCCTAGAAAGCCTGAGGTCCATGAATGCTCACTTGATGCTTCTGTGCTAGGCCTCGGCACATTAACAGAAGAATCCTAGGGTTGGTCAGGTTCACACCCAAAATGCTCTTAGTACTGCTAGTGACACACACTTCTCCCTCTAAGGGGTGATTACATGCTATTCCATATTTTGAGGCAGGTCTTACATTAGCCAATTTGGACAGAAAGACTAACTTAAATTTCTCAAGTAGAGGGTGTGATCTGAAATAGTGCTTTCCTGTCTGGGCACAGATCACTTTTAAGGTAAATTTCAGATGCTTTTCCTCAGATATCAATATTAAAGATATAGGAAAAAATTAGGGAGACAATAAAATTTTCCAAAAGTTTTTGAAAAATGTTTTTCAAAAAGTAAACACTTGACTTACACAGCAGCCTCCACATTGGTTTTTTCAATTTTAATACCAAATCATAAAATGTTTTCAAAATCTATATGTCAATATCTTGACTATGGTGGTAGATACACAAACCTGCATATGTGATAAAACCATATAGAACTTCACACACACACACACACACACACACACACACACACACACACACACGACTGCATGTCAATGTGGTGAAATTTCAATAAAATCACCAAATTGAAATAATGTTAGTATCCTGGCTATGATGTAATACTATAGTTTCGTAAAATGTTACCATTGGGAGAAAGTGGATAAAGTGTATGTGGGTTCTCTCTATTTTTTAAGATTTTTATTTATTTATTTGAGCAAGAGATAGAGCCAGAGAGCACAAGCTGGGGGAATGGCAGAGGGAGAGGGAGAAGCAGGCTCCTTGAGCCTGACATCAGGCTCAATCCCAGGACCCCAGGATCATGACTGTGGCAAAGGCAGAGGCCCAACTGACTGAGCCACCCAGGTGCCCCTCTCTGTATTATTTTTTACAACTCCATGTGAATCTAGAACTATCTCAATAAGTTTTTTCTTTTTTTTTTAAGTAGGCTCCATGCCCAACACAGAGCCCAACATGGGGCTTGAACTCACAACCCTGAGGTTAAGACCTGAATTCAAGAGTCAGACACTTAACTGACTGAGCCACCCAGGCGCCCCTCAGTAAAATTTTCAATTACAAAAATTCATAGAATTTCACAGTAACATTTTAGATGTTTCTTGCCAAGCATCTTTCAGCTAATATTATTAAATCCCTGGGGTTTCCTTTATAAAAAAGTAGATACTAACTTTGACCTAGGAAAGGCTGTAAATCATATTCACCATGTGGCTGAAAATAATTTTTTTTTTTAAATGCTGCCCCTTGCATTGCTATAGGACATGGCAACCAAAATAATATTCTAATATAAAACAACAGTTTGTCATCTCAGTTAAAAGTTTCTGGCAGCAGGGGCACCTGGGTGGCTCAGTTGGTGAAGCACCTGCCTTCAGCTCAGGTCATGATTCCAGGGTCCTGGGATCGAGTCCCACATCGGGCTCCCTGCTCAGTGGGGAGTCTGCTTCTCCCTCTGCCCCTCCCCCCTGTTCATGCTCTCTCTTTCTCTCAAATAAATAAAATCTTTAAAAAGTTTCTGGCAGCATTCTGTCTTTATATTTTAGGATTGCAGAAACACAGCAAATCAAATTTTACTTTAAAAGGTAATTATAACCTTTGAATCTACATAGTGTGCCTTGGAAACTTCAGTATGGGTTATTTATTTATACATTTCTTTAAAATACATAACAACTATTATGTCAAAGAATAGCTTTAACTTTAATAGAGCTTAAAATTTATTAACAATAGTTGGTCTTTATTTCTTACAAGAATGAATTTGCTGACAATACAGGCTGCTTACCATCGGTGTCGAACTACTATTGTGCTGTCATCATCAATGTTCAGCATAGAAATGTAAGCATAAAGAATGCCGTAGAAAGGGTCAGCCTTCCCTTCGTTCTTCGAAGCTTTTACCTTTAATTGCTCAACTGTATAGACATCAACTATTGTATTTACTAAAAATAAAAAGTAGTTATTACAGCTCTCTATATATTCTAAGAATGCCAAAGGATTATATCCAAATAGAAAAAGCTATAAAGTTCAAATGAGAACATGTAATAGCTTCAGTTGAGTAACAGAAAAATTATTACATTTGCTATATTGAAACTGATTGTGTAAATGGACATAACAGCAAAAATAAGCAAAAAAAGGAAAAGAATGAGAAATTTAATTCATTTTATGTCAATGAAGACTTTGTGGTCATCGGAAGATGCCATTAAAAGAGTGGGAAGGCAACCCTCAGCGTGGGAGATGCTAGCAATCTTTAAAGGAGACAAAGGACTCATATCCAGAATATATAAATAATTCTTAAAAATTAATAAGAGGGTCGCCTGGGTGGCTCAGTCATTAAGCGTCTGTCTTCGGCTCAGGTCATGATCCCGGAGTCCTGGGATTGAGCCCCACATCAGGCTCCCTGCTCGTCAGGGAGCCTGCTTTTCCCTCTCCCACTCCCCCTGCTTGTGTTCCTTCTTTCGCTGTGTCTCTCTCTGTCAAATAAATAAATAAAATGTTTAAAATATATATATATCTAAAAAAAATTAATAAGTAAAAGGCAGTCAGCTCAATTTTAACTTCCATCAGATTGGCAAAAGGTTATAGAAGCCTCTAAAAGTTTAAAGATTATTTGTTTATTTATTTATTCCAGAGAGAGTGAGAGTGTGCGGGGGCAGAGGGAGGAACAGAGGGAAAGGGAAAGGCAGAGAATCCTAAGCAGACTCTGCACTGAGTGCAGAGCCCCACATGCGGCCTGATCCCACAACCCCAAGATCACGACCCAAGCCAAAACCAAGAGTCAACGCTCAACTGACTGAGCCACCCAGGTGCCCCAAAACCTCTAAAAGTTTTAAACAACCTTTTAAAAAGTGGAAATATAGCAGTTACAGGATAAGAATATGGTATCTTTTACTATGTAAAACAAAAATAATATTTAAAGGTCACTTACAATTTACAGATTCTTTCAAGTAACTGTCGATCTCATCATCCAGAGGATTTGTTTCTTTATTTTCTCTTATAAAATTCAATAGGATGTTAGCTTCTGGGGTATCTTAAATAAAAGATGCATAATAAGTGAAAAGCAACTGATAACTTTTTATTTTTTTAAAAGATTTCTTTGAGAGAGAGCACACAGGTAAGCAGGGGGGAGGGGCAGAGGGAGAGGGAGAGGGAGTCCCAAGCAGATTCCCCACTAAGTGCAGAGCCCAACATGGGGCTCCATCTGAGGACCCTGAGATCATGACCTGAGCTGAAATCAAGAGTCAGCTGCTCAACTGACTAAACCACCCAGCCACCCCAAGATTGATTTTATTTATTTACTTACTTACTTATGTAGAGAATCTCAAGCAGACTCCATGCTAAGCATGGAGCCAGAGGCGGGGCTTGATCTCATGACCCTAAGATCAAGACCTGGGCCGAAATCAAGAGTCAGACACTTAACCACTGAGCCAGCCAGGCGACCCTGATTACTTTTTAAATAGCTGTGAATGATCCAATATTATTTTTAATGGTAAAAGTGAAGACATATATAGTCAAATAGACTATTATGCAGCCAATTAGCCATGTGACGTGGTAGTCTACTAAATGAAGAGACATACACCAGATATTGTTAAAGAGCAGCTTATAGAACGACCTGGTGCAATTTCCTCTCAATTAAAAAAAACTTATATATACATAGGTATGCAAAATTATCTGGAAAAGTATATACCAAAGAAATGATTCTCTTATAAGATGGTAAGATTATAGGTGCTCATTGTTTTCCCTTTTTGCTATTATGTATTTTCTGAATTTTGTATGTATTTCTTTTCTAAGCAGAAAAAAAAATTTTAAGTGTATTTGAAAGCCTTGCTGCTTGACTTGGGACACAAGTATTCTCAGGAATAGTCAGATGGTGTGGCCAAAGGCAAGAATGTGATTTTGAAAAAGGGCTCCCATGTGACTCTGACACCCTTCAACCTCAAGCCCCCCAGCCTCCAACACTTGATGGCCTTTCAGCCTTCCCTCACCCACTCTGACATTCTGCAAACGTGCTGGTGCTTTTACCCCTGGCCCCCTGACCCCTGGGGCAGAGGCAGGGACTTCTTCCTCTCTCCCATCCAACCCTGCGTCTAACCACTGTTCTTTCACATAACTAGACTGAAGCCCCTTGTGAGCAGGGGTCTGCCTCTTTAGCTCTGTAGTTCCAGGACCTAATATAGCAACTGTCCTACTCATCTGGCCATCTACCTATCGTGTCCTGCCTTGTTCCAGAAAGGACTTATGTTATCTCAGTACTTGGCAAATAAAAGGCATTCGAGAGATATCTGTAACTTAATGAGTGAATGAGTGGATGTTTTTGAACCACTGACAGAAATGCTGCACATGAGACAGGAGCAGGTGCTGGAGTGAGGCTGCGGAACCCCCGGGCTTCCTGCAGGCACTGCTGTAAAGATCCCTCCTGACGACAAGGTTATTGGGACTGTCTGATGGACACTCTTCGTGGCAGAGAAAGCCATAACGAAAGCTAGGATGAAAGCTTAAGCCATTGGAGGTTTTTAGTTTGTACTTGGTTGGTGTAGCCCAGGAAGTTACAAACAAGGCTGATTTAAAGAAGCACATTAAAATTCACGCACCCTTGTAAGTACTCTCCTTTGTCTCTTTGAGAAACAGGCATTTATTCTAATGCTGTTGGCATTTCCCCTTTCAGGCTGTGTTCAGAACCAAACAGATAACATCCACTGAATATGTGTTTCATTAACTTAGCCTTGAGTTATTGATACAATTGTCCTATCAAGCTTGATAAGCTTTTCCGACAGACAAATCCAATTGTCTTTTAGAAATTTTCCCAGGCCTGGGGCACCTGGGTGGCTCAGTTGTTGAGTGTCTGCCTTTGGCTCAGGTCATGGTCCCAGGGTCCTGGGATCGAGCCCCACATTGGGCGCCCTGCTTGGCGGGAAGCGTACTTCTCCCTCTCCCTCTCCCCCTGCTTGTGTTCCTTCTCTTGCTGTGTCTCTGTCAAATAAATAAAATCTTTAAAAAAAAAAAAAAAAGAAAAGAAATTTTCCCAGGCCTAATTTACCCTTAGAAGACGGAGATTTTAAAATCATTGACATGGGACGCCTGGGTGGCTCAGTTGTTAAGCGTCTGCCTTTGGCTCAGGTCATCGTCCCAGGGTCCTGGGATAGAGCCCCGCATCGGGCTTCCTGCTTGGCAGGAAGCCTGCTTCTCCCTCTCCCACTCCCCCTGCTTGTGTTCCCTCTCTCGCTTTGTCTCTCTGTCAAATAAATAAAATCTTTAAAAAAAATAAAAAATAAAATAAAATCATTGACATTACTCTATATAATACTAACAAAGCTATTAATATTAATGAGTTATTAAAAATAATAAACCATAGTACGCCCCTCAAAAAAAAAAAGGAATTGAAGAGTGGCACTCTTGTCCCAAGTGTTGAGAATAGATTGTAGTTGTGTCACCATCAATTTACAACAAAGCAGCTAGAGTGAGCCTTTCAGTACTTAGAAAATGTCACTGCTCTGTTCCAAACTACAGAGTAAAAGCCAACATTCTTTCATTAGCCTATAAGGCCTTCTTGACACCGACCCTTCTCCTCTGACCTTGACTCCTCCTCCTGCCCGTGCTCCATGAGCTCCAGCCACACTGGCCTCCTTGCTGTTCGGCCCTCACACAGGCACATGCCAACCTCTGGGCCTTTGCACTGGCTGTTCCAGTACTAAGGGCCTGGTGCTCTTTCCCGGGTTAACCCCCCACTGCCTCATCACGTCTTTGCTCAAATGTCACCTTCCCAAGGAGGCCTACCTGACTACCCTCTGTAAAGTGCACCCTGCCCTATACACCATGTCACCCTGGACTCTCCTGACCCTGTTCCTCTTTTTCTTCTTCAATATTTCATAATTCACAGATGTGTTATCTTTATCGTTTATCATCTGTGTCTCTCCTGCTAGAATGTGAGCTTCATGTGGGCAGAGAAATTTGTGTTTTGTCACTGGCCCCCAGGACAATGCCCTGCACACAGCATGTGCATGTCACATCACCTTCCATGATGCCACTTTCAGGGACATGGTGTTCGGTGGATGCACAAGGTCTAGTGCACTTATGTAGCACAGAGTCTTGTCATTTTATGTCATATCTCATAGCAATGCTACTTTAAAAAATTCTGATAATGGTTTGGCCAAAGACATAAAATTGCTTTGTAATTCTCAGTCACTGTAGGGGCACCTGGCTGGCTCAGTCGGTGAAGCGTCTGCCTTCGGCTCAGGTCATGATCTCATGGTCCTGGGATCAAATCCCATGTCGGGCTCCTTGCTCAGCGGGGAGCCTGCTTCTCCCTCTCCCTCTGCCCCTCTCCCCTGGTCGTGCTCATTTGCTCACTCTCTCTGTCAAATAAAATCTTTAAAAAAAAAATAAAATAAAAATCAGTCACTGTTGATGCTTTGTTAGAGACCAGCAGAGGGAGCTATTGTCAGAAATGACCCACTATTACAGTTCCATCTTCCTGAGGTTGGGAAGGACCACGGGAATTCTGCATTCTTCCACGGTGCTGAACTCATCTATCTGCAGTACAGAGGACTGTGAGGATATTTAAGGTCACCAACCCCTCACGTCTCCCCAGACCCTGCTCCCCAGACTGCATGTTGGAATAAGCTATAATTCCTTTCAATAACCACTCTGGTGGGCCTTCTGGGCATTTTGTTATGATATGAACTAATGATGTGACATGTATGTTCTCCGTGTTCCAGTACTAAGTTATTTGAATATAGTAAAACTATTTATTTTTTAAATAGTCAGTAATTGGGCGCCTGGGTGGCTCAGTCGTTAAGCGTCTGCCTTCAGCTCAGATCATGGTCCCAGGGTCCTGGGATCAAGCCCCGCGTCGGGCTCCCTGCTCAGTGGGAAGCCTGCTTCTCCCTCTCCCACTCCCCTGCTTGTGTTCCTGCTCTTGCTGTCTCTCTCTCTGTCAAATAAATAAATAAATAAAATCTTTTTAAAAATAAATAAATAAAATAGTCAATAATTTAGGTGATCCAATCAATTACATTGATCTCACCAGAATCATCACAAGGGATGATGCTTTAAAAATGAGTCTGGGGGTGCCTGGGTGGCTCAGTCGGTTAAGCATTTGCCTTCAGCTCAGGCCATGATCCCAGGGTCCTGGGATCGAGTCTTGAGTTGGGTTCCCTGCTCAGTGGGAGTCGGCTTCTCCCTCTGCCTCTGCCCCTCTCCCCTGCTCGTGCTTGCTATTTCTCTCTCTTTCAAATAAATAAATAAAAATTTTTAAAAATAAAATAAAATAAAAATGAGTCTGGTTTTTCACATTTCTTTTCTTTAGTAAGGACATCAAAGATATAGCTCACTGTAAGTTTAAGAAATATAAATGTAAAGGGACACCTGGGTGGCTCATTCAGTTACACGTCTGCCTTCAGCTCAGGTCAGGATCCCAGGGTCCTGGGATCAAGTCCTGCATTAGGCTCCCTGCTCAGCAAGGAGCCTGCTTCTCCCTCTGCCTGCTGCTCCCCTGCTTGTGCGCACTCTCTGACAGATAAATAAATAAAATCTAAAAAAAAAAAAAAGAAATATAGGGGCGCCTGGGTGGCTCAGTCGTTAGGCGTCTGCCTTCGGCTCAGGTCATGGTCCCAGGGTCCTGGGATCGAGCCCCACATCGGGCTCCCTGCTCCGCGGGAAGCCTGCTTCTCCCCTTCCCCTGCTTGTGTTCCCTCTCTCACTGTGTCTCCCTCCGTCAAATAAATAAATAAAATATTTAAAAAGAAAAAAAAAGAAATATAAATGTAAAGCATATAAAGCAACTTTCACTTTTAATTCAAATGAAATCCAAGCTTTGTCTTCATTTTTTTTTTTTTTTTAGCAAAAAAGTGTGCACACATGCATGTGTGAGTGAGGAGAGAGGGGCAGAGGGAGAGGGGGAGAATCCTAAGTAGACTCTGGGCCCGACTGGGGCCAATCCCACAACTCAGAGACCATGACCCGAGCCAAAAAGAAGTGTCAGACGCCCGGGCGCCTGGGTGGCTCAGTTGTTAAGCATCTGCCTTTGGCTCGGGTCATGGTCCCAGGGTCCTGGGATCGAGCCCCGCATCGGGCTCCCTGCTTGGCGGGGAGCCTGCTTCTCCCTCTCTCACTCCCCCTGCTTGTGTTCTCTCTCCCGCTGTTCTCTCTCTGTCAATAGATAAAATCTTTAAAAAAAAAAAAAAAGAAGAAGAAGAGTCAGACGCCCAACCAACTGAGCTACCCAGGCACCCCTTGGTTTCATTCTTAAATACATTGTACAAACACTGAAATGTGTGACATAGTCATTTCCAAAGGGACACAACATTTCAGATGGCCTTTTACCTGGATTAGTCGTAATAATGGTTTTTGAGATTACAGTTGCTGTCATGCAGTTCCGAAATTTGTCAAAACTTATTCTTACGTCTGACGCAAATATTACTGTTTAGGGGGGAAAAAAGACATTTTACAACTTTTATGTGGAAGGGGGTTTAAAAAATGATAAACAGTGAACACAATCATTGCAGTATCATACCTGTGTCTCGTGGCACCCAGCTCTGTGCAACCAGGATAGATTCATTATCCCAACTGCATATTTTAAAAAAGAAGTAAAAAAGTGAATACGTTAGAAAAAAATGGCAGTGACCACATTATTTGCCAAAAAAAGAATGTCTTAATGGCTGGAGTTAACAATTGCCCAAGTTGTCAAAGGCACAAGTGAAGGATGTTGGCTTCTCCTGCGTTTTGCAGGATTCACTATTTCACAGGGCATTTCACGTCCATGTGATAAGTCATTCCTTAGACACTATTCATCTTTGACAACTTCTGCCTCATCAGTTCCTTCTTTCCCCACTACTTAGGTTGCTCCAGGCTAGTTAGAACCAAGTGACTACAAATCCAAAGCCTTTACAACCACTCTGTCAGACCACTAAGGGAGGGCCCTGCATTGGATAAACTGTTCAGGGGACTTGACAGGTTGAAGGCCTGTTTCAAATTCAATTCAAATCTGGAGTCTGAACAATGCCATGTTCTACCCTGCGGTGCTTCAGGGTATTTTTCCACCATATTCCTGTGGCCTGACTCCAGGGCATTACCCCAGCAATCACAGAAAATCTGGCTGGTTCATTACCAATGGGACCTAATGAATCACACTGTTATAAAGCAGAGGACAGGAATGAACCAGTCACCGTGGAGTCCATCCAAATAATCCTGTGCTGTCCAAAGAGCTCATTTTAAGGTAATCTTACAGCACAGACTGTAACGCTCAGTGTATAAGAGCAAGGTTTCCTTTTTAATAATGATTTCTCTTCCATCATTATTCCTCTCCTACTATGAAATCCATCATCTTTTTCATAAAATAAAAATATTCTGTCTTGGTGCTAACAGCAGGGATTTCACGGTTTGGAACAGATGTAGGAAGTTACCATATCATTGCAAAAGAAGATTCTGTCTCATCATAGAGCTTCACCTCACACCTCTGGCCTTTTCTCCGGTCTGAAGTTGTAAAGTATTTTGGCTCTCCAACCTTAGAAATCAAAGGAAATCATTATTCTTCACCTACAGTTGTAGAGGTACAGAAATGTTTATTGGTGGAAACATTCAAATGTTTACCTTTTAAACAGCAAATTAAAAAATCAAAATAGCAAGAATCACTAATATATATTTGAAGGTTTTAAAAGCATCTATTTCTAAATTAGGTGTCTTTAGCTGAATTTGTAAGTTACACACTTTGATTGAAGGGAGAGACAAAAATATGTGCTTTAAGACTGTGGGGTCTTTTCAACATGTCAAAAACAATGCTCCATGACAAGCCCCTGTATGGCATCTAGGTGGACTCACTAAGGATGGAAAATATATTTTCAACATCTGTGACGCCCATGGCTTAGCGCAGAGCCTGGCACGGAGTATACGTGACTGAAAGAACTCAGTCTTCCTACACCTCAGCATCCTCAGCTTGCTGGCACAGGTAGGATCCAATGCCTTCTTTGCTGCCTCCGTGGGAATAAGGTGGTGAAGACCAAATGAGGGATGTACGGGAGGCCACCCTGACACACCGTCTGGCTTGACCCACACTGGGGGTAAGAGGATCATGGAAGTGGGAGTAAACTCAGAGGTCCTTCTGTCCCTACAGCGAGTTCTCGAAGGGAAGAGCAGGCCCCTCTGCCAGCTGCGTAACAGTGGCCCAAGCCTGGTCAGCTGGCTGCCCCCTTACGCTGCTGTCACCACTGCATTCCTTCAGAGCTGAGCTCCAGGGGAAGGAGTTGAAGGAAGACTTGCAGCTGCCTGCACAAAAGCAGGATCTAGAAAGAAAGTCAGAGGAAAGGACAGCCAGAGTATGACAGAGGTCTGACATATCCCAGCACACAAGAGAATTCTATGAAAAGGATTCTAAAGTGAAGAGAGAGAGAAGGTGAGAAGGAAGAGAGAAAGGGCTAAACAAAAATGTGAAGAAAAGGAAATATAAGAGGGATGGAAGCAAAATGGCAGAAGAAAGACATACACACAAGAAGTCATGTCCTCCTACAAAAGAGCGTGCCAGACTCATGGCCGGGGAAGTGGAAAATGCTGTCGCAGGCTTTTGCTTATAATGAGTTTGAGAAAATTCTAACTACCTTGTAATATAATGCCATTGTATAGAACTGCAGGGAAATCGAGATAATATCCTGCTTTTATGTAAGATTGAAGCTAAACTGCCTAGAAAGTGATTTCTCGTATTGTTCAAGACTGTCACAGAGGGAATTTATTCCTCCGTCCTGAACTACATTGAATGCTCACTGTGCCGGGCACTGGGCTAGGCTGGGGCTAGGGTGGACAATAAAGCAGTCGTGGCCTCCACCATCATAGGCCTGTCAACAGGGAGAGTCGACACTGTCATTTAATACAGAAAAGCAATGAGCAATTACTTACAACATTTCACACTTGTGTATGTGGTCTCTGACTATCCTCACTCCCCACGTTGAGGAATTGGTCCTGCCCCTTTAATTTTCTCCATGTACTTTTTTGTGTCTGTGAAACTGTACTTTTGAGATCTACCTCTGAATGTCTGCCAAGCGACCAGTCTGTCAAACAAAGTTTGAAACTCACTGCAGCAACTGCATTAAGAGGGAGGTGATGGTGTACGGGTTGTTGAGAGGCTCCCCAGGGCCCCATGATGCCTGCAGGAGGTCATGCCAGCCACACGATGGGTATGCCCACCCCCATCTCAGGACACCTCTGAGCACACACATGAGTGGACTCCACGAGTCCTCCAACTTACATCCCCTCGAGAAACTTCATGCAAATCTTCAAGTCCATGAATTTACCCTTTCCACTTGTGTCTTTGTTTCACCGAAGTATGCAAAGCTCTCACAGTTAGTAGATCATTTAGGAGTGTGCTGCATTTAACATTCAAATTCAATTTTATTTTGCTATTCATTCCCAGATAAACTGCTCCTTTGACATTGATGAGAAGTGCCACCATTTTCTTAATTCAAGTTACTATGGATCAAGAAAATTGACTCCAGCTGGTTATGACTTTCCAAACAGAAGGGAAGTGATAGGACTGCCCACCAAACAGAGGGTGGCTTTGTTGAGGCTTTAACTTACCGACCTCACTGCCGCAAGCACATTAATAATCCTCCCATCCAGACTGCATCCATTTGCAACAATGTCACCCAATGAATAAAAATCACGAGACTCTTTAACAGGTAAGTATATCAAAGCAAGGAGCTTGGTGTCCACTTGGTAACTGGAGCAAACTTTTACTGTGGAGTGATTCTCACTGAGCAATAGTTTATAGTTGCTAAATTGCAAAAACATACAAAAACAATTAATATCAAGTGACTTTCTAATAGAAAAATACTTCCAGATTCACATTAAATTACCTTTTTGGTTGTGATTTATACTATATTAAGAAAATTTATATTTTTTACTCTGAGAAACATTGAAAACTGTTGTGAAATATTTTTTTTGTCTAAAATGTATTTTCAGGGGTGCCTGGGTGGCTCAGTTGGTTAAGCGGCTGCCTTCAGCTCAGGTCATGATCAGGTCATGATCTCAGGTCATGATCCTATGGTCCATTGAGCCCCGCATCGCATCGGGCTCCCTGCTCAGTGGGGAGCCTGCTTCTCCCTCTGCCCCCCCCTTTTGCTCTCTCTCTCTCTGTCAAATAAATAAATAAAATCTAAAAATAAAAATAAAATAAAATAAAAATAATAAAATAATAAAATGTATTTTCAGGGGCACCTGGGTGGCTCAGTCAGTTAAGCGTCTGCCTTCGGCTCAGGTCATGATCCCAGGGTCCTGGGATCGAGCCCCACATCGGGCTCCTGCTCAGTGGGAAGCCTGCTTCTCCCTCTCCCACTCCCCCAGTTCTCCCTCTCCCACTCCCCCTGCTTGTGTTCCCTCTCTCGCTGTCTCTCTGTCAAATAAATAAATAAAATCTTTAAAAAATAAATAAGTAAAAAAAAATGTATTTTCATTAAGAAAATGTTTTGAGGACCAATTTGTGCCTGAGTTCTAAGCTTACTAGTTTCTGACCATGCCCCGAACTCTGAGCTTCAGTTTTCTTCTCTGTAAAACAGGGGTATAAAAGCCCTCTAATATGTCAGGGTGGGGGTATCCCGTCATTTCTGCCCCTGCGACACTGACTGCCCTGCCTGCATCAGGACAGTGCTTGACTTCCTCCTGTGATGCTCTCTGTGCAGTAGATGCCCAATATCTACACACTGAACTCCAATCAAGGTGCTCTTCCCCCTCCAGCCAATCAACTCCCAAGTCCCCTCATGGAGCCTCTTTCCAGCCCTCTAACCCAGGCCTTCCTCCCGCGCCTCCCCCTGCTACTTCGTTAGGTGTTTCCCTCATCACTTCTCACCTGAACTACTATCTTGTCTCCTAAGCTTCCCTCCCCACTCAGGTTGCTGAAATGATCGTCCTAAACCACAAATATGGACATATTATTTCCCAGCTCAAAGACCTTCTGGGCTAGCCACCGGCAAAGAATGAAGTTGGTATGCCAGGCAAAGCTGTCTGGGAAGCGTCTCTGCTTCTCTCTCAAGCTTTTCCTTCCACTGCTCCCCTGCCCTTGCCCTAAAGCCCAGCCATATCAGACTACTAGACTATGAAACTGACAGTTTTAGACCAAAAACAGTCAAATGTCAACAGTTTCACATGGTTCAACCTACTATTAACTGTTATGGAAAAGGCCAGGAGGTTTCATATTTGTTCCCTCTGCCAAGAACGCTCTTTGCCCCCACCCTTCCTCCCTCTCTCCATCCATTTATCCATTCATTCCATCAATATCTACCAAGAGCTAGTATGTGCCAGAACCTAGTCTAGGCACAGGGAATACAGTGGTGAAGAAGACGGACAAGACCTTTGATGTCATGGAGTTCACATGTGTGAGAGGGAAACAGACAACAATTAATCAAATAATCTCAGACAGTGGGTTATGACGATAACAGCACAGGGCAAAGTCCTAGTGACGGACTGGAAGGGCCACTACACACAGAGTAAATGGAGAAGGCCTGAGGAGGTTTCATTCAAAGTGACACATCAATGAGGAGAAGGAGCAAACAAAGCAGATGGGAGAAGACTGTTCTGTGCAGAGGGAAGTTGAGTGTGCAAAAGCCAACAGTGCAGAATGAGCCCAGGGTGTTCACAGGGTAGAGAGGAATCTGTGTGGCAGCACAGAAATGAAACTTGGGGTCTGCTATGAGGTCAGAACAGTAGGTGGGAAGGGGTCGAAATGGGAGACTGCTGTGCCCCACTCAGAGCCCTTTACCAGTGTCACCTTGCTCTGGAGAGCTGCCCTCAGGCAGAAATGCCAGTGGTGGGGAGTGGACGTAGCCAATGACTTGTGAATCCAGGCCACAAAAGCCCAGTCCCCTCCCTTCAGGCGGTGCCGCTCATGCTCCAGAGCTCGCCCTGGGGCCAGGCAGGCTGAGCTGGGCTCCCGCTGAACCTGCCTCTCTGCTGTCCCCTGATCTTATCCTTACAGGCTGTTCCAGAGAGCTCTCCCTCAACAAACCACCTACACAAAAATCCTCCTCTCAGCTCTGCCTCCAGTGAACCTGAACTAAGATAGGAAGGCATGTAGGCAGAGTTTTACTTTGACATGATACATCTATAGGACTTCCAAGATTTATCTTTCTCATTGCTCAGCTTTAATGTGACTAGAGGCAAATTTTTCTAGGGCGCCTGGGTGGCTCAGTTGGTTAAGCGACTGCCTTCGGCTCAGGTCATGATCCTGGAGTCCCGGGATTGAGTCCCGCATCGGGCTCCCTGCTCAGCAGGGAGTCTGCTTCTCCCTCTGACCCTCCCCCCTCTCATGTACTCTCTCTCTCCTCTCATCCTCTCTCTCAAATAAATAAATAAAATCTTTAAAAAAAAAAATTTTTTTTTCTAAATCTGAGAATAAAAGTACTAAAAACAGCCATGTTTTCACGTAATCCTATATCAACATAAATTATTTCATAATCAAAAGTAAATACTGTGAGGAAGAATTAAACTCCTAATTTTCAAATTGAAGCATATACCCTCAGTAAATTCTCTGCTAATCTGACACAACAAAGGCTGTTGGCTCTGTGCTGGATTATTTACCCAGGAGTTGCAGGGCTGAATTTTTCTTCTCTTTCTAATTCCTTTCTTTGAATCAGGGGATTTTCAATTATCACTGCAACAGAAGGAAAAGTATGATGCTATTACAAAAAGTAACTAGATACGTAAAAACAAGTATACATCACGACGAACATTACAATGTTATTTCTAATTTCTGAGTCAGCGTAGCATATCCTTCCCAGTCCTCTCCTTGTGTCACTGAGACACGGAATCCTCAGAATCCTTGGGTCTGACCATCAATTTGATCCCAGATGACATTTCTTATGTTTTGGTTTAAATCCCAACATATGACCTGCATTAATATTGTTTAATTGATTAGTTACACTGAACATGTGATCTGGTTACGACCTGCCCTTCCATAAAACATATACTTTAAATGAACTTCACCCAATTCACGGTTGCCTTTGGAAACAACAGCCATGGGGCAGAAAGAGCCATGCACAATCTGGCTCCAGATTCCAGCTCCACAACTTATCGGCTTATGGCTGAACATTTTAAGGGTTCTGTTTCCTTATGGTCTTGTTAGACCTTTTTGTGTCTGTTTTGCTGATTCCTCACATAACTATTCCATGATTACCCCTTTTTACAAATGAAGAAATTGAAGTTCACAGAGGTTAAATAACTTGCTGGAGGTTTTATATCTAGAAACTAGTAGGGCTAGACTTATAGTTGTTCTGAATCAAAAATCTGTAATCTTTACACACCTCCACACTAAGATCCTATTTAGATTTAAAATTATTGTCAATTTTGTGCTTTTAAGATCCCTTACCTCATTCATCCTCACAACCATCAACCTATAGTTTAATACCAAAATATATCTTTAGCTCCATATAACTATCACACTGGCATTCATCCAAAGAATGTTTCTAATAGTACTGGGCCCTGTGAAGTTTACAAAGTTTTCTGCCTTCACAGTCCATATGTTCAAGTACCTTATTATTCAGTTAGAGAGACACAACACACAACCCTGCAAGTTCATAATATGAGGCATTAAATGTATGAGTAGGTGCTAAGTGACAGGGACAGGTAATAACCTGCCTAATTGTGCAGTTTTGGAGAGTGGTTTAATTATATGCATTACTCTTGCCCTTCTTTTTTCTACCACGAAAGAGAGCTGGTATTGTGCTTTCTTGTTTCCTGTATGAGGCTAGTGCTGCCATCCACGGAATGACAACTTTCTACACTTCATACCAGGCGTACTACCTCCTTTGACACCCACAAAATCTATAGGGTACTCATTCATAGTTGAGGCTCAACAAGGTCAAGCACTTTTCTCAAAGCCATGATGTAAACAAATATTGGAAGTAGGATCTGAATCCGTTCTATCCATTTTCAAAGCCCTGGTTTTTTTATACGACACTGTACCATCAGAAGGATCCTGGGATGGGTAAAGGATGCCAAAGATTTGGTATTTTGAAAGTAAAGCTTCTTAAACTCCTACTAAAAATTCAAATATTTTTTTTTATCAAAAGCTATTTAGCAGCCTTATTATGTTTACTGAAAGATAAATGGTGATAGCAACAAGAATTGATGCAAACTGAAATACGAAAAAAACCAAAGATCATAAAGCTACCTAGTAAAAATATGTAACAATCACATTTATATGTTTCAAGCAATAAAATGCTGAATGTTTGTGTTATTCTCTTAATGCCTGACTTTTTTCTGATAACTTTCTTAAGAATTATAAATTGTGTCTTACTTTGACTCCCTCAGTGTAGTTCCCACAAATATATCACAGGAATAATACTATAATAGAAACAGTCCCAGAACCAATGCCAACTTACCGCACTCGCCAACCCTAAAGCTGTCAGAAAGCGACCTGATGTAACCTTCGCTGCCCCAGGACGTTGCATTTACAAAATGGGTTGGTGAGTCCCGAATGGTAAAACTGAAAGTGTACCTCTCTGATCCAATATCTAAGGGAAACCAAGGCTTTCATGTTTCAAATGAAAACTTTTATCTTACGTTTGAACAAATACAATTATTATGATAATAAGCATACTCAAACACATGGTAAAAATAATATTGCAGATATAAATTCTAAGATAAGTTAGGCTTTAATGAATCTCAAAGCTGTCAGAGTAGATAACTCACCTCACTATTGATCCCTCTGTTCCCTTTCCCCAGTTATCTGTGTACTTGGAGGGAAATGATACGTCGGCTGGAACCATACAGATTTTAGCTTAGATTCTCCATTTCTCTCTTACTGTTATAGTTCCAACCTAAGTCATGATTCAGATCTAAATTATTTCAAAACAAATAAATGTGTGCTAGTAAATGGTGCCACTAGGGGTCAGCAGGTACATTTTTTCCCAAAATAAAATGTCCCTGCTGTTTTTTGCTAATTAAAAAAGTAACACAACCTAACATATATACATAAATTATAGATATCTACTAAACTGTTATTAGCATTTACCTTTGGGGAGGAGACTAGGCTGGAAAGAGCTGGGGGTTGAATTAAGAATTTCATTTTTCTATTCCATGACCTTCTGTAGTGCTTGAATGTTTTGTGAAAATAGATATGTAACGTGTGTAATGTTTTTTTTTTAAGTCAGTAAACATGTCTTCTCCAAAAAAGGAGTTCTGTACATATAATCATAAAGTACTCCAACACTACGGGAATCACTACCTGCACAGTCTGTGAGGTGAAAATTGTATTTCATTGTTGTGATTTCAGCAAATACTTTAAATACTGACATTTTCCTAATTCATGTGTTTTATTTTATTTTTTATTTTTTTTATTTTTATTTATTTGACAGAGAGAGCACAAGCAGAGGGAGAGAGAGGGAGAAGCAGCCTCCCTGCTGAGCAAGGAGCCCGATGTGGGACTCGATCCCAGGACCCTGGGATCATGACCTGGGCCGAAGGCAGCCGTTTAACCAACTGAGCCACCCAGGCGTCCCAATTCATGTGTTTTAAGTTATTCCTTTTAGAGCTTAGAAAACAGATACATAGACTTTCTCAAACTATTGAAATGGTAATTCTGATCTAATTAATCATGATGAAGTGAAGACATAAGCAAATATTTACATCAAACATGATAATAGAATATTACATGAAATTAAAATAAAGGAACCGTCACTACACCATGAGCCAAAAAACAGAGCCACAGTTATTTAGGTGATTCAAACAAAATTAATGTCTTCTTCTGCCAAAATCACTGCCTGGCTGACTAGAGCTGACACCCTTAAACCACACAGAAGTGTTTATACTGTAACCTTTCATAAGCAGTGCTGACATAAACCGTGCTAGTTTTGGCATTTTATATCGTATCATTGAGTGTCAACTACAGAAGTTTGAAAACTTGATTTTAAACTTGATTAAAAAAATCTAATTTTAGGGGTGCCTGGGTGGCTCAGTTGTTAAGTGTCTGCCTTCAGCTCAGGTCATGATCCCAGGGTCCTAGGATCGAGCCCCACATCAGGCTCCCTGCTCGGCGGGAACCCTGCTTCTCCCTCTCCCACTCCCCCTGCTTGTGTTCCCTCTCTCACTATGTCTCTGTCAAATAAATAAATAAAATCTTCTTAAAAAATAAAAATAAAAAATCTAATTTTAGTCTTGGATTGTTTCCATAGTCCTAAAACTTTTATACAGTTCAAGCAACTCAGTAAGAGCCACTACAGCCAGAGTTAACTGTATTTTCCACATGTGAAAGATTAATTTTATTCACTGGATTGTCTGGTTGATACTGCTGCCATACTTCTCTCCCTCCACGCTCCTCTATCCAGACACATCTCTGCTCGAAAATCCTGTTCCTTAACATTTTCTGTCTTAGATTTTCCTGTGTATTTGTATCTCTTAGGCTGAAAGTGATCGCTAACATGGAGTCACACAGCCTTATATGTCATTGAAAATGGTTTTAATGTCCTCACACATGTGGCCTTAAATTGAGTACTTTACCATACAATAGAGCAATGGCCACTGCTCTTAAGGAGTTAAACAGGCATGAGAAATTTAATCACTTAAATACACTTTGTTGTAGTCAAAAGCCACACTTGATGAAAAATGAAGTAAAAAGTTAAATAGAACTCAGCTTTTTCTGTCTGGAAAGCCTTTGACATCTGTTTTCCCAATAACTATACCAATTACTTTCTGAAAAACAAAAGGGTTATAGAAGACAAATATTAAACACAGACGTAGATGGTAAATTTAATTTCATGGACTTGTTATATTTTACTGGCTCTAACAAACATTTTTGACTAGGAGCCATTTAAATATATTTACTCCAGAAAAACATCTAAAGAACTTCATAAATGTTCAATTCCACAAGGAATAGTACAAAGTAACAGGACAGTTAACTGCTATTACAAATATAATCACTTAATACTTAGCATGTTTCTACTTTATTTTCAGTCACTAGTTGGAGCACAGTAGCTGCCCTGTGCTATCAGTTCTCACTAAATTCATTCAAAGCACATGTATACACAATTTAATTTGCCACGGTCTTCAAAGTTTTCTCTAATATAGGATTTTTTAAAAGATTTTATTTATTTATTTGAGAGAGAGAGACAGATAGTGACAGAGATAGCGAGAGAGAGCACAAGCAGGGAGGAAAGGGAGAAGCAGCCTCCCGCCAAGCAGGGAGCCTGACATGGGGCTTGATCCCAGAACCCTGGGATCATGACCTGAGCCGAAGGCAGCCGCTTAACCGACTGAACCACCCAGGTGCCCTAATATAGGATTTTCTAACAATCCACATACAATTGCCTAGCTTCTTAATCCAAACATCCTAAACAGTAATATAAGTTAGACTGTAACAAAACTTATACATTGCTGCTAATAAATCTAAGCTCTAAAGTCCTAGATCTTAAACCTTAAAGATATTAACATCTCCTTAAGCATTTTAATGTCTCTTTGGCAACTACCAGATAAAAACTGAATATTTAAAAAGTACTTTAAGAAACAAAAATAAAGGGCGCCTGGGTGGTTCAGTTGTTAAGTGTCTGCCTTCGGCTCAGGTCATGATCCCAAGATCCTGGGATTGAGCCCCACACTGGGCTCTCTGCTCAGCGGGAAGCCTGCTTCTCCCTCTCCCACTCCCCCTGCCTGTGTTCCCTCTCTTGCTGTATCGCTCTCAAGTAAATAAATAAAATCTTAAAAAAAAAAGGAAACAAAAATAACTACCTTTTCCTGAAAGGATAAACCTAAACTTACACTAATTCTAGCAACTGATTTTAACCTTGCAATAATCTGTTACATTTAAAATATGTTCAAGCTGTTAAGACTACCACATTCTAGCTGAGCTATTAACTAATCTCACTACATTTAGACACACTGCTGTTATTTCTTAAATTCCATATGCATGTTGATCTCACCAAATTGTGTTGGAAAAATATAACTAATGGAAATATTGGCAAAGCTTTCTAACTGAAGAGGAAATTAACAAATCACTTACCTTTATTCCTTTCTTTCTTTTTCTGGTCCTCCATTCAGAAGGACTTGGGCCCCCTATTTTTAACATTAATAAATTTTAACTGCACATTACGGTTACATATAAATGTATCCCATTTTAAGAAATCTGATTTGTAAATGCCAAATGTAAACAACGGACTGCTCAGGGCAGTTCTTCACCTCATAAGATGATTCCACCTAGATTTTGTTTTGACTAAAAACAGTCTTGGCATATTTGAAATGATTGAATTCCCCAACAACCCTTCAGTAAAAAATGGATTTTCACATAATATTTCACAAATACAGCTTTTGTATTCTTTTATGTCATAAAAGGAGCATAGTGCCAAGTATTTAAGTCTATAACTTAAGTACGATTTGATTAGAGAATAGATATTGCCAAACAAAAATGTTCTAATTTTACAAGGCTAAATTTGAGCTATTATTAAATATTTAATGAAAGTAATACAATTAAACTTTTGATCATTTTGAACAATTGCTAGCCATATCTACAATGTCCTACTCTAGACAAAAGAGAAACTAATTTTCATTTAGCTGGCATAAAATCAAAGAAGCTTAGGGGTATCTATAATATCAACAATTGTACTGATGGAATGAGTAGCTATATACTTGTCAATTATATAAGCATGTGTCAAATGAACCAATAATGTTGCTATAATATAATATTACCACCTAAAGTTTCATTAGAGAACAACCAAACCACTATATCATTAAAACCTACCAGATTAGCCATATTTGGATGCAGATCTGAAAGTGCGGTGAAGGTCTTTGATGCAAAGGAATTTGCCATTCTTTTACCTATATTTTAGAAAATATAAGTTGATGAAAATTAAATAACTGAAATAACCCATGAAAAATTCCAAGATTAAAAAAAGTCATCTGGGGGTTGCCTGAGTGGCACAGTCGGTTGAGAGTTGGACTCTTGGTTTTGGCTCAGGTCATGATCTCAGGGCTGTGGGGTCAAGCTCTGTAGGGGTTCCTCACAGAGTGCAGAGTCTGCTTGTGACTCTTTCTCCCTCTCCCTCTGCCCCTCCCCCCTGTGCACGCACGCACGCACTCTCTCTCAAATAAGTAAAAAATAAAATCTTTAAAAAATTATCTAGGAAAGCATTGAATATATACCTCGCTCTTTGGGAAAAGTTTTTTATTATAACAGTGAAATGTAAGTACAGATCAAATCTGCAAAAAACATGTTTCAAAATGTCCTTTTACAGTTTTGAATGATATAGTTAGGTTTCAATTTTTAACTTTCACTTTCCAAAGAATGTATAATTTAAACTGATAAGAATGTATAATTTAGCAATTCTTTTTACATTTTAGTATTTCTGAATGTAAGAGGCATCTTATGTGTGATGGCATGTTAGTTTCAGTAAACCAGAGAATGTGAGTTTTTTTAAAAGATTTATTTATTGGGAGGGAGGGGCAGAGGAAGAGGTAGAATCTTAAGCAGGCTCCACCACCAGCATGGAGCCATCTCATGACCCTGAGATCATGACCAGAGCCAGAAACCAAGAGTTGGACATTTAATGGACTGCGCCACCCAGGCGCCTCACTAATTTAGCAATTTTTGTGCACCCTGTAAATTTAGTTTCGGATGAAAGATGATTCAATGGGACATTTGCAGATTTAAATATTTATTAGCATAGAGCCTACTTTTAGAAATACAGCAAAACTCAGGGCCCCTGGGTGGCTCGGTTGAGTGTTGTGGCATAGAGCCTGGGGCGGGGCTGCTGTGCTCAGGGGGCGTCCGCTTGGGGTTCTCTCTTTCCCTCCCCCTGCTGGAGCACATGTGTACTCTGTCTCTCTCTCAAATGGGTGAATAAATCGAAAAGAAAAAAGAGGGGTGCCTGGGTGGCTCAGTTGTTAAGCGTCTGCCTTCGGCTCAGGTCATGATCCCAGGGTCCTGGGATCAAGTCCCACATCAGGCTCCCTCCTCCTGGGGAAGCCTGCTTCTCCCTCTCCCACTCCCACTCCTGCTGCTTGTGTTCCTGCTCTTGCTATCTCTATCTCTGTCAAATAAATAAAAAATCTTTAAAAAAAAAAAAAAAAGAGAGAAGAGAAAAGAAAAGAAATACAGGGGTGCCTGGGCAGCTCAGATGGTTAAGCGTCTGCCTTTGGCTCAGGTCATGATCCCGGCGTCCTGGGATGGGGCCCGCATCCCGCTCCCTACTCAGTGGGGAGCCCGCTTCTCCTTTCCCTCTGCCTGCTGTTCCCCCTGCTTGTGCTCCCTGTCAATAATAAATAATTAATAAATAAAATCTAAAAAAAATACAGCAAAACTCTATTGCAAATACCTCTAACCTGGTTACACTGTGTGTGGGGATGGTAGTGATTTTAACCTCATATCTAGATGAGAGCAGAGGCGGGACCTTAGAGATTTCATGAGTGTATTTCAATGCTATCTCGTGCATAAAAAGCACTCAATATCAAATGAGTGATATTAAAATATCAAATGGTGGCTGGTCCTCAATATCATCACTGTAAAGGGTTTCAATGTAGTAACATTGGTCAGCTACACCAAACCAGTAGATTTACTCAATTTCGGTTATTCATGCAGCACATGTCGGTTGAGTGTCTGATTTGTGCCAGGCCCTGAATCAGGACAGGGGTAGGGCTGGGAGTTGGTGCCTCACCCAGGAACCGGAGAGAGGAGCAAGGCAAACAGAGCGTGGGAGGTAGGAGCAGCTGTGTAGTGCCTCAAGGCCTCACTGCTCCAGACCCTTGGCAATGGTGCAGGTACCCAGTCCAGTTTAAGGTCAAGTGGTGGCCCCGTCGCAGGCAACAGCTCTGGGCTGGCGCCACACTACAGACACTGGGTACATCATGACCATCTCGGACAGCCCCGCACCTCGGGTCCGGATCTCGGAATCCCCCTTCCTGGGCTCGGAGCCCTCCTCCCACTTTTGAAGGGCAACCCCCTGGGGCGTCTGGCTGGCTCCGTGGGTAGAACATACGACTCTTGGTCTCCGGGTTGTGAGTTCCAACTCCACACTGGGTGTAGAGATTACTTAAAAAAAAAATTTTTTTTAAAGCAAACTCTGTCGATGAAAGAATGATGATTTCTAAAAATAAAATCATTAAAAATCATCATAATTTTAAAGAGCAGCTTCGAGTGTGGCCCAGGGCCTGCCTTCCGGGGCCCGGCTGGAGGGCCCCGAGGGGGCGGAGACCTGGCGCTGGGACCCTGGAGCCGGGGGAGGCAGGCACGCTCGTCGGGGCTGGCTCTGACACTGCCGAGGAGCGCAATCAGCCGGACCCGCAGTGCAAACCAGGGCTCCAGTTCTCAGCCGGCCGAGTGAGCGAGCGGACGGAGGCCGGGCGCGGGTCCGCAGTGGCGTCCGCCGCCACGTCCACCGACTGCGTTCCCGGGCGCCGCGCCGCCTGCGCGTCTCCGCCACACGGCCGAGCGCGCTCTCGGCACGGACACCGCCCCCGCCGCCCCCTCCCGCGGGTCTCCCCCCGCGCGGGCTGCTCTGCACCGGCAGCGCGCCCAGCCTCCCTCCGCTGCTTCCCGAGGAGAGGACCCGCCGGGCGTCCCCGCTCTGACGGGAGCCGGCAGCCACGCCGCCTCGGTCCGCTCGCACCAGGGCGGTCCCAGCTGGCGGCCGCACACCGGGCCCCGCCAGCCACGCCCTTCGTGGTCCGCCCTCACGGAACCGGGCGTCCCCGCGTCCCGGGGACGAACCCCACTTCGGGACGCCGCGCCCCGAAACGGCAGCAAAGGAAAGGATAGCCGCGTGACTGGCGCCCCAACTCGGTCCGCACCGCGCAGCGCCGCAGGCACCCTCGCGCGCCGGCGCCTCACAGAACGCGCCGCCCGGCCCAGGCCTTCACCTCAGCCGCCGCTCCTCGCGCCCGCCAGGCCCGGCGCTCCACAGCTTCTCCACAGGGCGTTCCGCCCGCAGCGCGCCGCGCGACCGTTAACGCAGGCCCCGCCCACAGCCCCGCCTTACACTCCGACCCCGCCCCGAGTCCGCCCTAGTAGCCCCACCCTCGGCCCCCACCCTCGCCCCGCCCTTCACCCCGGCTCGGTCCTCGCCCCACTTTTCGCCCCGCCCCACACTCCGGCCTTGCTCTCGCCCTGCCCAGCGCCTCTCTGACTCCGCCCTCTCCCGCCCTTCACCCCTCCCCTCCCTCTGGCTCCGCCCCCGAGGTCTCTCTGTGGTCCCGCTCCTGAGCTGCGAGACTCGGGGAGCCCGAGCGCGAGTGGTCCCCGGCTCTTCCCTTTCTCGCGGGCCCGAGCCTGCGGCCCAGACCCTCGGCGGTCCGGGGCAGCGAGCTGGGCCGGGGTCTGCGAGGTGCGCGGCGGGGCGCGTGGGCCGGGTCTACAGGGTTTGGCGCGGGGCGCGGCCCTGTGACTGCCTGCGGCTCCGGGAGCGAGGGAGTGCCGCAGACCCCGCTGGCCCGTGGCGCGGCCGGCCGCCGAAGCGTCCGGGCGCTGTCCCCGTGGTTCCCGGTGCGGACGGAGACAGTGACCTGTGCCGACTCTTCGTGTGTCTCATTACCACCACTGGGAAATCCTTTTAGTCTAAGGACTTAGAAACTAATTTGTGTTACTAGAGTCTAATCAGGGGCAGATGAATCAAGATCCAGCAACTAAATCCATTACATTTGTCCCCAACTGCTGTCCACATGTAGCATTAAGTTAGTGAGCTTCTCCCTTTAGAAGGAGAAACAACTTTGGTATTTAGTATACAGCCATATATTAAAAAAGAAAAGTACATCAGAGGCAAGTTTTATGTTCTCGTCCCAACAAAGCTCTTACTTTTCCTCTTCTGTTAGTTTTTTTATTCCCAAATAATAATCGAAAGCCAAATAAACCACCTGCATTCCCACCACTTCAAATTTAATAGAGAAAGCTTTTTAAAATTTTCCGTATTCCTGGGGCACCTGGGTGACTCAGTCGTTAAGCGTCTGCCTTCTGCTCAGGTCATGATCACAGGGTCCTGGGATCTACCCGCTCTGCTCTGCAGGAAGCCTGCTTCTCCCTCTCCCACTCCCCCTGCTTGTGTTCCCTCTCTCGCTGTGTCTCCCTCTGTCAAATAAATAAATAAAAATCTTTAAAAATAAAATAAAATAAAATAAAATTTTCTGTATTCCTTTCCAGTCTTTGTCTTTAAAAGAACATATCTTGATATTTCCAAAGGAATGAGCTGACATTTTAAGTCAATTTTAAAGGGGGGGAAAGGTATAAAACTAGTTTGCATGCATTTTTCATTTGCGCCTCTGTAGGGGAGTAATATTTTAAATTTTTGTTTGTATTTTTTCATACTTTAGTAAATTAATTTTCGCTGAAAGCTATGGAAGATTAAGCAAGCACAGTCAGCCTAAGACACAAAAGGCTTTTCCTAAGACGCAGCTTGGAAACGCAAGCCGGAAAGAGTGGGATTGCTTGATGTCAACGAGATTGGGACCCTCTTGTTGCGAAAATAATTCATTTCTTCCATTTTTTATAGCAATTCTGTGAACTTGGTTTGTTCTTAACAATAGAATTGACTTGTCAGTACATTTTGGATGGATGTGAACAGAAGCAAGGGCAGGAAAGCCTAGGCTTGCCACTAGATGAAGAAGGCAAGGGTGAGTGAACAAAGGTCAGAGGTAAAATAGCTTGCATGTCTGGCTAAAGAAATGGTATGAGGCTGTGCCTGTCACCTCCTCAGAGCATGCCAGCTGTCAAGCCATCTAAGAGCATGTCACAAAGGAGTGACAGGAAAAATATATAGTAATCAACTTTACACTTACTAATCGGGAGGAAAAGATTGACAATTATTTTAAAGAAATACAAGACCACCTCTTATTTATTTAACAACAAAACAACTTTTCTGAAGTCAATCATGTGATTACAGTCTCCCTCCCAGGAGTGGAAATACTGATTGATCAATTACTAGTCTCACTCCCCACTCCCTCCGCCCAGGGGACCAGCCAACATTTAAATAGATTGTAGATGTGCTACCATTTACAGATTATTTGTGTACATTTTTGCACCAGTTTTTCTGGAGAAGAGGAATGAGGTAACCCATGAGTGGGGCAGGAAGAACTAGATGGGGTTCAGGGGTGATACAAAGTGATTAGGGACTATCAGGGCAAACAAGAGGGGGAGACAGAAGAGAGTGAAAGTGCATTTGGGGGGAGCTGGATTCGGGAAAGTTTGAAGAAGCATCAGAAAGGAGAGAGTTCATGAAAAAAACAAAGCAGTTGCAACTGTGGAGTGTCCTGAGCACCAGGAGCCCAGGAATGTTCTGGAAAGTTCTGGGGAGAATCCATGCAAACTGCTGAGTCAGAATCCAGGGGGCTGTGGGAAAAACAGGTCCCTTCTCAAGTCTGGGTGGCCCAAGCTAGAAAGAACTTGACTTGTTGCACCAGCAAAGAGAGGAGGAACAGAAATATTGGCACCAGCCGGAAGCCGTGGGAATTGAGGCTGGAATTCCAAGTGAAACTGGAGAGTCTACAAGAGCCCGAGGTAGGCGATGATCTGTGGTAAGCCAAAGTGAGCAATGAGCGGGCTTGGAACCCCGTAGCGTCTGTAGTCCATGAACAGGGACACGTCTGCTCCACATGCCTGGAGTCCACTGCGCTGAAGAGATCGTGCTGAGGGAGGGGACAGCAGGGGAGATGGTCACCAGCACATAAGACACCTGTGGTCCTTGGAGCTGACTGGCTTCCCCCAGCCGACCCCACCAGAAAGTTACTCATGTGACATTAGGAAGGGCCTGCCTCTTTGGAGGGCTGTCATGGGCCACTTTTCATCACAATTTATATCAGACGTATATAACGTGTTCAAACCTTCCCAGATTACTCAACATACCTTTACCAGTGGCATTGCAATTAATGCATCACAGATCTCTTGAGTTCCAGCTGCACATCGCCAACCATCTGCAGGCAATTCACGCACTTGAGGGAGCAGGTATATGTAAAACTAAAGTCAGCCGCTCACCCAAGGCTGGCTGCTCATCTCCCAGTTGTCATAACCACGCAGCTTGTAACCTGAGCACAGAACCTCAAAGGGAGGCTTGAATCTGCATTTCTGTTCTACTTTTATCTAACCAGGTTTCAGCTTCTGTTTCTCTTTGGCATATCTCTTGAACTTGTCTCTGTCTCCCCATATTTATTGAGACCACCTTCATTTGAGCTCTGGTGGCATTATATCTGATGATGTTTACCTCTCCGCACTCCAGCCCATCCTGCACCCTCCTGCCAGACTGAGATTCTCATGGCTTCCATCACAGCGTTCCCCTGGTCTGGAACCTTCAATACTGCCTATCATAGAGTGCACCCACATTTTTCTGTAAGGGAGTATACGTTTAAAGGGCTCTGTGAGGGGCGCCTGGGTGGCTCAGTCGTTAAGCAGCTGCCTTCGGCTCAGGTCATGATCCCAGGGCCCTGGGATCGAGCCCCGCATCGGGCTCCCCGCTCTGCGGGAAGCCTGCTTCTCCCTCTCCCACTCCCACTGCTTGTGTTCCCTCTCTCGTGTCTCTCTGTCAAATAAATAAATAAAATCTTTAAAAAAAAAAAAAGGGCTCTGTGGGCCATAGAGTCTCTGTTGAAATGACTCAACTCTACCCTTCGAGTGAAAAAAAACACACACAGACAATACCTGAACAAATGGGCATGTCCGTGTCCCAATAAAACTTTATTTACAAAACAGGCAGTGGGCCATCGTTCACAGACCCCTGGATTAAAGTCACAATTCCTTACTTTGGCATTCATCACTTTATGGAATTTGGACTCAATTTAAAACTCTCGCCCTCCTTCCCACCATGTCTCTTAAAAAATGCCCACTTCCCCAAGACTTTTATGTAAGTCATTCATTTATGTTTAGATTTCTAAAGTGTACAAATGTTTTTAAAGATCTGTAACAGCTGGTGACCCTGTGACAGCAATGTGTTTATTTCCATCTCCTCCATTTCATTATCCATGACACTCATCACTTCCATTATTACTCCTAGAAAACGTTTGCAAGGGCTTCCTCGACGGAAACCACCATACCACTTTGAATGACAGCGGCTACTCAATTTGCTTAGCTTAACATCCACAATGACTCCAAGGTAGAACACAGGCGCTGAGAAAGGCAGAGATGCCCGTGTGTGGTGCTATGCCGCCTTCCCTCCAGGTCCGGACCCCAGGCTGTGTTCTTTGTTGGGTTTGTTTACACGTCCAGTAATTTGCTCAGAGCACAAAAGTTTATCTGTAGTGTTCACCATTTTGGCACACACTAAAGGAAGCAACAGAAAACCCCGATGACGGAAGACATCTTACATTTTAAAATTATCACTCTGAGAAAAGGACCATTTCTCAACGTGCTGAGTTTCAATACGCATTCATCAGTGCTCTCTTTCTGAGCAGATTTATCGCACGCTTGTCTAAGATGAGAAAACACATGGAGTTGGGGGGGCGGCTAGCATGAATCATGGACACTAAAAGTCAAGCCGTCTGGTCAAATTTCAGCTTTGCCACTAATTAGCTGTGTCGGTCAAGACTTTCTGAGCTTTGTTTTCCTTATCTGTCAGATAAAAGGTTTGGACAGGTCCAGTAGGATGGAGATGAGCAAGAAGGTACAAACCCTGGGAGGGAAATGCAGGGGAGTTATCTGTGTACATCTCGCACCAAAGCTTCTCGAAAGCTTGTTCATCTCAGGATGCCCCCACTGCTCGTGCCGGGCCTTGCACTTAGCTGGTGCTTGCCTGAGTGAGACCCTAGATCCTTGATAGTTGTGATTAGTATCAGCCTCTGGTCTGTGGCAAAGTGGCGAAAAGGAGATGGCCCTCTGGTTACTGGGCTGCAGGCAGGCTTCCGTGAGCGAGGACAGGGAGACCAGCAGGTTTGCAATTACAGAGCTGCTTCTGGGTCTAGCCTGAGACTGAATTTGCTCTATGACCTTAGAAGAGTTACTTGGCTCTGTGTAAAACATAAGTGAATATGACCCTCCCCTGCCTGGTTTTCACACCCCTTTCAACTAGGGTCCTAGTTGGGGTAGTCATCCCCGGGAGGTGAGGGAGGGGGAGATGAGGCAGGAAAACGGGCGGCATGGTACGGTAACTGGGATTCGTGTTGTTTGACCCCTAAATGAAGTGTTATTCGAGTTGTACAAGAGAAGAGGATATGTCATGTGGCCTCATTTACTGATCTGAACAAAATTACCAATGTTTTTTCTTCACATTTTAATGTGTACACATGTTGACTTTAGCTTCAAAAATCTATATGGTTGAATTCCAGGACCCTTCACTGTTTTTTTGGCTAGTATTCTTTTTTTTTTTTTAAGATTTTATTTATTTATTTTGAGAAAGAGAGAGAGACTGGGGCGCCTGGGTGGCTCAGTCCTTAAGCGTCTGCCTTCGGCTCAGGTCATGATCTCAGGGTCCTGGGATCGAGCCCCACATCGGGCTCCCTGCTCAGCGGGAAGCCTGCTTCTCCCTCTCTCACTCCCCCTGCTTGTGTTCCCTCTCTCACTATGTCTCTTGCTCTGTCAAATAAATAAATAAAATCTTTAAAAAAAGAGAGAGAAAGAGAGAGAGAGCCAGGAAGAGTGTGGGGAGGGGCAGACAGGGAGGGAGAGAGAATCTCAATCAGACACTGTACTGAGCATAGAATCTAAGGTGAGGCTCCATCTCACAACCCTGAGATCAGGACCTGAGCTGAAACCAAGAGTCTGATGCTTAACCAACTGAGCCACCCAGGCACCCCTAGGTCCGTATTCTTAAAAATAACAGTTGACTATGTTTTATTATTTAATGGTAGCTTATGATTTCAGACAATACTTGTATCAATTTTTCCACTTGGGTTTAGAATAGAAGCAGTGGGAAGCAGTTCATTCTCTCTGTCGACACTATAGCCAAGAATAAAATAAGTCAATATAATCACTTCTATATCATAAAAATTTTTTCCTCTTGATCAGTCATTTTATGACCCCAAGATCACAGCTATTTCAAAATTTTATTGTGGCTGGACAAATTCTCCGTGTCAACTCCATATTACAAGATCTTTCATTTCTTCAATTAAACAACTGGAAATGGATACCACCTGTGCTCCCATATTTATTATGTCAATAGAGTCAATTCTAATTATACCATGCTGTTGAAAAATGGCATGCCAGGGAACTGACAGACTGGGGGTCACCATTTCACACAATACCAACCACTGATCAAATTAATTCAAAGGCTTTCTGCCACGAATCAATAGGAAAAAAAAAAAGACTTTGCATATCACACCTTTTCATTTATATTTTGCTAGGCTCTCAAATAAGTAGGATGTATTTATTATATCAGTCTCTATATTTGTAAGTGGAAACCTTGAAAACATTTTGGAAAAAAATGATGTTCTTTGAACTATAACTATAGAGAAAATATGTTCAAGTTTACAACAACGATTCTATATAGATCCACTTTTAAATAATTAATTTATGGGAGAAGATGTCAATTCAGGTAACTTGCATTTATAAGTTTTGATCTAATTTTTAATTTAGAATCCATTGAGCTTTAAAATAGTAAAGTGTTATGGGGAGTTAGAAATAAGGAATGACAGATGTGAATTCTAGTTCCCAGATGCATCCTAGGTGATCAACATCTGAAAATCCTTTCCCTACCTCTTTCAATGCTTCCAGAGTCCTGGCATGAGTGTATATTTGCCATTACAGGGATAGGGAAGGAATCGGCCTCCGAAGATGAAAAGTTTCCCAACTGGATCAAATTTATCTTTGTGTCAGTGTTCTTTGTTATGATTTATTAATTAATTGAGAGAGAGTGCGTGCACTCGAGTGGAGGAGGGAGGGGCAGAGGGAGAGAGAATCTTAAGTAGACTCTACACTGAGCATGGAGCCTGGTGCGGGGCTCAATCTCACGACCCTGAGAACATGACCTGAGCCGAAATTAAGAGTCAGATGCTTAACTAACAGCCACCCAGGCGCCCCTGTTGTAATTTTTAAATATTAGAGTATAAAAGATTGAATTCTGTTTGGGATGATGAAAAAGTCCTGGAAAGAGATCACGGTGAGTGTATTTAATGTCGCTGAATTGTACGCTGAAAAGTACTTAAAATGGTAAACATGATACTATGTGTCTTTAACCACAGACCCCCCCCAAAAAAAGATTGAATCGTACCAGCCCTACGAATTACACCAACTTGAGGTTACACATTTTAGAGAAGCCAAAATCATAGTGTTTTCCAGTTTCCTACACTCTCAAGGATGGCAGATAGTTGCTTACTAAAGTCTTTTTTTTTTTTTTTTAAAGATTTTATTTATTTACCTGAGAGAGAGAATGAGATAGAGAGAGAGAGCATGAGATGGGGGAGGGTTAGAGGGAGAAGCAGACTCCCCGCCGAGCAGGGAGCCTGATGCGGGATTCGATCCCGGGACTCCAGGATCATGACCTGAGCCGAAGGCAGTCGTCTAACCAACTGAGCCACCCAGGCGCCCGATAGTTGCTTACTAAAGTCTTGATGAAGACTGTTTATGCTGTTCACTGCATTTATCTCTCACCCTGTGTATCTCTGAGGGTACTTCTTCCAGACCTACAAGCGTACTATAGCTAAACAGATTCTTTCTGACCCTGCGTTATAGAAGCTGCCCCGACATCTTGGTCAGTTCGCCAAATATGATTTGCTGTGTTAAAGCGGTTCCCAAACAGCAAAAGCAACAACCAAACATCAAAACCCTGCAAAGAAAATGGTCCTAAATAGTTTCATTAAGATAGCCCTGTGAAGGTATCCCTTTGTTTGAGAAAATTGTATGCATTAATTAGGGCTTTTGCCATTGCAAGGGACAGAAAATACAATTCAACCAGCTTTAAAGAAAAAGATGGTGGTGCTGGTGGTGGATTTTATTGGCTCTAGTAACTGAAAAGTCAGGGTAGTCCAGAGGCTGAAACCATGCCTTCAAGTCCTAGTTTCTCTGCATCCCTGTGGAGCTCATTTTCCCTACAGACGAAATACAAATTCTGGGTCTGAGTGTCATTGGCTGGAAGTGGGTCACTGTCCCCATCCTGAATCAATCCCTATGACCAGGGGATGGAAAGCATTGATTATCTTGGGCCTATTTCAAATGCCCAACCCTGGAGCTGGGGTGGGGTCACCCCCCACCCCCGACCAAACTCCTGAATTTAACGGAAATTTGCTGTCCTTCTAACAGAAAGGCCAATGGACACCAGGAGGCAAAAATAACCCATGTCCCTTACACTTCAGGCACAAAAGGTTGATCTTGGAAGTAGATCACTCGGAGAATGGCTGTCCAGGAAGTAGGAAGAATGCGGGCATCAGAGTCACACAGTGTATCATTTGGGATTAGATCCAGCTGCAAACAGAACCATGATTCTGGGGGCCCAGTTCACAGTGAAAACACAGAGCTCCTTGTTCAAATATTAGTAAGAATTTTAAGGTGGCAGGGCGCCTGGGTGGCTCAGTCATTAAGCATTTGCCTTTGGCTCAGGTCATGATCTCAGGGTCCTGGGATCGAGTCCCACATCGAGCTCCCTGCTCAGCGGAAAGCCTGCTTCTCCCTCTCCCACTCCCCCTCTCTCACTGTGTCTCTCTCTGTCAAATTAATAAATAAAATCTCAAAAAAAAAAAAAAAAGAATTTCAAGGTGGTGACAGCAGATAGGAAACCAAGTGTGGGGCCCTTCTAAGTGGGGCACTCTGGCCCACCACACAAGATGCACACCCATGAAGCTGACCCTGACTGCAAATAACAGTCAACAAATAACAGAAACATAAACAAGAGAGAAGTTTATTTCTTTCTCATGTATAAGTCCAAAGGCAGGCACTCCAAGATTACTTGGCAAAACTATCAGAGACCCAGGCTTTTTCCAGCTCACTGCTCTGCCAGCCCCTCGAGTGTGGCCCCATCCTCATGGTCCAAGCTGTCCTGTGTTCAAGGAACTGAGGAATGGCCAGGGTGCGGCGCGCAGGGAGGGAGGCGGGGCATGGAGCCCTCTGCAGGCTCTAGGGGGTTCCGTCTTACTCCTCCCAGCTTTTTGTGTTTGCTGACAATCTTTGGTATTTCTGGGCTTGTAGACTTCTTGTATCTTATCCCTGTAGCTTAACATCAACTACTTGCTTATGTCCAAATTTCCCCTTTGTATAAGAACACCAGTCATATTGGATGAGGGGCTACCCCAATGACCTCATCTTAACCCGGTAAAGGTCACATTCTGAGGTCCTGGGTGTTAGGACTGAGACATATATTTTGGAGACACAATACAACCCATAAGAGGAGGAGATGGTAAAGACCTGATGGGAAGGGTTGTGGAATGGGGTGAAGAGTTAAGCTTGGTTTTCTCCATTGACACGGAATGGCCAGCATGGGCAAATCTGTAGAGGCAGAAATTAGATCATAGGTTGCCAGCAGCTGGGGATGGGAGGAAACAGGGAGTGGCTGCTAATACGCACAGGGATTATTTTTTGCACAATAGAAATGCTCTCTAGTTAGGGTGTGGAGATGGTTGCGCAACTTTGTGAATATTCTAGAAACTGAACTGTACGTACACCTTAAAAGAGTGACTTTTATATAGTATATGAATTATATCTCAAGAATAATAATTTTTAAAAACCAACTGCAGGACCGTGTTAACAAACATCTCAATAGTGAAACTACAAGCTAAGAAGAAAAAAAAGAAGACAATTGAATAATATATTCAAAATATTAAAGGAAAACAATTTCAAATGCAGAATTTTATATCCAGTCACACTGCTTTCAAATATGAGAGCATGATAAAAAAATATTTTTAAGAAAGAAACTTCGAGACACAAGACCCATGCAAAACTGTTTGGGATGAAGTATTTAAATATGAGGAGAAGCTACAAGAGATATAGGAAGTAAAGGTGCTAAAATTCCTTGAAAAATATAATTATTGTCCTTAAGAAATTTTTAATACCAGATAAGAGAAAATATATCCATAGTAAGACAGAACTAAAAGTTACCAACATAATAGAATGGGAGGACCAGGAGATGAGAGGATGTTAAATTCTTATGTCATTATAGGGGAAATATACATATCAAGTTTTTTCAAATAAGAAAATGATTAAAAGGAAACAGAAAAAGTGGGATAAACTGAAATGATAGTAGGAACAGGTCCAAGCATGTCAATAATGACAATTATTGCAAACGGAGCAAATTCACCTTTTTTTTTATTAAAGATTTTATTTATTTATTTGACAGAGAGAGAGACAGCGAGAGGGAACACAAGCAGGGGGAATGGGAGAGAGAGAGGCAGGCCTCCTGTGGAGCAGAGAGCCCGACATGGGGCTCGATCCCAGGACCCTGGGATCATGACCTGAGCCGAAGGCAGATGCTTAAGGACTGAGCCAAGGTGCACCCAAATTCACCTTTTTTTAAAAAAAAAAAAAAAACCCACAAAGATTGGCAGGTGGCATTTTTTCAGGCCACATAAATGAACAGATAAATGTGATCGTTAGATATTTGCACCTTCTGCAAATATGGAATTGTGCAATTCAACTCTGACAGGCATTGAAAATATCCAGACCCGGAAGGAAGAGTTTTTGGAGCTGGAGAATGAAATGTACTCTCTCAATCGGGGGTTAGCAAACAAGAGCTTGTGGACTAAATCTGGCTGCCACCTGTTGTTGTATGAGTGGTGAGCCATACGATGGTTTTTACATTTTTTTTTTAATGGTTGAAGAAATCGAAAGAAGAATATTTCACGACATGTGGGAATGATACGAAATTCGAATTTAAGTGTCCATAAAGCTTTAATGGGGCACCCACCACACCCACTGGCGCTCCCAGAGTCTAGAACTGCTTTTATGCAGCAATGGCAGAGTCAGATGTTTTCAACAGAGATCACATGCCCCACTAAACCTAAAATATTTACTCTCTGGCTTTTTATAGAAAAAAATGTATTGACCTCTCTTCTCGATACTCTCTAGACATAAAGAGATTCTTGTGGGAGGTGGGGTTGAGCAAGGTGGCTTGTGTCATGTGAAAATCTTACTTAGATGTGAGTGTTAAAAACACCGGTGTAGCTCAGTGAGCAAAAATCGGCCATCAAAAAGTACAATTTGCCCTGCCAGGGAATCTTTTCCTGAGATTACTTTTATGGTTGAATCCTAGACATCAGTGGTGTCTGCGTAGGAATTGCCTTATGGTCGACGCGACTACAGTGCATCCGTTATATGAAGTGAAGGTGAACTGCCTTTGAGGGGATCCGTGGGCAGCAAGTGCGTTTTAGAGACACATAACTGGTTGGTGGGACAGGTTAATATTTGAGAAAGGCACAGATTTAGCTGTTAAATTCCGAGGGACCCACAAAGTGTGAGGCTCACAACACTATCATTGCCAGGTCTCTGACTCCGTGCTGAAAGCTCTTGAGCTGGGCTCTTCTCTGATTTTAATTGCCTTTCTGCATGTTTTCTTAAACATTGGGCGTGACTTGACGCCTACTTCACCTCTCACACCTTTAGATTGTTTTCATGAAACAGACGCACTGCCGTGTGCCCCATCCGCAGTACCACGGCGGGCTGTCCTGCTTCGCCATTGAGAAACCGTGCAGGTTACTCCTTAGTCCTTTTCCCGGTGTTTCTCCTTCTTGATCAACTCTGGCACCTGATTTCTTAGAACACACACAACGGTGTAAGAGTCGACCCCGTTTGTGTAAAGGGAAGGCATCTGAGTTCCCTACTGCTATGTAACAAACCACCACAAGACCTAGCCTAGAACATGCCCATTAATCATCACCGTTTCTGTGGGTCAGGAATGTGGGCATGGCTCCGCTGAGTCCTCTGTGCGGGGTCTCCCACAGGCTGTCTCGGGCTGGGGTCTCATCAGAAGGCTCAGCTGAAAAGAATGTCCTTCTAGGCTTGTGTGGCTGCCGGCAGAACTTGATCATTTGGGGTCCATTAGATTGAGGGCCTCAGCTGCGGGCCATGGGACTCCCCATCCTGGCAGCTTGCTTCATCAGAGCTGGCAAGCTGAGAGAGAATGGGGTCGGCTAGCAAGACGCAGGCCTGTCCACGATCTAGCCCTGGAAGCGACGCCCCTCCCGCTAGTCTCCCCCATACTCTAGAGGAGACAGGGCATGGACCCCCGAAGCCAGCAGTGACGGGAGCCATCTCGGAAGCTGTGCCCTACGCGAGGACATGCATATTTACTTGCTTGATTACCTATAGAAAATTTCTGATAGAACACAGAATAATTTGTTAGGAATTGTTGGTAGTGATCACCTCCAGAAGTAAGACTTGGGGACTGGAGACAGTGAAAACTCAGTCTTTCAGGTTTTATTGTATACTCTTCTTCTTCTTTTTTTTTTTAAGATCTATCTATCTATCTGAGAGAGAGAGAGGGCATGCGCACGAGTGGGGGGAGAAGGAAAGAGAGAATCTCCAGCAGCCGCCCCCCCCCCGAGTATGGAACCCATGTGGGACTCGATCTCAGGACCCTGAGATCACAACCTGAACTGAAATCAAGAGTCAGGTGCTCAACTGACTGAGCCCCCCAGGCGCCCCTTACTGTATACGGCTTTACTTTTCTTGTACCATAAGCATGGATTTTTATTTTTAAAAGGAAAAATGACACTCAAAGCTACTTTCCAATAACTGTCATCTTTTTTAAAGTAGTCTAGACCTGAAGAATAAAAATTAGTAAAGCCAATTCACTTCTGTGTACAAATTAGCTAAAAAGTATAGAAAAGGAAGTAAATATTTTAGCAGTAGTGTTTTTCATAATGTCATAAAGCTAGATTATCTTTCCCAACTATCGAAAAAGGGAAACACACCTTCCAGCTCGTGCATTTCCTTCACAAACGTGTCACTGCATTTGGTGTTCGCTCGGGAGCTCAGAGCCGGGTGGAACTCAAGTCTCTTCTGGAGCTTGCCCCTAATCCTCTCGTTGTTCCCCAATCAGCGCCTGCTTTGGCTTCATCAGGGGGCTCAGTTTAGCGTCCAATTTCCCCCAAGCCACGACCTTTCCCCTCAGCGCTGCCAGAGAAAATACAGGATGCCCAGTATGGCCCATGTAACATTTGGGTCATACTTATACTAAAAAATTATTCGTTGCTTCCCTGAGATTCAAATTTAACCAGGTGACCTGTAGTTTTATTTGCTAAATCTGGCACCCCCCCCTCCAGCCAACTAAGCACACTGAGTCTTGACAGGAGGATGGCAATTCTGTCCCCCAGGAGGACACACTTAGGTGTGTTCTGAGAGCTCATGCTTGTTTCTCCTCACCCAGCTCACCTAAAGATCTGAGCAAGTCTCAAGCAGCTTCAAGAATTCGCAGGTAGAAAATGATTTAAGGGACCTGACAGAGACTATAATTGCCTTTTTCCTTTTTTAATTAATAAAGAGATTTTACTAATACCCCTGTCCAGCACATTTCACTGTGGTCAATGTTCCTGGGAAGAATCAATTCAAATTTTGCTGATAACACAAACTGGGGAGGGGGGGGTCCCAGTAGCATCTCATAATTCACAAAGTAATTTGTTCAAGATTAACACCATTTCCTATGGGAGCTCATATTGCTTTTACCCATAATGTATGCAGTGTAGACAAGAATTTTATCCCCTTGTTATTCTGCTTCTTAAAAAAAAGGGGGGGGGGCGCCTGGGTGGCTCAGTCAGTTAAGCGTCTGCCTTCGGCTCAAGTCATGATCCCAGGGTCCTGGGATCGAGCCCCACATCGGGTTCCCTGCTCAGCGGGAAGCCTGCTTCTCCCTCCCCCACTCCCTCTGCTTGTGTTCCCTCTTTCGCTGTGTCTCTCTCTGTCAAATAAATAAGATCTTTTAAAAAAAAAATCCATTACAATTATTTAAGAAAGTTTCCCCGGGAAAATCTTAACCTGCCAGGTGGATCAGAACCACACTGCAAGGCACAAAATATGAAGTTGTATTTGTACCATGTGCTGTTACTCCTGGGGAAATCATATAATATTTATACCTCGGACAGGAGGAGAGCGAGAAGTGAAATGAGAGCACCCGTGAGCAAGTTCATTTTCCCTGGTCAGACCAGTGACAAGAAAAGCAAGAGCAAGATTCTGTCAAGGTGTTGGTTGGGTTTTTTGTTTTGGGTGTTTTTTTTTTGCCGCCAGCAGCAACAGGGCTGGGAGCGCAATGAGTGAGTGAGGGTGATGAGTGATTCTGCTGGCTTCTGGTTTAGGATTCGTAACTGTGTGCCTTACTGAGGTATTAGAACACCTTTCTAAAGATCCAAGCACACATTTAACAAAGAAAATGACGGATAATTTACTAATCCAGAACCCTGGCAATCGAAGGTCAGCTCCCCCCCCCACCACCCCCGTCTCAACCTCAATAATCTCTCAAACCAAAGTGATCTTTAGTTTAAGAATTTGGCCTTGCTTTTATTTGCATGGAGGGTCCGGGAGATATAAGATGGCTGTGTGCCCTTGGGCAAGTTGCTTAACTTCTCTGTACCTTAGTTTGCTCCACTATAAAAAGGGGATTAAAAACAGAACCTAGTCACAGAGTGCTTCTGAAGAGCAAACAAGCGAGTTCCCAGCATCTAACGCTGCGATCAGTTCTCATTAGTGGCTCATGAATACTTTTATTAGTGTTCCATGTGGGTGTGAAAGCAAACAGACCAGCTCCAGGGAGGGGAATGGGGACAGCGTGAGGTAGGGCCTGGGCACCAGGGAGGGACTGCAGGGGGACCCGTGGGAGATCTTTAGAGGACCAGCTGGGGACCCGTGGGGACAGGGGAGGGGAATGATCTCTGCTGACTGGTTTCCTCACGGCCTAACACTGAATGTCACCGCGTCGTTCACATTAAAATGGTTACTTGCACGCTACATGAATTCCACATCAATAAAGAGAAATCCTTGCTGGAAAAAAAATAACCTGGGACATGTATCTTTCCTGCGTCAAATCCTCCAGGGGCTTCCCGAAGCAAATCCAAACCCCCTACGTCTCCCCCCAACAAATGGGCAGCCTGCACACACCTGCTAGACAGGAGCTCAGGAGAAGAGAGGGGAAGTGGGCATGCAAGAATTTGAGATTAAAAGTCTTCTGAGTGGACCTCATGGTTGGGGGGGCAGAGGGGGGAACATTTCCCTACACATAAAATACCATTTAGATTATTTTAAACTTGGAGTCATTTGGCGGGAAGACACCATAATTCTTTTAGTTCTCAGAGCTAGAGCTGCCAGATTTAGCAAATAAAAATACAGGACGTCTGTTAAATTTCAGATAAACAATGAATCATTTTTTTTATGTGTCCCAAATATTGCATGGGGCATACTTATACTAAAAACTTCTGTGTCCTGTATTTTATCGACAAGGCTTGGGGTGACCCGGCCCTGCACCCCTTTCCCCCCTAGCCTCTTCCCACTTTGTCTCCAACTCCCCAAGCCCTCAACACCAGGAGGGGTGTGGTTCTAGTGCTGGGAACAATTTAAGCTCTTTCCTGCCCCAGGGCCTTTGCACTGGACCTGCTACGTTCCTGGAACCCTCCTTCTCCCCATGCCTGGCTCCTTCTCATCCTCACCAATGAGTCTCACCTTAAAGAGGCCTTCATAGCATTCATTCCATTCGTCATCATTTTGTTTGTTGACTTTTTATTTCTTTTATTTATGTATTATTCATTTAGCCTGTTGCCCCCCATCTGGATAGCAGCAACACTGATTTATCTTGTTCTCCATACTCAGTCTTTCACGTGTTCATTCAAGAAACACACAGTTCCGACTGTGTGCCAGGCACTGTTGCAGGTGCCGTTGATAAAGTCCCTGCTTCTTGTGAAAATGGGCCTGAAGGTCTGTGCTTGGCCCTGGTTCCATCTGCTGTCACTCGAAGCGTTGGCTTGTGCAGCAGGCAGGGACAAAGGTGAGTCCCCAGGGACGTGGGGTCTCTATCACCTGCTTGGTGGAGCTGCTCTAGCCCTTTTGGGCACCTAGTCTGTGTCCTGGGGCCACGGTCACAAAGCACCCCAAACTGGGAGGCCACAAACAGCAGAAATTTATTCTCCAGAGTTGCGGAGGCCGGGAGTCCTCAGTCAGGCTGTCTGCAAACCACATTCCCTCCAGAGGCTCTAGGGCAGAGTCCTCTCGCTTCTGCCAGCTTTGGGGTGCTACTGGCCATCCGTGACATCCCTTGGGTGGCCACCGCGTCCTTCCAGTGTGTTCCCACGGTCACGCGGCGCTCTCCCTCTGCGTGTGACTGCGTCTTCATGTGGCCTTCTGGTAAGGACACCAGCCACTGGGCTGACAGCCCACCCTAATCCAGTGCGACCTCGTGTAAATTACACCGGCAAAGCCCCCATTCCCACATTTTGAGGGGCTTGTTGGACATGAATTTTGTGGTGGGACGCCATGCAACCCCGTACACTGGTATTTTCATTAGAGCTTTTAACCTAATTCGCCAACAGATGCTTCTCCCCAGATCATTAAAACAAAGCCTTCCAACGACAGTCCTCATTGGAGCTGCAGAAGGACCTCGGGACAGACACCGAAAGTGTTAGCTCTTCATTTACAGCGAGGATCCAGAGGCTCGGGAGGCTGTCATTTCCTCCCAGTCCTCTAGCAAAGGATGAAGGAAGGCTCAGATTCAGGTGCCAACACTTTGGTCTTGCCGCCCCCTCCTCTGCATCTCTGGCAGCCAGGCCCCTGCCCCCGAAGCGCACCATGGGGATCGCATGCCCGTCCACACTCTGGAGCAGTCCAGCTGCCCTAAGCTCGTGGCAGTGCTGCTAGGACCCTGGCAGAGCTGGGCCCAAGGTCGAGGGAAGGACCCCAGGACCCTGGCACTCCCTGTGTGGTGGCCTTCCCCTGAGTTCAGATCTCTGAAAGTGTCCCTGCCTCAGAGGTACAGGACTTATTCCTTCTAATTCTGGTCCAATCAAGTGGGGGCCATGCTTTGTCTACAGGCCCCTGGATTGTGTTAACCATTTGTGAGATGTATTAGGTTCTAATGCATTCTTTTTTTTTTTAATTTTAATTTGAGAGAGAGAGCACATGAGCAGGGGGGAGGGACAGAGAGAGAAGTAGGCTCCCTGCATTGGGGCTCGATCCCAGGACCCCGGGATCATGACCTGAGCCAAAGGCAGATGCTTAACTGACTGAGCCACCCAGGCGCCCCTCTATTGCATTCTTTTTTTTTTTTTTTAAAGATTTTTTTATTTATTTATTGGAGAGCAAGCGAGAGAGAAACAGCATGAGAGAGGAGAGGGTCAGAGGGAGAAGCAGGCTCCCCGCTGAGCCGGGAGCCCGATGTGGGACTCGATCCCAGGACCCTGGGATCATGACCTGAGCCGAAGGCAGTCGCTTAACCAACTGAGCCACCCAGGCGCCCCCCTCTATTGCATTCTTAAAATTAAATTATGTTCTAATCATATTTTCCAAGACACCCAGAACTTTCCAACATGAATCCACCGTAGGAGAGACCTAAGCAGGCTATTCCTGGGAGCCTCCTGTTTGCTGAAGGCTGAAATTTCAGCTGCCTTTTTAGCTTTAAAAAAAAAAAAACTTTCTTCCATCACCCACATTGAAATCTCTGTAGAATAACATAGGTTCTGTCTGAGACGGCTTCGTTGCGAGAGAATTTACCTTTGTTGTGTGAAGGTCAAAGCACCGTGTGTGCATACACCACCGGGCCAGGCTGCACAGTGAGGAAGAGCGGCCGGTGATCTGCCAAATCAGAGCTGCCTGGTGGGCTTTGAATCCGAAATTCCCAAGGGCAATCTACAGATGTAAAAGGCTGGAGATGGCAAAGTGTAGTAGCACACAATTTATATATAATTTGCATAAGCTGCACAGACTGAATTTGGTCTCAGACTTTTATAAATACTACCTATTATTTCCTTTAAATAGCTCTTTTTTTCCCTCATGTACCCTCTCTCATAGATCCAGCATCCTGCTCCTTACCAGGATCTACAGAAGAGATGCAAAGGGACCAGAATGAGAAGAACAGAGAATGGTGCTGACTCCAGAAAAAATGCCCCACATTTGCATGCACACGCATGCACACACATAAACACATGAACTCACACAAACACCTGTACACATACGCATTCCCATAGACACCTGTATGCACACACATGCACACATGCACTCACACACCTGTACACACACATGCACACGCATGCACACCCACAAACACCTGTACATGCCACGCATGCACTCACATAAATACCTGTATACGCACACATGCACTCACACACCTGTACACACTCACACGTGCACTCACACGCACTCGCACAAACACATGCATGCACACACACCTGCACGCGCACACACCTGCACACACCCCAGACCCTCTGAGAACTTCCACCTTCAGAATGGGTTGTTCGCCCACTTAGTAACACCTGGTAGACAGGTACCATGGGAGTTTTGATGGTCTGTCTTTTAAGGAATGTTTTTCTCCTAGATGCTGCTACCTAGGAATCTCTCGTGCCGTTTGACTTCATCACTGGTAATAAAAACATCTGCTGTAGAGTCTTTTTAAAAATAATAGCTTCCGGGGCACCTGGGTGGCTCAGTTGTTAAGCGTCTGCCTTCGGCTCAGGTCATGATCCCAGGGTCCTGGGATCGAGCCCCACATCGGGCTCCCTGCTCGGCGGGAAGCCTGCTTCTCCCTCTCCCACTCCCCCTGCTTGTGTTCCCTCTCTCGCTGTGTCTCTGTCAAATAAATAAATAACATCTTTTAAAAAAAAATAAAAATAAAAATAATAGCTTCCCTTTGTTCATTAAATTATTTTGTATCAGTATTATTGTTATTTTTTTTATTATTGAAGTATAGTTGACCTACGAAGACCCTTTTTAATGACCCAGATTTTATAGGTCTTTGCTAGAAAGAGATCTTGCTGCGTCTTTCTGAAACGTAAATTCAGTTTTCTGTCGCAGGTGGCTGGAGCTGACTTCCTGAGGACAAGCTCCACACAGCCTTGGAGGCTGCTCACGCCAGTGGCCCCGCGTGTGGAGAGCTCGCCCCGCTCACTCACTGCAGCCCCATGGCCGCCCTCGGGCCGCCGGCGGCATCCCCGCGTGTGTCCTGGATTCCGCAAGAGCCCGATTAAGAGTCTGCATTTATCCGCGGTCTTGATGCCAATGCCTTTGGAGGAGGAAGGGGATGGCTGAGCCTGGGAGTGATCATGAATAAACATCTGAATGACAGAGCCTCTTCAGCTGCTTCATGCCATCACTCTTCAAAAACATTAGCGTCTCCCCTCGATCACAAAACAACCCCCGCGCGTCTTGGGAGTACCTGGCCTGTGTCTCCCTTTGAGGCTGTGCACAAAACTGGGCCGTTCTGAACACCAGACTCTTATCAGATTTTAGGATAATCGACCTTCCGCTCCCTCAGACGCTGGATTTCAGAGAAATGGCTCGGGAAACTCAATGCACTCCATTCTACTCTAAGGGTACCGACGACAAGCCAAGTGGCCGGCAGATTTTTCCTTCCTGCCTTTCCCCCTGTCTTTGAGAAAACTCTTTTGTCGGAGTATTTTCCACTAGCAGGAAAACTGACACCCGTGCAGACAGGTTACCTGCACACATTCATAAACTCACTCATGTGTCACATGCTTTGGGAGCCTTCCCACCTGCGGGCCCTGTCCTGATCTTCAAGGGACTCTGGACAGCGTGGGAGGGGGGCGCCCACCAAGCTGAAGTCCTCGCTTCTGGTTAGGGAACAACGACAGCAACAGAGCAAAAACAGGGCTTGCCTGGCACCGTTCCCAATTTGCTACACTTACTTTCCCTAATCATCCAGTTTAAAAAAAAAAAAAAAAAGAATCAACCTTCTAAAATTATTTAGCATTCAAATTCCAGGCTCACTCTCAATAAAAATGCTTCTTTTCCCAGGTACAGTCAGTCAGTTCTCATCATTCCCAGATTCTGTATTTGTGAAATCGCCTGCTTGATAAAATTGATCCGTAACCCCAAAAGAGTACCGGACACTTTCACGGGCATTCTCAGATGCGCGTGCAGAGCGGCAAACATGTGGAGGCTCCGCCTTCTTGTCTCTGTCCTCCCCCCAGCAAAGAGGTCTGTTGAGTGCCACCTTTTCTCTCGTTTGTGTGTATTTGTAGATGATTCTGCCATTTTAAATGGCAGTCCCAGGGGCACCTGGGTGGCTCAGTCGGTTAAGCGTCTGCCTTGGCCTCAGGTCATGATCTCAGGGTCCTGGGATCAAGCCCCACATCGGGCTCCCTGCTCTGCGGGGAGTCTGTTTCTCCCTCTCCCTCTGCCTCTCCCCCGCTCTCTCTCTGTATTTCTCTGTCTCAAATGAATAAATAAAATCTTTAAAAAAAAAATGAAATGGCATTCCCGCGCAGGAGCGCTGGGTCATCTCCTACCTGCAGGGAGGTATGATGGGCTCTGGAGAAAGCACCTTGTTACGTCAGCTGCTCAGGCTGTGAGTTCAGTGTGCATGCAACCACCGTCTGCATTAAATCATGTGTCTCTAAGCAGAGGCTCTCGGAAAACAGGTTACATATTGATCAGCTGATGAAAATACGGTGATCAGGGGCTCACGGGAATCTAAGCCTGCGTATCCCCGGGAGAGACGCTTCAGTGTTTGCTAATTCAGGGTTCAAGGTGACTTCCTCGGCTCAGCAACGGGAGTAAGGAGAATGGGCTGCGTCTTTTAACGTACACGGGATGCGTAGTTCATTACACTTCTTATCGTGTAGGAAATGAGCACAGAGGGCAGTATCAGAGCCAAGGATGGACATAAGCAATTCCTAATGATCTATTAAAAGTTGATTTTCTTTTTGTACTGATTAGCCCAGCTCCTCCCAGGAGTCAAACGCTTATGCAGCACCACATGCCGAGAGGAGGAAGATATTGATCCCGTTGAGGGATAAGGCTGGGGAGACCCAGGGGACCAGCCTGGTCTGCATGCCCCTTGCGTGGGTCAGTAAAGTAATGCTCCTTGGACTTGCAGACACAGACTCGAAAATCAAGGAGACAAGATCTGCAGATACAATTATTGTGCCAGCTGGCAGGAAACCCCTGGCTAGCTGGAATATTCCATCCTGTTAAATTTCGGTTCTCACTTTCCGCCTTCTAAAGCCACGCTTCTGAAACCTTAATGTGCAGACAAGTTCCCCCAGGGGTCTAGTTAGCAGGAAGGTTCTGATTCAGGACATCCCGGGGGAAGGCTGAGGTCCTGCACTCCCCGCAAGCTCCCCACTGAGGCCAGTGCTGACACCAGCAAACCCCCTTTGCATTGAAATGTACACATACCTGCATTTTCTCTCGCTTGTACCCAAAGGATCCCAACTACGACATCCAGGGACATCAGCTGGTTCTTTCCCACCCTCAGTGCTGCCCTCTTTCCTCAGGCCCTCCTCTCTGCTTGCAAGGCTTACAGCCCCTCCTCCAGGAAGCCTTCCCTGTCTGCCTGCTTCCTGCCCTCCCCTGGAATCTCAGGAACAGAGGTTGAGGAGCAGGCCCCAGGGCAGTGGTTCTCAACCTTGGCTGCAGACTTAGAATCACCTGGGAGATTTGAAACCACCTAATGCCCAGGCCACACCCCAGACCGATCAAACCGGAATTTCTATGGGTGGGACCCAACGTCCCTTACTTAAGAACCAGGTCACAGGTGTGTGCTTCGTCCAATATTTATAAAGTTTCAATAGCATCTGACTGGCTTTCCGAACCTGTCGGTAAAATTCAATACAGAAGTTCAGCACACCAAATATCATTCAGCCTTAAAACGGAAGGAGGATCTAACACAGGTGCAGCATGGTTTCTGCATTCTTGAACCCAGCACGGTGCGCAGAGAAACACGATATTATCCTTGGCCACACCCAGGTCACATAACACACCCCCCTTCTGAAGCCCAAGTTTAGTGCTCACGATTGAGAGGTAAGGCAGCAGTCTCCAGGGAGAGTGATGATGCGGCGGGAAGCCCACAGCATGGTGCCCCGCCCCTGACCACTGGCAGGTTGGGTGCCACACAAGACTGCCCAGACCGCTGCCAACTGGACAGCCCCTGAGGTTGGTGGGAGTCCCATCTCCTCCAGGACCTGCCTCTCCGATGCTCTAAATTTAGAACTCCAGCTATGAAGGGTCCACACTGTGAAAGTTTAAAAGTGTTCATTGGTCAATGAATAGGCCAGTGTCGTTTAAAAACCACCATGAGGGGTGCCTGGGTGGCACAGTTGGTTAAGCGTCCGACTCCAGATTCCAGCTCAGGTCATGATCTCAGGGTCCTGGGATCGAGCCCGGAGTCAGGCTCCATGCTCATCAGGGAGGAGTCTGCTTCTCCCTCTGCCCCTCCCCCTACTTGCTCCCTCTCTCTCTAAAATAAATAAATAAATCTTTCAAAAACAAAATAAATAAACACTTCAGCATGAAATTATTAGCAAAACAAACGTGCTTGGATAGAATTCAACTTCGGCTGAAGAGCCTTTAAAATCTGGCGCCCAGGGGCGCCTGGGTGGCTCAGTCATTAAGCGTCTGCCTTCGGCTCGGGTCATGGTCACAGGGTCCTGGGATCAAGCCCCGCATCGGGCTCTCTGCTCAGCGGGAAGCCTGCTTCTCCCTCTCCCATTCCCCCGGCTTGTGTTCCCTCTCTCGCTATGTCTCTCTCTCTCTGTCAAATGAATAAATAAAATCTTTAAAAAATAAATAAATAAAATACAATAAAATCTGGCACCCATACCACGGTAGGAGCATGCAGATCCCAGTGTGGTACAGTCAACCCTTGTTCCATGTCCCTCCCACCTCACCCACTACCTCCTCCAGCCACCTGAAGAGTCATAAACCATTCTCATGCCTGGACCTGTCCCGTCCACCATGCAGATCCTTAAATGACCAGCAGTTGTGCCACCAAACTGCGCAGTCCTGGAGAAAATCGAACACTAGCCTGGAATAATGTTACTTCTCGAATGTACCTTGGATAATTCAGAGTTCATTTCCCCTAAGACTGCCTCTTGTACCCATATGTCCGGAGGAAGTTACCGTTCAGGTAACGCACCTGGATGATTACCATGAGCAAAGAGGTCACGTGTCCATCTTGCCAGAAGGTCAAGAGCTAAAGGATGAGGACGTCTCAGCCGACAACAGCATCACATGGGTGAAGGATTTGTCCCTCGTTGGACACCCTTTGGCGTTTGACTTCCTCACTGAAAAGATGCAGAAACTTTTGTCAGAAACGTATGACAAGTAGATGGAGGACTTGACCCTTGTCTAAAAGCCCAGTGAGAATGACTTTTTAAGATAATATTTCCTATGTTAGACATTTCTGATCAAAATGCTCCTGCTATTCACCGTTATTTAACTGATGTTTGCATTTTCAATATGCTGAGAGACAGTGTCGCAGTGCTCTGATCTTCAGCGGTTTTCCAAAATAAACTTTCTATTTTGGAATCAGTTTAGTTTTACAGAGAAGTTGCAAAGATAGTACAGTGAGCCCCAAATACCCCTCACCCGGCCTCCCCCTCGCAAACGTCTTCCATAACCGCGGTGTCTTTGTCGCCACGGAGAGCCCGGTAGTGGCCTGTCACTACTAACCAAATTCCAGGCTTGACTCAATTTCACCAGCTTTCCTGTTAATGTCCTCCTTGTGTCCCTGGAGCCCCCCCAGGGACCACACTGCACTCGGTGGTCAGGCCCCCTGGCCTCCTCTGGCCTCCAGTCCCTCCCTGTGTTTCTTGACCCTGACAGTCTAGGGAAGGACTGGTTGGGTGTCGTGTCGAATGTCCCCCAATCTGGGTTTGTCTGGTGTTTCCCTGTGATTACGCCGGGGTTATGGGTTTTGGGGAATAACCGCATCAAGGTGAGGCGCCCTCTTACCACATCATAGCAGGGGCTCCTGACGTCCATCCCACTCATTCACCTTGATCACCAGGTCAAGGTGAATCTGCCAGTTTTCTCAGCTGTAAAGTTTGTTTTTCCCTCCCCAGACTCTTTTTTTTTTAAGATTTATTTATTTAGAGTGTGTGAGCAGGGGGAGGGGCAGAGGGAGAGGGAGGGAGAGAATCTCAAGCAGACTCCCTACTGAGCACAGAGCCCGACGCGAGGCTCAATCTCATGACCCTGAGATCACAGCCTGAGCTGAAATACAGAGTCAGACGCTCAACAGACTGAGCCACCCAGGCGCCCCCGCGCCAGACTCCTTATTTTGGAGTGAGGGTGGGACCTGCCCCCATCTCCTGGGAGGGGCACATCCATGAGTATTTCTTCCTTCAGCATTTGGTTGGGTGAGGGGTGTACACACTGGAGCCCTTCCCCACGTAATTAGGATAGTTACCCCTGGGGGAGACGGCAGACCACACAGCTCATGCAGTTGTTACCCGGTTGCATTTCTTACTGTTCAACCCAATTTGAAGAGGTAAAAAGTTCATTTTAAAAGGGTCAGAAGGGGCACCTGGGTGGCCCAGTCGGTTAAGCAGTCAACTCTTGGTTTTGGCTCAGGTCATGATCTCAGGGTTGTGGGATCGAGCCCCATGTTAGGCTCTGCGCTCAGCGGATAGTCTGCTTGAGGATTCTCTCTCTCCCTCTGTCCCTCCCCCCACTCACACTCTCTATCTAAAATAAATAAATCTTTAATAAATAAATAAACAAAAAGGGTCGGAAGATGGAATATGATTCAGCCATAGGAAGGAAGGAGATTCTGACATCCACTCCAGCATGGATGAACTTTGATGACATGACGCTCGGGGAAATAAGCTCATCATGAAAGGACAAATAGTGTATGATTCCACTTATATGAGGTCCCTAGAATCCTCTAATTCACAGAGACAGAAAGTAGGTGGTGGGCGCCGGGCTGGGGGTCAGGGGGACGGCTACTGTGTCCCAGGGCAGAGTTTCAGTTGGGGAAGAGGACAAGAGTTCTGGGACCGAGGGTGGGGACGGCTGCACAACAGTGTGAGTGTGCTTCCTGCCACTGGACTGTGCACTGAAAATGGTCAGAATAGAAATTTTTTTTAAAGATTTACTTATTTATTTTAGAGAGAAAGCACGAGTGGGAGAGGGAGAGAGAGTCCCAAGCAGGCTCCATGCTGAGCACAGAGCCCGATGTGGGGCTCGATCCCACAACCCTGAGATCGTGACCTGAGCCAAAACCAAGAGTCGGACGCTTAACCAACTGCACCACCCAGGCGCCCCCAGAATAGTAATTTTTACATTATGTGTATGTTATCACCATTTTTTTAAAGGCAGAGAAGGGGCGAATGAAATTGTCATCGATTACTGATGATGGTAGGAGATTGGTGGAATTACCTATTGTTGGCCTCCACGATGGAGTACGAAGCTGTAGCAGCAAAAAACACTGAAGAAGCTCGCTATGAACAGATATGGGGTCGTTTCCAAGATACATTATTAAGTGATAAAAGCAAAGCACAAAAGAGCATATATAGTCTGCTACATTTTGCCTAAGGAAGAAGAGATAAGAAAACGTGTGTGTGCCCGTTTCTCTTTGCAAAGAGAAATGCAAGGAGATAAACCAGAAAACAATGAGGTTGGGGACCTACAAGGGATGGGGGACAGGGGCGGGGGGAGGGATGTGGGCAACAGTGGCACTTCTCACCTGTTCAGAGAGTTTCAAGTTTTTGAAGCACCTTCTGCATACTTGAACAAGGATGGGAAGATTAAAACCCTAAAAACTAAACAAAACGAAAACAAATTAACCCAACTGCCCTGTGAATGGCTGTCATTGCCCCACTGAACCCCAAGCATTCACGAATACAGGATTTCACTACCTGTGCACCCCATCTTGGTCGGGGAGGGGCGGCGGGGGATGGGGTGCACAGCACAGCAGGAAAACTACAAACAAGTCCCGAACTCTTTACCAGACTTGTTGTTTGTTGTAGGAGAAATTGTGGAGCAGTTCTGAAGCTATTTTAGGTCTATGATAGGACTGAGCAAATAAATAAAGGTATTGATGGTGTTGGGAGAAGAGTAAAAATACGTCATGGAGGACGGGTGGGAAGAGGAGATAACAGAATGGACACATGGCCTCCAAGACAGGCTCATGTGTGAATGCCAGCATTTGTGTGCTGGTATGTATCTGTGCGTACATGGATGTGTGTGTGTGTGCACACGTGTTTATTTTCTAGCTCTGTCCGCTGAAAGAGTCTCAAAGCAAAGACACCCCAGCAAGCATGAGCACACCCAACACCCAGATCTTGGCCCCTAACATCCTTCCTCACTAACAGAAACCAAGGCTCCCAGGAAAAATGACTGATTTTTCCAGGACTGGGGCAGAAAAGGCCAAGATGAGCCTGAAATACCTCCATCTACCAGAAAGCAAGGAAGTATTCCAAAAAAGATGATGGGGGTGGGTGTAAGGGACCCAAGAGTCAGTTTGACAGGGCTCCCACTGATTACGCTTGGGATAATTTGAACACAGAGACAACTAAGAAATTGTAATGAACTCACTTCTAAAAAATCAGGAGTCCACACCAAAAATAAATGCATAAATAAATAAATGGGGGAGAAAGGAGGGTTATTGCTCACAGTAGGATGCCAAGTGCCAACTGGTATGGGTGGAGGGATGCTGATTTGGAAAATGACCATACTACAACCACCATAGAGAGGTTGGTAAAGGTAAGAATCATTAATGGATGTCAAATCTAGCAGGGTAACTGCATGAGGAGGAGGATATTTGCATGGCATCTGCCCACAGATTGTTTATCAGTCACAAGGGAAAAGTTCCGTCCTGTGGTCGGAATCACATCTCCAGCTAGGGGCAGCTGGAGTTGTGGACCTCTACACGTAACACCCTGTAAAGGCCACTTACATAGAATTCCGACTGGGGGCGAGTAACTGAACCTAACCATGAGGAAATATCAGAAACCCCTCAATGAGAACCATTCTATTTCTTCTCGTGGGGGTGGGCCTGTAGTCCATGAAAATGTCAGTGTCACAGAAGACAGACAAAGCAGAGGAGCTGCTGGAGATTAAAAGGAATCAAAGAGACACGACAACTCCATGCAGTATGAGACCATGGACTGGGAAAGAAGGCTATAAAGGACATTCTTGGGCCAAATGACATTTCTAAAATACGTATTGATTGAACCGAAGATAGCATTGATGTGTTCACATACATCATGTCTTAGTGTGATCATGAAATTTGTGTTGACCTCTCCGATCCCCTGAGACAGAAATGTTGTCCTAAAATGACAGTTTGCTCCAGAATATGAAAGAGCATAATAAAGGACAAAACTTGAAACATGATTTTTATTTGCCTTTGGTTCATAATACTTGGGTCTGGAAAGAAGCTATGAAACGTGATAAAATTTTAGCAAGGTTTGCTCAAATTTGCTGGGCTTCCTTCTTAGCTTAGTGATTGATGCCCCTCTTAAAACATGAAAATTATTCTGGACGTTGCCTGACTAGCAGAGATTCTGGGTCTTAGCAGAATGAATGTCTGTGCTCAAAGTCATCTTTATTGATTATTTAAGGGGACAAACAAAACCCAAAGGTGCTTCACCTATCAAAGAGCTAAGGTTCTTTATCAGCACGTTGCCTTCTATGTTTATTATTCAAAATTTTATTTCCACCTTGATTAAATAGGTAACCAAAGATTGGTTCCCAGGTACTCCTGATCCTATCTTAATCAAGTATCTGAATCTCTGCTGAGAACTTTTTTATTTTTGCTTTCCTAAAATTGGGTCCTAAATGCAGAAAAAAAAACCAAAATAAAACCATCAGAATATCTTTTTCACGAAACACCATCTCTATGATTTTCCCAGCAGATCCCTCCAAAAGCCACACAGGTTTGTTCTCTTGCCTTATAAAAATTAGTGCTAGACACAGGTTTGCGCTTGTAGGAAAGAGTAACGGGGTCAGAGGAGGCTCTCAGCCCGCCCCCGTCACAGGTCAGGACCTGTGATGTAACTGTCATCAACAGAAGTATCTCAGAAATGCTGGGCTACCTGGGAGTCTCCCCTGGATCCTCTTTATTTTTTATTTTTTTATAAATATTTTATTTGAGAGAGCGAGCATGAGTGAGCAGGGGGGTGCAAAGGGAGAGAGAGAATCCTAAGCAGACTCCCCGCTGAGGGCAGAGCCCGACTCGGGGCTCGATCCCATGACCCTGAGATCATGACCTGAGCCAAAACCAGGAGTCAGATGCTCCACGGACTGAGCCATCCAGGTGCCCCTCCCCTGGATCCTCTTTAATGCCCTGGCTTTCCATAATAGTTGTGAACAGAGGTGAACATACTGATCAAACCCCTTTATGAAATAACTCCATCCTGCTTCCTGTATTTCTCTGTACCCTGGGAGCACTGTGCCTCTGTTTGCCCACAAGGGAATCAAGTCACCAGCCACAATCTCAGAATGTTTAGTGGGCCTCAAACTTACTTGTCTAATTCGAACATTCTCTAGGCCAGAGATTCTCAATGGGAGATGTACATCAGAGTTACCCATAAAATTTTATAAGAATAGAGATGTCTACCCCAGACTTACCGAATCTCTCTACTTGATGTTATTGGTTAAAAAAAATAAAAATAAATAAAATTTAAAAAAAAGATTGTCTCAGAATAATTATATATTCTATCTTGAGATTTTTTCCTTTATAAAAATTATGTCCATCCACAGTTATAAATCAGATGTAATATTCAGTGCCTCAAGACAAGCTTAATCATTAGCCCTAGAGACATTTTGTCTACACAAATTTTTGGAATGGTTTTATTACCTTGTTTTGTGTGCCCTGGAGACAACTAGATTTCCTGGGAAGTTACCTTGTTCTGATTATGAGCTCTCATCAGGCTGTTCAGATCTGAAAACTCAGTAATAAAGTCACCAGAACTGCTAAGACGTGGCGGGCACAGACGGCCGTTTCTACCACTGGGCCGTCTCTGAGCCCCGGGCCCGCATGCCTCCCACAGCCTCGGCCCCCAGGAAAAGGCCTAGAAGCTCTTCAGATCCTTGACACTTCACAGAAGAAACCGTTGGGAACAGACTTTTGAGCTCAGACAGCGTTCAGAGCCAAGGTCCAGCGAAACAGAACCCTTCACTTAGGACTAACAGGACTTGGGGGGGGAGGTTATTGTAGACGTTTGTCTGGGGTATGGTTGATGTCTTGCTAATGTTCTATGTTCTGGATACACGGGGAAGCCCCCTCTCTTGTGAGGTCATCTGTAGTCCACAGCAATTTAGTAAAACTACTTTCAGAAGATGAAGTTAAACATTTAAAATGATATGATTTTCACTGAGCCTGGAGAATCCAGAAACTCTTACTTCTCACAGCAAAATATTGAATTGCATGGGTTCAATAAGCATCTGTTTTACTTTTCACCAGGATGCAATTGGACATGTTCACTGCATGTCCAGGGCTGCCCTGGAGGGTTCACTGAATCAGGTAGGACCAGCCACTTCAAGGAAGAAAAGTTGCTTTTGGTTATAAATCCACGGCCACTAAGCCCTTCCAGGGAAGCAGCCCTGGGACCAGGCCTTAGAGGGGGAAGGAAGGGCACTCTGGGCGGCCCAGGAAATCAGGAAATTTGGCAGACCTTGAGGAGCGAGCAATTTCCCCCAAATTTGTAGGTGCTCTGGGGCAGAAAGCTTCTTGGGCTTGGTTTCGACGCCTCCGGAAACAGAGGCATCTGAAGGCCAATCTGAGATTCCAGGCGGAGACTTCCCACCGCGCAGACTCAAGAGGGCCTGCATGGTGAACGGGCGCTCAGGCCACACCTACGCAGACAGCCACGCCCAATCTCGGGAGACCATCCTGTGCTGCGCCCAGGGGTAGTCTTTCCCGGGGACTAGCCACACCCTGGGGAGCAGGGAGCAGGGGAAACAGAGGCTCCTGTGAGTCCTGACTGAGACCCCGGGGGCAGCTCTGCTCTCCTTCACGGCTGATTTGCTCTGAACTCTGCAAAGCGTAGAAACAGATACTGATGCAAACTCCCTGCTTCTGCTGGCCTTGCATGATGGCCCGCCGTTTGCGGGGGGCCCCAGACGTCTCCGGGTCCTGGCCACACAGGCTCTACTGACTTCCCACGCGATGGAACCCTCCAGAATTTCCGGGGTTGCCCCAACACCCAGACCTTGTTTCTCCATGCATCCACCACACATTCTTCCCGAACTAGACCCGAACCCAGAACAACTTCTGACTCCCGTCCCTTTATTTCACGGAGAACCACAGAGCATCACTATGCGACCTCAGAATTTTCTTCTCCAAAGTGCGTTCCTTCCCATCCTCTCTTGGGCCGTGAGGTGAGCGAGGGCAGGGGCTAAAGATTACAGAGGATGGGGACTCTTCTACCTCCTGTGAATGTGAGGAAAGCCGCGCAGCGCTGCCCGGACCCGTTCACCAGCCTGCATTGCGAGGCTGGTGCTCTGCGGGCCGAAAGGCACGCAAGCACTGCGGTGTGGCATTGGTGGGCCATCTGCCTGGTCCAGCCAGCTCCCGTGGCACCTGTCACTCCTCTGCTGGGAGATGTCAAATTGTCCAAAAAAGGGGGGCAGGGACCTCACGGCCACCCGCCAGGATGCCTCTGTTTCCCCCGCAACCTGGGGACCCACGGGAGAGGCCTTTTCCTGAAGCCTGATTGCTCCTTGAGAGGAGGCAGGGCCCTGGGATACACAGTGACTCAACCACTGAGGACCTCGGGGAATTTGCTTCGGTGGGACAGCTGAGGAGAGCTGGCCACGTGCCCTGCTGGTGGGACAGATGTTGGAGAGGGATTTTGTCCTGCTCTCTGGCAGAGAATCCCAGAAGGCCCGTCCAGGGATCTCATCTTCAGGTCACAGGGCTGTTTTCCTGACCTTCATGCACTGAGCGTTTAGCACTGGCCTTATACCATTTCCTGGTTTTTAGAAAACCTTTCCCTGCCCTGCCTCTGGGGAAGGGAGCTCCTGGAGGCCAGGGCTGTCTCCTTGATGGCCAGGAGCAGGGCCCACCGCAGGTCTGAGCATGATGGTGGTGAGCACAGGGACATCCGGCCATCGGGTACCACTGCCGGGAGGCTGCTATTTAGTCCTTTTGACGGTGCAGGGGAGTAAGAACTACCTTCTCCACTCTGCAGATGAACAAACAGAAGCCTAAAAGGATGAGTGACTCAAGCACGCTCCCTCTGGAGGTGAGGAGAACCGCCATGGTCCCCAAAAGACTGAAGGAGAGAAAGAGGGAGAGAGGGAGGGAGGGAGGATGGACCACAATGATGGGAACTTGCTAGTTCGTTGTGTCTCTCCCCAAAAGTGGTAATGTTTCTTCTGAACTAGGAAACATTCTCTCTGCAAATTCCGAGTGATGTAGAACTGTGCCGCCCAATACCGCGGCCACCAGCTAGACACACGTGGCTTGTAAGCCTTGGAAACGTGGCTGGTCTGAACCAAGAGGTGCTGTAGAAGACACATGGCTTTTCAGAGGCTTAGAATAAGAAACAAGGATATAAAATAATGTATTGATGATGCATTTCAACCACACGATCAAGGGGCAATATTTTGAATAGAGTTAAATCTAGCGTTAAACCTCCTCTCACTGGTCTCTTTATTCGCCGTGTGGCTAGGCGACACTCTCGTTCCATCTCAGATGGGCAGAGCTGCTCCAAAGACATGAATGAGGCTTGTGTTCATCTCGGTGTCTTGCTAATGTCTGCAAGAGGGGACACCACAGGTCCTGTGTGAGATTCTGGCCCCCTCACGCTGGCCACGCACCCAGCCAGCCAGCAGCAGATATGCCGAGAGCCTCCTCTGCTCAGGCACTTGCTGGGACACATGGAAAAGCAAGATGCCCCCCACCCTGGGATTCAAAACCTCACGGGGATGGGTCCTGTGGTGGGCAGAATAATGGGCCCCCAAAATGTCCACACCTTAACCCCCAAGATGTGACTATGTTAGGTTACCTGGCAAGAGGCGATTAAGGGTTCTAGCCAGCTGAGCTTATAAGATGATCCTGAATTATCCAGGTGGGCCCGGTGTCATCCCAGGGGCCATGGAAAAGTCAAGTCTGGGTGCAAGAAGCAGCAGTCCCTTACTGGCACGACCCCAGCCATGGCCCATGAGCTCCAGGCAGCACTGTATTTTGAGGGGGAGGCAGCCCAGGATGAGCAGGGCTCTGGACGCGGTAAGCAAACTGATCTGAAGCCCCTTGCCCCACCCCCCATTCCCCCACTCACCCGACTTGCCTGGGAGGATCCTGAGGCCACTTCCATGGACTCTTCCCCGCGCCCGGACAAGGGACAGGGCTGCTTCCCTCCCAGCAATGACAATTAATTCAGAAACTATTCCATCCCCTCACTTGAAAGCCTCTCAAAGAGGGCTTGCAATCTGTTCCAACGACACGCAAGCATTCTCGTCCCCCAACTTTTAGACTTTCCTTTGAAGTCTGCGGGGGAGAATCTGCACACCCATGCTCAGCTCATCCTGCTACCTACGGTCCCCATCCCCGGGCCTTGCATTTGGGCCCCCTGACCACGTAGGCCCAGCACCCCTCCCGGCCCCTCCCTCCCAGCCTGAGCCAAATGCTTAATTCACACAGGACACAATTAACCAACACCGAATGCCCCACAGTCAATATCAAGCGCTGAGTAAATAGGACATTCGGTTGGAGAACATTCCGGAGGTTCCGGAAGCCCAAAAGGTTTCTGGGCCTTGCGCAAAAAGTTCTCCCGAGCGCCTCCCACGATCCACCTGCACAAAGCTTCACTGAGCACAGACTCCAGGAAGCGGAGGGCAGGCCCAGTGCTGGGCTCTGGGGGTAGAAGCCGAGCTCACGACCCCTGCCCTCTGTTACTGCCCGGGAGCCGGGTCCTGTGAGGACTGAGGGCTCTGGCCTGCGCTGCCAGCGTCAGGCGGGCCACCTCGGAAACTTCTGGAGGGAGGGACCCGTCTCTGAGGCTGTGCTAGCAGCTTCGGCCAGGGAGGCAGGAAAAGTGTCCCCTCCAGAGAGCCGGTGGCTGGGACTGTGGGAGCCTGGTCTCCCGTGGGTGCAAACCAGCCTCCTGCCCGCAGAGCAGGCCATCGGTGAACACCATCCCTCAGTGTCCCGGCTCAGCCTTTTGGGCTGAATTTCTCGATACTTTTCTTGGAAGCTGTCCAGTACGTACCAGAGAAGAGTCAGAACAAAGCAGCTAAGAGCAGCGAGGAATACCCTCTCAGCTCTCTGCACAGATAACCCAGGCAGACGCACCGCGGACACTGCCTTGAGCACGCTCGGGAAGGCCCAGAACCGACCTTTCCAGCGGTCCCCGAAGGTGCAGAAGCGGGGCTGCAGGCACGTGTGTCGGAGGTGATTGGCGGCCCTCGGGGGAAGCTGCATCTGTGCCGTGTTTGTTATAATTGGTTTCCCGGCCCTGCCTCTTGATTAACTGCACACGTTCCTCGTGACAAAAGTGACACGCCGGTGCCTTTCGATTAATCCTAAAAGTCGTGTTAGTGAGCAGAACCCAAGCCGGGAGCAGGACCCCTGGGTCGTTTCTCACGGGGAGGTCCGGACAGAGCGGCTTCTTGGAACTGCACACATCACTGTGTCCACGCAGTGACAGTTTTCCTGGTCCGCTAACTCACCACACACTTCAGAAAGAGGTTGCCTGAAGATCCTTGGCCGCCTGAGTTGGATTCTGCAGAGGAGGGAGAAAGGGCTGCTCAAAGAAGGGCTGGAATTCAAACCAAAAGCTCAAGGCACCAACAAACACCAAGATGGGGGCGGAGGGAGGTTTAAGGCGAGACAGGACATGGGCATGATACCAGAGTGTCTTCCCCAAATATTCGTGAGTGACAAAGAGGAAGGTCAACATATCAACAGCACGAACCCCCTGATGCGATGCACAGAAGGATTCCTCCCCCAAATCTGTGACCTTGATCTAGTCAGAAGGACTCATCAGACAAATCCAATTTGACAGACATTCTACAAAACCCCGCGAACGGTGTTCTCGGAAAGGGTCCCGGTCGTGCCGGGAATGGAGAGACTGACAAACGGTCGCAGACCAGAGACCAAGGATGCGGGGTCCTAGGCGGGAAGAAGGACCTGAGAGGAGGAGCTGATGCCCTTGGACCAGAGCCTGGGGCTCAGGGCACGGCGCCGGTTTCCCTGGTTTGGGTCCTGGTGCCGCCGCTGTGGCGCTCGCTGTCCCTGAGGAGGCAGATTCTGCGCCACGGCGAACATGGGAGCTCTGCCAACTGTCTCTGGGATTCTTCTGTGAGTCGACAATTCTTTCATAAGAAAGTTTTTCAAATGTTAAAACACACACACACACACAGGCCCCGCTCTCCCCCAGCTAAGGCGCCGGGCTCCTGGGGTGGGGGCACCCCCAGCTGCCGCCGGCCCCCGCATCTCCTCCCTGCCTGTCTCCACCGGGTGTCCCCTGTCAGTGTGTTGACCCGTCTCCTGCGTTGGAATTGCAAAGAACACTGTTGTCAGCAGAGGAAAACCATTGATTTTCTGCCCATCTGTCCACGGCCGAATGCAGCCCGGGTCTGAGGGAGAGGGACACAGGCCCCAGAGTCCTGCACTCTCCTCCCAGGAGCAGACAAAACGTTTTCTTCCCGGTGAATCACGTTTCCCGGGAAGTTAACTTCCTGGGACAGAAAGGGTGACACCTTTGGTCCTAAGAGGAACTTCGGGAAGCCCAGGGATGAGGGACCGTGCTCAGCCGTGTTTCTGGGGCCTGAGCCCTGGGAGCAGGAGCATCATCCCAGGGAGGACACGGGGTCCGCCCGCAGGGGACGGGCCGGGCAGGCGGGCAGCGGACACGGCGTCCTTGGCTCTTGGCCGGCTCTTGGCCCTTAAAACAGGACCTGCGTGTGCACGCTGTGCAGGGGGATATTAACGGTGCGTGTCCCCAGGGAGAGGAAAAGATGCTCAAGAGCAGCGTCTGTGAGATGCGCAGCGCCCCACCGGCAGCCACCCCAGGCAGCCAGAGGGGTCTGGCGCTGGGCGGGGCTACTGCAAATGTTTGCACAGGTGAGTACAATTCAGAAAAGAACGTCAGCTGAAGCGTTCCGAAGGGGCGGGGAGGAGAGAGATGGTTCCAGGGAAGAACCTCGGCCCGTGTTCACATATTGATCCTGCTGGGTCGTCCCCCAGGAGCTGGCCATGGAAAGGCTTTGGCCCCCACCAGAAGCCTTCGGTGCGAGGCCTCAAATTAAGAACCAATATTACATACTGCCTTGACGTCTGACAGCAGGGAGCCTGGAAGGGCCTGACAGCTAGCCCCTCCCCCCTCTGCCCTGGCTTCCATGGAAAGGTCGTCCTTATCAGACGGAGCACAGCTCCCACCTGTCCCTGAACGCTGGCTTCACATCCCTTGCCAGCCCATGAGATGATTCAAACAAGCACAGCACGTCCTCCCATGGGAACGGGGGGGGGGGGGGGGGAGGGAGCACCTCCCCCTCCTGCTCCTACAGCCTACCGTCCGCAGCCCCTCTGGCTCACTCTGTTCCCAAGCGCCACAGCCGTGGCCCTGAGTGACCCGGGCCGTTAGGACACGGTCTCTTCTGTCCAGTACCGGGTGCTGGGTGTCCACCATCCCCAGAAGCCAAGGGCAGGCATGCCTCCCTCATGAACGGGGGGGATAGGAAATAGCTAAGACAGGCCTCGGGTCCCTAAATCCATCTGACGCTGGGGTTCTCAGCCGGGGTGACCTTGCCCCCTGTGGGATGCTCTGCAATGTCTGGAGACTGGCACCTGGTGGGTCGGCCCAGGGATGCTGCTCAACTCCGCGCGGGGCCCAGGACAGCTCCCCCGTGGAGACCCGTCAGCCGCGCCAGGTGAGACCCGCAGCTCTGACACCTGTTGCTGGTTGATCAGCCACGCTGGGTGCAGCTGATGCCTCCCTCCTGGAGAGACTTTCTTCCCTTGGATTCCAGAACAGCATCCTCCCCTGGATGTCCTCCTGTGTCCTCCCTCCCACGGCCGGCTCCCGCTCAGACCCCTGACTCTAAACACCGGGGGGCCCCGAGGCTCAGTCGTCCTTTCTTCTCTGTCCCATACATAACCATCACTCCCTGCATTAGTGAGAAGTTAGACTCCCCTCTGCACGCTGGCACTCCCTAATTAACATCTCCTGGAAATTCTCTCTTCAACTTCTTGAGGTTTGTGTATCCAGCTTGTCAAAAGGCAACCCACAGAAGGCTGGGAGAACATATTTACCAATCATATATCTGGTAAAAGACTCCTATCTAAACTTTATAAAAAGGTATTAGAATTTTTTTTAAAAATGGACAACCCATTTTAAAAATGAGCAAATGATCTCAATAGACATTTCTCCAAAGAAGACGTACAAATAGCCAATAAGCACACGAGATGATGCTCCCCATCATAGTCATCGGGAAAATGCTAATCAGACCCACAGTGAGATACCCCCTCACACTCACTAGGACAGCTGAAATCAAAATGTCAGATGAAGCAAGGGTCGATGAGGACATGGAGAAAGTGGAACCCTTATACGCCACCCGTGGACATGTAAAATGGTACAGCCACTTTGGAAAACAGTCTGACCATCCCCCTAATTATTAAACCTTAATGCTGCATAATTCAGCAATCCCAAGGAGTGGTCCTAGGAACATACACAAGCAAAGGGAACACAATCATGTGCTCACAAACTTGCCCATGAATGTTCCCAGCAGTGTTATGCATAATAACCAAAAAGTAGAAGCAGTGCAAATGTCCATCAGCGGATGGATCAACAAAATGTGGGAAATCCACACAGTGAATCCATTTACTCAGCCATAAAAAGGAATACAGCCCTGATACTCCCTAAGACATAGATGATCCTTGAGCACATTGTGCTCAGTGAGGGAAGCCAGACACAAAAGGCCACATATTGTATGATTCCACGTATATGAAATGTGCAGAACAGGCAAAACCACAGAGACAGAAGAGGTCGGTGGTCACCAGGGGCCAGGAAGCAAGGAATGGGGAGTGATTGCTAGTGGGTATGAGACTTCTTTCGGGGGTGATGAAAATGTTCTAGAATTGCTTGTGGTGATGGATGCATAGCACTGTGGATACGCCAAAAACACTGAATCACACTCTTCAAATGGGTGAATGCAAAAGCAGATATGAGAATCCAGCTGTCTTCCGGAGTCTTCCGTGAAGCCAAATAGTAAAAAGACTTGCAGGGCGCCTGGGTGGCTCTGACAGTTAAGCATCTGGCTTCGGCTCCGGTCATGATCCCGGGGTGCTGGGATCGAGCCCCACGTCGGGCTCCCTGCTCAGCAGAGAGTTTGCTTCTCCCTCTCCCTCTGCAGCTCCCCCTGCTTGTGCTCTCTGCCTCTCTGTCAAAAAAATAAATAAAATCTTTAAAGAAAAAGACTTGCAAAAATATAAAACCAAATCACCCTTCTCGCTAATTCTGGTGGGTTTTTTTTTAAATAAAGTTATCTTACATAGAAACATGTTACTTATAGTTAACCACTAATGGATTTATTACTGTTACTTTATTTTCTTTAATTTTTTATTATTGTTATTTTTAAATGCATTAATAAATATTTTAAATTTTTCTCAAGTTCAATTTCTAATATGATAAAGATTGGTGGATTTACCCAGAACTAGCTCGATGGGTGTGGCCCTGTGCAATCACACAGGGCCTCCTGCTCAGAAGGACCCCACATTTGGGGGTACGTGGGTGGCTCAGTGGGTTACGTGTCTGCCTTCAGCTCAGGTCATGATCTCAGGGTCCTGGGATCAAGTCCCGCGTTGGGCTCCCTGCTCAGTGGGGAGTCTGCTTCTCCCTCTCCCTCTGCCGCTCCCCCTGCTTGTGCTCGCTCACTCTCTCTTTCTCTTTGACAAATAAATAAAAATCTTAAAAAAAAAGGGGGGGACCCCACACTTGGCCTTGATACTCTGCTCTCACTGTCTTAAAATTCTTTTTTTTTTTTGTAAGTGAAGTCCAACAAGACAAGAACACATGCCCTGGGCCCTGGATTCTCAGCATGCAGGCTGCCTCCCGCCACCTCAGTGCCTACCTCAGACACCCATGCCTCGGCCTTCTGGTGCCTCGGACCCGCCCTTCGAGTCATCAGGTAAAATACAGGATGCACAGTTAAATTCAAATTTCAGAAAGAAAATGTCTTAAATATAAGTATATCCCAAATATGACATGGGACATACTTATGCTGAGAATTATTTGTTTATCCAAAATTCAAATTTAACTAGGCATCTTGCATTTTCACTTACTAAATAAAAAACTCTCCCCACCTGCCTCCTCCTCCCCACCCTGCCCCCACAGCCGCCCAGAGACTGAGTCAAGTGGCCCCTGGGTGCCTGTGAGGGCCTCAATCACCCCACACATGTCCTAGGCCAGCTCTGTGCGTTTCTTCCTCCTTTCAACCTTCTGACTCTGCCTCGCCTACATTGGCTCTCTGGGTACAGCTGCATCCCCCTCTGCACCCTTGATGTTGAGCGCACAGCACTCCCTGTGCATTCAGCACTCCCTCCGCGAGCCGGAGGTGCTCTGGCCCATCAGCCCGGAGACACAACCCTGTCCCACGCCCGGACTGAGGGGGGCTTCTCCCAGCCCAGGGAGCTCCATCATCCTGCCAAGAGGAAGGCTGACAAATTTATGCTCACTCCTGCGTATTCAAAGCCACCTGAACTTGGAGCTGAAAGAGACCATTAAAACCAAAAAGCAGAGGGAAGGGGGATAGGGGACAAGAGGGAGCCAGGAAATGGGGTTGACGCAGAGGGGCTTTGGGTTAAGACGTCAATGCCCACACCTGGTTCTGGCCAGACTTGCTGCGTTTTATGAAGCCACCCGTTCCCTCCCCCTCCCCTCAGAAGTAGGGTGTGGCTCTGATTTTTTTTGTCTAGTATGGGTGGAAGGGTGTTGGAGCCTCCAGCATTCTCTCCCGGCGTATCCTTGGCTGGGGCAGGGACAGACACAGAAATCACCCCAGGATGTGAACGCAGGAGGGGGCCCAGGCGAATGCCCACCTAGGGCCAGTCAGCCCCCCACAGCCTCACCAGCATCCCTGGGACACTCTCTGGAGACCAGCCATCCCCGTCTGACTTCTGGAAAAGCCCAGCTCCCACCTCCTCCTGGAAACCTTTGCTGCATGACCCCGCCTTCACCCCCTGCCTCCCCCGGCACCCCCTTGGGCCCCACACACCCCAGCAGCATCCTGAGAAAGGGAGGCTCTGGGCTCCAGGCCAGACAGATCTGGGCTGAAGGCCCGGCGGGGGCTTTTCTCTGCTGCGTGGGCTTCAGCGAGGCACCTGGGCCCTCAGAGTCTCCGTTCTCGCCTCCCAAAAGGGAATGATGGTTACACTCACCTCTCAAAGCCGTTTAAGGCTGCCAAGAAACAGTCCATGCATCCACGGGAATGATGGGCCATCGGTAAGCATGCAGGAAGCCAGCGGCCTCAGCGACACTGTCCTGGTCAGGACCCCGGTGTCAGCTCCCCGGTGTGCTTGTCATGCTCTCGGCCACGCCAGCTTTCTCCCCGTGTCTCAGGCTGCCCGGCCCTGGGAGCTGGAGCTGGGCTTTCCCTGGAGGAGAGGAGGGTGGGGGGATGAGCAGAGCAAGCTCCAGGAGAGCCGTCAAGGTGGGGGTGGGGGGACACAGGCCAGCTTCCTGCAGCCCCAGGCGCGTCCGGGCTTCTTGAGGGTTTAGTCACGTCAGCAGCACTGGGGAGGAAGCCCAGCCCAGGGGGCTGCTCTCAGGGTCTCTGCTCACGGAGCCCACAGAAAGGGGGCTTCCTACAGGGGCTGCAAGGCCGACCTGCTGCTGTACCCCCCACCCCGGGTCTTACTCTCCAGGAGCTTCCTGCCAATCAGCCTTTTCTTCCCTCTTTACAGGAGGGAAACGCAGTCTGGAGGTCCCCTGGGCGTCTCCGTTCCAGCGTCTATGCAGCCGTGTCCAGGGGGCCTGCCCCACGTCTAGACGGAAGGAGACGGTGCTCTGCCCCCAGAGACTCGACTTCCATCAGAAACGAGATGCACACACCTCAGGCTGCAGGTGAGGGACTTGAATGAAGAGAGAAAGGCCAAGTCTGCTTCTCTGTGCCAGCCGGGGGAGCGAGGGGTGGGTGAGGCCCAGCCCTCAGCCCAGCCTCAGGATCAGCGGGGAGCTTGTTATACAGAAACCCACGGCCCCACAGACCTGCAGAGATGCCCCACAGACCTGCAGAGACACCCCCGAGTGTGCAGGGCAGCTGGGCTTGGAGGGCCGGGGACACCCTGCCTGACAGCAACAGGGGACAGGCCCCAAACGGAGAAAACCCAGCAGGTAGAAACGGGCAGCCAAGGGTGGTTAGGTCACTGCTGCCCTCAGACACCGAGTCTTATGCCTCAGAGCCCCCAAACAAAGACAGATCCTGGGGTCACTGCTTGGTGTCCATGACTGATAGAATGATGGCTCCCCAAGGGGTCCACACCCTAATCCCTGGAACCTGTACCCACATGCCTTATATGGCAAAAGAAACTCTGCAGATGGGATTAAGTCAAGGATCTCGAGGTACTGGATGATCCTGGGTTATCTGGGTGAGCCCAGTGTCATCCCAGGCGACCTCAGAAGTGAGGTCAGAGAGAAACAGGACAGAGCATCAATCCGGGGAAGGTCAGGGAGATCTGAAGCATAAGAAGGACTCCTGCCCACTGTTTCTGGCTTTGCAGACGGAGGAAGGCCAGTGGCCGAGGAGTGCGGCCGGTACCCCAGAAGCTGGGACTGGCCCTCAGCTGGCAGCCAGCCCAGAGACGGGGCCTTGGTCTTGCAACTGCCAGGCACTGGGTTCTGCCAACAGCCTGAGCAGCAACCAGACTCTCCCCAAGTCCCCAGAAGGAACGCTGCCCTGCCCATGCCCTGATTTTAGCCTGGGGAGACCCTGGCTGGACTTCTGACCTCCAGAACTGTGGGATAACACATTGGGGTGCTGTAAGACGCTGGGTTCGTGGTGCTTTGTTAAGGCAGCGATGGAGAAGGGAGAGGGGCTTCCCCTTGGCAGCAGCCCCTGACGGGAAGCCCTACCTCTCTCCCCCATTGGGGACCCATGGGGTTACAGAGGCCCTGCGGCGTCCGCCTCACTCAGGCAGCCCCTGCCCAGCGCCGACCAGTGTCCAGGACCCACACAGGGTGGGCGAAGCTCAGACTCTCCTTCTACAAGCCTGGTTAGTGTCCTGGGGTGGCCTCAGCAAAGTACCACACGCCGGGGGGCTTTAACCCCAGATCTGATCTCTCACGCTCTGGAGGCCAGAGTAGGAAACCAGGGTGCTGCAGGGCTGGGCTCCCCTAAAACCTGTAAGCTCGTTCCTGCCTCTGTCCTCACATGGCCGCTTCTCTGTGTCTCTTCCTATAAGGACACCAGGCACTGCATTTAGGGCCCACCAGGATGCTCTCATCTTGAAATCCTTAACTAACTACAACTACAAAGGCCCTATTTCCAAACAAGGTCACGGTCACAGGCTCTGGGTAGACATGACTTTGGGAGAGACCCTATACACCCAGCGGAGACCCTTGTGGCACGTCAGCTCCCATGGCCTCCCTCCCTCCCTCCTGTAGGCCTGAGTTCCAGCCTCAGTTTCCCACTCTGCCCACGGACAGGGCTGTGAGGGGTTCCTTCACAGAGGGGGACCTTGGGCCCTGAGTCAGCTCTGCCTGAGCCACACAGAGCCTGTCACAAGACTAGAAACGTCCCCAGGAAAACTTCTGGGGCCGCACACACCCTTACACACCCCCTCACAGCTGCTGGACGAGGAAGCACAGCACTCCCGCCGTTGTCTGCCAGTTCTGGGTGACGCTACTTCAGAACAGCCCCGGGCACGGCCGGCAGGACATGTACGTCCTCCCCTGCCCTCCCCGCCCTCCTGACCCCAGGCTCTGCCGTGCGGACACGGGCACATCCCCCCATGGCCTGAGGACCTGTGTCTTAAAGCCCTGTGTCTACCATGGGAGAGGGAATAAATGTTCGTTTCTGGCAGGGATTAACACTGAGCTTATGATACTTAATAAAAACCAGACTGCACCCCACGGCGTCTCACCCGGAGTGGCACCAGCCTTCCCAACCCTCTGGGGAGGCGCAGCAGGGTAGGTGACCTGGGCGAGCTGCCCACCCACGTGGGCCCACAGGCAGGAGCCACTGGTGCAGATGGAACCACCAGCCTTTAGCTTCCAGATCCTTCTCCACACCTCCCCGTCCAGAAAATGAGGATGGCATGAACCTTGTCTGAGGCTGGCTCCTCACTTCCAGAACATTCTTCCTGGCTGGCCCACCCTGTTGTATTCATTTCCAATGCTGCATAACAAACAAGCACAAATTCAGCAGCTTAGAACAGCACCCACTTACAGCCTCGCTGTTCCCGTGAGTTGGGAGTCCGGAGCTTCCCATCCAGGTGTTGGCCAGGGTAGTGTCTGAGGTCCCAGGGATCCTCCCAAGCTCACATGGTTGTTGACAGAATTCATTTCCTTGCGTTTGTAAAGACTGAAGGCCCTGGTTTGGGCTCGCTGGGCCAGGGCCACCCTCAGCTCTGAGAGGCAGCCTGTGGCCCCTCCCGCCGGGGCCACCCCAGCCGCTCACAGCAGCCAGGCCAGCAACGGGGTCACTGTGACTTCTGCCCCTGCCTTCCTGACCTGTTAGGGACTATGAGTGCCCCCCAAAACTCCTATGTTGAAACACCAAGCCCCCAGGTGACAGCCACACCTGTCCTCCCGAGATACGGCTCTGAGGGGGTGTCCACCTGAACCCCTCCCACTGCAGCTCAGGCATCGCGGCTCAGCCGTGAGCAGGTGAAGCGAGGTTTGCGTGCTCTGCCAGCTCCCGTCCCGCACATGGCCCAACGCAGCCTCGGTTTACCCATCTGTGAAATGGGGTTAATAACACAGCTACCTGATGGAGAAATAGAATAACACTGATGAGCGTCTGCCTGGTGCGGGCCCCGCGCTGAGAGCTCTCACATGTTCTTCTGGGTGCAGGAAACACTAGCGGGCATTTTTCTCATCGGCCTCTGCCTCCTTTCCTTCTTTCCCTTTCTTTCTGACTCCCCAAACTTGTGGGCTCTTCTGAGCACATCACACGAGGCCGTGGACTCCCGAGGCACAAAGGCATCCCGGGTTTGTTTCTTCTTGCTCTTCTGGGCCTGCCTGCAATCTGCACCCCGGCAATGCTCCCTCCCAGCCTGTGTGTCTCCCCCCTTTGCACTCAGCAGGACCAGCCCCCCCGTACACCCTCTGTATAAGGGGGCTCCCCACCCCACTCCCCAACCCAATCCAGACAGTGACACTGGGGGTCAGACAGTTTCCAGATGCTTCTCCCAAACAGACGTGTGGCCTGCTGCAGCGTCGCTCCGTTTCCCGTCCTCTTGTGGAACACGGGCTTCCCCTTCGGTGGCTGGCCGAAGGGTACGTCTCCAGACAGGCTCTCCATCAGATGCCCTGTCCTTCCTCTTGGAAGCCAGAAGAGAGGCAACAGGGTCGGACCCATGGTGGCTGTCGATCCTCAGGGCTCGGAGCTGCAGCGAAGGGCCGGGAGCAGAGAGGCAGTGAGAACAAGATCCCCAATTGTTCACTGCCTGACTGCGGGTCCGCTTGCCCCTTCCTCAGGATACTTGAGTAGGAAATCCTCCTAGCAACCGTTTTGCATGAACTGTCTTGCTTGACTGACTTTTCATACGGCTCTTCCAGCAAAAAGCACATGCAATTGTGGCTCAGATTAAGCAGTATAAAAAAATCTCTCGGCCTCAAAGCCAGGAGCTTGGCTCTGAGGGGGAGCAGAGTCCCCGGCCTCTTGTCCCTGGCAATCTGGGCAGTGCCCGTGCTGGGGGTCGAGTTAGAGGAGTCTCACCATTTCTGAAGGTGGGGCCGAACATCCCAGGGGCACAGGGCTCAGGGGCAGGGCCGTCACCTGAGGCTGGGCGGCTTACAGGTGCTCGTGCATCTGGAGGGTCTCCTTAGCACTGATGGCCGGCTGTCAACAGAGTCCCCCTCGAGCCAGGCCTTCGGGCATTCTCGGCCAGGCTCTGCCCACAGCCCGTTTGGAGATGTAGCCCTGGCACCCTTGTCCAGAGGGCGGCGCTGCTTCTGAACCCCAGCAGACTGGCTCCAGGAATCAACACGGGCCATGCCCAGCATGCCCACCCTCAACCCCACCTGGGGTTTTGAGCAAACCTCTTCTGCCCATGCCAGCTTATCCAGCACAGACTATGCCCCTGGATTATTCCACAGGAGCCCCCCCGCACTCACCAGCTCTGTCTTGGGAGCAGCCCGGGGTCTCCGAGAGGTGCAGGGGAGGATGAGGTGGGCAAGGCCAGCCCCTGCCAACTTGGCCTCCCCAAGCAAGGGTCCACAGAGGGGCTGCTGCTAGTGGGCCCTGGGCCGTGAATACATGCCCGGCCCAGGACCCCGGCTGCAGAGCCGCCCCCTCGGCCGTCACAGGAGGAAACCTCACCCTTGTGCCCCTGAACTTCCCTCAGGTTACATCTGTGGTGGGCACTCCTCAATGAATCTTTCATGTCCTGGGAAAATTAATAACCCATCCCCATACGCCAGAGTTTTCTATGAAAGTCCTTTTTTTAAAAAATTGAGATGAAATTCACGTTGAAGGAAATCACCACGTTTAAGTGAACAATTCAGTGGCATGTGGTACCTTCACAGTGCTGTGTGACCAGCACCCCATCTAGTTCCAAAACACGTTCTCCTCCCCGCAAAGGGAAACCTAAGCCCATCCCTCCCTGGGCGCCTGGCACCCACCACTCTGCTCTCTGTCTCTGTGGATTCGCCCGTCCTGCACATCTCACACAAAGGCAATCATACAATATGCGACCCTTTGTGTCTGGCTTCTCTCACTTACCTACTGTTTCCAAGATGCGTTCACGCTGTGATGCGTATCAGAGCTTCAACCCTTTTCGTGGCTGAAGAAGAGCCCAGTGCATGAGGAGACCACGTTCTGTGTATCTGTTCTTCTGTGGATGTTTCCACCTTTGGCTCTTGTGAGTCATGCGGCCGTGGACATTGTGCACGTTCTCATCTGTACACCGGTTTGTAAACCTTCCGGGTACATACATGAAGGGCCTGCTTTACACTCATGGTTTTTCTTAAACAGCCTGACCACTGCCTCCCCGGCCTCACACCTGCAGGGTCCCCCCTGCCCGGGCATGGCTGGGCTCCTGAAGGCGGCAGGCAGGCCATCCCTCTCCCAGGGCTGCCCTTTCTTGCGTCCTACAGCTTCTGTAGTTCGTGCTGTGTTTTTCTGGTTATTTGAAGAGTGGTCCCTCTCCTCGGGGAGCTCACATAAGACAGACACGTAGGAAATAGAGAAAGAGTGACTTTGGAACCAGAGAGCCCCGGGGAGGAGCACGAAGGACTGCAGGCTGCAGAGGGCATCCAGAGTCTGGAGGCTGCCACGGCTGCCCAGAGGAAAGCATCGAGGGTCTGCATGCTTTTCCGGGCCCGTCCTGGCGGTGATGTGGCTGCTAAGACCAGGAGCTCCTGAATCGGAACAAGGAGCTCCCAGGAAAGAGGCCATCTAAAGTTTGGGAAGGGCCTCTGGCTCTGGCTGAGGGGACAGGTCCTGAGAGTGTCCACTCTGCGACATGAAGACCAGCCATGGGGACCAGGAGGACCAGGCCTTTCCCCAAAGCACCCCTGCTCCTGGTTGAAAGGGGCTCACAGGTGCTGCCCAGAATGGTACCCCTCCTTCCAGCCTCCCCTCCAACACCTGGGACTGCCCTGCAGCCAGTCTTAGAAGCCTAGGAGGGGAGCAAGCAGGCCCTCCAGCCCTGGAGACAGGGACCCCCTCACGGGAGGACAAGAGCCAGCAGGTCACTGCAGATGGGCTCCCGGCATCCTCCAGGGGAGGGAGGGAGCCAGGTCCGACGCATGGTGACAGCCTTGTAGCTGGTGAGCATTCCAGTGATGTGGGTACAAGGATAAGGAGGAGGGCAGGGCACTTTCTGGGTCCCCTCTCCTCATCCGAAATGAAGATTCATCATAGGGACGTACTGCTGGGCCAGCAGGGAGGGCAGATCCAGGGCCCAAAGCTCCCCTGCCTCCAGCCCGGCATGGAGGCCACTCAGGCCAGGGTCTGCTCAGGGTTCCCAGTGGCCGCGGGCAGAAGGCGCAGGGTAAAGAACACTGTCCTCACCCCGAAACCAGGTGCACCTGCCTTTCCTGGTGGGCCCCCAGCCTCTACCAACCATGGCCCAAAGGCCTGGGGCTGGTGAGGACCCCCAGTCCCAGCCACCCCATCCCAGTGTGGCTGGCTTAGGAGGAGTGCAGAAGGAGTCCCCAGGCCCTTTCTCCTCCACGGAGCAGAACAGGAAGAAGGTAACTGAATCAGCACTTCTTGCCCCATCTGGAACATTCCAACATGGAAAACCCACTGAGCAGCTGGGGAAACAATTTAGGGACTTTAATTAAAGGCTGATGGCTCTCCCACAGAGACTCACCCCCACATGCAGCCGGGAGGACCCACCACATCTGCCCTCAGTGTGTACTGAGCCCCAGCTGGGCACCTGGCTCTGGGCGTTGGCAGCCAGGCCCCGTTTCCACTGGGAGGGGGATGACTGGAACCAGCCAGTCCACCCTTTCTCCTCACTGTTTCCAGTCTGCCTTCTGGGCACCAAAGCCAGACAAACGAGCAGCTCCCACAGCTCTGCTTCCAAGAGGCTTCAGGAAGGGAAAAGTGGGTCATGTCAGCAAGCTCAGGAAACCGACTCCAAGTGTGGGGAGGAAATGAGCCCAGTGTGAGAGCACAGCCACCCCTTTCTGAGGCCGGCTCCCTCTCTGTCTGCGCCTTCTGTGGGGAAAGGCATTCCAGGCACAGGGAACAGCATGTGCAAAGGGGACCCGGACCACGGCAGGTGGAAAGAGCTGACAGGGACAGAAGCTCAGGGGTGAGAGGAGCATGCAGGCTGGGGGGCGGGGACAGGCTTCCAAGGGCCTGCACAGCTGCGGTCAGGCATCTGGTCTTCATTCTGGAGGCAGTGGGGGTGGGGGGAGCAGACTGGAGTGTTTTAAAATAATGGGATCTGGTTTACTCGGAGGACATCCCTCAGGCTGCCGTGCAAGCTAAGAAGCTCATTGCAGGAGAACAGAAGCGGTGTCCTAAAGCCATCCAGGCATGAGCTGGTGGACGTCTGGACAAGGGTGTGTCCGGGAAGAAGGAGAAACAGGCATGGACTGGGCTGGGAACTAGGCTCCTGCTTCCCCTCCCGCCCGTGCCGCCCGGGGCAGGCCGCCACGCGGTCACTAAGTGAGGCCGCAGCCCCGGGAACGGGCAGGAGCCGCCAAACCCAGAGTTTGCCACCTAGCAGCGATTCCTTCCTCCTCATCATTGTTGCAACTTGGGCCAGCCCCCCGGCACCCACATCAGAGGTCGGAGCTGGGGAGGAGGCCACAAGAACATCGTGCCCACATCTGCCCACCACATTTCCAGCAAGGTCTCTTGGAAGCAGCCCCCAGCCCGGCCCCTGGCCTGACCCCAATGGCAGAGCCTAGAGACAGTGCTGGTCCCTCAGGACAGGCCAGACAGGAGTGTCCTCTGGGCCCAGAACCGGCAGGAACAGGGGCAGGGCTCCGGGCTGCGGAGCACAAAGGCCCCCATCTCCCTCCCCACGTCCGGTTGCGCCTTCTCTCAGCTGGCCCCAGGTCCATACCACCCGTGAGGTCATGTGACAAAGATAGTAGCTGCCCTGCCTGATGGGGTCACCGGTTCACAGTCAGCCAGAAAGGGCGCTGCCGCTCCCCTGGAAATCCTCCCTCATTTCGGCTCTGGAGCCGAGGACACACAGCTGCTGCAAGTAGCCCAGGGTGGAAAGGCCACAGCAGGGCCAAGGATTTGATAGGGACCCAAGGCCTGGGGTGCAGAGGATGCAGCCACGTCCCGGGAGGGCCCAGCACAGCCAGGCCAGGCCAGGCTTGGGCCTAAGGGTCCCTGGAGGCCCTTGTCGTGGCAGTCTGTGGACGCCTGGCAGGCAGCACTGTGGTTGGGAGCAGTCATTCTGGAAGGGGCCTCTGCACTCCCAGGGGGAGGAGTGGCTGGGGCCCTGGAGCACGGCCTAGTAGGGCCTAACTCAGGAGCTGAGCACGCAGCTGGGCTGCATCCGCCCCTGCCCATGCCCCAGGGGAGAGAGCCTGTCACACACAGAACTGGGGCATCCAGGGCCCAGGGGAGGGCGTGGGACCCAGAGTGGGCAGTCCTATAGATCGTGCAGGGTCTGGAGGGTGGGCAGTGCCTGGGTGGGTGGTGCCAGACTGTCCCGGCTGCTTGGAGGCTGTTAGAACCACCACCTCCTGCCAATCACACTCACTGTTGGGCAATTTCACCAGATTTCCAGGAGGAAACATCCAATGGGCATTAAGATGTGGAATTAGCTGAGGTCATGGGTGTAGCCCTAAGAGTTGGATAGATCCAACTTAAATCCTGCCCTAGGCTTCAAGTGGGCCACCTAGGGCCTCCATGTCCTCATCCATAACATGGGGACAACATAGCTCAGCATCCCAGGGCTGACCACAGAGCCCGAGGGCCACTTCCAGAATCACCAGGTTGAAGCTGTGTCACTGGGCAGGCCCTAAACCTCTCTGAGCCTCAGGTGCTCATCTGTCCCATGCGGCCAAGCTCACTGCACATCTCAAGGGATGTATAAGGACTGGGTTTGGGACCACTCCTGGCATATGAACAGTGTCCCGTATGGGAGCTGGTGTGATGATCCTTCTCCTGCGTGGTGGCCCCTCCAACCCCCACCTTGCAACCCTCAAGAACACAGACCCAAACTTTATTTCTTAAATATTTTCCTCTACCCATCATCTGTACACGGGCTGTTCTGGCCAGGGGACGGGCACCAACTGAGGTTCCTGAGTGTCCACACGGGCTGGCCTGTCCTGCTCAGTCCCAGCCGAAGTCCTGGCCAGTCATCTGGTAGAACTTGCGGTTGAAGGGCCGGTAGAAGTCCCGCAGCCGTTGGACCACAGCCGCGGGCACCCGGGGGTGGGGCCGGCCCTTGGATTTGCCCAGGCAGCGCGGGTTGCTGCTCCCCTGGGCCTTCTTGAGGCAGGGGAAGCCCTTGGTGGCATTGAAGTAAAAGTGCTTGTCCGTGACCACCCGTTTGAGGCCCAGGAAGTCCTGCACACGGCCCACCTCTCCCGCCGGGTCGCTGACCAGGCGCTCGCCGCTGACGAACAGGAAGCGGGACAAGGGGAAGAAGCGCAGCCAGTTGTCCAGATGCTGGGCGTATAGGCCGATGCGCACGGCGCTCCAGGCCGTGTCCACAGGGCCCAGGCCGTGGCGGAAGGCCAGGGCACGGAAGCTGGGCAGGCCCGGGGTCTTGGAGAGAGTCTGGGCGTAGTCGGAGATGGCCCGAGTCACGGGGTTCCGCACCACCACGATCAGCTTCGTGTCTGGGGACATGCCGTGGATGCGGCCAGGAGCCTCCCGAGTCACGAAGTAGCTAGGGGTTTTCTCCATGGTGATCTGCCCATCCAGGGTGCGTGGCATCAGGCTCCTGGGCCACGGGGGTGAGGAGAGGTAGGTGAGAGCGGGTACTGGCCTCCAGGGACCCAGGACTAACCTCGCCTTCCTCCAGGGATGTCCCAAACCTCCAAGGTGGGCAAGCCTTCCCCAGCAAACCCAGCCATCCTACATGCTTGGGTGGGCAGCCTGGGATATAGGCCGTGAGGACCCCCAGCCCCAGCACAGGCTCCCCGCCCCCCTCCCAGAACTAGACTGTGCCCACACCCAACACTGCTGGGGCTCTGGCCCCAGACCCAGTTCTCCCAAGGCCGGCGGCCTGGACCTCCCCCCACACAGCCCCGCCTGCCTTCCCCGCCCCACAGGCCACTGCCCTGTAAGTACCTCACACCACACTTTCAGTAAGTGGCTGATGGCATCCCCTCATCAGACCATTAATTATTGACAAGTGTCCCCAACAAAGGGCAGCTGCCCCCTCTCCCCCTCCCTCCCCTGCACAGCCTCTCCGGCCTCTGATTATAGCCCTGCTAATTCTCACTGACCTGGACCGGATCAGAATGGATCCACTGCACACTGGAGAACAGTGAGTGCGGTGGCCTCCGGACCCATCCCAAGTCCCCCAGCTGCCTGGGCCTCCCAGACCAGGCTTACACCCCAGAGTGCCAGGCTCCAGCTGCAGCATTTCTGGCCTGGGGAGGGGAGCACCGATCCCAAGGTTCTGGGGGAGTTGTTCTGGGGGGACTCTCCCCCCACACAGCCCCGCCTGCCTTCCCCGCCCCACAGCCCCCTGACCACCCAAACCTGGGGCAGCCCACCCTGCCGGCCCAGGGGGGCAGGTACCCTGAGCAGTGTCTCGAGGCCACACCCGCCAACCAGGTAGTACAGGGTGAGGCAGGGCGGGGTGTGGCCTGGCCAGCTGAGCAAACAGCCCTGGGGGCGGGCCAGGAACTAGGTCAACATAGGCATAGGCTGTCAGGACCTGTGCTAGGGAGGAGAGGTCTCTGCGGGCTGGCCCCACCTCCTGTCCTCTGAGGGAGCTGCCCCTACCTGGCCCACAGCCCCCAGGACTGGCCCCAGCCAGGAAACTGACCCAAAGGTGGAGTTCAGGTTTCCGTCCAGCCTAGGGGACCCCCAGACGCAAGCCCCTGGGAGGCTGGGCCTGAGTCTCCTCCTTCTGCTCAGACCCCCAACAAAACTCAGGCCAGGTGGACACGCAGATGCACAGACCCACAAGGTGGCATGCTTAGCTTGGAGGGTGCTAGTGGTGGGACAGGAACGTGTACATGTGAGTCCAGGGCATGCCACTGGTTCCCTGACACCCCCCCAGGGGCTTTGGGGGGTCAGGTGGGCTGCACCGTCTGCTAGCTATGGGAGCTTCCCCCCTCCCTCAAAACCAGGCTCCAGGCAGAGCTGGTCTACAGAAGCGATGGGGACAACTCTGCTTCTCCCATCTCGTGAACGACTGGGCTGGGATTCCCTCCATGCCGCTCACTGCCCCATTTGATAGGCAGGCACACAGAGGCTCAGGGAGGAAGCAGGAAGGGCAGGGGGGACGTTAGCCCACAACCCTGGGCTGCAGCCGGGGTCAGCTTGGATTCTGCTCCCAAAGCCCCTGCACCCCTCAGCCTGCCTCCTGCCACTGGGAGTACAGTTGGGAATAGTCCCCAGTCCTCCCCCTCCAAAGGGATAAGTTCAAGGAGACCTTGGCTGGTGACAACACCAAGGGCTGAGACCTAGGGCTCACGAGAGGGAAAGGAGGTCTCCCTGCACTGAGCCTCACTGCTGAGACCCATAAAGACACGGTGTGCCAGGCCAATCAGAAGCCACCGTCCCTGGGGTGCTGGGTGGGGCATTCAGTTCAGCGTCCCACTCTTGGTTTCGGATCAGGTCTTGATCTTGGGATCGTGAGATCAAGCCCTGTGTTGGCTCTGTGCTCAGCGGGGAGTCTGCTTGGGACTCTCCCTCCCTCTGCCTCTGCCTCTGCCCCTCCCACACCCCAAATAAATAATAAATCTTAAAAAAAGAAGAAGAAGAAGAAGAAGTCACTGTCCCTCCCTTCATCACCTTCCTCAGGGAAGACAACAGCCCAGATTGCTCAGGGGATGCCCCTCCCCATCTTCCACACACTCTTTCCATCCCTTCTATCCCCCAGGCACCCAGTGACCCCAGAGATGCACCGTCTTTCCCTTAGCAGACTCTGCACTTCGGCTTCTGAATATCCTGCTCCCCTTGGCTCCTTCCTGGTGGGGAGGGGGGCTACAAGGAAGAGGTAAGGGGACATCAGCACCTACTGCTGCTGTCTCTCCAAGGAAGTCAGAGGAGCAGCCAAAAGAGGTGCCTCAGGACCCACCATGGAGAGGAGTGGGGATGGGCAGGGGCTGCAGACTTCCCTGGCCCACTCCTGCCACACACCATCTTGAGCTCTGAGATCCTTGGATCAATGACTCTCCCCAGGCCTGGCCCAGGGAGTGGAGTAGGGTGGGGATGGGGACTTTTGGGGGGTGGGAGAGACTGGGGAGGAGAAGAGGAGCAAGACTCTGACCCCCACACAGCAAACATCTGACAAGCTGTTCTATGGACCCCCCCCCCCCACCAAGTTCATCTGGTCTGCATTTCCTTGCGGCTTCAATCCAGCCCTGGGCGACTCTCCCTCATCCTCAGCCCTGCTCACTTGGTCCCACACCTCTCCTGGGCCCCATCCAGCCAGGCCTGGGACCCAGCAGAAACCAGTCCTGGCTTCTGTGTGGAACCCTGCAGTGCTGGGGGGAGTGGGGGCCTTGAGTGCCCAGTCACATGAGCCTCTCTCCAGGTGAGCAGGGGGAGATAAATCCCACAGAAGCCGGGATCCCTCCCCCCACATACTTAGACCCCAAATTCACTGCTCCTGCATTCGCTGCTTGGGCTCCCAGAGCCAAGGGGGTTCCCCCACCTGCATCCTTCCCCATCTCCTTTCACTTTTCCAAAATGCTATGATCAAAGTAGAGCTCCCAGCTGCCCCTCCTCCCTCCTGAACTGAGACTTTGGGGTGTTTGTGCGACCCTCACACCTGACAAGCAGAAGGTATTCAGTGAGTGAGTGAATAAAGAAAAAATGCTGAGTTTGGGGGCACTTGAGGGTCACAGTCCCCAAGACAGAGGACCTTCAAGAGCCTGTGAGATGAACTTCCTGGAGCCCAGGAAGAGGCAACAACTTTGAGCAGCCCATGGGAAGGACCAAAGCCACTGCCTGAAATGAGATTGGTCACAGCCCTGTGGGTAAGGGGGGGGGAGGGTCCCAAAAATTCAACTGGGGGCGCTAGCCACTCCTCCCCTACTCACTGCCCCAACCCCCTACCCAGAACAGGGCTCTGCACTCACTGGAGGCCCAACCCAGGGTCCTGAGAGCAGACAACACTGCCAGACCATGCCCAGGGGCGGGGCAACTTCTTTGCTTTAGGGGAAACTGAGGCAGGGATGGGCATTTTCAGAGGCTCACTGAACACTCACAGCTGGTGGAAAGGACAGACAGGCCCAGAGGCACAGGGCAGCTGTGAGCACAGCAAGCCCACCTCCACACTTGTCAGTACACGGCCACAGTCCCTTTGGGGGCACCTGGATGCACGCACCCCAGAAGCTCAGCCAGCCTGGCTCCTGCTGGCTCTGCACTGGCCGGCGAAGGGTTGGTGCTAGCCAGCTCTGAGAGACAGCTCTGGATTAATGGAGGCCACTAGGACCTGACCCTCTGCACCCTCTGCCTCCACCCCTCCCCCCAGGGGAGGGGGCTCTAAAAAACGAGAAAGGAGAAAGTCTCTTCTCTACCAGAGTTAGACATGCTCCTGAATCTCCCCGGTGTCCCACCTCAGGCACTCCAGGATCCCAAGAACACCTCCCCAGAGCTGAAAATCAGGCCCAGCTGCCTCTCAGGTGCCTCACCCTCCCCGGCACTGGAGCATGCACCCAGGGAGGGGCTAGACAGGGCCTGCGGACCCCAGGCTCTTTGAGAACCCTGGGGGACTAGCACTGCTGCAGACCCTCATCAGCCCAGCTCAGCGCCTCCCCACAGCTCCTGTGGTCAAAGCTCTGAAGTGCGCCATAGGTAACAGTGTGTCCTCCACCCCCCGCCCCTCCTCCTCTTCTTCCTCTCCCTCTGCAGAGCAGTGAGGAATTAGGGATGCTTTTGGAAGCTGCAGCACTGTCAGAGTGGGGTAGCTGTCTCTCCCTGAGCATCGAGGATGCTGGGACTCAGCCAGTTGGGTCCAAGGATGGACTTGCTTCCCCATCACCACCCGACTTCCGTAGGACCCCCAACAGCAGCAACCCTTCAGAGCTCAGGACCCAGCATCCCCATTCTCACTGGGGCCCCTCCAAACCCATGAGTGGTTTTAATGCAAAAGGCAAAGATAATAAATAGGAGTGGGCGGGGGGCTGGCTGGGTGTGGGGTGGGTTGGGGGGGAGGGGAATCTGGGAAGAGGAAACTGGTGCACCAGGGAGTCAAGAGTCTGGGTCCTGCCACCCTGCACTCCCCATTAGTTCCCCAGGTGACCTTGGGCTGGGTCCTCTCTGCCCAGTACTTGGGGATGAGGTGAGAGCTACGGGGAGCGGGGTGACTCACTCTCCATCTGGAAGCCCTCATTTCCCCGCAGGAAGGGACAGGGCACCATGGCAGGCTTTTGCACAGTTGAAGGAGGCAGAGGGCAGGGCCTCACACTGCTTCAGCCAGGACAGGGTGCTCCCCCACATTCTGCCACAGCACCCCAAGGCCATCCTGTTAGGCGGCAGGGCAGCTACAGAGCCCTTGACATGAGGCTGGGGTCCCAATTCCCACCTCTTCCTCCTTTCTAAATAAAGCCAACACTTTCTCCAGACCCCCAGAACCACAGAGAAGGATTCCTCTTCCCAGGATTGAGGCTCTGGGGAGGAGGCAGACACTTTCTAGGAGGCTGCGGGGAAAATTCTTGAGGTAACTGGCCAGAGGTCAGACACGCTCTCCCAGAGTGATCCAGTGGGGAAGGGCAGATGAGCGTGAAGCATTTCTAATGCTCCTCAAACCCCACTAGCTTGCAACTACTCATCTGGAATCGAAACTCCTCCTCTCCAGTCTTGCTGAGAACCCTCATTAACCCCGAACCAGGGTTTTCCCTGGACTTTTCAAAGTTTCTGGGAGCCCCCGGCCAGTGACCGCTCCTCCTTTCTGTAAAATCCAATGCAGGGGGATCATGTCCCCGAGGTCAAGCCTCGGCCCCCCACCCAGGCTGGTCTCAGCCCGGATCCCTGGATACCTCACCCCGCCGTGTCTCCAGTGAGACCCCAGGGGCGCACATGCTGTTGTTCGAAGGCACTCGCCAGGGCGCGCACCGAAGCCGACGGGGCGGACAGGCCGGGCGCTCACCGGTACCAGGCGAGGCCGCGCTCGTAGCACCTGTCGAAGAAGTGGGGCTCAGAGCCGATCGCGCGGACGTCGGGGTGCAGCCGCAAGAACTCCAGCAGGGCGCGCGTGCCGCCCTTCTTCACGCCCACGATGAGCGCCTGCGGGAAGCGCCGGCGTCCCGGGCCGCTGGCCACCGGCAGGCCTGGCGCCCCGGGGCTGCCGACGGCGCGGAGCGGCTCAGCGCGCGCGGGGGCCGGCACAGGGGCGCGGGCGGCCGGCGGGCAGCGGCTCGGGAGGGTGCAAAGGCAGTAGGCGCCGAGCACCAGCGCGGCGAGCAACAGCGGCGCCCGCGGCGCCCGCAGCGCGGCCCCCGGCCCGGCCCCCGCGCCCTGGCCGCCTCCGGCCCCGCCGCCCACGCCGCCGCTACCTGCCATGGGGTTGTGCCGCGCCCAGGCCCTGGATCGGGGGCTGCAGGACGGAGCGCATCCCGGCCCGTGCCGCGCTCAGCCAGCCCCCGCCCGGCTTCTGCTTTGCGCCCCGCCACCCGGCAGGCTGGAGCGGGGGGCGGGGCCTAGAAGCCCCGCCCAGCGCCGAGGCCCCGCCCCCGGACCACCGCTCCGCCCGGGACGCGCCGGCGGCGGTGGAGGCCCGGGCGCAATTTGGAGCCTCAGAGACTACCTGGACGCGCCCTCTCGGACACCCTGGGCTCCAGCCCGCTCGGCTCCAGGGCCATCACCATTATGCGCCTGGATGCTGCAGCGACCGGTCGGCTCTGAGAGCCATGACAGGACTGAGGTGCCTGCCCCAGGACCTGCTCCTAGAAGACGGATCCCCGGCCCTCCCGGCGGACCAAGGCGGAGCAGCAGGTGCGCGGGCCGAGCAAGTGGGTCGAGGAGGCGCGTGGCCCTGCTGCGCAGAGGGGTTCCCGGGCGTCGAGGGAAGTCTGAGGGGAGAAGAGGGCGCGCTTTGCTGACAGTCGGCTTGCCATTCGTCAGGGTCACAGCCCTGGCGGCTGGAGAGGGTTGGCCAAGTATGATTACCATTTTAGAGTCCGGGGAAACAGGCTCAGGGATGACAGGCGTCTGTCCCAAGGGCCCATGCAGACCTGTCTCCTGACCCTTTCTACCATGTCACACCACCTGTCTGTGCACCTGGCGTTGCCCTGGGATGTCAGGGACCCATCTCTGACGCTGGCAACGTGGCTCCTGTCGGAGATAAGAAGATTCGGGAGAGGCGGGATGGGGGACTGGAAAGAGGAACCCGGGTCCTGCCCCCAGCAGCTCCTGCTGAGGAGCAGTGAGATCCAGGGGTCACTTACAGTAATGGGACCTGCTGGGCGCTGGACACTCTGTGGGAGCTTTATGCACCCCCAGGTTCACTGAACCCCCAGCACAGCACAAGAAAAGCACAGAGGAGAGAGGGCTCAGTGAGCAACAGTCCCGGGTAGACAGGGAATTGGACCCGTGTCCTCTCTCCACCTCTGCCCCAGACTTCCTCACCGCAAGTAGGTGCCCCATGGGTGTGGACTCTCCAAAGAGGCCAGCCTCTCTCCAGCGGATGCTCAGAGTCCACTGCCCTGGGTTCTGCTTGTTCCTGAGACTAAAGCCATCTGGACAAGTCCCAGAAACCTGGGGTACCTCCAAGGGGCAGGGGCCTCCATGACCCACAAACATTTCCAGGGCTCCCACCCAGAGGCAGCCCTGGACCGAGGGGTCTCTGCAGAGCCAATGGGGTGAAGACCACTGATCAGCGCCCCAGCCCAGATCCCAGACACCAGGCCTGCACCTGCTTGTCAGGGCAAGACTCAGCCAGGAGCCCTGGAGGCGGGCTGTTGGCACAGCACTGTCTGAGTGCATGTTGATACACACAGGGTCACAGGAAGTTCTTCTTAGAGTCTAGCTTAGAAGGGGATTTGTTCCAGACAGTCTGGTTCTCCTTAGAGCTCTGCTGGGTGGGGCCCCACTCCACCTGCAGCACCCACCCACAGTCACAGGAGGCACCTCTCAGGGCTCCGAATGCAGCACTAAGCCCTGGTGGCCCCTCTGTCTCCCTGCCCAGTACAGGCATAGTGGGTTTCCACCTCCCAGCCTCCACTCATGCTGTTCCTTCTTCACTCATGCTGTTCCTCCCACTGAGAATGCCTTTTCCTCAGCACCCCAGCCCTCCCGCCACCCAGACACCTGCTTCAGGGCTTTCCGGAAGGAATTTATCAAGAACAGCAGGAAACTAATATGCTGAGGGCAGGGGAATGAAGCCAGGGACAAGGACAGATTACTAGCTGACCCCCTCCCTCCAGCCACCACCCAACTGTCAAGTGAGGGGTGGGTGCAAATCTGGGGACACCCAGGATGGCAGACTTGGAACATTTACTCACCAGTGTATCCCCAGCACCTAACAGAAACTGGCTGATACTTGACACTTGATAAAGGTCAGCTGGTGGAAGGATGTAAATGGACGGAGAGGGCAAGGAAGGCTTTCTGGAGGAGGTGAGGGTCAGGCAAGCATCCCGAGGACAGCAGCAGCAGAGAGTATGGGGCAGGGGTGGAGGGCAGAGGCCCGTCTCCGAGAGGGAGTGCACCCTCAGAGCCCAGCCCGGGCGTCTTGTTCCTTCTTGGTAAAATGGAGACCTCAGTCCTGGTGCTGAGTAGCAGCTTTGCTGAGATGTCACGTCCATACCATGCCTCTGAGCCATTTAGCACGTAGAGTTCAGTGGTTTCCAGTATACTCACAGTGCTGTGCAACCTTCACCACAGTAGATTTTAGAATATATTCATCACCCCAAAAAGAAGTCCCATCCCCATTAGCAGTCATCCCCCATTCTCCCCTCCCCCAGCCCCTGGCAACCTCTAACCTGCTCTCTGTCTCTATAGATTTGCCTGTTCTGGACGTTTCATGTAAGTGGAATCATAGAATACGTGGTCTTTTGCAACCAGCTTCTTTCACTCAGCGTCACGTCTTCTATGTTTTGGCAGGCTCAGAGCTTCATTCCTTTTTATGGCTGAGTAATGTTCGCTGTGTGGATGGACCACCTTCTGTTATCCACTCGTCTGTTGAGGGACGCTGGCTTGTTTCCGGCTTTCGGGTTATTGTGAATAATGCTGCTGTGAACGTTCATTCACAAGTTCTCATGTGAACACGTCTCCTTTCTCTCAGGCATATAATCTGGGAGGGGAATTGCTGGGTCACACGGTCACTCCATGTTTAGCCCTTTACGAAGAGTCCTTTTGAAGGTTGAATTTGGGCGTTTCGGAATCTGCCTGTCCGTGCTCCTCACACGCAGGGTTGCTGCCTTCCCTCCTGCCCGGGATGTCTGAGAGCTCCTCCCATCTGCCCCTGCCCCAGCCTGCCGTCAGCGTCCAGCCCTGGCTCTCCACTGGCTCCTGCCTCTGTGATCTAGGGACAGTGGATCCCCTCTCTGAGCCACATGGTAGAAAGTGACTTGAAAGAAACCAGGACATGGGAGCACAAGGCTGGTGGTTGTCCCTGCACCTTGAGAGGGTCACCCACCTCCTGCCCTGTCCAGTCTCACCTCCTCTGTCAAGAAGAAATGCATCAGCAAGTCTCTCTGCCCAGCCAGACCTCCCCGGGGGCGAGGGGGGCTTCGCTTTCAGGGTCCAACATGGCTCAATCCCCCTTCACCCAGTCTGGGCTCCCTGCCCAGGCAGGATGGCCAGGCAGAGGTCCAGCTGTCCACCTTCCCTAGGCCAGACGTCAGATATTGAGCTAGTCAGGTTTGTTGTGCTGTTGGGCAGGAAGGAGGGAGAACTGGGGAGAGGAGGTGGGCTGAGCTTCAGCCTGCTGGACCAAGTAAACACCGTCCGTGGGGGAGATGACGGGGAGGGCCAGAGCAGAGCGGGACAGAGAGGGCCCGTCTATGGAGGGAGTCTTGGGGAGGAAGGTCATGGTGAGGGGAAGGCCCAGCCTGGCCTCACAGACCCATGACCCAGCTGCCCAGCTACGTCCGAGTGCCTCTGCAGACTGTAATTACTCCTTCGTGGGTGATTGTGATCCCCATCTGTCTCCTCCCCCTACCCATGAGCTCTGCAAGGGCAGGGATGGAGTCAGTCTTGATCCTTTCTGTGGCTCCACACCTAACCACGGTAAGCACCCATGAATGTTTGCTGAATGACCAGTGGACTGGCTCTGTGGGGGCGGGGGGTGTGTGTACATGTGCAGCTGAAAGAGCCTACGTGAGCGCCCCTCCCCCACACTTCTCTCCACCTCTTTCGCAGCCTGTCCCCTCCGCAGGGTGGGCACCCCCAGCGGGAGCCCCCACGGGCAGCAGGGTGGGGTGTGTAAGCAGCTGCCCCGCTCCGGAAAGTGATTACTAACACTGTGCCTCCCTCCCTCCACGGGGGACAGCTGGGGGAGATTTCACACATGCGGGGCTTCTAGGAACTCCATTCCCTGGAACCACACCCCTACCCCCTAGACCCACTCCTGCAGTCTGCTGGGGTTCTGGAGCCTACAAGGGGGGCCAAGGCGAGGGGGCTGCGGCCGAGGGCAGGCCCAGCTGTCCTTGATTTGTGTGGGGTTTTCCACTTCAGATGCCGGATTTGCCTGAGCACATAGAGGATGCGGTTTCCTCCTGGAGAGGGACCCCTAAGAGACGTCTACCCACGACCCCCCCCGCCCCGGGAGCCCACTGTTCCCACCTCACCCTGGTAGGGAGCGCTGGGGGGGGGGGGCACGTGCAGCCCAGCTCAGTGCTGAGAGGTCCCTGCTGTCACCCAGCTCTGCTCCCTCCCAGCAGGGGACCTTGCAGCTATCAAGTCTCCCTGAACCTCACTTTCCTACTTTAGAAAGCAAAGATGACACTAGCTCCCATCTCTCTGGGTGCCTAGCTCTCAAACTCTTTATGATAAGGAGGCAGTGGACGTGTGACAGGGACCCCAGCACAGGGGTGCCCTGAAGCTGCTCCCGCCCTGGCAGACCTCACTACTCATAATTCATCTTCCCTGGAGACAAGACTGGAGAGGAAAGACTTTCCTGGGGCCTGGCTTCCTGGTGACCAGCTCCCCCTGGGGACAGTGGGGCACAGAAGGCTTTGCCAAGGCAGACGAGATTCCCAGTGTCAGGAGGGACAGATGAAGAAGTTCCCTTGGCCAGGAGTGGGGAGGAAGGAGGGCCTCCGGGATCAGTAGCCACATGGAAGGGGTCACACACCTGCAGGGAGCCTGCCTGAAGCCGCAGGATTTGCCGAAAGAGGCCAGACCCCTCTCCTGCACGGGTAGGGCCACCAGCTGGCTTCCAGCCACCCTCACTCCTTTCCCTTAGGTCTTCCTGGAGCCATCAGCACAGAGTGGGCAGGGATAACAATATAGCAATCCTTCCAGGGTGCAAGAGGGGCGCGCTGGCAACAGCCTGTATCCTCAAAATGAATCTAAAGGGTCTCATGCAAACAGGACTCTCTCCGCTCCCACGCCATCCCCACCTCCTCCAGCTTCACAGCCCCAAGCCGGGCCTCTGAAAGCAGACGCAGCTCAGCATCCTGGGGAAGGCTGGGTATCATCTCAATGGTCCCCACATCAGGGCACTGGGGCTCTGGGGCCAGATCTAGCCATCCATGCCCTGCCAAGAGTCCCCAGGGACAACACAGTGACTGTGAGCATGTTCCATCGGGAACGAGGAAACAGATGCAGGCTCAGGAGCCCCGTGCTCTGCAGAGGGCCCTGGACCGCGTGTGCATGTGGGGTGTATGTGTGCATGGGTGTGCACGGTGGGGGGTGTTCACAGGCTTGCCACCAGTTCCCAGCCACCCTTCCCAATGTGGGAAGCCCCAAGTGTGCAGCTCTCCACACACCGGTGACCTAGGCCCAGAAGCAAGTCCAGCCTGGCTGGTGGACAGGGCACCAGAGAAGGCCACACTCCATGCCCCCTCATTTCCAGGGGGAGCACGCCACCACCACAGTTGGCCAGACAGGCATGCAGCCAGTCTTGTCGGGCTTGGCCCTCAAGGGAGACCCAGAACCCAGCTGCCAGGACGGAGCATCTTGGGGCTGGCGCCTCAAACTCCTCCCCTTCACCAGCCCCCGCCCTAAGCTGCAGGCTTTCTGGTCTGACCAAAGGACCCTGAAAATTGACCCCCCCACTCCCTCCTCAGAGAACAGTGACTCTGTCCCCTACACCAGCCCTTGCCATCCTCCCTCTGACTCCAACTTCCCTGCCCTCCCCACACCTCCAGACACACATCAGGGGTTCCTGGCTCAGAGATGGGGACCCAGCAAAAATCCACAGTGTCTAGACTAAGAGAACAAAAAGCCACTAGAGTCAGAGGCGGAGGGCGCAGCCCAGGCAACAGGCAGACTGCACCATGGGCGTGCAGAGCCCACAGGGCCCTATCTCCTGCCTACTCCCGCTCCCGAAATGCAGCTGCCAAGCCCTTTGAAGCCAAGAGTTGCTTGTAAACGTCGTCGTTGGAGATGAAACATGATAAGACATGAAGATGGGCTGCAGCATGGATAATCTCTGCGGTTTTACAAGGAACAAATCACGCCTGGAGACAGACCTTGGGGGATGGTGAGGGCTTGGGGTGGAGGGAGCCTATCTGTAGGTAACCCTCAGCCCCTCCCCTCCTGTCAGCCACAGGGGCCCACAACTGTCTTCTCTGTGCCTCTGGCCCCTGAGCTCTGGTAAGCAGAACCCTAGGGCCAGGGTAGGGTGGTCAGTGGTCCTGGGGTCCCTGCATTTCCCAGACCACGGACACACTCATGCAGATGTGTGGCTTGGCTCACTCATCCCTACAGAGGGAGTGGGCAGAAGGCAGTGGAATCTGATATCCGTTCCTCGGTTCCTCGGGGAAGGGAATGAGATGAAGGTGCTGTGGTCTCTGACCTGGGCAGGGGTGAGACCTGCAAGGGGACAGCAGGGACCCATTCTGTGCACATGTATAGGAGACCTGCCCAGGGCCCCTGCAGTGGGGGGGGGGGGGGGGGGGGGAGAGAGCCACCAGGAGAAGCTTCTAGAAGGATTCTGGCACATAGGGAGGGGATGAGGAAGAAGGAACAGCAAACTGGAGAAGCAGGAGCACAGGGGCAGGTTTTAGAAAGGAGCTTGGCTGGCCTGGAGGCCCAGGTGCAAGGGTCTGGGTGCCGGGGGTGTGGATAATAGAAACCGCATAGTTATGATGCATGACACTGCTGTCATCCGGGGAGTGGAAATCTAGCTGGAGAAATGGGGTCTGTGGGACCAGAGCCAGCAGAGTCTGGGGGAACCACTGAGGGAAGTTTGTGGTCTGTTATTTTGCAAAGATCACAGTGGTTGGGGGAGGCTAGCTCGGGGCAGGCAAAGATGCGTGGGAGGTGGGAGCCCGGAACCTGGTGCCCCAGGTGGGCCCGGGCGTGGAATGGCCGCAGGGAGGGGGAAGCAGGGGGCGTCGGTGCACGTGGGTCCCGCCAGGCTGCCCTGGAGAAGGGGCTGAAAGCGTCCGGCCAGCACCCGCGCCCCCTGCAGCCGTCCCACCCCCCACCTCTGTCCCGCTCCAGCTGACTCGGGCCTCGACTGCTCTCCCTGTGCCCGTCACTTTCGCGAAGCCCACCACATGGAGCCCCTGCACCCTCGGACGCCCGGAGGCCTCAGCCTGTGTCCCGGGTACTGGCATGTTGGGCCGGCGTGGCCGAGGAGCCCGGGGGACGCCGGCACTGACCACGGAGCGCCTCGGGGGGTAGCGGGGCCCTGGGCCAGAGCGCGGACCCGTCCTCGTCGTCGTCGTCGGAGATGCCGCCGCTGCGCCCCTGGCGGCGTCTCGGGGAACTGCAGGGCCTGGCCGACCCGGCCTGGCTCACGCACAGCGCGGAGCGAGCTCACCCCCTTCCAGTGGGTGCTGCGCTCGCTGCCTGCGTCCCTACCTGGAGAGGGGTCCTTGGGCACGGGTGCACTCGGAAGGGGGTCATCGCCCTGGGTTTCCTACCAGGACCTCGTATGAGGGTGGGGGCACGGTGGCTGGCTTGGCGGTGACCTTCGCTGACCTCTCTGGGCGCCTCCTCCGACTTGCCCGCCCAGCCCACAAACAGGCCTGGAGTCAGGGCGTTCCTGGCACCTAGCCATCGGCAGCACTCCCACCGGGGTCACGGCTGTCCCTGGCACTTGTCACTCAGAAAAATAGAAAGCCGTGAGTGAGCACAAGCCCCACGCACTGTCAGTTCACTCACGCCCTCTGCCATGGGCCCCTGCAGGGGATCAGTGGAATCCCAGACACTTGTCTTCTCTCTCCCGCCAGTCCCTTGCCCTGGGTGCCCCTGCGTGCACGGGCCTGCCGGCTGCTGGTGACTGGAGTTGACAGAGCACCACCAGCCGTCTGCCCCTGAACAGAACCCTTGGCTGCAAGGCGGTGCCCTGGAGGTTCCACTTGGCACGGAAGGGGGCACTGGTAGGGGATGGCGGGAGCTGGGTTCTCAAAGAGTCTTTTGTTTCTCAAGGAGGAAGCAGGGCTGCAGGCCAAAGGGGATGGTGTAACCCAGCAAGAGGAAGAGGGTGGGGGGAGATTTATGATTCCACAGGAGACACCTCGTTCCCACCCGGCCCCCGGCAGACAGACCCTGCTCATAGCCATCTATCATAGCCATCTATATCCAAGCTCCTGATGAAAGGGGACCTCGGGGCTTTGGGGCCCACCCTTCTCCCACCACCCCTCCAAGGACCCTGCTTCCAGCCCTCCCACCGCCAGGGAACCTGGATGTGTGGGTGTGTGCTTGGAGCCCCGAAGTCAGGCATTGCTTTCACGGCGTCCCTCCCAGCCTCACCAGCCCCAGCACCAGCCTGAGGCACCCGCAGTTCCTTCAGCCCACCCTGCTATAGATCTGGCCCCAGAAAGCCGGCCCCAGGGCCATGTCCTGGACACATCAGTCCAGTCTGCAGAAGGCCAGCCTGTTCTTGGATCCAGTTCACTCAGGGACATGCTGAGCCAGCATGCTGAGCCAGGAGTGCTGGGAGAGATGAGCAAAGCCCAAAGTCCATCCTAGCCCTGGGCCTGGAGATTCCTGCATACAGCGGGCTCCCTCCCCACCCCTAGGCAGCTTCAACATGCCTACTGCCTTCAGACTATGCTCAGAAGGTGGTCACCACCTTCCCAGAGCCCCTGTTCCTCATCTGGGGCACAGATAAGAGGAAAGCGACAGGTGCAGGCAGAGAGAGCCTGAGGCCTCAGGCAAGTCCGTCCCAATCTCTGAGCCTCCTGTTCCTCCCCTGCAGAATGAGTGCCTGCCCCACGACGGTTAGGGTAGAGACTCGGGGCAATGTTGCCTATGGAAGTGCACTAAGCATTCAGTCTCTGCGCACCTACAGTGGGCTTGCCCTCGGCCAAGGCTGGCTGCTAGACTCGGAGTGTGCGGATCACAGGCTGGCCTGGGCAGTGCCCCGGGGCTGATGACAATCCCAGGTGACTAGGGCAGCCCCAACTTGGGACACAGAGGGGTTCCTGCAGGAAGAAGTCAGGCAGAGGTAGGAACTGGAATCATGGGGCGGAGGGCACACCCTCTGCAGTCCCAGGCGGGGGTGGGGGGTGTTTCTAGAGTTGCCATCAGGACTGGCCCCAGCAGGGCAGAGATGGAGATGTCTTCTAGAGAGGGAGGCTGCCACGCTGTGGGGAGGGGCAAACAGCATAAAGCCCCTCCTGCATGGGGTTCTTTTGCATGGTCCTCCTTGGCGCTTTCTGTCATGCTGACCCCTCCTAGCTGCTGCACAACTTCCTCTGTGCAAATGACCACTGACCAACTTGGTGTCCGGAATCTAACCCACAGAGCGACATCTGCTCGGAATCCACACATCTGCCGTCACCCTCTGCCCCACCCCCCACCCAGGAGACAGGCTGGGTTCCACAGAGGAAGGTTAAGCGCTCCACCCAAGGTCACACAGTGAGCCAGCAGCCCCTGCACAGGCCAGCGACCCCCTGCCAGAGCGGGGACCCCTGGTGTGCGGCTGGGGATGGGGGGGAAGGGCAGAGTCCCGTCACCAAGGAATGAACAGACCAACAGTGTCACCAGCCTCCCTGCCCCTCCCTCCCCAGCCATTGAAACCTCATCCCTCCTCTACCACCCCCATCCTCACACCTGCAGGCCCCGGTCCTCCCAACACGGGGATGCTCCCAGCTGCTGAGTATGTCCATTTCCATGATGCCTTCAGAACTGGGGAATGACTACAGGATGGGCCCCCCGGGAGACAGGCCTGAGCTGGAAGTCTATTGACCGCCCGCCTCCAGTAGCCCTCCTCTGACACGGAGTGTGTGTGTCCCCTGGAATTGGAGTCAGTCCAGAGCCCGTGTCTAATAGTCCCCGGAAGGTCTGATTATTTCCTTTTCGCCGGTGCACAGCCACCCCAGTATAGGTCGTTTTGGGGAAGGCTGGGAGAAAGATTAACAGTATATAATTTTTGGCAATGTACCAAGATCTTTCCTCAAGGGGACCCAGCCTCCCTGGGTCTGTAAACCAGCTCATGTCTGGGAACTGACTGAGGGATCATGACTTTGTTTTTACGATTCAAGTTAGACTTCTGTTCACTTGACCTGGAACGCTTCTGTTCGTTCAGATCAGTAAGAATTCAGGAGGCTTCCCATCGATTTCACGTCCAGGTACACCGTGACCAGCTAGCCGACGGCCAAGCTCTGTGCACCTCACACCAACCTGACTGGCACTCTGACTCCACGGTCCATCTCAGTCACCATACCCTCCTTGCCTTGGGCACGTGACCTCTGCCCCTCGGGATCCAGTGATCCCCATTGCATTTCATTTTCCCAGCTCGCTGGCAGTCCTGTATGTAATTTCTGGCCTCGAGAAGATGCTGGGGCTTGCTCACAATCATGGTGAAAGGCGTGTCCCCTGGACCCGAGGTTGGGGAGCGGGTTTTAAAGGATAAACCGACTGTGACACTCCCATGTCCCTAAGTCTTTGGACCCTCCCTCCATCAAAGCAAGGCAGTGCAGGCCGCCTTCCGGGCCATGTCTCAGCCAACCGAGTGACCAAATAGTTTGAGACCCCTCTCATCCCGAGCTGTACCATTAAACCTCCAATCTCTGCTTGGTGAGTCCCCATCAATAAATTCAGCCTGATCCAACTTTACATTCCCTTTACCATCATCCATTAATATCCATTCTTACACGTTCCTGGATTTGTCCATAGAATTGGGAAAAATCGCGTGGTTCTTCCGCAGTACATCCTACCCCCCACGGGTGGCATTCTGACCACCCCCCGCAGGGCGGGAGCATGCGTCTGTCGCCTGCTGTCTGTGCCCTCTCAGGGCCTCTCTACGTGCTATATGCTGCCACCCAGGAAGCTCTTCTTGCTTCTCTCACCTGTCACTGCTGAGCTGAGATGATCCTCCCATTGGCATCCTCCTCCCTGACCAGTGGGGCCAAAGCACTAGCCCCCTCATTGCCCCTCCACACAGTCTAGCATCATTACTCTTCCGTAGATATTCACAGCCCAGACCGTCACCTGACGGGAACTGTCCCTCAAACACGCTGGAAGGCCCTGAGGGAGAGTGAGGCCCGTCTGTCCTATGGCGGCATCCCCAGCGGCAGGCTGCACCTGCTCAGTGAATATTTGCAGTACAAGTGAAACAAGGTGTCCCGGCATCCGAGGGGAATGAAGACAGCAGGCCTGGGTTCCATTTGTTTACTGATCTCCTGAGGACTCCGGGGGAGGGGGGGGGGGAGTTAAGCTGGGAGGGGCCGTGGCATCACCCACCCCCCCAGGCGTATGCCAGAAGCCACAGCCACCACTTCGTGGGAAGGTGTGAGCTCTGGGCTGTGAGCTTCCCGGCCCTGACCTTGCACAATCAAGGTAATGAAGCAACCACTGTCCTAAGCCTGAGTGAGGCAAGGTGCACCCACCCAGATTGTGAAACAGGGAGGATTTCTCCTCTCAAAACTAAGAGACCAGGGGTCTGTGCCCTTGGCCCGCTCCTCCAGCAGGTCACAGATCTTCACCACTCTGGCTGCCTGGAAGGGTTTAACCAGAGTGCATCATGTAGTGACCGGAGCTGGGGCAGCTGGCGAGGGCTGCCTCCCTTTGCATTCTGTCTCCCCGTATAGCCTGGGGGAGATGGGCACGAGCTTTGGCGAGGGCCAGAGCCTATCTCAGAATCGGGTCCCACAGGGGTGAGTCCAGACAGGCAGGGAGAGGGCAGTGGGCTGAGGAGAAGAGAAGGTGGGGTGTGCCATCATTCAAGGGCAAGCCAGGCTTAGAACCCACTTCCCTGAGACTCCCATATGAGCAGGAGGCTAAGGTGAGCCCACAGCTGGCCCTCCAGGCCCATCCTGGCAGCAGGCTATGGGCATCATGGCAAACAGTGTTCTTCCCAAAGACAACCTGCGCAGAGCCAAGACCTCCTGACGCTTCAGCCAGCCCCCCCACCCCACCCCGTCTGAATGTCTGGGGTTCCAATTCCAAGGTGCGATGGCCAGAGTGTCATCTCCCAGATGGCCAGCTGGAATGGGTATGCGCTGCCCACCTATAGCTCCTGAGAGCCAGAAGTTCCTTTGCCTAAAAGAAAGGCGGGAGGGGAGAGAAACACAGTCACTGCTACATTATGCTTCACATGCCATTCCCTGAGCTAGCCAGCCAGCTCCAGCCTGCAGGACTCAGGCACCCAGCTTGGGGGGGGTCTGTGTGCCCCGTTTTGTTTTACGAAACTTTTCATCAGTCACGGTCCCGCTGGGGGCACGTGGGGAGCTGGGATTTGAGCTACAAAGTGGGGGGAGGAGTCCAGAGGGGCTGGCTGGGCAGAGAGACATGGGCTGGCTTGTGAGCACCTGTGTGAGCAGGAGGCCAAAGGGCCAGAGGGGATGCCGCGCTCAGATAAAACTCACATGGGAAACAGCTGCCCAAACTGCCAGTACAGGGAGCCCTGCTTTCACAAAGGTCAAGGCCGGCCACTTTGCTTTTACATTTCATTCACACCACATGCCCGTTCCCTACAGTACTGAGGCAACGGCTTTTCTCATAAGTGAAAATCCTCTTTGGGTTTCTTCCAGTTAGTGAAAATAGGCGCTAACGTATAAGGTCTTTTACAAAAGTGTAGTGGCACAAGGGAAACTCAGAAAGTGGGAGATACTCTTCACTTTACCCCATTCTGGCTGATGAAAAGTTTCATAGGAGCGCTCTATTTGCAGAGTGGGAGAAACCCGTAGTAAGCATACTGCCCGCGGGAGCATATAGCATATTGCCCCCGGGGCACCACGTCAATGCACCTGTCCTCAGACAGGCCTGTGAAGGGGGCTCAGCGAGCACAGCCACCGTGCGGAGGAGGAGGCCTGCTCAGAGAGGGCCACACAGCCCCACTCCCAGCCCTCAGCCTCTGCCTGGCCCTGCCTGCCCCTCCAGTCTCCAGGAAGAGCCAGGCCCCCACAGAAAACCCTCCACCTCATCCACCCTCAGATGCCCCTTTTTGGGGCACACATGATCAATCAGGACACCTGCCCCTTTGGGGTGGCCCTGGGTAGCTCCTGAGCAGTGTGCTTTGGGGCCCCCAGGATTTGTCACTGTAAGTGGATGAGAATAGCGTGCCCCTGTCCCTGGCCCTCTAAAATGTCAATAGGGGGCGCCTGGGTGGCTCAGTTGGTTAAGCGACTGCCTTCGGCTCAGGTCATGATCCTGGAGTCCCTGGATCGAGTCCCACATCGGGCTCCCTGCTCGGCAGGGAGTCTGCTTCTCCCTCTGACCCTCCTCCCTCTCATGCTCTCTGTCTCTCATTCTCTCTCTCGCAAATAAGTAAAACCTTAAAAAAAAAAAAAATTAAATTAAAAAAAATAAAATAAAATGTCAATAGGCCTGTGTCCAGCTGCCAGAAGGTGAGCTCACCTTTCGGGATGAACTTCAGCGAACTGCTAAATATTCAGAAGCGGGACTGCCCTGGCTTGGGGCCATCATTCAGGAACTCATGGCCCAGCCCGTTCCCACATTTGCCGCAGGACACCTGGCAAGACCACAAAACAACCGTGCAATGGCCCCTCCTGCCACCAGTACATGGTATCCCCCCGACACCCATTTCCCAAAGTAACTGCTGGTGGGGGAGGTTGACCTCCATCCTAGGGCCTGCACAGGAAAACGGTCCTGTTTCCCTGTTTCCATCAGGACCCCAGGCTCTCTCTGGCCAACACCCCCTCACCATCCCCTGCTGCTGCACCCACCTTTAAGGCTTCAGTTGAGTTGCGCTCCGGACGCTTGGCCACACTATCAGCATGAATGGTCTCAGTGAAGGCGGGCCACGGGGATGAGTGTGCGTACTTTGAGCGGCTGGAGAAAAGCTCGTAGCCACACTTGGCGCACACATAGACACCTGGGGGCAGAAGGAAAGGCAAAGGCAGATACATTGGCTCCACTCTCTGGGGTGAGCTGCCAAATCCTCACGCCCAGGAGAACAGAGCACTGTCCCCATTTGCAGGGTGGCCTGCACATCCTCCCCACACCCTCACCTGCCACCCCCAGGCCTGGGTATTGGCTCTATGGGGAACACACCACTGAGCTCACATCCAGTGGTTCTTAGCACGTGCCAGAGCCCAGGAGAGCCACTTTTCACTTATCTAATTGACTCTTATCAATAGTCCTGTGATGTACACCTTGCCATTTTAGCTTCGCTGTTTTAAGTAGGCAGGTGCCCATGCCCAACGTGGGGCTTGAACTCATGACCCGGAGATCAAGAGTCACATCCTCTACTGGCTGAACCATCTGGGTGCCCCTTTTCCAGTTTCGTTTTGTTTTCTTAAGAGGACCTTTCTGTTTTAGAGATGAGGCAACTGAGTGATACAGAACACTCCACTCGAGGGTGTGCATTCAGGAAGGAGCCCAATGGTCTGATGAGGACTCAGCACGCCCACCCCTGCAGGCCCCAGCCCCCCCTCTTCCCAAGTGGCCATCCCTGATGCCCAATGAAGCCTTAGGCTGGACTCCCAGCTGCTGGCCTGCTCTCCACGTGGGAAGAGAATGGTCCCAACAAGAAGGTCTCCAGGACAGACAGAGGGCCCAGGAAGACAGAGGGCCAGGAAAGAGAACAGGTTTTAATCTATCCCCAAAAGATCACTTTGAGGGGGGTAGAAAAAGGTTGTAAAACTGACGTCAGTCACAGCTGACATCCACAGATGCCCAGTGTCACAGCCCAGCCCCCTAGGGGGCTGACACCCAACAGATCCCACCAGGGAGAGCACTGCCCTAATCTTGCCTGTGGGCATGCTTTTACCAAATTAGTCCATTACCAGGAGGCACAGCCCAGAAGGGTACATACAAGGGCCTCTCAAAGCCTGGGGCTAGGGCTGAGGGTTGGCCATGCCCCAAACCACCCCCCACCTCCACTCAGGCTGTCTGGTGAAACTTCACTGGCACTGAGTGGCCTGGCGGCTGTCCCGGTTGCCCAACCCCAGGGCCCTGGGCAGATTGGGGAAGCACCCAGGCGGGCACATTGGGTCCGAAGGGAACGTTCTGTGCTTGCCGGCTAACCCCGCGGGTCCCAGGAACAGGGGAGGGGAAAAGGCTGGGGTATCATCAGGGGATGCCGTTGGACAAGATCCTTCATCGCGTCTCTCTTAAGTCCAGATCCTAATCCGGAACCCCCCCCCCCGCACCGTAATCACCCCTTCCAAGTACCCTGACCCCACAGATTCCTCCCGGAAACCGCCTCGCTCACGCACTCCTCGAGGTCAGCGACCCTTCTCTCTAGTGTCCCCTCTCCCCTCAGGTACCCCTCCTTTCCAGGGCCCCAGGCCCTTCCCTCCTCCGGGACCCCTTTTACGCACACTCGCCCCCGTGGGGTCCGCCCTTCCGGGGTTCCAGGGCTCCACCGCCGCCCGAGGGCAGCGACGCCCCCTCTAACGCGCGCTCCCGCCCCGCTGTCCTCCGAGGAGGTCACGGATCATACCCGGCTCAAAATGGTTCTGGAAAACCTCGCCCCCGAAGAAGCTGCAGAATGACATGGCGCCAGCGGGACAGCTAGCGTCCGCCGCCCGGTACGGATCCGAGGCCGCTGGCCCGCGACAGCCCGGCCCGCACCCGGGGTTCCGCCCCTCCTCCCGAGGACCAATCACTGCCCGGAGCCTGCCGGGCAACCCGAAGCCCCGCCCCCCAGAGGACCAATCACGTCCAGGGACGCCGAGCCACGGCGCAGGGCCCGCCCCGAGACCCCGCCCCCTACATCTCCGCCCCGTCCCCGACACCGCCCCCTGCCGCCCCGCCCGAGCGCCAGGGGGCGCCGCTGAGCTGCTCCGGGTTGGGGCGGGGCCACGCCGCACCGGTCCTTCCCCGAGCCGAGCCCCGGGCCACCCTCCTTTCCGTGCTCCCAACTCTGAGACACCGCGGGCAGAGTCGCTTCCGCACTTTATTAGACAGCGGGGACAGGCGGGGGTTGCGCCGCGCTTCCTTCAGGCTCCCTCCATCGCAAGCCGCCTACAGGTCTCCAGAGGTCTCTGGCTTTTCCTTCTCAAGATGCTTCTTCTGGGGACCCTGGTTGGGGGGTTGGGGGAGACACAGGAGCGCTAGCTACGGAGGTCTGGCCGGCAATCCTGCCCCTGGCCAGCTGCGGCTCTGCTTTTCTTTCCCTGCACGGATCAGTGCCCGGGGCTGGGCTCCTACAAGCCCCGCGGCGGGGACGGGAGCAGGGGCGATTCAGTGCCCGGGGCTGGGCCCCTACAAGCGCCGCGGCGGGGACGGGAGCAGGGGCGAATCAGTGCCCGGGGCTGGGCCCCTACAAGGGCCGCAGCGGGGACGGGAGCAGGGGCGATTCAGTGCCCGGGGCTGGGCCCCTACAAGCCCCGCGGCGGGGACGGGAGCAGGGGCGAATCAGTGCGCGGGGCTGGGCCCCTACAAGCGTCGCGGCGGGGACGGGAGCAGGGGCGAATCAGTGCGCGGGGCTGGGCCCCTACAAGCCCCGCGGCGGGGACGGGAGCAGGGGCGAATCAGTGACCGGGGCTGGGCCCCTACAAGCCCCGGGGACGGGAGCAGGGGCGCCCCCGCCACACTCATCCGATCTAGCTGCCCCAGGGAACAAGCGGTGGGCCGGCTCACCATGAAGACCCTCTTCTCTTGGGCCGTCTGGAAGCGGCCATGGCCAAACTTGGAAGTGGTGTCGATGAACTTGAGTTCGATATTCTCCAGGGCCCGGCGGCTGTGATGCACCAGGAGGGACTGGGGGTCCGTGGAAGAGGAGAGCCAGATGTAAGGTCCTCACCCACCGCCTCCCGCCACCCCCAGTCCACACCTGGAAGATCTCACTCACCCAGCTCCTGCCAGAACACCTCCCTTTTTGCTCCCCCATCCCCACCCTGCTCCAAGCAAGGCCCCCCAACCCTCCCACGGCCCATGGGGCTACGGCTCCCCACCCACCACAGAGGCGCTGACCTTCCTCAGCGTGATGACCCGCTTCTTGGTGCCCGCGATGCAACCCTTCAGCATGACAAAGTCGTTGTTGACTTCCCCATAGTGCGGGAAGCCACCCTGCGGGAAGGTGGGTCAGGATGCAGACCTCTGCAAGGGGCAGCTGCAAGCCTGGCCCCAGGGCAACACCCTGGATCACTAATCAGGGCAGCATCTGAGCCACATTCTGAGTCCTTCCTTACCTCATTTCACAATCTACATTTTAGTGAGGGAGAAACTGAGACTCAGGGATGTGGAGTCCCTTGTTCTGGGCCCTGTAGCTGCACCATACTGCAGCTGGGATTTGAACCCAGGTGGCCTGAGTGCAAGGCCACAGTTGCAGCTTCTGTGCCCCACACCCCGTGACAGCAGCTGGAGTGTAAGCCATCTGCAGAGGAGGTTCAGAATGCGGGAACAGCACGGTTTGCCAGTGGCCACTCTCTGGGGCCTGAGCTTTTGGGGCAGGGCAGTACCCCACATGCCTGCTCACACATGCACGCCACGCCCGCTCACCAGTGGTGTAATGGACTTGTCAGTCACGTCGTAGCTCGTGGACGCATTGTTCTTGACCACCTTCCCATCCTCCTTGTGCAGCCCCCGGCCAATACGGTAGATCTGCCAGGACAACAGGGCACATGGTGGGCTGCAGGTGGCCTCCAGGGCCAGTGGTATGTCTGTACCCACCAGCACGTGTGCTTGGACCCAGGCACTGGCAGGGGTGTTTCAGAGCCTTTGGGGGGCCAGCAGTGTCTGGGTCATGCACCCCACCCAGCGGGGTCTGGTCATGAGTGTCCCTCTACCACCGGGACTGTGGACGCACCTTCTTGTTGAGCTCTGTGCGGTGGTGGTAGCCCTTCTGCCCGGCCCGAGCAATGGAGCAGCCCACGCGGGCAGGGTGCCAGGCACCAATGCAGGCCACCTTGCGTAGCCCCTTGTGGGTCTTCCGTGGCAGCTTTTTGGTATGCCAGCGGCTCGTGACCCCTGCAGGGGGTGGAGGGGGGCTAGTGGCTGAGAGGCCAGTCTGGCCCCACCCCCTCCAGAGAGCCTTCCCGAAGCCACCACCCCACCCAGCCCTACCTTTGACACCCCGGCCCTTGGTGACGGCAATGACATCAATGACCTCGCTCTGGCTGAACACGCTGTGCACCGGCACCTGCTTCTCTAGCCGGGCCTGGGCCCAGGCCACCTTCTCAGCCACTGTGCCGCCGTTCAGCTGGATCTCCATTATGTGGGCCTTCTTCTGCCGGAAAGGCAGCAGCTTCATCTGCAGGACATGGCACAGCCATTTGGCTCCCAGAGGCTCCCAGCCCCTATTTGCAGACATGGCATGCCTGGCTGGTGACCCCCGGCAGGCTTTCATGCATGCATTTGTTCAACAGATGTTCCAGTGCTTGGGTCTGTCTACTCACTATGTTCTGTGCTAGGCACTGGGGGGATAGAGCATGGAATGAGGCAGGCAGGGTCCTGGCCCTCAAGGAGACACTATCTAATTGGGAGACAGAAATCAAGTAAATTCTTGGACAGGGCAGAGTATTCTAATGGAATATTGGGGGCAGAGGGGACAGTTATTGCACATAGGGCAGTCAGGGAGGACCCCTCTGATGTGACATCAATAACAAGAAGGAGCCACTAAGTGAAGATCTGAAACTTTGGGGAGCAGAGGGAACTGCATGTGCAAAGGCCCTGTGGCAGGGAGTTGGTGGGATGGAAAGGAGACCAGTGTCGCTAGACCATGGTGAGCGAGGAGGAACGTGGTGCAGGATGAATTCAGAGGTGAGCAGGAGCCTGCCCGTGCAGGTCTTGTGGGGAGAAGCTGGGGCTTTATTCTAAGTGCAGGGTGTGACACTGTGCTTCATATGTTTAGATATCTTTGGCTGCTGCTGTGTGAGGCACGGGCTGTGGGGACACACAGGTGGAAGCAGGGATACGGGCCATGGCATAGTGCTCAACAAGTACTTATAGAGCACCTACTGCATACAAGGCACAGACTGAGCAGGCAGCCGTGGCCCCTGCCCCCATGGAGCTCCAGTCTGTCAAGGGAAATGGACATGACCAATGACAGGCATAACCAGGAACAGCAAGGGAGGAGCGGGGTGCTGCTCCAGGCGTAGGCGAGAAAGCCTTCCCTGAAGACAAGATGCCAAGGCGTCTTCCAGAATAAGCCAGAAGGTGTTAGTAACCTTTCAGCCCACATCAAGCCAGACCCCATGTACGAAGGCTCACATACACACTTGTGCAGGCCCCAAAGGGAGGGGGCTGGCCCTCTACACTGGACGTTTGGCAGGAGATCCAGGCCTTTCAGGGCATGGGAGGGCCCTGGTTGAGCACTAGGCATGGCGGGTGCCCCACAGCCCTCAGAGCACACTGACCCCCAGCATGCCATCCCTGGGACAGCTGCCGGCCAATGCGCGGCCAGTCACCCAACTCTTTGGGCCTGTGCCCCAGGCCCGTGGTATTTTTAGGCTGACATTTGCCAGGGCTCCTGGAAGCCCGGGTGGAGGAGAATGGGGGAGGGTGGGTCCAGGGCATGGACTGGCGGCCTGGGTGTGGACAAGGTGGTGGGGCTGACCTGAGTGTGGACAATGACACGGATGACCTTGCAGTACTTCTTCATGGCGGCGAAGTCTTTCTGCAGCTGCTTCTTGCCATCGGTGTCCCGCCACCTCTTGCAGGCCTTGGTAAAGGCTTTCTTCTTGCTCTTGTGCCTGAGCCACATGCAGGAGACACTTAGAAGGGCCAGCCAGGGCAACTCCCCAGGCCCGTCTGGGCCCCACATGCCCACAGCCCACCACGCAGGGCTCTTAGAACAGTGCCTGTCCCCTCCTCCCTCCTTCCCTTCCCGGGGAGGCCACCGCTGGGCCCTCCCCTGGGGTCCCCGGGCTGCTTCCAGCCACCTGCTGGGAGCACAGATTGTCCCTCCCTCTCCAGGTCTCGGGTTCCTCCTCTGCAGAGTGGACACCCTCCTGCCTCCTGAGGCCTGCGAGTGAGCGTCAGATGTGCAGAAGCTGGAGGAAGGGACAGGCAGCCCCCCCACCCCCGCCACCTGCCCACGTTGCTAGAGCTGCAGACCCCACTTGTAAAGCCAACAGCCAGTACTTCATGGCGCCATGCCATTTCGTGCCGAACCCTCACCCAAACTCTGGAAGGTGGATGTATGGTCCCCGTTCTACAGATGAAGAAACCAAAGTTCACAAAAGTCAAAGCCCCTGGATGAGGGGCAAATTGGTAACAGAAGAGAGAGCCAAACCAAGGCCTGCTGCATTTGGTGAGCGCTCGCTGTTTGCCCCTGTGATCCTCACAGCAGCCTGCTGACACAGGGACCGCTCCCCCCGATGCTGTCTCCAGCCCATGGTGTCTGTGATGGGGGGGCGCAATCTAAGAGGCTCTACGAGGTGAGCCAGCTTGCCTGCGGTCATCCAGCCTGCTCTGGCTCAGGGGCCCAAACCTGTCACCCCCCACAGAGCACCAGGACAGGAGTGCCTCCAACTCCGTAAGGATGGGGGTGTGTGTGAGGTTCCTTGGGCAGGTGGGCCTTCCCTTTCAGGACTTAGAGCCAGGGAAGATCTAAAGCCCCCAAATGCCTTTCTTGCTGATGAGAAGAGCTTGTCAGCTGGCTCTTTCCCCTTTTCGCCCTGGCTGCTAGGAAGCTCTGAGCTAACTCTGTCATTCCATCCAATTAGTCCCTTAATTTAACCCTTAATTAGAACCCTCGCTTCCTCTCTTTCTCTATCCCGATCTCTACTCTGGTGCCCTGGCACTCGTCTCTCACTGAAGCGAAAGCAACCCCCCCTGCACACACGTTCCTGCCTGCCGTGCGCTGCAGATACTGCGCCCGCCCGCCCCCCGCCACTGTCCCAGCCCAGGGCTGGGGATGGAGGCACGGCCAGCCCACTCGTGCACCCCCTGGGGGCGGCCCCCACCAGTCCTTGTAGAAGCGGCGACGGCACTCGTCACTAAGGTGCTCTGCAAAGATCGTCTTGAAGCTCCGCAGGCCGCGAGGGGTGGCCACATAGCCCACCACGCCCACCACCACCAGAGGCGGTGTCTCCACGATTGTCACAGCCTCCACTTCCTCCCGCTTGGAAATTTCTGGAAGAGACCCCGAGAAGGAGCATGGAGGAGGGCCATGTGGGGAAGAGCCAACTCCAGCCCCTCCTGCCCGAGGGAGGGTGGAGCACCGCGGCCTCAGGGAGGGCCCCCACTGACCTCAGCCCCCAGCCTGCCCACTCGCTGCCCCTTCCCTCTCTGCTCCGCCCTGGGCACAGAGCAGGTGCTGGTCAGGGCCCTTCAAGTGCTCTGCACTCTGGCTCAGAGATCTCAGACAAGGCCTGACCTGCTCCCTGCCTCCGTTTCCCCACCAGGTCATCTGGAAATGGGCTAGGAGAGCCAACAGCCAGCACGGCATCCCCCAAAGGGTAGGATTGGGATTCCTTAAGTGGAGCACACATGAACATTCTTAATTTTAATAGTCATGAATATGTGTGGATGAGCTCTAGAAAAATACCTATTATTTGTCCCGAACCAATGATTTTGTAGATGTTATTTCTGAGACTAATACAAAGTAAAAGTACTTGTTTAAAATAAATATTAGGAGTGGGATGTCTGGGTGGCGCAAGCGGTTGAGCGTCCAACTCTTGGTTTCGGCTCAGGTCATGATCTCAGGGTCGTGAGATCCAGCCCCATGGGGGCGACGGCAGGCTCCGTGCTCAGGGGGGAGTCTGCTTGAGATTCTCTCTGCCTCTCTCTCCCCCTCCCCACCGCTCGTGCGTGTTCTCTCTCTCTAAAATAAATTTTTAAAAAATAAATAAAAATAAAACACATATGAGGAGAGATGAAGAAGAGATGGGCAGTTGCCCAGAATTTGGAGGGGTGGTGGCTGAAGCTCTAGAATGGCAACAGGAAGGACCCCTGTGGGGATAGAATGTCTCACGGTAGCACACTTAAACGGGGCAGAACCCCATAGAACTAAATGCGCATGCACATGCGCCCCAACCAGGGAAACCTGAACAGGATAGGTAGGTTGTATCCCTGTCGATACCTGGTTGTGACCCTATTGCTATAGTTTTATAAGCTATTTCCATTGGGAAACTGGGCAAAGGGTGCATGGGATCCCTCTGTCTTACTCCTTACAGCCACATGTGAACCTACCCTGATCTCAAAATGAAAAGTATATGGGGGCATCTGTCTTTGAATCGTAGCTCCTGCCCTTACTAATCGGGCAACCGGCAAGTTTCCTAATGGCTTAATTTCCTCATCTGTAAACTGGGGGCCAGGACAGAACACACCTCAAGGTGTGGCCAGTGGTCAGGGCTCCCTGACAGTGTCCTGACTGTGGCTCCCACAGGCAGGGCGTTGCCCTTTCTGGGGCTGCTTCCCCTCCTGGACCCCAGTTCTGGCTCCTAGCCTCCAGAAGTCTTTCCAGATCCCCCCGGCAGGCAGGGAGGCTCCACACCCTCCCCATGCGTCCGCCTGCAGCCACTCACTGAGCCCGGGCCTGTGCACCTCTCGGAGAGTGTGCGTCATGCCCGCCTTGTAGCCCAGGAAAGCCGTGAGGTGCACGGGCCGGCTGGGGTCGTCCCGAGGCCAAGTCTTCACCTTGCCCCGGTGCCGGCTGCTCCTCTTGTGGGGCAGGAAGCCCAGGTGTCCATGCCGAGGGGCAGAGAACTTCCGGTGGGACTGGGGGTAGGAGGGAAGGGAGGTCAGAGCTGGGGTGTCCCTGGTGGGGGCGGTTGGATGGGCCCGGAGCCCAGCCCCAGAGAAGCGAGTTAGAGAACCCAGACTGGGCCCCGGTGGTCTTCGGTACCCCCCTCCCTCAGTCCACGGGAAAGGAGGGAGGTTGGCTCAGGGGCAGTGTCTTAGGGACAGAGCCGGCACCAGGCCCTCCTCACCCACAGGTTTCCTGCTTCAGTGGGCTGCGCCTGCTGGGCCCAGGAGGGACAGGCCCACACTGTGGCTCAGGGCTAAAGGGACAGGGGGCCACTGCCATCTGTCCATCTTCCTGCCCATTCTAGGCCGGGCAACCTGAGCTCTGGCCCCCTGTTGTCCCTTCAGTCACCTACTCCCCCATAGGCCCAAGGACCATCCCTGCTGGGAGAGACTCCAGAAGCCCACCTGCCCCTCCCAGGAAGCCAGCTGGCTCCTGCCCCCCAGCCCACTGACCATGGCAGCCGGTCCCTGCAGGTCAGGAAGGGAAGGGGCCTCCCGACAGGCGCTGGAGGTCGAGTGGCAGGGCCAGAACGCACAGCAGCCAGCTCCCAGATTTAGCCCCTGGCAGGGGAGCTTGTTCACATCCCGTGGCGGGCATGGGCTCCCGAGCCAGGAGCAGGCCCAGCCTGGGGCGGGGCAAAAGGGGGCATCAGATGGGCAGCCTGGGGTAGGGATACCTGGAGCCAGGCCTGTCACTCCTGTCCTCAAGGGCCCTGGGACTGGCTCACACCCACTTTGTTTTCTGCCTTGTATTACCCTCTCAGGACAGGAACACCTTGGTCTGCTAAGGAGTCAAGGAACCCCAGCTGGGGAGGGGGCTTCTTCCAGGCTTGCTGTGACGAGGGTCTGGCCCAGTGGGCAGGCAGTGAGGTGGAGGGAATTCCTGTCCTGTCTTGAGGGCGGTGAGCCCAGCCTGGACAAACTGCAGGGTGCCGGGGGGGTGGGTAACCGCTGTGATCCAAGAACAAGAAGTCTATATGGTTATAAAGTTCTGAACCCGGAGAATCAGTTGCACAGGCCTAAAATACCTCTGAGGGCCTGTGGGCCTTGCCTTGCTGATGCTAAGATTCTATGCAACTCAAATGTCACAATTCTCTGTTGTTGCTGCTGTTACTCGCAAAGCTACTTTTATTATTTGGGGCTGGACCCCACAGGAATAAAATCCCTGGGAAGGGGCAAACCTCAGCCCCCCGAGTGGCCCAGGGGGAGAGAGGCTACCTGAGGGAAGGAAGCACGGGAGGGATGCCCGCAGACTCAGGGCAAAGGGGATGCGGCCGCCAGTGCTGAGGCCCGAGCGCACTGCAGGACACATGGCCTGTGGTGGGACTGACTCCAGGTGCACAGGCCAAGAACCAGAGGGCCCGGCACAGAGCCACAAGCTACTTGGGTTCCTCCCTCTCATCTGCCTCATCTCACTTCTACTACATGATCTCCAAGTCCCTCTGCTGCCTGGTAGCAGCGGAGAGCTGCCAGCCCGGGGCTTACCCTTAACCGAGGTCTCTGCTTTCTCTTACTCTGGTGAGCCATAGTGGCGGCGGCCACAGCTCCAGCCTGAATCTGTTGGGTTCCCTTGTTCAGTCCAATGTTGCAGGGCAATGTTGAGATTCTTTTGGTCAGGGGGCACCTGGGTGGCTCAGTCGGTGAAGCGTCTGCCTTCAGCTCAGGTCATGATCCCAGGGTCCTGGGATCGAGTTCTGCATCAGGCTTCCAGCTCAGCGGGGAGCCTGTTTCTCTCTCTCCCCTTCCCCCTGCTCCTGTACTCTCTCTCTCTCTCTCTCTCATACATAAATAAATAAATAATCTTTTAAAAAAAATTCTTTTGGTTGCACAGCGTGTGTTTCTAAGAGTTCATGATTTCACGATTTGACATTTCTATGATCAACGATTCTGTGCATCCATAGAGTTGATGGCTCCGCTGCCCTGGCCCCAGCCTCTAGGCATGAAGTGACCAGCACCCTCCCTGGTACTGGTCAGGGGCCGTGCCAGGTATGGAGATCACTGAAGGTGGTCAGCAGGGCCCTGGTCAGTGGAGCTGCCCCAGGGGGCACACCAGTGCCCAGGGCCAGGGCAGAACCATCAGAGCCAGACCAGAGCACTGTGCACCCAGGGGCCCCCAGGGCAAGCCCTGCCTCTTGCTCTGTCCCACACAGGACCCCTAAGCTCAGTGGCATTAGCCTGTCCATGAGAGGCCCTGGAAGACACAGCGGAGCCCAGAAAGGGCTGGCTGTAGGGAATGGGCAATTCGGGAAGGTTTCCCGAAAGAGTAGGGCGTTGGGTAGTGTGTGTTATTTGTTGATGCTGTTGTTTGTTTGTTCTAGCGGCCAGAGTTCTCCAGAAGAGCCCAGCTGTGTTCATCTTGCTCCCTGCTGCACTTGCCACGTGCCTGTGCACCAAGAAAGCTGAATGGTTTACTTATTCCTGTGTCTGTCTTGTCTTAGAATGTAAGCAGGAAGGAAAAAAGAAAAGAAAAGAAAAAGGAATGCCAGCACGAGCCTCTGCTTCGTTCCCCAGAGTATCCCACCCGCCAAGAGCGGCGCCCAGCACAAAGGACGCGGGACCGAAGGGGAGCGTGCGCAATGCTGCCGCGGCCCACCATTGGATGGGCCGAGAGAACTACAAGTCCCATGGTGCCTCGCGAGCACCGCCCCCCCCCCATCCCGCGCAGGCGCAGCCCCGGAGGGCGTCCTCTGCGGCGGGCAAACTAGGCCGTGGGACCCTGGCGGAGGCCGGGGTTGTGCGTCCGAGAGTGGATACCCCTCGCGCGCGGCCGCCATGCCGGACAGCTGGGACAAGGACGTGTACCCCGAGCCCCCGCGCCGCACGCCGGCGCCCTCGCCGCAGACCTCGCTGCCCAACCCCATAACCTATTTGACGAAGGCCTTCGACCTCCTCGTGGACCGGCCCGTGACCCTAGCGAGAGGTACGGACCCTATCCGGGCCTCGCCGCTCCCCAGGGCCCCTCGCCGCCCTTCGGCGATCCCCGCACCCCTTCGCCCAACCCCGGGCTTCGCCCCCGTGACCATCCCCCGCCGTCCGCACCTGCGGGCCGCGTCGCCTCCTTGGACCCCCCCGCCCCCCACCTTCACTGCACTCTAGGAACGCCCCTCACTCCTTCACCAAGACCGCTCACTGCTTTCTGGCCCCCGCCGCCTGGGGAACCCTCCACACACCCCTGGTCTTCGGCCTCGCCCAAATATTAGCGGATCGCAGTCTAGCCTGGGGCTTGCTAAACCCCATTCTCCCTGCACGCTTTGCATCTTGCGTTGTGCACAGAAGGCAGTCAGCAAACGGGTGTTGCCAGCCTTCTGCACACCTGCTGCAAAATGACCGGGGTGGTCAAGTGCTGGCCGAGGTCCCCTCAACCTAGATGTGCTGTGACTTTTACTCCGTGTGTGCTCATGCTTAAGAACTGTCCAGATCCCATCTCTGGTCCAAACCAGGCAGATGTTTAAAACAGCTCTTTGTGGCCCAGTTTGTTGTTCAGCTAGCCCAGTGGAGGCAGCAGCAGGAGCACACTCTGCCCTCAGTCATTAGTGCCTGGCAGTTCATCCATGCATTTAACTCATTCATTCGTTCAAACAGCCCAGCCACCCACGTGCTGCGATGCCCTGGTGGCTCCATTCTTAGGATAAAGTCAGCAGATCAGAACCCCAAATCTGGAAAAGGCACAGCAATGAACCCACTCTTTCTTAGAAAGTGTTTTATGTGTCTGGAAGGATGAGATTTCACTGGTTCCAGCTTATCAGTTTCTGGGTGGGGATGCTGAGGCCAGGTCAGTGGCAGCAAAACTGGCTTGGGGCCTCTGCCTACACGGGAAGACCCTGTGTTGTGGGGAGGTTGGCCAGCAGGTAGGACCTATAGAAGGGTGTGGGCTTGCAGAGCATGGGTTCAGAATCCTGAATTCTCTCTGGGCCTACGTACTCTACTGGGAGCTACCCCCTGGTATAATACTCATTGTGCCTGGCTCCCAGGAAGCCCTCCGTAAACCATAAACGGTGGACCTCACCATTAGTAACCCAGGACAACCAGCCACACCTGTTCTTTGAGAGTCTAATTAGCAGTGTTTGTAAAAGCAGTCTGCCCGTTCCATGTCTTGTGAGAAGGAAGAGAGCTAAGAGCAATTTCTGTGGCCTGTCCAAACCAACGGGGCCTTTTGAGTCTGGGGTTTTTTCCTTACAGAGTTTATAGAGCGGCAGCACGCGAAGAACAGGTATTACTACTACCACCGGGAGTTCCGCCGTGTGCCAGACATCACCGAGTGCCGGGAAAAGGATATTTTGTGCATGTTCGAAGCAGAAATGCAATGGAGAAGAGACTAGTATGTCCTGCCTGTGTGTGTCCCTTAGGAAACACTGAGCCTCACTCAGTGAGCACCTCTGTCGGGCTCTTATCCCCCAGGGATACCATGGGATGGTGGTCAGCTGCCAAGAAGGCCTCCTGGGGTTCGCCCAGATCTTGAGGGTGGAGGGGCCAGACAACAGGGCCCTAAGGTCTTGCTTTCATTCTGCTGTCTCTGGGTACAGGGAAAGGATTCCTCGTAAACCACCTTTTTTTTTTTTCAGTAAAGTTGATCAAGAAATCGTCAACATTATCCAGGAAAGGCTGAAGGCCTGTCAGCAGAGGGAAGGTGAGAGCTACAGGCAGAACTGTGCCAAGGAGCTGGAGCAGTTCACCCAGGTGGCCAAGGCCTACCAGGATCGCTGTAAGCAAGCCCCCACCCTGGCCTGATCCTTCAACACTAACTTCACTGCCCAAATTGTGCCAGTTGTTGGGGGAGAGGGTGATTAAGAGAATCACTGTATCCCAGGTCCCTTTTCTGCTCAATATCTTAGCTGTTTCCTCCCCACTTTTAAAGAAGATTCTGGTCTGTATCCTGGTAGATTTGGCCCATGACTTCCCTCCCTCTATCTCTTTCCCAGATCACGACCTGGGGGCCCATTATTCTGCCAGGAAGTGCCTGGCAAAACAGAAGCAGCGGATGTTGGCAGAGAGGAAGGCGGCTAAAGAGGCCGCCACTGCCTAAAGCAGCTCCTTGAGCACCTTCACAAGATTACTATTAAAATAAAGAGTAATTAAGAAACCTGTTTTTGGTGTCACCTTTAGTCCCCAGCCTGGACCTGTTGACCTCACTGGTCCCATCTCCCTTTAAATCCAGCTACAACTAAGCTCATAAGAGAAATACACAAAAGGCACTACTAACAAACTTTAGTTCACTTTATTTTTCTTGTATAAAACTAGGTGGTGGCCACAGCTGGAGCCTGGGTCCTCTGCACAGAGACTCTGGTGTGGGTCTTCACAAGATGGTCAGTGAATTCCTAGAAAAAGAGACAAGGCTTTAGCTGTAGCCACACCTCAGCACCCTGTGCACCTGTCCAGGCTAAGGGGGTGGCTGGGCAGCCAGTACCTGATATGGAGACTTGGTGAACACCGTCTCCTTCCAGAGGTCAGGGGTGAGATAGCTGTAGGTCTTGGAGATGGCATCAAAAGTAGCCTTAGCTGGAAGAGAGAAAATAGAAGGTTGGCAGATACACGTGACACAACACCCCAGATACAGACAGAAGATGTTGCGCTCCTAGGAACAGAGAGGCCACTTGGGGCCAGTCTGCCATGCATTAGGAGGACCTTCCTCTCTCTCTCTCTCTCTCTCTCTCAAAATACGCCAAGCACACACTGAGTATGATTAAGCGGAGCTGAGAGGCCACAGCCTCTGTGAGGGCCACCTACCAAAGTTCCCCAGGGTGGCAGTGCAGCCTCTGGCCGAGGTATAGCAGTCGTCAATACCGGCCATCATCAGTAGCTTCTTGGGCACAGGGGCTGAAACAATGCCAGTGCCTCTGGGGGCGGGGATGAGACGCACCAGCACAGAGCCACAGCGGCCAGTCACCTGCAAAACGTGGAGGAGTCAGGAGATGGCCTAGGGAGAATCGGCACCACCGCAAGCCCCCCCCACCCCCCAAGCCTACCTTGCATGGGACAGTGTGGGGCTTGCCGATCTTGTTCCCCCAGTAGCCTCGCCTCACGGGGACGATGGAAAGCTTGGCCAGGATGATGGCCCCACGGATAGCAGTGGCAACCTCCTTGGAGCACTTGACACCCAGGCCGACGTGTCCATTGTAATCTCCGATGGCAACAAACGCCTGTGAGGAACCTGACATGGTTAGGAGTCCGCTGGCCGGCATGGCACTAGCAGCCACCAACAGCCACCAACTAGGCCTGTGGCGCCCCTCAAGGAAGGAGTGGCCACCGTGAGGCCACTCTGAGGTCCCGAGGAGATCCTTTCTCTCTCTCCCCATTACGAAAGCCACGCGTGTAGTGACAAGCATGACCATGCAGAGCTGAGAGAGTCACACCCAGCCCCTTGGCAGGTGCAGCCCAGGAACACATGAGGTGACTAGGATACCTTGAACCTGGTCCGCTGGCCAGCACGGGTCTGCTTTTGCACAGGCATGATCTTCAGAACCTCGTCCTTGAGGGATGCTCCCAGAAAGAAATCAATGATCTCAGATTCCTATGGGATGAGAGATTGCAACGAAACCGTTCACTAGAAAGCTCAGGAACCATCTGTAACCATTCTCCCTAGATAACCTCCACCCGGATCCTAGAACTGGGTTTCCAACTGTCCACATTTTGTGTCCAAGTCGAATACCCTAAGTCAGAGATAGAGCACCTAGGCACTCACACCCTCCTCAGACGTGGAGCCTTGGCCGAGGTGGAGAGATCCCATCCCTGGACCCAAGGCCAAATGAGCCTCCCGGGGACCCCACCTGCCAACGCCCTGTCCGGAGGTGGGGCGGGGGGGAGGACCCCCTCGTTACCTTGATAGGCAGAGAGAAGAGATAGATCTCCTCTAAGGACTTGATCTTCATGTCCTTGACCAGGCGGCCCAGCTTGGTGACGGGGATCCACTGGAAGGGGAAAAGGCGCCGATAACTACGGTCGCCCGATCGGCGCCGCCCACGGGCCCGTCTCACGCGCGAGGGCCCGAACCTACCTCCTTGTCCTCGGCCTTGCCTCCGCGAGCTCCGCGGCCTCGACCCCGGCCCCGACCACGGCCGCGACCGCGGCCCCGGATGCCGCTGCCGAAGCCTCCGCGGAAGCCGCCGCGGCCTCCCATTCCAGGGCCCCCGGGCCCTCCGGGCCCTCCCGCAGCACCGGCGTCATCCGCCATTTGCTGAAAAGAACATCGAGAATGAACCAGTCAGCGAGGCCCTGGCACCTGCGGCCGCCCGGGGCCAGGGCTCCCGCCCAGAAGCGCCAACGCGCCGGACCGAGCCCCGCCAAATGGCCGCGGATCCCTGGCGCCCGGGCCCGCGCACGCACCCGCCAGCACGGACACTCACGTGTTCTCTCGGAGAAGAAGAACGAGGCCGCGCGGAGGGAGTATTTATACCACGGCCAAGTGCCGCGAGATCTCGGGTGCCCCGCCCCAGGCGCGAGTTCGCCACGGGCCTATAAGAACCGTGGAAGCGCACTTCCGAGTCTCCCCGCGCTCCGCGTGCGACTGCGCCCCTGCGGTTCTGAGTGTGGGCTCCGTGGCGGCCCGGCTGCCCGGTGCCGCAGGTAGGCCCGCGCCCCGCCGCGTCCCTGGGTGGTAGCTGGGAGGTCGGCGTTGGTTGAAAATCACCCGCGGCTTTGGCCGTGGCCGCGGGTGAGATTCGGCGCCTACAGCCACCGGGGGCCTCAGCTCACCGCCCACTCGTCTGTGTGGGCAGGTGAAACCCAGGCCCCGACACGCGCCCCGCCGGCCCCGGGGCCTCTGATCCCTGACCCCGTGTTCTGCCCGCAGGACGCCGACGCCCCGACCGTGAGGCCCACGCCGCCAGGACCGCGGGGAGAGGGGAGCTCTGCTCCCAACGCCCAGTGAAGTTGTCGGTGTGAGTCCTGCACGTCTGGGTGTTCCTGGCCCCCCACCCATCCGCCTGGAGGTGCATCTGTGGGCGCGGGGAGCAAGGTGTGCAGTGGAGGGGAGACCCTATGGGACACCTCTTGCCGGCCTGCCGGATTCCGCGTCAGATGCCACAGAGGGGTACAACTTGGGTCCCAGGGGCTGGCAGGTGACTCCTCCGTGGCATCCCGTGAGTGGCAGGGCCAGATTTGAAACCCTGGTGTATTTCACACACCAAATAGCTTCCACAGTAGCAGATAAAGTACCTTTGAGCTGGGCCACCAACCCACTAACGAGTGTGACAATAAAGGGAAACATCCCTAAGGTGGAGTTGGAAGGCTAGAAGGGGGAGCTCTGGTGCTCAACATCAATTACAGACCCCAACAGGGAAGGATGTAGGGATTATTCCTGCAACTCAGCCTGTGAGAAACTGTCATCACTCTGAACTCTTGCTTTTCTCCAGGGGACTTCGATCCCTCCCAACTTTCTTTCTCCATGAAATAAAGTTCCTTTCCTTTGTTTGTTGGGGGCTTGCTTGTAGTCTTGCCATAGTTTGCATGTCCTGAATTGCAATTCTGGTTATTCCCAAATAAACACACTTTTGCCAGTGAAATAATGGACTCTTATTTTTAAAGTTAACCCAAGAATGAGAGTGTAAGATTCCCAGCTCAAGGGCTTGCATGGGCCCCATATTGCTCTCAGGAGGGGGTAGGGTCTGGGATAGGATTTGGTGACCTTGGTATTCGGTGCTGCTGAACGTGCAGTTCTGTATTATGTGCCTCATGCGTGGGAACATGCTGGTTTCCGAGGTGGAGACTGATTTCCCCATGTCTTCTCAGAGGCCTGCCCACATCGCCAGAGCCTACCTGTTCTGGAAAGCTTTCCCACAGACTAGGCCCCCCACTATGGTGGTACCACAGGTTGCATGGGAATTTGGTCCTCACTTCCCTCCGATCTGTACTCTGGAGCTAGCGCCATGAGTCTTAGATCCTAGGAGACCTGATGGTGGGTCGATGTCAAAAGTCCCTGGGCTTTGGAGATCCGGCCTGGGCAGCACTATTTTGAGGAGGGAGAAGGGAATGATTCTTACATTCCTGCCAAAGCCTCAGCTTTGGGGAAAGAGTCCTCAGAAGTTTAGTTCCCAGCCTAGTGCTGCTTGGGGATCAGCTATCACGCACTCCCAAGACGGGGGCTTCAGGGACCTGCCCCACGTCCAGACTACCTATCCCTCAACTGAGCAAGGGCCACATGGTACAGGATCCCAGTGGGCCCTGAGCCAGGGCTGTGACTGGCCTGAGCTGGACAATGCCACTGTGAGGTCGGTCCACTCCTGCTGTGAAATGGAGGCTCCTGAGCCCTGGGGGTCAGTGGAGCTGCTGTCCAGACACAGAGCATGGTGAGCCTGGGACCCTTTTGCCTCTGGCCCTTAAATGTGTTCCTAAATCGAGACCTGTCCAGAGCTGGAACTCATTCCTCACTCTGAGAAAGGGTGAACAGGGGGTTACAGGCTCCCCAACAAGACAAGGAAACCAACCTTTGCAAGGGTTCTGGCCACGTCTAACTCCAGACCAAGGCCAGCTTCTCCAGCTGGGGACTGGTAGTCTTGGAAGGCCTTGACCCTCACAGCTGCCCCCTCAAAGTGGGTCCTGACCCAACCCTCCACTTGGGGGGCCCACCTCCCCATCCTGGGGTTTCCCTGGGGTATGCAGCTGGAACCTGGTCCAGCCAGGCACTGATTTTGGCCTGGCCCTTGCAGAGTGGCGGATATGATCTCAACCTCTTCGCCAGCCCTCCCGACTGCAACCTCCTGTGCTCCGTGTGCCACGGGGTTCTCAAGAGGCCAGTGAGGTTGCCATGCAGCCATATCTTCTGCAAGAAATGCATCCTCCGGTGGCTAGCCAGGTGCTAGTGGGCACCCAAGAGGCTGGGAGGACAAGGGCAGGGCTGTGTCCATCCCTGTGGCCCAGAACAGAGAGGAAGGTGGGCCAAGCATTAGGTCACAGTGGGCATAAGAGTCAGCTTCCAAATCTAGGACACTAAAGTACGTGTGTCCCCACACCCTGGGGTACTTACAGCCCATGGCCCCAACCTCAGAGCTGAGTTCCCCAGGAAGTACTCAGGCCTCTTCCAGCTTGAGAGAAGGGACCACCTGGGAAGGCGTGTTGCTGTCTCTTGGTCCCTTTCCACTCCCAACACTCCCCACCCCCCCACTCCTGCCTCCTAGACAGAAGACCTGTCCATGCTGCAGGAAAGAGGTGAAACGGAAAAAGATGGTCCATGTAAATAAACTCCGGAGGACCATCGGCCGCCTGGAAGTCAAGGTAGCTTGTAGCACCCACTCCCAGCGCCCTTCTCGCTCCTGCCAGGGGAGGGACAGAGCCAGGAGAGGGGGTAAGGAGAATCCTATCCTCAGAAAGAACTGAGGGTTTCTGCTCCAGCAACACTGACTGCAGCCTCAGGGTCATCAGTCCTGCCTGAGTTTGAGTCCCATCTCTACCACTTACTTGCTGTGTGACTTTGGGCAAGTTACCTAACCTTTTTGAGCCCCTGGGGCCTCAGCTGTAAAATGGGGATTATACAAGATTTTTAGAGGATGAAGTGTCTGCTGTGCTGGCCACCACCCCAGTCCCCTAATTTTATAGATGAGGAAACTGAGGTTTAAAAAAAAAACAGACAAACTTGGCTTGTGTACAACTGCAAGATCAACCCAGCCAGGTACCTCCCCCCACCCCCCATCCCTCAAGCCTTTGGCCCTGTGCACCTGGTCTCAGAGGTCTAGATTCTTCCCCCTCCATATCATTGATGCCATTAGGGCTTGGCAGGCTCCCCATTAGGAACATCCCGGATGGGGGATTCTGGGTAAAGTAGGCTGCACCAGTGCTGGCCACGTCTGACCTGGTTTGGCTCACATGGTGCTCTCCCCCCACCCTCAGTGCAAGAACGCGGAAGCTGGCTGCTTGGTGACGTGCCCCCTGGCCCATCGAAGGGGGCACCAGGACTCATGCCCTTTCGAGCTGATGGCCTGCCCCAGTGAGGGCTGCACGGCACGGGTGCCACGTGGGGCCCTGGCTGAGCACTGGCAGCACTGCCAACGTGGGGCCCAGCAGCGCTGCCCACTGGGCTGTGGGGCCGCCCTGGGCCCAGTGGAGCGTGCACGCCACAACTGCTACCGTGAGCTGCGCGACGCCTGGACCCAGCGTCAGGAGCGCAGCCGGACCCTGGTGCTGGGCCTGCTGCGGCGCATGCGCAAAGTGCACCGCACCACCAACTTCATCCGCAGGCAGCTGGCCCAGCTCGGAGACTTCCTGGAGGAGGACGACGCGCTGCTCGTGGGCGCCCCGCAAGGGGAGACCGAGGCCACCCCAGAAGGCAGCATTGGGGCCGAGGTGTGGGGGGCCCAGGGCCAAGGTACCTTGTAAACAGAGGGGTAAATAAACGCAGAGCCCAGGCCTGGCCCGCCCTGCCACCTCTGTGTTTGCCGGCCTCACAGCTTTATCCCATTTGCCACCCCCACCCCCGCCCCGCCCCCGGCACCACTGCCTTCACCCCGCAGGGACACTGGCCTTTCTCCCTGGGCCGCTCCTGCCTGGAAGGCTCTTCTCCCTGCTCTCCCGTTTGCCTGGTTTCTTTTCCCTCAGATACCTCTTCCTCGCAGAGGTTTTCCCTGAAACCTTCCCAGTCTCCTTCCTGTTACTTCTACCTGTCTGTTAACCAACTTCCCAGCCAGTCACACAAACAGCTCAAAACCCTGAACTCCTAGGCAAAGCCCACGCCTCACAATGACTCACAGGGAACCGCCATTATCTCTGACCTCCTGCCCCTATCGTCTCAGTACTCCCTGTAGCCACAAGCACTGTCCCCCCAAACAGCCCCAGGGGTCCCCGCTTTACTCACTCAGGCGACACCTTACCTCCCCCACCACATTTAAAAGTCCGTTACCCTGATCTGTTCTTTCTACAGCACTAATTGCTGAACGCTCCCGATTATTCCTTGCCCGTCCTCCGCCAGCCCTCTCTCCTCTAGCACCTCCTGCTCTTGTGCCTCCCAAGTGTCTACAACAGTGCTTTGCACATAGAATGTGATCAATAAATATTTGAGAGTCTCTGAAGTTACCCGATTTATTCATTTACCTGCGATATATATCACACCAGACCATGAGAACTTGACTGCGCTTGTACCCAAATCCCAGAAGGCCGAGGGGCAAGGGTCTCGGGATGACTTTAGTAAACATTTTCTACTACTCCTTTTTTAAAATTTCCACTAAAAGGCAAACAGCGGGCAAACCCCGTGCCCTGCAGTCCTCCGCCCCAGAAGCCCCAGCCGCCTGCAGGCGGCTCTACGCCGGTTCCTCCAGGCCAGAAACGCCTCCACCAGTTTCCGCTTCCTGCCACAGCAGGCACTGCCCACAGCAAAGATGGCGCCGAGCGCGCAGCTGACGGCGTCACAGTAGTCGTGGGCGGTGACGCCATCTGCGGCGCGCCGGCAGTGAGGAGTGGTGCCCCTGTTTCCCTCACGCGGCGGCGGAGGCGGCGGCGGCGACATGGCGGAGCCCGTGGCGGGAGTGGGCCGCTTCAAGGCCAAGTGAGCTGGGGCGCTACGGCTGTGGGTGCCACCCGGGGAGGGAGCGGGGTTCGCAGCCCGAGTGGCAAATGTGCACGCCCTGGGCTGGGCGCCCATTCGGGTCTGGGCAGAGCCTGAGGGCGGTGTGCGAACTGGCCCGCGGGAGTCGTGTTGGTTGTGTTATTACAAAGTGAGAGAGCCAGCGTCGGTTATTAAATTAGGAGCTGGTTTGGGGGCTGTGGGTGAAAAATTCTAAAGGAGGAAGGAGCGGGCTGAGCGCAAGTCGAGGCTGGTCCTGAACCGCAGCGGGAGGCCCCCACCCTCAGGTACTGGGAGAAGAACCACTTCTGGGCAGGCAGCCCGGGGGCTTTCACCTCCTGTCCCTCTTCGACATGGAGCAGGAAGAGAGGTCAGGAGATGGGCGGTCTGCTGTGGCCCCGGAGACCCTGAATCCTGGGATGATTCAGTTCCCCAAGGACTCTGGTGAACATCTAAGTGCTTAGGGCCCAGGACGGGATGGACTCCTCCCTGCCGGTGAGCTCGGTTTCATGGGATAAGCATACTAAGCAGCTCATTTTCATCAGTGGGAGTGATGAGCAATACCAAAGGGAAGGCCTAGGGTCAAGAGCGTCTCTGTGGCATAGTCACCAGGGCTCCACGGTTGGGGGCTCCATTTCATGTTGGTAGCCAAGCCTCCCCTAGTGGAGTTAGGCACCAGTGAAATCCGGGAAGAGAGACCCAAGCCACATACGGGGAATAGCCTGTGTGACACAAAAGGATAGCAGAGGCTCCTCCAAGTCAGGGTCTTAGAAACACATAAGGAGAGGGGAGGGTTTTAAGACAGGGTAAAACACTTAGGTTTGGAAAGGCCTTTCTGGCAGCAGGGTTTGAGATGGTAGAGAGGGGGCCTGGTGAAGAGGCTGGAGCGGCTGTCCAGATGAGCGTGTGGTGGCCTGGACCACCGCGGAGGCAGCCGAGAGGGGAGGGACGAGGACAGCATGAGGCTGCAGAAATGAGGGCTACTTGGGGAGTGGGAGGAAGGAGCTAGGGTTGAGGAGGGAGCAGGCTGCAGCTGAGAAGGAAGCTGTTGAGGGGGTGTTGCTCTGGGCCGGTATCCTGGGCTGGTACCCTGGGCTGGCCTCCCGCCGCCAGCAGAGGGCCCCCGAGGTCTGGCCTACTCCACTCTGGGGGAATCTGGGAAGACAAGGGTGTCACATTGCTGGTACTGCCTCAGAACCTGGTGTGCATCACCGCCCAGTTCTGGGTCTCGCATCCTCTGTGACACCCACCTCACAGTGCTGCAGAGAGAGGACAGTGAGAAGAGCCATCTCCAATCTCCTGCATCCCCACCTCTGCCTGGGAACTCCTCAAGGCAGGGGCCTTTTGGATTGAGCTCTGGGAGAGCACCCAACACAGAGCTGGACACTGGGGACCAAGGGGTGGGTGACTCATTCTCACCCCCTGTTCTCTCTAGCTATGCTGTGGAGCGCAAGATCGAGCCTTTCTACAAGGGCGGGAAGGTGCAGGTACCAGCCCAGGGAGGGGCAGAGTGGTGGGGCAGGCAGGGGCTGCACAGAGTTATCTTGGCTGAGACCCTTCTGTCACCAGCTGGACCAGACTGGGCAGCATCTCTTCTGCATTTGTGGTACCAAAGTCAACATCTTGGATGTGGCCTCAGGGGCCGTGCTGCGGAGCCTGGAGCAGGTGAGGGTGGGGAGAGCCAGGGCAAGGGGCTAGTGTGGAGGGCAGTCTGTTCTCATGGTGCTCTATGTGCTAACTCTCACTTCTAGGAGGACCAGGAGGACATCACTGCCTTTGATCTCAGCCCTGACAACGAGGTATACGGGGCAGGGATAGGAGGCGGGCTTCGGTACCTCTCAGCCAAACTTTGAGCCATTGAGGACACGTGGCCGTGCCTCTCCCCTCCCAGCTGAACTGCATCGTTCTATAGGTGCTGGTAACAGCCAGCCGGGCACTGCTTCTGGCTCAGTGGGCCTGGAGAGAGGGCAACATCACCCGCCTGTGGAAGGCGATACACACAGCCCCTGTGGCCACCATGGCGTTTGACCCCACTTCCACACTGCTAGCCACAGGTAGGGCCCTGGCTGGGTGGCTGGGCCCCCGGAGGGCACACAGTCAGGGGTCTTCAGGCACACCAGCCCTTCACCTTGAACACGTTCCCACAGGCGGCTGTGACGGGGCAGTGCGTGTCTGGGACATTGTGCGGCACTATGGGACACACCACTTTCGGGGCTCGCCAGGGGTTGTACAGTGAGTAGAGGGCAGCAGAGGGTGGACGGGGCCTTATGCCCAGGGGCGCACAACTCACCTGCCGCCCCCCCCACCGCCCGCAGCTTGGTGGCCTTCCACCCGGACCCCGCACGCCTGCTGCTCTTCTCCTCAGCTGCAGACGCCACCATCCGCGCGTGGTCGCTGCAGGACCAGTCGTGCCTGGCCGTGATGACTGCCCACTACAGTGCCGTCACCTCACTGACCTTTAGCGCTGATGGCCACACCATGCTTAGGTCAGCGGCCAGCCACCCAGGCCATGGCAGGAAGGGGAGGGCCGCAGCTGAGGCCGAGGACTGAGGTGGCTGTCCCCCCCGCCCCCCCAGCTCAGGCCGCGACAAGATCTGTGTCATCTGGGACGTGCGGAGCCACCAGGCCACGAGGACGGTGCCAGTGTTTGAGGTGGGGATGCCAGGGAGCCGGGCCAGTCGAGGGGGCAGGGGGAGGGTGGGCTGCTGCCTCTGACCCGCTTACCCTCAGAGCGTGGAGGCGGCCGTGCTGCTGCCAGAGGAGCCAGCGCCTGGGCTGGGTGTGAAGTCCAAGGGCCTGCACTTCCTGACAGCCGGAGACCAAGGTGTGTGTGTCCAGGCCAGGGTGGGCAGCAGGGGCTGGGGGAGGTCCGTGCACTGGAGTGCCAGCAGCCCGCGTCCCCTCACAGGCCTGCTGCGCGTGTGGGAGGCAGCCTCTGGGCAGTGCGTGTGCATACAACGGCGGCTGCCAGGCCCTGGGCAGGAACTGACCCACTGCGCTCTGGCCCACCGTGCCGGCCTGCTCCTCGCTGTCACTGCCGACCATAACCTGCTGCTCTACGAGGCCCACTCCCTGCGGCTGCAGAAACAGGTGAGTGCTGCCCCTGCTCAGCCCGGAGGTGGGGCTGCCAGCCCTCCACTCATGCAGGCTCTGGCTTGTGTCCCTCCGGCCCCCGCCCCCACAGTTTGCCGGCTACAGCGAGGAGGTATTGGACGTCCGGTTTCTTGGGCCCGAGGACTCCCACATTGTCGTGGCCTCCAACAGCCCCAGCCTGAAAGTGTTTGAGCTGCAGACAATGGCCTGCCAGATTCTCCACAGCCACACAGGTCAGGGAGCTGAGCTGATGCCCCCAGCACTCTATTCTGGACTAGAATGCCCTCCTTTACTGTAACTGATGGCCATTTTCTCTCTACTTTCTCCCAGACATTGTCCTGGCCCTGGACGTGTTCCGGAAGGGGTGGCTCTTTGCCAGCTGTGCCAAGGTGAGTCATCTGGAGCGGTGTGGAGGTATGGGTCCCAGGGGAGGAAGCCCAGCCCCGCCTCTCTCCTCACCCGTTTGATTCCCAGGATCAGAGCATCTGTATCTGGAGGATGAACAAGGCTGGCAAGGTGGCCTGTGTGGCTCAGGGCTCCGGGCACACACACAGCGTGGGAACCATCTGCTGCTCTAGGTAGGGGGTCAGGGCTGGGGTCCGCGGTGTTGCAGAGGCCCAGACCCTGCTAATGGGGTTCCAGCTGAGGGAGATGTGGAGGGGGAGGCTTCGGCCTTGGTCTTCGAGGCTCCAGGCTAGGGATGTGTAACAGAATGCCAGGGATACCCAGCTGCTCTCTTGGTAGGGGCTCCTCAGAAGTGTTCTTGGGGCTGGGGGAATTAAAGGGGAGAGGCTCGGGGTGCCTGGGTGGCTCAGTCAGTTAAATGTCTGCCTTTGGCTCAGGTGTGATCCCAGGGTCCTGGGATCAAGCCCTGTGTCAGGCTCCTTGCTCAGCGGGAAGTCTGCCTCTCCCTCTTCCTCTGCCCCTCCCCGCTGCTCTGCTCGTGCTTTTTCTCCCTGTATCTCAAAAAAAAAAAAAAAGGCTGGGGGGAGAGGCTCCAGGGCAGAAAGAATGACATTGAACAAAGCTCAGGCAGAAAAGACATTCCCTGGGGCACCTGGGTGGCTCAGTCGTTGAGCGTCTGCCTTCGGCTCAGGTCATGATCTCAGGGTCCTGGGATCGAGCCCCGCATCGGGCTCCCTGATGGTCGGGAAGCCTGCTTCTCCCTCTCCCACACCCTCTGCTTGTGTTCCCTCTCTCACTGTGTCTCTCTCTGTCAAATAAATAAATAAATCTTAAAAAAAAAAGAAAAGATATTCCCTGCTAGGGGGGTTGAGGTCTTGTGACCAAGTCACCAGGTATGGTGGACCAAGGGCGGGTGGTGGGGGCTCGAGTAGACAAGTGCACCCCGCCCCTCCTCGGTCGGGACCATGGTCCTGCAGGCCCAGGCTGTGATGCCCTGGCAGACAGGGCTGGTCGGGGCTCAGCAGGGGTCTCCCCTCCCCCACATCTGGCCTCAGGCTGAAGGAGACATTCCTGGTGACGGGCAGCCAGGACTGCACTGTGAAGGTGTGGCCCGTCCCTGAAGCCCTGCTCTCCAAGGGTGCAGCCCCAGAGGGCAGTCTTGTCCTTCTCCAGGCTCAGGCCACACAGCGCTGCCATGACAAGGTGATGGGACATGGGAGCAGGGAGAGGGCCAGGGCCCTTGCTGGGATGGGGGTCTGAGGTGCCCCCTGCTCCCATCACCAGGATATCAACAGTGTGGCCGTCGCCCCCAACGACAAGCTGCTGGCCACAGGCTCACAGGACCGCACAGCCAAGCTCTGGGCTTTGCCACAGTGCCAGCTGCTGGGTGTCTTCTCGGGCCACCGGCGCGGCCTCTGGTGCGTCCAGTTCTCACCCACGGACCAGGTGCTGGCCACAGCCTCGGCTGACGGTACGGTCAAGCTCTGGGCGCTGCAGGACTTCAGCTGCCTCAAGGTGAGCGCCCGCCTCAGGCCCCTCATCCCCAGGCCCTGCCCGCCGCCCTGGGGTGGTCTCACGTTCTCCCCTCCCCATCCTACAGACGTTTGAGGGGCATGATGCGTCCGTGCTGAAGGTGGCCTTTGTGAGCCGTGGTACCCAGCTGCTGTCCAGGTGAGTGGGCTGGGGATAGGGGTTGGGATGAGCTGCAGGATGGGCCCTAGCACTGAACTCCTCCTGATCCCAAATCCAGTGGCTCTGATGGTCTTGTGAAGCTCTGGACCATCAAAAACAACGAGTGTGTAAAGACTCTGGACGCCCACGAGGACAAGGTCTGGGGGCTGCACTGTAGCCGGCTGGACGATCGCGCCCTCACCGGTGCTGGTGACTCCTGCGTCATCCTCTGGAAGGTATGGAGGTTTGGGGGGTCATGGGGACTGTGCAGGGCTGCATCAGGGTGTCCATCTGACCTCGTTCTGACCCTAGGATGTGACCGAGGTGGAGCAGGCAGAAGAGCAGGCCAAGCGGGAGGAGGAGGTGGTCAAGTAAGTCTGGGGGTCCCTGCCCAGTCCCCTTGAGTGCCACGCATATGTCTACCATCCCATACGTCACACCCTTGGAGTGGGGGCATACAGCCGTCACCTCTGCTTTATGGCGTGGGAAACTGAGGCTAGGAGTGCAACACAGCTCACCACCAGTGGATGCTTAGGGCCAGGCTGTGGACTCCTGGGCCAGCCCCCTGATGGCTCTGCCTTCAGTCCCAGCCAGGTCCCCCAGTGACCCTGTCCTCCCTCCTTCCCCCACCAGGCAGCAAGAACTGGACAACCTGCTCCATGAGAAACGGTACCTGCGGGCACTGGGCTTGGCCATCTCCCTGGACCGGCCCCACACTGTGCTGACTGTCATCCAAGGTCAGTGCTGCCTTGGGCCGTGGAGGGGGGGCAGGGTCTTGGGTCCATCTTGTGCCCTTCCCTGGGGCTCAGTCTCCCCACCCCCCCACCCCCACCCCCAGCCATCCGGAGGGACCCTGAGGCCTGCGAGAAGCTGGGAGCAACGGTGCTGCGGCTGCGGCGAGATCAGAAAGGTCAGGGGCAGGTGGGCAGGTGGGGCAATGGCCAGGCAGGGCAGCCAGTGGGCAGGTCTGACTGTCCTTGTCCCCCCAGAGGCCTTGCTGCGCTTCTGTGTCACGTGGAACACCAACTCGAGGCACTGTCACGACGCACAGGCTGTGCTGGGGGTGCTCCTGCGGCACGAGGCCCCGGAAGAGCTCCTGGCCTACCCTGGCGTGCAGACCTCCCTCGAGGCCCTACTGCCCTACACTGGTATGTGGGCTGGCCCTGGGCGGGGCGGGAGCTGCTGGCCAGCCCCCACGAAGCCCCTGACGTCCCTGTGTCCTCCCCCAGAGCGACATTTTCAGCGGCTCAGCCGGACACTGCAGGCAGCCACCTTCCTGGACTTCTTGTGGCACAACATGAAGCTGCCCGCCCTCCCTGCGGCCCCCTCTGTGGCTCCCTCAGCTCTCTGAAACATGCCGAAGGCTGTCCTTTTCTATCCAGACTCCCCATGTGTGGACTGTCTCTCACTCCAGGTCCCCAGCCCCCAGCCCCAACCTGCCCCACGGGTGCCCCGGCCTGGCCAAGATCCAGAAGGCTCTGCTTCTCAGCACAGACACTGGGTTGTGCCTCAGTCAGAAGAGCTTTTTTTTTTTTTTAAAGATTTTTTATTTATTTATTTGAGAGAGAGAATGAGATAGAGAGAGAGAGCATGAGAGGGGGAAGGGTAAGAGGGAGAAGCAGACTCCCCGCCGAGCAGGGAGCCCGACGTGGGACTCGATCCCGGGACTCCAGGATCATGACCTGAGCCGAAGGCAGTCGCCTAACCAACTGAGCCACCCAGGCGCCCAGTCAGAAGAGCTTTGCTCTGGAAATGGGAGAGTATGGTTTCCTGGCCCTGCCAGCCAGAGGGTCCCACCCTCAAATACTCCTCCCCCAGCCGTCGTGGTGGTGGTGGTGGTGGTGGCGGTGGTGGCGGCATGGCTGGTGTCAGTCATCCCTGGGGTCTGGGGCTTTGGGCCTGCCCTCTGTGCAGCTCCACACGCCCTCGCGGGGGTCCTTGCGTGCCAGTGCCCTGCGGGTTATGGTGCAGCAGCGGCTCTGGATGGCGCTCAACAGAGGGCGGGTGGGCACGGTAGGGGGAGGGGTTGTGGCCTGGGGGTTCTCTGGGGAGCCTTGGGCCTCTCCCACCCTGTCCTCCTCACGGTCGTCCTCGCGGTGGAGCCCTGCGCCACTCAGGAGCGCGCCCAGCCCGTCGGGTCGCAGCAGCACAGCGGGGAGGAGACCGCAGCGCCCTCCGAACCTGCGAGGGGGCGGGGAGGAGGGTGGGGTTTGGCTGTCGCTGGATCCTCCCCCCATCCTGGGCTCTGCCCAAGCTCCACCCCCGCGCACCTGCAGAGCCACCAGCCACGATCCGAAGTTTCCAGCACGCGCACGCGCGCCCCCGCAGGCACTGACAGTTCATCTGCGTGGCTGCTCTCATAGGCTTGAAAAGCGCAGAATTGAGAGCCTGGGAGTGGGTATTTGGGGGTCACTGCGAGGCCTCAGGGACCAGGACTCCCACCTCTATCTCCTCCGCCCATGGAGTCACCACCTTCAGGCATCCCCCAGATGATGGGACCAAGGACACTCTGTCCCCATGTCCAGCGCTCGCTCAGCTGTTTCCTGTAGCCCAGCTTTGCCGCACACTGCCCAGTGGTGGTGGCTGGCTTGGGGGGTGGGGGTGGGATGGGTAATTACCACTACTCCCTAGGGATCGTCGTTCTTGACCTGGGGCCGCTTCCTCCAGGTAGGGAGCAGGAAACCACGCTGTCTGCTGGTCTTCGTTTGCCACCAGCCACCAGCCTGTGCGCAAGAGGTGGCCGGAGGTTCAGACCCCCCAAGCCCTCTTGGGTCCTGGGGGCAAATGGGCGAGCTCTCTCAGTCCTGTCCAGCCCCACCTGAGGGATGTCGCAGCAGCACGTCTAGGATCTCCTGGGCCCGTGCATGGAAAGGTCGGCCCTGCGTGTCCTGGGTGCTGAAGGGCTGCAGGCAGCGCAGGCTCTGAGCCTCCAGGCCACGGATGGCAAGGCTGTCCGCCGGGCGGGGTAGGGGCTCTTCAGGAGTGGGCAGGATCACCAGACTGGGAAGGGTACAGGCGAGGGGCGGGTGGGAAGTGTGGTGAGGGCCTGCCACCCCTCCCCAGTCCGCCCAGCCTTCACTCCTCCCCCAGCCTCCAAGGGCTTTTGCGGGCAGGGAGTTGGGGACGAGTCAGGCACCTGCCGAGTGGCAGCGCAGGCTCCAGGTCCAGGCGTTGCGGTGCAAAGAAGCCGGTGAGCGCTGGGCTCCGAGACACGCGCGCCGCCGCAGCCAGCAGCGCCCGCGAATAGGTCTCCAGCAGCCGCAGGCGCGCCAGGCCGCGGCCCGTGCGCCCCCCGCGTACCAACAGCGATACGTCTGCGGGCACGACGGGAACGGACTGTGGGACCCCGCCCCAGGGTTCCCTCCACCAGGCCACTGGTGCCCCTGCCCCTCCCGGGATCCTTGCGGGCCTCCCTAACGGCCTCACCGGGAAGCTTGGGGAGAACGCGGTCAGATCTCCGCAGCAGGCCCGCCTCTACTGGGAAGGTTTCCTTGAGGGTCTTCTAAGGGAGAACCAGCGAATCAGTCTCAGAGTCCACGGGTTCCGTTGGGAGGGTGAGGGTTCCTTGCCGGGATGGGGGTCGTAGGGGCTAGACGCCCTCACGGGCTCAAGGGCAAATGCCCAGGTGCGGGCTATTGGTCCCTCCGGCAGCGGGGGCAGTCGGGTTCGCACCAGGCTCACTCACCTGGAGCGTCTTGAATTCATCCCAGCTCCTGCGCACGAAAGTGTCGCTGTCATCCGACCAGTGCACAGAGAAGGCAAATGTCTGTTGGAGAAAGGTTGGGGCGCCTTGGAGGTCCTGGGCCAGGAATTCCTTCCTTCTTCCTTGGGGCTGGCAGGGACTCCGCCCATCATACCTGAAGCCGCGCTGTCTGCACTAGGGCCGCTGCGCACACTGACACCGGGTACCGGGGGCCGTCCATCGCTGTGCCTCACGGGTTCCGGTCCTGGGCTTCTGGAGCTGGCAAACTGTGGCCAAGGGTCCCACTGCGTCCTGGCTCACACGGTGGGGGGTGGGGGGAGAAGGCGGGGGGCTCCGGGCACCTGGAAGACTGATTGGAATTCCCCGGCTACGCCCCAGACCTGCCAGGTCCTTGTATCGCTGCCTTGCCCCTGGGTCTTTCCCAGCTTCCTCACTGTGCCCAGAGTAGATCCGGGTAGAGGGACAGGACAGGGCTTGGGGGGGGGGGGGCAGAGAGGCGGTGGAGGGTGGGGACGGCGGCCTGAGTCCCTCAGGCATGAGTCTGGCCTGTGGGAGGAGGAGGAAAAGGAAGAGTCCTCAAAGTGCCGCCAGGCTTGGCCCGGCTCTCCTGGCTCTCCCACACCCGGTGTGGTGCTGGGACTAGCGGAGCCTCCTCCAGGGCATGTCCCCAGGGCTCTGTCTTTGAATTCACCTTGGAAGCTGACTGCTGTTGTCATCAGGAACCAAGGACCCAGTGCTAAAAGCTTTATGTACTTTGTTTGGCTCACATTGGAGGAAAGGTCTCTTAATGTTTCCAAATCACAGAGGAGGAAATTTGTATTAAATAGATAATTAATGTCAGTTTTTCTGGATGTAGGGGTTGACCTCACAGGCTCACCCCAGAGGTTCCCCTGTGGTGGGGAGACTTGGGGCAGGACAAAGAGGGTCTCTCTCTGCAGTCACTGGCACTTGGGGAGGGGGGTTGGTGACTAGGACTGTTTTGAGAGCTGCCTCTAAATTTATGATTTATCACAATTTACTGCAAACACAGCCTGAGATCAGAAGTCACAATTCCCCCACTAACTGGGGTGAAGAGGGGTTGGACCCTAGAATCCCCAGAGAGCGTATGCTCAGGTACCCCACATGTCTGGGCTGCTTCCTTATAGGAAAGACTTCCAGAGCTCCATCCAACCCTGGTATATTTTGGCTCTTCGTGCTGCTGGGGCCACCAGCTCTAGGTTGGGACTCCTACCCTAAGCTGTCCAGGGAGGGGTTAGCCTCTAGGACATCCCTCCCGGAAATCACCCTAGCCTTGACAAAGGGCCTTTGTGCACCTGTCCAACCAGCGGCTCTCAAACCTTCCCTGGTCTTGGCCCAGGCAACAAACACCTGCTGACATAGGCCTGAATTGCAGCGTGCCTTCAGCCCAGCTGTCACGCTCTCCCCGACCTCAGTGGCCTGGCCTGGACTGGCAGGGTCCAGGGTGGGGCAGACATTTCTCCCCTGGAAGACCAGGAGAAAAGCTGGGAGAGGGCCTGTTTATTCACAGCCAGGGACCTCCTAAAGGGTGCTGAGGCCCCCTCCCTGCCCCAACTGACAGCCCCTGCTTCACACCCCCGGCAACCCTGGTTCCTTTTCATTCTCTCTCTCCATAGACCACAGGCTCATCTATCCCTTGGACAACTGCCCCCCCCCCGCCCTGCGCCCGTATTCCTCACTAGCTCCTATGAAATCCACCCTCCAGAGAAATCTTTACAAAACACAAAGGGGATCAGGTTGGGGTGGCCCTGCCCCAAATTGTCCAGCACCTTCCTATGGTCCTTAAATTCCCAGCTCCCATGGCAGCTCCATGTGCTCCTGCCCACCTTTGGACCTCTCCTCTCACCACCTTCCCCAAGTCCTGTTCCACTGGCCTTTCTGCCCATGCCCACCTCCAGCCTTGGCCTTGACTGCCCTCCTCAGCTGATTCCTCATCCTTCAGCCCTCTGCCTAAGTGTCACCTCCTCAAGGAAGCCTCCCGGATTTACCACACCCCTGTTCATGGTTCCCACCCGTTTGTCAGGGAATATTTGTTAGTGTGACTCCTTTTTTGTTTTGTTTTTGCTTTTTCCGTCTTGACCAATGGACAATGAGCCTAGAGAGGAGGTCAGGGACGGATCTTGTGCCCCGCCCTGCCCAGCGCCTGGACCAGTACTTGGAACAGATTAGACACTACCACAAATATTTGCAGGATGAATGAAATGTACGTATAGAAGCTGCGGCCACTCCCGACGTGGCTATAACCCCTTCAGGCAGGTTATAGGGATCCAGGCTACTCCTTGCCCTCAGGAGCCCAGAGACCCGCCGGCGCCCGTTACCATGGCGCCAGTCGCCCGGGCGGACCCGCGGGACCCAGGCCCTAGCGCGCGCCCCACTCTGTGCGCTCACCGCGCCACCCCGCGTTGCCAGGGCGCCGTGCGGCCGGCCCCTGGGCGCGCCCCAGCTGAGGGCACACAGCCTGGCCGCGGGCACGCGGGGCGGTCAGAGCGGAGCGATGGGGGCGTCACGGGCCGGAACACGGACTTCGCCTCCGCCGCAGCCTGAGTCCACGGCGCGGCGGCGGCGTGGTTTCCACAACACGCTGCTCTTCTACTGGAGGAAGCGGGAGCGCAGCCACGTGCGACGCAAGTCAGGCTCGGGACGCGGATCGAGGCCCAGGGGCGCGGCCAGGACCCGGGCGGCCCGGACCCGGGCGTCCAGCCCCGCGCCCGCGCCGGCCCAGACCCCGGCCACCGGCTCTGCGGCCTCTGGGGCGTGCGCCGCGGGCCAGAGCCCCACCCCTCCGCCCGCCCCCAGCCCCGGCCCCAGCTCGAGCACGGCCTCCGCGCCCGCGGCGCGCGCGACCGGCTCCTGTGGCCGCGCCCTAGCAGCGGCGCGCGCGCTGGCCTGGAGACCGACTTGGAGGCCCATCTGGAGGCCGAGCTGGCCCGGCAGGCATTGCGCGGTCAACATGGCGGCGCCCGGCGAGCGGGGCCGCTTCTGCGGCGGGAGCCTCTTCTCCTTCCTGCCCGGCGGCGCGCGCTCAGAGGTGATGGACGACCTAGTGACGGACGCGCGCGGCCGGGGCGCGGGGCGGAGAGATGCCGCCGCCTCGGCCCCGACGCCAGCCCCGACGCCGACCCCCGATCCTCAGGTCGCTGAGGACACCTCCCGGAGGCGGCCCTGCCGGGCCTGCGTGGACTTCAAGACGTGGATGCGGACGCAGCAGAAGGTGCAGATGCCCGGGGCCGCCACCTCCCCTGGTCCCGGCCCCCACACCTTGTTCTCGGGCGTCTGCGCCGACCTCCGGAGGCCCAAGCCGAGCGGTCTCACGGACCCTATGCCTCACAGACTTGTGCCCCCTCCCCAACCAGGGTGGGCTGTCCCTACACCTTGCCCCCAAGGGAGGCCCGGCCTTTAGGGTTTCAGCCACTCGTGTGCGGGATCGGCGGCCGCAGGGCTTCCGTCTCGAGTCAGTGGGCCTCTGACTGGGGCGGGGGAAAACGGGAGCTCTGCGGGCTTCCGGTCCGGGGAGGCGAACTGACCCTTGGTCGGCCTCCTTCCGCAGCGGGACAGCAAGTTTAGGGAAGATTGTCCTCAGGACCGCGAGGAACTGGGCCGCCACAGCTGGGCTGTCCTCCACACCCTGGCCGCCTACTACCCCGATCTGCCCACCCCTGAACAGCAGCAAGACATGGCCCAGTTCATACATTTATTTTCCAAGTTTTATCCGTGTGAGGAGTGTGCCGAAGATATAAGGAAGAGGTAAGTGTGTCTGCATTGTCTGTGGGCAGCAGAGCCATCCCTCCTGGAGCCAGGGTCTGGGGCCCCCCTGGCTGATGTCATAAAGGGGAGCCTGGAGAAGCAGGTGCAGAGGGTCGCCCAGAGTAGGGACCACCAACAGTGGGCATTGGATCAAGTAAGCGGTCTCCTTTCCCCTCAAGGGCCAAGCTGCCTGGGGCTGCTGCTCCTGCAACCAGAGGCTCTCGGCCCAGCTTCACTTGCAGAGTCCCTTGCTTGGTACTCCTGGAGGCTCGAGCAGGTTAATGAGTCCACTTTGCCTGACTTCTGGAGCAGGACTGCTGATTTTAAGGCCTTGAGAACCCACTGCTTTTGCTTCTGGGAGCCACCTTTTCCTCCCTGGGGAGCCCAAGAGCTGTTGTTTGGTACCTATAAGTGTTTCTGCGCTGAATGTGGGGGCCAGGGCAGCCCTTGCCATTTGAAGCCTGGGCAGTTAGAACAGCTCTCTTGCTAGGCCGAGGCCCCCGGGCCCCAGGTGCTAGAAACAGGTCTCGTTTTCAGTTATGCCTTTGTGCTGCCCCACCTCTTCACACACTGCCTGGGGCCAGGGATGCTGGGGTGAGGCTTCCTGATTGTTATGAGGTTGTAAAGTTGCATGATTGGTGCCTTATTGTCTTGCTTTGAGTTCTCGTCCGGGTTTGCCGAGCTCCCCAGCTGAGGGGTTGAGCAGGCCTAGGAGTGTGCCACTGTTGGACAGTGCAGGGTCAGCCCTGTTCTGGGAATGCCTGTCTCTCAGAGCACAAAGGCCCTACTGGCTGTAGCGACAGCCGCCCCAGCTCTCCCGACTGCACGGAGCCGGCAAGGAGCCGCGGCCTGTCCCCACCTTCCACCTGCTTCCCCCACAGGATACGCAGGAACCAGCCAGACACACGCACTCGGGCATGCTTCAGCCAGTGGCTGTGCCGCCTGCACAATGAAGTGAACCGCAAGCTGGGCAAGCCGGACTTCGACTGCTCGCAAGTGGACGAGCGCTGGCGGGATGGCTGGAAGGATGGCTCCTGTGACTAGATGGTGGCCGGCAGAGGTGTGGGACAGCAGCCCGGGGCCTCCGGGCAGCCTGGCCAGAGGGGGACGGGGCACTCATTAAAGTGCGTCAGAGCCAGAGCCTGTCGTGTGTCAGTTGGATGTCCCCAGACACTGCTCGGGGGCCCCTTCCCTCTTAGGTTTGGAGGAAAAGCAGAGGTGCCTGCTGCAGACACCCCAGCGGCCCGTGCTCCTCCCCGTGGGCTGCCGGTGAAGGAGACAGGAGCAGCCCGGGCTGGGCGGCCTGCTGCTCACCCTGCACCCTGGTGCCCACTTCCCTGCACAAGAAGGTGACGGGCCCGCCTGGGCCACCTGTCCTGCTCCTTGAGGGAGGGCTAGGCCACTGTCTCCCTACCCTGTAGCAAGGGACATAGGCCGTGTGCTGTTGGCCATTCGCAGAAGAGGCCCGGGGGCTGAGCTCTCCTCCCGGCTCAGAGCCTACGAGGAAAGCACAGGCAGGCTTTCTCTGAGGGCCTGCCAGCGCTGCTGCCCGCCTCCAATTGCACGTATCTGTACCAGGCCTGTCAAGAGGCTTTGCGGGGCCAGCCTTCTCAGAGCTGGAGACCAAAATAAAATGGTAGAGAAGTGACTGAGGGTCTGGCTTTGGTGTGTTTTGTGCTGGGACTTGCGGCGATGGGCAGGACCTGCCTTTGCTGCTTCCTTCCATCCAGGTTCTGCTCTGCAGGAGGGGCAGCCTGGGAAGCCGAGTGCTGGAGCTGAGGGAGGGTCAGAGATCAGTGGGAGGTCGGATGGCACCAAGTCTTCATGTCCCAGCAAGGACATTGTTTTAATACTCTCCTCCCACGACAGGAAGGTCTTGGAGGATTTGGAGCTGAGGAATGGCACGATGACTTCTGAAAGGTTTCTCTGGCTGTTGAGCTAGGATGAGGCAGGTATGGGTGGGAGCAGGGACGGCAGGTACCCCTGTGGCACCTGGGTGGGTCAGAGCAGATCGACAGGCGGAGAGAAAGGAGCCAGGGTTGACTGGGGGGTTTGGGCCCTAGCACTGGGAGGATGAAGATGCTCTCGGGATCTGTGCTCCGGAGAACGCTGTAGGTGGGGCAGGCGTAGGGGTGACCTGCATGTAGCTTTTGGGCCTTGCCAGGTCTGCTCAGCCACACCTGCTCCCAGGCTTGGCTCCCAGCTGGAACGGACCAGCAACAGTATGCCCTCCCTGCGGTCGTCATGCACTGCTCGTCTCTCTCCCGGTAGCATCTTAGCCTCTCCCTTTGGCTCGGCTTCCTCGGCACCTTCACCCAGCGGGCGCCACAGGGGCTCTGGCTTCGGCAGGGCCTTCCCCAGAGAGGACAGCGATGCAAAGAAATGGGAGGCAGGGAGCAGCCAACAGAGAAATTGCTCCTCGTTCCTCCCATCGAGGAATTGTTCCCAACACGTGGTTTTCTTCTGGCCTCTCCGAAGTCAGCCACTAGTTGGAGAACCAGTCAACTTCTCCAGGGAAGCCGTGCCTGGCTCAGGAACAGAGCGCCTGGATGTGCTCTCCTGTCCTGCCTCCCTTCCGTCTTCCCCTAACTCTGGCTTCCTGGAGATTTCACCCCCTAATCCAGGCTAAGACAAGTGGGACTGTAGTTTGAGGTGAGGTTCTGGTTCAAGCTGTCAGCTCGCAGACCAAGGGACTGGGCAGAGAGGGAGGAGAAAAGCCCCAGGATCATACCCTAGGGCTCCCAAGGTTCAGAGGTTACAGGAGCTCACAGGGTGGACAAGAAGAGAGAACCCCGAAAGGGCGATGAGAGGGGCTGGTGAAAGAGGGACGTGAGGAGAGGGTGACATCCGCAAGCATTTCCAGGAGGGTGGGGATGTCTGGATCGCCCTGGCACTAAAGGGGGCAACCAAAGGGGAAGTGGCTACTGCTCAGGACAGACTGGATACCCAGTGTCGGGGACTTGCAGGAAGACTCGTGGGTGGCACATCTGGCCACACCTGCCTTGGGGTGGGTTCCACAGGCGGTGGACCAGGTGTCCTCTTCCGTCCACACGGACAGCACAGCAGGGACCCTTTGAGTCCCAGCTCTTGACTTCCTGATGTGGTGGAAGAAGTCAACCGGCTGTCCGTGTGTGGTATGAAGACAGTCCCTACCCCCCACAGGGCCTTGTGAAGCGCCTGGCACTGTAAATGCTCAACAGATGCAAATGTTTCTTTCAATGCCCTAGGCAGAAACATAGCAGTCATCCGGGACCCTGCCAGGCTGGCCAGGAACACGAGGGAGGGACCCTGTCGAACTTGGGCTGGCGGATCTGCAGAAGAGACCCAGCAAGGACCCCCAGCTTAGTCAAATTCCCCATCTCTCACGCTTCTTCCCACCCCTCAGCCCCTGACTAAACATGCCAGCCACATGTCAGTTGGGGAGACCCAGGAGTGTGAAGGGCTCAGTGAGCACCCTTGGAATGACAACATCCACCCACAAGAAAGGAGCAGAGATGTCCCAACTCCCACCCATGCTGGTCTGTGGGCTCTGCCCTCCTGGACAAGTGCCCCTGGGGGGCAGAGGCCTTCTCCCTCCCTGTCAGGGAGGCTAGAACCCTCTGAAGGAGAAGCTAGGGTGCAATTGGGGGGTTCATAGGAAAGGACCCAATAACTGGTCTAAGGGGGAACCAGGTTCAGGGAGTCGGGCTCCCCTTTCCTGAGGGCTGAAACGGGGAGCTGCAGCCATTGGGAAGACCTGGAGCCCTTGGACCTCTGTTACCCCTTTACTCACGAAAGGGCCCAGCTCAGAGGGGCGGAGTCAGGTTTGTCTGTTCCTTGGCCTGGTTGCCGCAAAGGCTGAGCCTAGCGTCCACCTTCCCTGCTGACTCCTGACTTCACCTGTGAGGGGCGGTGGTGGACTCAGTCCCCAGGCCCCGAGCCCCTGCCCCTCTTGGGGCCTGGGGGGTGGTCTCGCATCTCAGACTCGGGTCTAGCAGGTGAAGGGATTGTGGGCGGGGCGGCGGAGGGAGGGGCGGGCTCCAGCCCCGCAAGCGGACCAGTTGGCGGGGGGGCAAGGGCTCGGCCCCGCCCCGCGCGCCCCCGCCGCGGCCGGCGCGCGCTCCCGGGAGGCGGCGGCAGCGGCGGCAGCACCAGCACCAGCACCTTCGGCAGCACACCCGGGCGGCCTCGGGCGGGGCCGGCCGGACGGACAGACAGACAGAGGGCGCCGGGGGCGCGCGTCCCTCCTGGGCTGGCCATGGAGGGAGGCTCGTTCGGCGCGGGCCGCGCGGGGGCCGCCATGGACCCCGTGAGCTTCGCGCGGCGGCCGCAGACCCTACTGCGGGTCGCGTCCTGGGTGAGTGGCCCCGGTCCCGGCCCCCGCCCCGGTCCCGGGTCCCGCCTTGCCTCTCGTCCCTCGTCCCTCCCCGCTGCCCCTCGCCCCCTCGCCCCTCAACCCCATCCTCGTCCCCGCCGGCCCCTCCCCCGCCAGCCGCAGGTTGGGGTGACGTCACCGGGCTGGGCGCGCCCACCTGCGGGAGGGGGAGGGGCCGACGGCAACCGCCGGGGACCTTGAGAGGTCACCGCCCGCCGCCCCCATCCTCCAATTCCTCCTTAGGTCTAACTCCGTCCCCTTCCTCAGCCCTCGCCCCGTTTTTCCTGTTCTCACGACCTGGAAGCGGACACAGGGGCGGGGACGGGATTGGGTCTGAGCACTCAGCCTCAGCACGAGGAGGGGGCTATGGAAGCCGAGTACTATCAGGCAGCGCTTACACCTGCTTCTCCCGCACACACAGCCTCCAGGTTCCTTCCAAGGGAGCTGGCCCTTTCCCAGGCCCTCCAGTTGCAATTGTGTGTGTATGTGGGGGGTGCGCTGGGATTCCTCTGGGTGGGGCAGCAAGAAGGGGCTCTGCACGGGGAGGGCTTCCTGGGGGTGGTGTGGGAGGGGCAGATTTGGGGACAGCCTAGACTACTGGGGCATCCCTAGGCCAGGTGGCCTGCTCCTCCTTCCCACCTCTCCAGGCAGGAGAGATGAGAAGGTGGGGTGACGATCTCTGGGTTTTATTTAGCTGGTGGCACCTGGTGCCAGCCAGCTGCACCTACTGGCTTGTCTTCAAGGAGAGCGGTGCCCAGGGTGGGGTGACTTTGCGCAGATTAGGAAGGAGGAACCTTGTGTTCTGGTGCCAGCTCTGGTCCGACTTGTGGACCACTCTGGGGGCACATGTCCATGCCCTGCACCTGGGTTTCCCTCTTGACTCCATCTCAAGGAGCTGGAGAGGGGGAGGAGAAATGAAGTTGAAACTGGAGGTCTTTTTTTTAGAAACACAGGCTGCCCAGAGCTAAAAGAGCAGCATCTGGTTTAAAATGACTGGTCCAGAGGCGCCTGGTTGGCTCAGTCTTCAGAGCATGCAACTCAGGGTCATGAGTTCAAGCCCCACGTTGGGCGTGGAGCCTACTTAAAAAAAAAAAAAGTGTAAAATGACTATGATCTACCACCTGCCTGCCTTTCAGCCCTTGTGGTAAGGGGATGCTGAAGTTGGCTGAGCCCCAGAGTTCAACAGTATCACCTTTTTAAAAAAGGACTTGTTTGTTTGTTTGTTTGTTTATTAGAGAGCGCACCAGTTGGGGGAAGACAGAGGGAGAGTGAAAATTTCGGGCATACTCCCTGCTAAGCCCGGAGCCCTAGCCCTACTCGGGGCTCAATCCAATGACCCATGAGATCACTACCTGAACCGAAATCGAATCAGACGCTCACCCAGCTGATCCACCTAGGTGCCCCAATACTATCGCCTTTGAGCCCAAACACTTATGATGCTAATAATCAGTCACACGGGGCTATCATCCATTGGGTGCCCACCAAGTGCAGGATGCTGGGTGGGCATTATTTTCTCTGGCCCCAACACTCCATGAGCTGTACCTGTTACTATATTTGGCATGTTAGGAAGCAGGGCCACACAGCTCCCAGATGCTGAGGGTGGGTTCCATGAAGGGCTGGGTGACAGCTGTGCCCCTGTCCTTGCGCTGCTCCCCCCTGTGCTCTCGCCCCCCCCTTCTCCACACCTGCCTCCCACAGCGTCACCCGCTGGAGCCTAGGAATCACTGGTCCAGGTGAAGGCTCCTGTTCCTACAGTTTCGAGGGGGCCATGCAGACACCCTGTGGGCCCCACACAGTGCCAGTGACCCAGTTTGAAAGTTAGCCCCGTCTTTTATCAGCCAAGTGACTTCACTAATTGAAGCCCCAATTTCCCCATCTATAAAGGGGATGACAACGGCCCCCTTGTGGTTTGAGGGGAGGATTCTAGGAGGAATGCATGTAAAGTAGCGGTTTTAAGCATAGTGCTTGGGCATAGTAGATGCTCACTAGTAATGCTGTCCATAAATTTAAAATACCTGAGGCAGGTATTAAGGGAGGGGTGCCCGAAGACCCCACCCACAAATGGGCCCCGTGCTGCTGGGGAACGTGGGGACAGGCCTGAGGGCGTGAGCAGTCGCGGTGGGTGACAGAGACAGCGGCTAAGGGGACCACCGCAGGGCCCTGAGCGCCGCCCGCCGCCCGCAGGTGTTCTCCATCGCCGTCTTCGGGCCCATCATCAACGAGGGCTACGTGAACACCGACAGCGGGCCCGAGCTGCGCTGCGTCTTCAACGGGAACGCGGGCGCCTGCCGCTTCGGCGTCGCGCTCGGCCTTGGGGCTTTCCTTGCCTGCGCCGTCTTCCTGCTGCTCGACTTGCGCTTCCAGCAGATCAGCAGCGTCCGCGACCGCCGCCGCGCGGTGCTGCTCGACCTGGGCTTCTCAGGTGGGCGGGCCGGGGCCGAGGGGCGGGGCCGAGGGGCGGGGCGGAGCTTGCCCGCGCGTGCGGGGGCGAGGCCCGGCGGGGGGCGGGGCCTCCCCTGACTCTCCCGCCTGCCCGCAGGGCTCTGGTCCTTCCTGTGGTTCGTGGGCTTCTGCTTCCTCACCAACCAGTGGCAGCGCACGGCGCCCGGGCTCGGCACGCTGCAGGCGGGAGACGCGGCGCGGGCCGCCATCGCCTTCAGCTTCTTCTCCATCCTCAGCTGGGTGAGTGCGGCCGGCGGGGGCCGGGCCGGGGCCGGGGTGGGGCGGGGTCGGTGCTGGCTGACCCCGGGCTCCCCCTCAGGTGGCGCTCACTGTGAAGGCCCTGAAGCGGTTCCGCCTGGGCACGGACATGTCGCTCTTTGCCACCGAACAGCTGGGCGCCGGGGCGGGTCAGGCCTACCCTGGCTACCCGGTGGGCAGCGGCGTGGAGGGCACCGAGACCTACCAGAGCCCTCCCTTCACCGAGACCCTGGACACCAGCCCCAAAGGGTACCAGGTGCCTGCCTACTAGTGGCCGGCAGGCCCCCACCGGGGCTGGAAGGCTGCCCCCAAGCCAGGGTCCAGGGTTTCCTGGGACCTCCCTCAGGTCCTCCTGGCCTAGTGCCGGGGACAGAAAGGGTGGCCACTGTGGGCCCTCTGGGGCCGAGAGAGGGTAGCTCCCAGGGTGCCTAGGCTGCCCCCTCACCCCAAGTTCCCCCTGTCCCCTTAGTCGCTGACCCCAGGCCTGAGGTCCTGAGGAGGGGACAGTGCAGCCTTGGACATGTATCCTCCAGCCTCTAGCGGATCAGCCTGCGAGCAGGTCATTCCTCTCAGGAGCCAGCTAGCCCGTGGCTCACCTGTCCACTCTGGGGTCAGGGGTCTAGCTGCCCTCTGTAGCTAGGTGCAGGGGCTGTCCCCGGGAGCATGGGCACTGCTCCCATCCCATGTCCCTAGGGGTAGTGACGGTCCCTGCTCCGGAGTTGTGGTGGTTCACCCTGCGGGGCTGTGTGCACACTGTCTGGAGCCTCCATCCGTTTGCTTTCACGGGCTCGCTAGAGTAGCCTGGTCCTGTTGATGTTGTGATCGTGGTCAGGTCTTCGGGCTTCACCTCATAGTTCCCCACAAGCAGCCCCACTGTCTGTGGCCCCTGCTCCTGCCCCTACCTGCCTCGGCCCAGGAGCCTGCCCGGATGCGGGCACTTCGGGCTAGGAAGGCACAACATGGCTGTAGGCCTGGGCACCAGCCCTCTCCCACCCCTTCAGTAAGACCTTGCCCAAGGGAGGCTTGGGGCACCTGGATGCCTGGCAAGACAGGTGCCTCACAAGGAGGGAGGCCTAGAGGCTCTGTGTGCCCACAGTGCCCTGGACACGGCCCATCTGTGCAAACCCCTTTACCCTCCGCTTCCCGGACCAGCCCCTCAGCAACCTGCCCTGCACCCTGTTTTACAGCACAGCCCGAGGTTGGGGTCCCTCTGCATAGCTGACTACTCATGCATCGCTCAAAGTCATGTCAATACCAAACGCAGTTGCCGGGCTCCATTCTCACAGAGAGGCACCTCCCTCTGGAGTTGCAGTTGGGCGACTACCCTTTACATTGTAGCATAGACCAATTCTGTGTGGGTATTTAAGTGAACATGTTTACAGTTTTTGTATATATGGATCTTTCTCTCCCTCTTCTGAAAGAACACTCCGTGACTGTGTATCTTCAGTGTCCCATGTTTCAACTGCAACTTCTTTACAATAAAAGACTGTAAGTGAGTTTACCTGGTGCAGAGGCTGGCCGAGTCATTTCTTCCCCTGCCCCTGTGGGTGCCCGAGGTTGGGATCTGCCCCCTTGGGGCCCAGAACCCAGGAAGGGGCAGCAGGTGGTGGCCAGGCTGATGTCCACATTCTGGGGGTCCCTGAGGCCCCCACTGCACATCCCGCTGGGCTGCCCCTGGGTTGCTCAAAGCCGACTCTCGGAAATGCTGGGGAGATGCCCACCTCTTCTTTTTAGAACAGCAGGACTAGGAATTATTTTTTGTCGCCGCACAACTTTAGCAGTTCCTTCATCAGTCTGTGGATGTGAACTTCTTTCATATTACTACCACGTTCTTCAAGGATTGTTTTGCTGGGACTATAAATGTGAAGTCTTGTTCCTTAGAACTTTGAAGGTATTTCTGTATTCTCCTTTAGGATCCTATACTGTTGACGAGAGCAGTGATGACAGTATGATTCGTATTCTTTAGCGGGTTATCTGTTTTTTCCCTTTGGTAAAACTTACTGGGATTTTTTTCTAAGTTGTGTTGTGTCGAGATGTGGCTTTTTAAAGAATTATCCTTGGGGCGCCTGGGTGGCTCAAATGGTTAAGCGTCTGCCTTTGGCTCAGGTCACAATCCCAGCGTCCTGGGATCGAGCCCCGCATCGGGCTCCCTGCTTGGCGGGGGGCCTGCTTCTCCCTCTCCCTCTAATGTTCCCCCTGCTTGTGCTCTCTTGCCCTCTCTGTCAAATAAATAAATAAAATCTTAAAAAAAAAAAAAAATTATCCTTGTTAGTGCTTTTTTTTTTTTAAGATTTTATTTATTTATTTGACAGAGAGAGAGCACGAGCAGGGGGAGCAGCAGAGGGAGAGGGAGAAGCAGGCTCCCCACTGAGCAGGAAGCCCAATGCGGGACTCGATCCCGGGACCTGGAGATCATGACCTGAGCTGAAGGCAGACGCGTAACCGACTGAGCCACCCAGGGATCCTGTTTTTTTTTTTTTAAACAACCATTTACTTTTATTTATTTTTATTTTTTTATAAAGAAGTTATTTATTTGAGACAGAGAGAATGAGAGAGGGGAGAGGGTCAGAGGGAGAAGCAGACTCCCCGCTGAGCAGGGAGCCTGATGCGGGACTCGATCCCGGGACTCCAGGATCATGACCTGAGCTGAAGGCAGTTGCTTAACAAACTGAGCCACCCAGGCGCCCCTACTTTTATTTATTTTTAAGTAATCGCCACACCCAATGTAGGGATTGAACTCATGGCCCTGAGATCGAGCGTCCCATGCTCCTCCGACACAGCCAGCCAGGCGCCCCGTGCTTGTTTTCTATTTTTCTTCACCGCACAGAAAAGGAGTCATTATGTCTCTACGTGTCACCTTCTGTTCCTGGGACCCCCATCAGGTGCTGCAGGCAGCTTCCGGAGCCATGTTCCCCGGCTAGCTAACTCAGCCTCTGGAGATCTCCCCAGCTTGGTCCTGTTTGCTTCTGAACCCATCCACTGGGATTTTTAGCTCAGTTACTTGTTCACGTCTAACTATTTAATAATGTCCCGGTTGAGGGCAGCGGGGCTGAGAACCGTCCCTGGGGCTGGAGGGCTGGCTATGCCACATCCAAGCAGGCAGGGCTGTCTCGGGCAAGTCTCTCGTTGGTGCCCCGGGCTCCCCTTCCAAAAGAATGGTTGCGGCCATGCGGGTGGGCTGGGGGGCAGGCCAACACAGGGGCAGAGCCCAGAGCAGGGCTTGGCACACGGCCAGCACCACCTCAGCGCTGCCATGTGTTAGCGTGGTTCTTGCTTCGTTAAGAAGAGCTTGTTTTCAACGTTGTCAACAAGATCCCCCATTTTCCAGATTACTCTTCTGTGGGGCTGGTTGTCCTCAGGTCTGCAAAGGGGCCATCGGCTGTGAGGGGCTACTGGCCTGTCCGGGGAAGGCAGGTGACCTCTACACAGCCCAGGGGAGGGTAAAGAGGCTGAAGGCTCTTGTCTGCGCCGGGCCCCAAGCGCCGGCAAAGCCCACGGCCGTGCGCCTCTGGCCCTCATCGTCCTGGGTACCCCCATCCCCACTTCCAAAGACATGTTTCTTCTCATGTGAGGACATTTCCTTTGCCTGATTTGGATGTGGCTATGTGTTTAGAACTGTCTTCTACTATTTACGTGTGTTTAGGGCAGAAAGGGGCGATTTCTCGGTCTGGTCCCCTCCCGAGATACTGCATCCAAATAATTAAGCACAAATTATTCTCTGGCAGAATTTCAGATGCGCCCTCCACTGCTTCTGAAGCGCTCGTTTATCATTAGGAGCTCTTTACTAGTCTGTGGGTGCAAACCTGGAGTCTGTAGGACTCCCACGTTCTGGGAGGACGGTTTTACTGGGGACACAAGCATACGTCAAACATGGCTGCGTCTATTCCTGGAAAGCCTGGACAGTGCAAGATGTCCAGGACTGGGCCCCGGGCCCAGACCGGCGGCCGCGTCCCGAGAGCAAAGCCCAGCTACCCAGCTGTGCACACGGGTCGTCCCCCACCCCAGCTGGCCCCTGGCTGTCCATCGGAGCTGGGGCCTTGGATGGCTCTGAGCCCCCCCCTCACTGAGGGTGACCTGGGAGGGCAGAGAAGCTCAGAACACCAGCTATGTGCATTATTGCAAAATAAATTTATTTGAAGATACACGGTCTTATAAAAGGTCAGAGGCAATTTGAGATCCCAGATTCAGCTTGTCTCATACAAAGATTCAACTTCAAGTAGCACAATTTCGTGTCTGCTTTTAATCCTGAACGTTCTTAAATCACGAAATAGCCAACTGTTTACACAACACGCTCAACATCTGACTCCGGCCCCGGTGGCCCCGCAGCTTCTGGCTCGGGGGCGGCGGCGCTGTAGCCCTCGGGCTCAGGGGGCCTGGAGGGGGCCCGCTATTGCCACCAGCTCTGATAGCATGGACAGGTTCCTGCGTCCCGGCCCTTCCCTCCCCTTGCACCTTCCAAAAGCAGGAAAACACAAACCCAGACCAGCCCAGCACGGAGGCAGGGGTCTTTGCCCACCTCCCAGGAGGAAACTGGATGGACTCCTATGTGATGGTGTGCGGACACAGCGGGTGGGTCTTCCTGGCGACCCCGGGCGGGCTGGCCGGCGGAGGGGCCTGAGCGGCGGCCTCAGCAGGGCCTTACCTGGCTGCAGGGCAGCCGGGAAGGAGGGAGGAGGAAGGAGACTCGTGGGTGTGGCAGCTCCTGCCCATGCTGGGGGGGCTACGTGAGGATCCTGGCGATGGCTTGCAGGGATGGGAAGTCGTTGTCCTGGGCGGCGTGCAGTGCCTGGTGGCCGCTGACGTCACCGTGCGCAAGCACCTGCTGGCAGGTGGGGCACACGCAGCAGTCCAGGCCCGCGGGCCGGGTGTTGGCCTGCCATGCGCTCTTCCTGTTCTTCTTGGCCTTGGCGCCAGGAGGCCTCTCCGGGCCCCGGAAGTGCGTGTGTGCGGACAGCAGCTCCTGCTGCTTGGCCGTGTCGGGCAGGAGCACCAGCAGCTCGTTGAAAATCTTCTGGAAGTTCTCCCCGAGCAGGTCGCGGCAGCTCTTGTAATACTGGGCTGCGGAGATCACGCCCTGCCACCCAGAGCCAAACCAGTCACGCCCAGCCCGGGCCTGAGTCCCCGCAGTGGCCGTGCTGGCCCCCCACACCCCTGCCTGGCTGACCTGTCTGAACTCCCCCGAGTGGCTCTTGAACTTGCCGAAGCGGGCCTCATCGCTCTGCAGGAAGTCCTTGATGGACTGGATGAGCTGCAGGTTCCTCTCCCGGAAGTTCTCGGGCACCAGGTAGGCCTGTGGCGCAGGTGTCAGTCTGGGCCTGAGGGTCGGAACACAGGCAGGAGGTTGTGGCTTAAGCCTTTGGGGTGGACCAAGGTGAGGGCACTCCCCGGCCTCTAGGGGCACAAGGCCGGGCGGCCCACCCCCACTTACGCTTTCGTGGCGGTGGCAGTGCTGGGGACACAGGCTGGGTGGGGACTGGGCAGGAGGCCCGAGAAGCCGGGGGGTGGCTTGCTGACGGGCGGCACCAGGCCGGGCGGAGGCGGGGGTGGGGTGCCCTTCAGGAGCACCACAGCATTGAAGCCTGCAGGGGGTGGCACAGCAAGACCCGAATGTGAGCCCTGCTTGCCACATGTTGCCGTGGCTTCCCAGGCTGCCCAGCCCACCGAGGTCGGGCTCCGTCCAGCAGGCCCAGGACCCGATGACGCTGAGCTCCCTCGCGGCAATCCTGGCCTAGGGCGACTTACTCCCCCATCTCCAGAGGGCACTAGGATTGCCCCCTTTTACAGGGAGGCAAGGGACGCGGAGGGTAAATGCCCTGCTCATAGTCAGCGGTGCCACTAGGCTTCCCTCCCCACGCCTGCTGGCCTGTGACTGCCCCTCAGGGTGTGCTCCCCTCGACCCCGGGGCTCCAGTCTGACTCTCCTACCCCGGCCCCCTCCCAGATGCCCAGAAGCAGGCCAGAGCCAGACACACATACCTGGGGGAGGGGGCATCCTGGGTGGGCAGGGGACTCCAAGTGCTGGGAAGTCTTCTTGGGGTGTGGGGCGGGGAGGGGGGCCCAGGGGCCGTGGGAGCCCAGGAGGTTCCTTGGGTGTGCTCCGAGCCGGGGCCGGCCCCTCTGTGTGTCCATTGACGATGAGGGCAACGGGTCCCTCGGCTCTGCTGGCAGTCGTGGTGGGGGCCTGCTCGGCCCCAGGGGGCCCATCTTTGTCGGGGGGTTGGGGGGGGGGGTGAGGCGGCAGCCGGCTTCTCCGAGCCCACCTTCTTCTTCTTGCCGACCTTGGGGAGGGTATGGGTGGAGGCCAGCGCCAGCAGGGAGGAGACGGCTACCGTGGTGGGCACGCTCCGCAGCTCCTGGGCGGTGAGGCCAGTGCGGCCGTCCTCCTCCTCCTCCTCTGAGGGCGGTGGCACGCCCTTCTTGCTGCCCTTGCCCCCCTTCCCAGCCTTCCTGGGGGGCTGGCTGCTCCCGCCAGCAGCCTGGGCCCCCGGGGTGGGATGCGCCACCTTCTTGCTGCCGCTGCTGTTCCAGGCGGAAATGAGGCTGGTGGGGGCGGTGCTGGGCTTGGAGGCGGAGGACACCAGGGCGGGGAAGTCATCCTCCTGGAAGGTGCTCCTGCCCCTGGCAGGGATGGGGTACGCCAGTGCCAGCCCCACGGGGCCCAGGGCTGCCGCAGCAGAGCACGAGGTGGAGGAGGAGGAGGACGCAGAGGCGCAGAGGCTGGGGAAGTCTTCATCCTTGAGCTTCGAAGTGGGAGGTGGGAGGGTGCTGAGCCCAAGGAGGGGAGTGGCGTCAGTGGCCTGAGGGCCCTAGCCCACTGCGCACCCACCCTCTGCAGGAAGCCCCCCCAGCTGTGCACGAGTGTACCTCGGAGGCGTGGCCCCTGTGGCTGGGCCAGTTGCTGGGAGGCCCTCCTGGCTTACAGGACCGTTGGGTGAGGCTTCCTTGAGGCCTAGGAGCCACGAAACGACCCTATGTCAGGGCTGAGCAACATGCAGGGGGTGGGAGCAGACCCTCCAGGGTGAGCTCAGGGCTCTGCCCTGTCACTCCCAAGCACCGTGCTCACCAGGAGCCTGCCTCTCCCCTCCCAGGTGCCCGCCGGCACAGCCAGCTCACCTGCTCCCTCACCCTGAGTCCGGGACAGACGCCGGGGGCCGCGGAGCTCTTCGAGCGCCCGCAGCCCTGCCTCCTCCTTCTTGGCCCTGCTGCCCTCCTCCCGGTCCTCACTTCTGCGCGTCTCTTGCTGCGGCTGCTGCACGGCCACTGAGGCCCGGATGGCAGCTGCCACTTCCCGGTCCTCTTCTTCCCTGGGAGGGGGAGGCCTTCAGGCTGGGCAAGGCCAGGGACCGCGGCGGCATGCAGGGCGAGGAGCTGGGCAGGAGCCTCCCCCACCCACCCAAGCCTGGCCAACTGGGAGCTGGCCCGGGGCCAGTGGAGCCGGTGCCCGCCTGCCCTCGCTGGCCAGGAGAGGGCGCTGCCGACGCAGCGGGTCTCAGGCTGGGGCTCCCCCAGTGTCTGGGGTCCAAGATGCCTCCATCCTGCTGGACAGTGGGGACAGCGCCTGGCCTGAGCACGTGCCAGCAGTGCGAGTGTTTCACGGCACGCTTGCACTGAAGCCCCACCCAGTGACACAGGCCCCTCCGGCCCACCCCAACCTGCAGGGTCCTGGTGCCTCTGGCTAGAACTAGGGAAAAGAGTAGGGAAATGTCTGCTCACTCAGGACACTAAGCAGGCCCCGCCACCGCCAAGCCAAGGACACCAGACACCAGAAGGCCAAAGTCCCCTGATCCCCGTGCACCGTTCCAACCCAGCTGCCGGCCGCCGCCACCGCCCCAGGGGTGGCGCCAGGAGAATGTCAGCGGCACGCAAATCCTCCCACCTCTTGTACCTCCAGCTTCCTCGACGGCTCTGCTGGGCTCCGCGACCACTGGCCCGGCCGGCACGGCCCTGACGGTTGTACCTGTCCACCTCCTCGTAGTCCTCACCCCCAATGACCCCTGCGGCCGGGACACAGCCTGTCAAAGGCCTGGGCCAGCCTGAGGCCGGTGCTCCAGCTTGCCCAGCAGAGACTTCCCCCCACCCCCAGCTCATGAGCCCTGAGGACTGGCTCAGAGCAAGAAGTGGGCAGGGAGAAGAGTCTGCCGCAGCCACGACCCCCACACAGCAGCTCTCCCAACAGTTCTCCCAACCCTGGAGCCCCCCACCCGCAGCCGACAGATGGGAGACACACGATGGGCCAGACCGGAGCCCGGCTGTGGGGTTTCCGGGCCTCGGGGAGCGCCAGGCTGGAGCCCGATGGAGCCCCGCTCACTCACCCTCGCTGCGGCGCGAGTGCCGGGGCGCGTAGCTGAACTGCAGGTCAATCTGGCGGTTCTGGCGGGCCTCGGCGCGGCTCCGGCTATGGCAGGCTGTCCTATGGGCCTTGAGGTCGATCTCAGTGCGGAAAGCGTGGGTGAACTGCTCCGTGCTGCAGCGGCCCTCCTCACACAGGAAGTGCTTCTCCCGGAAGTGCTCCCGCAGGTAGGCGTAGTCGCTGGCAGGGCCAGGGTGTCAGCAGGAGCCTGCGGGCCCTGCCACCCCAGCCAGCGGCCCCGCCCAGCCTGCTCCGGTGCCCCGGGCCCGCGCCCACCTGTAGTAGTCCTGGGCCCCGTCAGAGTCACAAAAGTGGCAGAAGTAGTGGTCGCGGCGCAGGTGTTTGAGCAGCTCATCGTTGTCCAGGTAGCGCTCATCACAGAACTTGCAGAGCGGGTGCCCGCGGTGTGACGTGTCGTCGGGGTCCCCCTGCATGCGGTGCCGTGCCAGGTCCTTGCGCGAGTACCATTTGCGCTCGTAGGTGAAGATCTGCAGGGAAGAGGGTGCTGGGCGTGGGCAGGCCCCTTCCCATGGCCCCGCGACAAAGGGCTGCCTCGGTCCCCCCGGCCATACACACACAGCACCGTACACACCAGGAGCACCCCCCTGCCTGGGCTGGGTGAGGCTGGAGAGCTAGGGGGACGAGGGGCCTAGCCCCCAACCGCCTGCACCCAGCTCTCCCCGGGCCCCCGGGCGGGCTCCGCGGCCCAGGGCGCACCTTGAGGTGTTTGAGGCACAGCTTGCAGCAGAAGAGCTCGTGCTGCTTCCGCATGTGCTGCTCCAGGTCCCCGAAGAGGCCGAACGGCGGCAGCTCAGGGCACTGCGGGCACTCGTGCTGAAGCAGCTGCCTGGAGAGACACCGAGGGCCCCCCCGACCCCGCAGGCACTCAGTGTCACCGTCCGGAGCGAGCTCCTGCATGTGCTCAGGAGCAGGGGCTGGCGGACGGGCACTCCCACCCATGCCCACCAGGGCTCCGCCCGCGGAGTCGGTGCTGCTCCTGGCCAGGAGGGCTGAGCTCCGCGTCAGCAGGGCGCGAACACTGGGCCCACACCCTCACCTGGATGAGGAGGATCACTCCCGAGACAACTGTACCCCTTTATGGGGTTTTCCTGCCACAGACTAAGAGCCCAACTCCTAGGAGCTCGAGTGCACCTCACAGAGCCCCAGAAAGTAGGCACTGTGCACTCCACCCGAGTGTTTTCCCTGAATGTGCTGCCCCTGTCCCCACCGCCACCCCAGGGGGCTGCTATGAGATGCCTGTTACAGGAGAGGAAACGGAGCACGGGCCCTGACATCTGCGCCCCAGGGCTGTGAGGAGCACAGGAGGGCTCGGGGATGTGCCCATCCCTAGTGCAGGGCTGGCCACAGGCCCTCGGAATCCCGGGCTAAGGATCTCTCGCACCTGTACAAGGCAAAAACTTTTCCATCAGCGAAGTAGATGTCATATTTTTTCTCGTGCTGCAGCTGGTGGAGGGGGATTGTGGCAAAGGTAGGAAGCTTCTTCCCGAAGACCACCTGGAACCAAGTGAGGGGGGCTGGTGAGCAGGGCCGTAGGCACCCAGTGGAGGACACCGTCGGGCTGAGAAGAGGGAGGCACACAGCCCCTGCTGAGAAGGCCGAGGCCGGCCCCGCAGGCAGCACTCTCTGCCATCCTGGGCTGCCCAGGCCCCTCTCCTCACCTGCAGCCCGCGGGCCTGGGGTGACCCACATGGAGACACAACACCCAGCCTCGCCACCAGGGGGCGGCAGGCTCCCCACTCATCCAGGGAGGTCACCCCAGAGGAACAGGGGTCAGCAGTGACCCCCGGGGGGGCAGTGACAGAGACCACACATGGGTGTTGAGCACAGGGCAGAAAAGGTAGAGATGACGTCCAAGAAGAAGCTATGGAAACAACGCCACCAGGACAAGCAAGGTGACCACACGTCATGCCAGGCCACCCTCTGTCCACCCGCGATGCCATAGGAGAGGGATTCCCCCGCAGGCCTCGGTCACAGCCCCTGGCTGCTTCCTGCCTATTAACCAGCTGCCAGGGGTGCCAACGTGCCGAGCTGGGGTGCGTGGGGGGGGTCTGGGTGCAGACACCCGTGCAGCCTGGCTGTTTCCCAGGGGGTCTCGGGCACGCTCAGGTACAGCCTGCCGGGCTGCCCCTCCACAGACCCCCATCCCAGCGCCCCCAGGATCCTCTCACAGGCTCAGGTCCCCCCTCTGCACCAACAAGAGCACAGCTCCCTCCAGGGCTCCCTCCTCTCTGGCCCCCACTCATCCCTGGACCAAGACCACACCTTCGGTCTCCTCTCCATGACCCTTCCCACTCCACTACTGTCCCCCGCAGTCTGGGACTGGTCGCTCGCCTCTGCTCAGCGTCCTCACCTTGGGAAGGGTCATGTCAAGGTCATCCCTGCTCTGTTTAGGCTCAGCTAGGCTCAGCCAGGGAGGATGTCTGGGATCACAATGGCCATGCACTTGGGAAAGCAGGGGACTGGCTGGGGAGAATGGTGGTCACATTGTCCCCAGCAGCAGGATGCTTAAGACTGGTTCCCTGGGGGTCTGGGGGAGAAGCTAGGGAGCTCAGTCTCCACTTCTCTACTGTGGGGAGAGCACACTGACCCCCAAGCACTGCCCCCTCCAGCCCAAGGGAGGCATCATGGTCCAGCCACACCCATTCCGGGGGAAGGAGGAGGATGAGCAATGCCCCAGCAGGCCTTTCTTCCCCTTGTCATCCTGTCTGGTAAACTGGCTGCCCGGTCCTGCCCCTGCCCCATTCGTATTTTGGGTGGGTGCTTCACTGCAGCTAAGCTCCCATGGCCCCCCCCCCCCCCTGTTCCCTTCCCAGGCCCCTGGGCCTCACATTGGCCTCTTCCCACGGTTCCAGCCCTTCCAGGACAGGACAAGGCCACACCAGCCCTGCCCCACGCCACTCACAAGGGCGCCTTCCCGGCCCTGACCCCAGTTCCTCCTGCCTCTTGCCAGGGGACCAGCGCCTGCACGCGCAGGGCCACGAGCTGGCCACAGATCACAGGGTCTGTCGTGGGATCGGCTGCCGGGACTCAGGGCCCTGCTTACACTGAGGCATCACGGGCGGCAGGGGCAGCGTCCTCCCGTGAGGGAGCCCCCTGCCAAAAAGCAGCCAGTCCAGCAACTCAGCAGAGGAACAACTTCTTCCCCAGAGGAAGCCCGTGCCGCGATGCCACTGTCAACCACCGTCTCCCCCAGCTCCAGCGCCTTGGTCTCAGAGGTCTGCTCGGATCCACTGGGGGGCGGGGGGTGTCTTACTGCCGGCACCCTCGCTGTGGACAGAGGCAGGGTGCCGTTCTCAGGGGCGTCTGTCTCTCCTGAGCAGTCTGATGGGGCAGCCAATTCTGGGCACACCTGAGCCAAGCCAGGAGAGGGGGGACACTGGGAACCTCAGGAAGAGGTTGAGGAAGGGAAAGGCTGCGTTTGTCTGAGAACGAGGGTGAGCAGGTTTGGAGCTGGGGGTGGGAATGGCGAAATGCTAAGGGCCTTTCCTAAACAGGCTATAAGACCAGGATTGGGCCCCTGAAGGCCTGCGCCGGCGTCAGGACCAGTAATGAGTACACGAGAGGGCAGCAGTGTGGCTCGGTGTGGCCCAGCAGAGGGTGAGGCACATGGCGAGACCAAGTCGCTGAACAAGGACCAGGGCATGGGGGCCCAACCAGGGATGGGAAGGAACCCACCAGGGATCCAACCAGCATGGCCCAAGACCCACCCACCCTGGTGATCTCCCCGATGGGACAGGGTCATGGATCCGAAGACAGAGGCACAGGCCAGGCCTAGACACTTGAGAATGGACCATCTTGGGAAGCCCCTGGGTCGGCCAGGCAGTCGATGTCCAAGGGGGAAAGGGCACCCCTGGGTGGGCCCCAGGATGGCTGGGCCAGTCCCTGAAGAGAGGGAGAGGGAGATGGGATGAGGGCTCTACTCAGCCCCCCACAGGGGTGGGTGTGTGTTCCTGCCTGGGGCTTTGTTACTCCCCACTCCCAGTATCCACTGGGCACTCAGTGAGTGGAAGAGAGGATACATGGTGACAGCAGAGACCCCTGGTAAGAGTGAACCGATGGTGAGGGTGCGCAGTGAGGGCCCCACCTAGGAAGTACAGGCCCCAGAGGAGCCCAGGTGGACCAGGCTGGTGGGGAGGGGCCCTGACACCAGACAAGCAAGGGTGGTCAGCAGGTCCCACCCCCTGACCTGCCATCAGCCTCCTTCCCACGTCTTGCCTGTGAAGTGGAAGGGAGGCCGTACTAGCTCAGACACACCGCACTTTGTATAGCAGCCCCATCCGGCCTCTTTGACAGAGATGGGCTGGGAAAAAAAAAAAGAAGAAGAAAATGGACCGTGCGAAAGGTGAGACCAGGGAGGAAGGTGGGGAACGCTGATGTTGGTCTTGACTGGGAGCCGGCCTGGCCTCCACCCGGAGCACCTGCTGGGCAATCCAGCTGGATCTGGCTCCCTGCCTGACCAGCAGCTGCAGGGCTGCTCTGCGTCTGCTCTTTGCAACGCCTGCCCCACAGCGGGCACAGGGAAGCCCCGAGCCGAGGTGTGCGCCTGTTCCGCACAGTATCTTGGCATGCTTTCCTCAGGGTTTTTACAGACCGAGTCCCATAAGGGAGGACAGAGCAGAGGCAGCCCCTGGAGGCAGCTGTGGGATTCCTAAGTGGGCATGGCACATTCAGAGGACAGTGCAGGACTCAGCCAGGGAACAGGAAGAGCTAGGGTGGAGCTGCAAGTTCAAGAGTGGGAAGCAAGCAAGATGAATGGAAAGGATCGTCATCTCCCAAAGTTCCCAGGACACCCTCCTGCTGCCCAGTAATTCAGGGCAGGCCTAAGAGGAATGCCAGAATCGGCCAGAGGCACCCAGTGCCAAAGCACGCTCCAGCGGGAGCCTGCTGACAGCTCGTGTCAAGAGCTGCTTGCCACACACAGCACTGGAAGGGTGTGGGACCCACAGGGAGCAAGAGAGGCCACGTGCTGGCCACAGGAGCCACACAGAGGTGTCTGCTCACTTCCAGAGTGAGACCTGCAGCCCCTGCCTTCCTGGAAGGAACTATAGGTGCACTGGAAAACCTGGCCCTTCAAGAGTGACCTCATGCCATGCAAGACAGGCCGGCATGGCAGCCTTGGGCAGAGCTGGGAGGCGCTCACTGAGCCACAGGCCCAAGGATTTCCCGACAATTTGTGCACTCCAGATCTCTCCCAGGCCCGTCTCTGTCCACCCCATTACAGACTAACAGCGTCTCCAAGTGTCTTTTTTGAAAAGAGCACAGAATAGGTGCTCATGGGAGAGCTCATGGAATTACAGGATTGTCTTGGCTCCCCTAACATAAATGTCTACCTAAAAAAAAAAAAAAAAAAAGGAAAACAACACAACTAAAGAAACCTACTCCTCAACAATGCCGTTTCTGCGTCACTTCTAGGAAGAAGAAAGATTCCCTGGCAGATGTCACCAGCCCAAGCTTTCCATGAACAAACCAGAGGACTTTCACAACACTGGAAGCAAACATATCTCAAAGCAAACCAAGGGAGTTCCAATTAGGTGCTTCCAGCCAGCATCTGGCATTATGGGGACGATGGGGAAAATCTCCACAGTGCCCTCTGACCCCCTCCAGGGCTTCCAAATCTGGACAGAGTCAGAAACATCCCCACCTCCACTCTGGAGCTGACCCCCTCACCACCACCCCCCGTTGGAATTGGCAAGGAGGAGAAAAACTTCGTAACACTTTTAACCCCATCCGCCTACAATCTTAAGGAAACCTCAATGGTTCAGCCACCCCCTCTGGTGGGCAGGTGTGAGTGCCACCGCCCCTCAACAGATGAAAGCACCAGTCTCGGGAGGACCTTGCCGGGGTTACCCCGAGGGGCCCAGACACACAGCTGGGCTGGAAATACCCACTTTGACCCTCTGCTTCCCGGACTGCCATAACCGTCCCCATAGGGACCGCTCCCTCTTCGACCCAGCGGCGCCAGCTCCTGCCTGCCGGCCCCAGAAGCCCCACAGTCGGCCCCACGGTCGGGAGCCCGCCCCGGGGGGCCCCGCCAGGCTCGCGGCCGGACACCAGGAAGGCAAAGTCCCCTTCCGGCCGCGCCCCGTGCCCGCCCGGCGCCCCGAACGCGCGGCCCGGCCGGCGCGGCGCACCTGGCGCAGCTCCTCGCGGCACACGGCGCAGTAACGCTGCTCGCACAGCACCCGCATCTTGGTGGAGCAGCGGTAGCACACCGGGTGGTCGCAGCGGCCCAGCGCCGTAGCCTCCAGGTCCCCGCAGCACAGCACGCAGCTCCCGCCGCCCCGCTCGGGCACCGCCGCCGCCTCCAGGGCCGCGCGCCGCCCCTCGGCGCCCGCCGCCGCCGCCGCCGCCGCCGCCGCCGCCATGGTCCGTGCTCCGGCCCCCTCCGGCCGGCGCGGCGCGGCCTGGCTCCCGGCGGGCCCGCCCCTTCCGGGCGACGTCAGCGCCCCGCCCAGTAACGGCCCCGCCCGGCGGAAGCGCGAGCCGCAACTTCCGCCCCAGCGAGGCGCGGGCGGGACCGCGGGATGGGGCTTGCGGGGGGCGGCTTGGGGGCACGGGCGGGACCGCGGGAGGGGGCTCGGAGCCCGGGCTGGGAACTGGGGGCCCGGGCGGGACCGCGGGCTGGGGGCGGGGGGCGCGGTCCGCGGCGCGGCCCCCCTCCGCTGCCTCTGCGGGGGCTGCCCGCCCGGTGAGACGCCGCGCCGCCAGCCAGGTAGCTTGGAATTCAGAGCAACCACGGACGGCGCTCAGTGTGGTTCCGGTGAGTACGCCCCTGCTGTAGGCAGGCCGTCCTTGTGTTGACATGCTACCCTGCGTTGATCTGAAATGCAGATTGAACCGCACGTCCTGCAGTTTATGTGCTAAATATAGCCGCTGTATCGGGAGCCCACCGTTTCTGCCCAGCCAGACTGCTTGTATCTGCCGCGTACACGGGCCTGGTCACCAGGCGCTCCCTTCCCCCCCCTCCCCCCCCTCCCCCGCCCGCCCCGGCCTCCCCAAATAAGAACTTCCTGCAAATCCTTATCAGAAAAGACTGTTTTTTGGTGACATCCTTCTCCAAGCTGGGGGCTATCTCCCCGGATCCTGATGGGAAAATCACGCAGGGAACTTGCACTCTTCACTGGGCACACCCAGCTGAGCTCAGGGGCTTGGCGCAGAGAAGCCTCAGGGCAGGTTTGCTGAATGGACGGTGGTGAATACTGGGCTTCAGGTCCCTGCAGGTAGGCTTCCTCCCTATCCTTGGGGGACAGGCACACTCCCGACCTCCCTTCTGCCATTAAAGGAGGCAAGTCAAATCTGAAGCCTTCTAGAAAAAGGCAGTGTGTTGTTGGGGAGCGAGCCTGGACTTTAGAATCAGACAGAAATGAGCTTGAAACCCCAGTTCAGCCACTTATTTGCTGGTGAACTTGGTTAGCTCACTGAACCCTTGACTTCCTCAATTGGAAAGTGGGCATCATCACACCAAGTGAATCTGGTGGACGGGCCAATGCACATGCCTTCTCACTGTCACACAACCCCACTAAATGACAGCGAAGGAATAAAAGACTGCCAATCCACAAGTGCCAAGAGAAGAAGGCAGGAGGTAGCTAGTGAAAGATGTCAACAGACTTTGGAACGACAGGAAGATGAGTGACTCACTTTACAAAGCATCCTTAAGACCTTTGGGGGGGCGCCTGGGTGGCTCAGTCATTACGCATCTGCCTTCAGCTCAGGTCATGATCCCGGGGTCCAGGGATCGAGCCCCGCATCGGGCTTCCTGCTCTGCGGGAAGCCTGCTTCTCCCTCTCCCACTCCCCCTGCTTGTGTTCCCTCTCTCGCTTTGTCTCTGTCAAATAAATAAATAAAATCTTAAGAAAAAAAAAAAAGACCTTTGGGGGGAACCCTGATAAGAAGTTTCACTGAGGGTGAACTGAGGCAGGGCACTGAAAACGAATGCCTGCAAGTCAGTGCATGGAACCCAGTGACCTGGGCCCTCCTCCCCTGCCCTGACTTCTGTATCCAGTCCACACCCCCCTCCCTTGCTTAGGTTCCAGAAACTGACCAGCTCCAGAGAAAAGCTTCACTGCCTGCCCCATTACAGAATGAAAAGCCATTCCTGCAGTGAAGCCCACTGCCTGGCAGAGCCATGTCCCCACAGAAAGAGCATCAGGTCTCACTCACACATGGGGACAGATGGGCAGCCAAGGATCTCCAGACTCAGGAGGAAAGCCTGCAATGTGAAAGATGGACCAAACTAAGCAGACCCAGGGAGCAAAAGGAAGCTTTAGAAAGAACTGTATTTGGGATGCCTGGCTGGCTCAGTCGGTGGAGCACATGACTCTTGATCTTGGGGTGGTGAATTCCAGCCCCGTGTTGGGTGGGGAGCCTACCTTGAGAAAAGGAAAAAAGAGTTGTATTTGATATTCCCAGAAAAGATGCTGCTTCCGTGAAATGAGAATAGGATGCCTTGAATAATAACAAGCACAAAATAATCAGAACAAGAAAGGGCTCTTAGAAATCAAAAATATAAGTAAAAATTCAAGAGCAAATTGGGAAGATACAGTTGAAATCTCCCAGCAAGCAGAACACAAAGAAAATAAAGAAGCTGGAACTTTGAATCTAGAAGGTGCAATATCTAATTAATACGAATGTCAGAGAGAACAGAGAAAGTGGAGAGGTGCAAATTATCCAAGAACTAATAAGACAGTACGGGCTGTCACTGAAGGACGTGAGTCTTCACACTGAAAGGAAGGGCCCAGCCACGGAAGAAAGGTCCCCAGCAAGTGACATCATCCTGGCGTACAGCGGACAGCTTTAGGGAGGAGGGGGTAAGGAGGGAGAAGATCCTAGAAGAGGGATTGAGAATAGGACTTTACTCCTGGAACACTGGAAGCCAGAGATTCCCTCAAATTTCTGAAGGAGTGGGATATCCATCCACAAATTCTACAACCAGAAAATCTTTCCATTAGGCATAAAGACACTGACATAAAAGGGACAAATTATTTAGGTCCTATGTCCCCATTCACATGAAACTACCAGAGCGTTCGTGTCTCCAAAATGTTAGGGAGTACCAGTTGGAAGATGACCTGGTATCCAGAAAACGGATTCCAACCCAGACAAGAGCCAAAGCAGAGCGTGGGATGATGCCCGTGTGGAGACGCCAACATGGATGTGTGGGAAAGGGGGTGTGCAGGCTGGAGTAGGAGGCCACCATCTCCCACAGGGAGCCTCCAGAGCAGACATGGAACCGATCAGGGTGCCCTCGCGTGCTTGAGAATCTGGAAAAGGTACTGCAAGGAACTCGACCTATCTCTCAGAACCTTTGGGGGAAAATAGCACAATAAGTGTGTAAAAAAAGCAATCAGTGAGATAGGAAATGTAATCATAGTACACTTAGCAGAGAACAATATCTACACAGCCATAACAATATAAACGCTGGCTACTGAGTTAACCAAAATTTGTGACAAAATTCTAGAAGGATGGAGAGGGTGTGAGAGGGCCAAAGCTTCATCTAAATTTGTAGGAAGCCTTCTGGTGCTGCCTAAAACAGATAAATCAGAAAGTGTCGGTTTATAATCTGAGGGTCTGTGGTTCTCAATTGGGGGTGGTTTTACCCCCAAAGAGACGTTTGTGGTGGTCACAGCAGAGTGGGAGCATTACTGACATCTACCGGGTCATTAGTTTCCCGTGGCCACTGTTAAAAAATGACCACAAACTTTTCAGTTTCAAAACAACACAGATGTATTATCTTACAGTTAGGAAATTTGGAAGTTCGAAACAGGTCTGCCTGGGATAAAATCAAGGTGCAGGTGGGGTGCACGCCTTCGGGCGAGAATCCATCTCCTCTCCAGCTTTAGAGGCCCCCTCCATCTGCAAGGTGCACCCTGCCAGCCTCGTCCTTGTCACCCCTCCTCCTCCAATGCTGCCTCCCTCCACCAACGATGTGGTGGCGCTGGGCCCACCTGCATAATTCAGGACCATCTGCTTCCATTAAGGTCCGCTGATGAGCGTCCCTAATTTCATCTGCAACTTCAGTGTCCCCCCACCCCCCGCTTACCACGTCAAGTAGGTGTGCCTAGGTTCCAGGATATCTGGGGCACATCTTGGGCAGGGGCTGTTAACTCTGCCTGTACAGGTGAGTGACGGCCAGGGATGCTGCTGACCGTCCTCCACCGCACAGGACCGCCCCCACATGTTGGTGCGGCTGAGGGTAGGGACCCTGATGAGGTCATAACTTATGCTGGGGGCTTCTGGCTGGGGTGCGGGTGAGGGGGGCGGGGGGGCTGCAAAGGGAGCTCCCCGGGAGCTGAACTCTTTGCTCTCTTGTTCTGGGCCGTGGGCATGCAGATGTATGCCTAAAAGACGAGATGTGCACACTACTCAGGGTACGTTAGTTACGGCTTCTTAAAAAGACCACAGGTTTTTTTTTTTAAAGATTTTATTTATTTATTTGACAGAGAGAGACACAGCGAAAGAGGGAACACAAGCAGAGGGAGTGAGAGAGGGAGAAGCAGGCTTCCCGCAGAGCAGGGAGCCCGATGTGGGACTTGATCCCAGGACCCTGGGATCATGACCTGAGCCGAAGGCAGACGCTTAACGACTGAGCCACTCAGGCGCCCCACAGGTTTTTAGAATAGTTAAGTTTATGGTTTTTAAGTAGGGGGTAAATACTAGAAGAAACAGTTGAAGGACCTGGAAGCTGTTGCCTCTGGAGAGCACGACTGGGATGTGAAAGTGTGGGTCAGGGAGTTTGAATTTCTTCCTTATGCTAGCATTATATTAATCATGTAAATTACCTCGATAGAAATAAATAATTTTAAAAAAAGAAGACAAAACAGATTTGCTCAGTCACTGCGTCCTTAGGATGGAGTCCTTGTTGGGGCCAGGCTCTGAATGGTCCTGGCCCACGGGCAGCCTGGTGCCATTGGAGAAAGGTGGTGTGCAGGCCCAAAGCCACGCTCCCCTGGTTTCTAGGAGGATGTTGGGTGGATGAAGGGAGAGGTGAGTCCCAGAAAGGAGAGTCAGCTCTCATGGGCCCGTCACCTCCTCCCCTCCTCCCAGAGTGGAGCTTTGGCTCCAGACCCCTGCAGCGGGGGGAGGAGGGAGGCCTTTGTCACTGGACCCTTGGGCTCCGGGCTGGGTGGGGCTCAGAGCCCCTCCTTCTCTGTACCCCACATTGGGAGTTCCCAGGACTAGGGTGTGCTTTGCTCCCCCAGCCCGGCCCTGGGCTCCCTCCCCACGTGCCTTCTGCACAGTCACCCAGCAGGAGTCCCACTCCATCTCACTGGGGCCTTCATCATCCCCTGCATTTCACAGCCATAAACAAGCAAGACGGGTATTTAAATTTTAGATACGGGACATAGTATCATGCAGGGTACTTTCTTTAATACTGTTTTGGAGATTCATCCGTCTGGTACCTGTAGCTCTACTTCAGTGTTCTAATGGCTCCAGACCCCGTTACCGCCTAGCCGCAAGTGATCCTACTGGGCCATCTCCAGGGGGTGCCGGACTCTCCCCCGCTGAGCTGGGTGGAGTGGGGGGCTCCAGGCAGGCTTCTCCCCCCTCCCACCTCCACCAAGTACTCTTAGCCCGGAGGATGTACAGCGTCAGGGGACCCTGGTGACCCGCGTCGTGCTGCGCTGCCCGCCCACTGCACACTCCAGGCGGCTCTCCAGGCCAAGGGCCCCCCTGGGGAGGCTGCATTCCACACGACTCCGGGGTCCCTGTGGTCCTCCAGGCCCCTCCAGGTGTGCCCGCAGCTCCCTCTGCATCCCCTACCCCATCAGTCCCTGTGCCAGTCACCCCTCCATCAAAGCGTTTTTACTGACAGCTTAGGAGGCTGGTCAGCCTTGGGAACAGTAACCGCAGGAGATGGTAGTGACCATGTTTTGAGCAGCTACCGTGTGCCAGGCGTAATGCCAAGACCCGTGCCTGGATTAATGCTCACAGTAAGCTGAGGAGGGGCTCTTATCATCCCAGTTTGCAACGTGAAGAAACAGACGGGAGAGGTTGAGGTGCACACCCCCCCCCCATTCCCACCACCAAGCACAGGGCGCTGGGCTCGGCTCACTTCTCCCCCGTTCCACAAGGCCTTTGTAGGGAGGGCTGCCAATGCTTCTAACTGCCCCCCCAGGGCTCCCCACAACCAAGTTGGGCCCTTCCTGCCTTAGAGGTGCATCCTCTGTACTCCCAGCCCCTCTGTGGCCCCTCGATAGGGAGACTTGGGAGGAAGGAGTTTGTTCCCTTCACTCCCAGAATCACGCCTTCCCTTTTGCTGCAGAGACAGGCAGAGGGCAAGGGGCAGTTTCCATGGAGAACTGCAGTTCAGGTCCCCAAACTGGTGCTGTCAGGCTGGGGGATCTAGGTCGGACCCCATTTGCACCACTGCTTACCCAACAGGTGATCTGAACAAATCCATTTTCCTTGTGCCTTACTTTCTTCATTGATAAAGGAGGTCGATAATCGTCCACTTCGGGGCACCTGGCGGGCATGCGACTCTTGATCTTGGACTTCTGAGTTCAAGCCCCATGTTGGGTATAGAGGTTACTTTAAAAAATAAAATCTTTTTAAAAATTTTTTATCAGGGCGCCTGGGTGGCTCAGATGGTGAGGCGTCTGCCTTCGGCTCAGATCATGATCTGAGTCGGCTTCTCCCTCTGCCTCTCTCCTGCTTGTGCTGTTTCTCTGTCTCTCGAATAAATAAAATCTTAAAAAAAAAAAGATCAGAAGTCCTAGAAAGGGCTTTCATTAAAATAAATAAATAAATAAATAATTTTTTATTTTTTAATTTTTTTTAGAGATTTTATTTATTTGACAGAGACACAGTGAGAGCGGGAACACAAGCAGGGGGAGTGGGAGAGGGAGAAGCAGGCTTCCGGTGGAGCAGGGAGCCCGATGCGGGGCTTGATCCCAGGACCCTGGGATCCTGACCTGAGCCAAAGGCAGACGCCTAAAAACTGAGACACCCAGGCGCCCCCTTTAAAAAAAATTTTTTCTTAATAGTTTGAAAAACTATGACGCTTAATGACTGAGCCACCCAGGTGCCCCTAAAATTGTTTTTAAAGATTTTATTTATTTGAGAGAGTGAGCGAGAGAAAGAGAGAGTGCACACACAAGCCGGGGAAGAGGCAGAGGGAGGGAGAAGCAGACTCCCCGCTGAGCAGGGAGCCTGATACGGAGCTCAATCCCAAGACCTGAGATCATGACCTGAGCCAAAGGCAGACACTGAATGACTGAGCCACCCAGGCGCCCCCCCCAAATAAAATCTTTTTTAAAAAAATTATCCCACCTCGTGGCATTGTTTGGAGATCAAAATAAGACATTTCAGGGATGCCTGGGGGGCTCAGTCGGTGAAACGTCTGCCTTCAGCTCAGGTCATGATCCCAGGGTCCTGGGGTCGAGTCCTGTGTCAGGCTCCTTGCTCAGCGGGGGGCCTGCTTCTCCCCTGCCTGCTCTGACTGCCGCTACCCCTGCTTGTGTGCTCCCCCCCACCCCAGCTTCTTTCTCTCTCTGACAAATAAAATTTTTTAAAAAAAGAAAAAAGACATTTCAGGATCACTGGCGTCTGGGATCAAGAAAATGTTCCATGAGTGGTGTGGTTGCTGGGGGTGGGGTGAGGCCTGATTATTTCGGGGTTTGCATCCTTCCTGGGCTGGGGCTCAGGCAAGAATGGGTCAGGCTCTGCCCTCTGGAAGAGGTTGTTAAACACATACATCCACAGAGGAATACTCCAGGGGACTATTCAGATGAGGGCCATGTAGGCAGGATCCTGAATGATGAGTGCAAGTCTGCTGGGTTGGGAAGGAAGGGAAGGACGTTTCGAGGACAGAAACACAGAGGTGGGCAGAATCGCAGTTTGTTGGGTAAGGCAGAAAGATAAAAACTGGCCAGAGACAGTGGTCTTGGGGGGATCACAGCCAGAGAGTAGGCTGGAGGTCCACAGGGCCTTCTCCTGCCCAGGCCAGGGTTGGGGTAAGAGGAGGGGTTTACTTTTTATTGTGGAAGCCATGGGAAACCACTAACCATCTCAGGGAGGGCTCCATATGACCAAGCTTGTGGTTGCAAGCATCCAGCCGCAGCTGGGAGTGGGTTGGAGGGCTCCCACCTGCTAGTGTGGGAGAGGGTGGGGATGGGTGGGGGGACAAGAGACAGCCCTCAGGAGAGGAGATACACAGAGTTCTTGAATGATACAGAGGACCCCCACCAGTCAGCGCTTCTGACCCCACTAGGGTTCTTATAGCCCCCCAGTCTTTCCTCTGCTGGTGCCCAACCTGCAAGAGCTCTGGCTAAGGAGGCATCCCTTTGCCCACGTCCGCCCATCCCCTCAGTTCTTGAGGGGGAGCAGGGGCGCCCCCAGCGGAGCGTCAAGATGAGCTCTAGGTGAAGGCCCACCCACTCAGAGAAGATACTCCAAGAACCCACGCCCCTGCCCCAGCAGCCTGGGCCCCTCTTCCCTCTCCATCCCTCCCCCTACCTTTTGGGAGCCGAGCGAGTACCGCGGGGGCGAGCGGGGCGGGGCCAGCGAGCAGTTATAGCTGGCCCCGCCGCGCTGCGCCCCCGACGCTCCGGGTCCCCGACGCAGCAGTCCCGCGGCGCGCCCAGCCCCAGCTGAGTTAGCTCCGGGCCTGCCCCGCCGGGCGGCCGTCAACCTGAGCACCCTGGCGCGGGGCACGGGCGTGCGGGGCCCTGCGGGCCGGCCGGTGCTCGCATTGTTGCTGCTGCTGGCGCTGCCGGCGCTGCCCGCTGGCGCCTGGTACAAGCACGTGGCGAGTCCCCGCTACCACACAGTGGGCCGCGCCGCGGGCTTGCTCATGGGGCTGCGCCGCTCGCCCTACATGTGGCGCCGAGCGCTGCGCCCCGCTGCCGGGTCCCTTGCCTGGGACACCCAAGGCCTGGGCGCGTCCCCCCAGGGGCTATCCGCCAAAGACACCCTCTCTCCGGCGCCCGTCCCTCGCGGTGCTCTCCTGCTCTCCTCGGGGGTTCGGGAACTGTTGGAGATGGGACGCAGGTACTCCCGCGCAGGGCTCGAACTGCGGGCGCGAACTGCGCAGCCCGAGCCTGAACTGGAGCCGCGGCAGGGCGCCCATTCCTGGACCTCCGTGAAGCAGGCCAGGTACGTGGGGAGAGAAAGGGGGCCGGGACAGCAGCTGGTGGAGGATGTCTGGAGAGATCTGGGCCCGGAGCGCACGCCCGCGTGCCCACAAGACCTTCCTATCTCCCACTTCTTGCCCAGAAAGCTTTCCAAGAGCCTCCTACCCTTCCAGCCTTGGGGGGGGGGGGGAGGGGAGTTAAGGGTTAGTGGAGGGCGCACAGCCTTCTCCCCAAGGTCCTGCTCTGTTCTTTCTAGAGCCTTCGGAGTGTCTCCTGTTCAGCCATGGTCCGCGCAGTGAACCATCTTCGCTGGCCCCCACCTCTCCCCAGGGCCATCCTGAACGCAGCCCTTGCTGGTGATGCCCCCTTGTCTGACCCAGGAGTCTACTCCTCCTCCTGGGCGAACAGCTCAGGCCAGGCCAGGTGGTCTGGTCAATAAAAGCTGCCTGGTTCATGCGTTCCCGCGTGTGACACTTTTCCTCTGCGCTGTATACTTGGCATCTAACTTCGGGGTGCAAACAGCTGCGTTCACACCCTGGCAATTACAGGAGCCCTCTCCCTGGCCAGGGGATGCCCCCTCCTAACCATCTCGATCTGTAAGTCCTTTTGGGGGGGGGGAGAGGGGACAGAGGCAGAGACACTGCTGGGGCCTAGGTCCCCTTCCTTCTCTGCCAGTACTGCTCCTCCTGTTCCAGGGTGGGGTCATCAGACCAGGTCCCAGGGTCCCACAGGAGAGGAGAGGTCTCATGGGAGGTAGGCACAAGTCAGACCTTGGGTCCCACTGCCATCCACCAGAAAGAGGAAAACGACTCATACACTACTAGCTGAGCCAGAGCTCCCACCCCAGCCTCCCGGGAGCCCCAGAGTGCCCCCTCACTATGCCTCCTGACCAGGCTGGGAAGAATGTCTTCCTTAAGGGACCTTAAGACCAGCAGCCTTGGGGCGCCTGAGTGGCTCAGTCGGTTAAGCATCTGCCTTCAGCTCAGGTCATGATCCCAGGGTCCTGGGATCAAGCCCCACATCAGGCTCCCTGCTCAGCGGAGAGCCTGCTTCTCCCTCTGCCTCTACCTGCCACTCTATCTGTGCTCTCTATCTCTCTGTCAAATAAATAAATAAAATCTTTAAAAAAAAAAAAAAAAAAAGACCAGCAGCCTACTCAGCCTTTCCCACATCTCCCAGGATTCATTTCAAACCTGATCTCCTTCACCCCCCTCCTTCCCCTCAGCCAATGGCTTCTGGAGAGGAAGTGAGAACCCCTGGCCCCCTTCTTCAAGGTCCTGCTCCTCTTCTAGGGAGGAAGGGCCCCTTGCCTCCTCAGAGACCCTTCCACCTCTTATCCCCTCTGCATTTTCAGTTATTGGCTCCAACCCCCACGTAAATATGCTCTGCTGTCGTGAATAAGGACCCCTGGGCCCCCTTACAGCTCCTGCTCACAAGTGTGTGGGCCCCTCCACCCTTCTGCCTCCTCGTCAACCCTCTTCGGTGTGGGCTCTGACTCCCACAACTGTCCTGGGCCTTGATGCGCCTAGTCACTGTGCCCTGATGCTGTCTGCCCTTGGAGCCCTCCCTTGGCCATGTGGCAAGGCCTTCCACTAGGGCACCCAGCCAGGACCAGAGGAGGGGTGGTCCCATGCCTGTTGAGCTGGCTAGCTTCAAGATACTCACATGGAACCAGCCCCCACGTTCTCCTTGGCCTCTGGAAGCCCCCATCTCTCCTTACTGGCAATTCCTGCTCATCTCCTGGGTGCACCCTTCTCCCCATGTTGTCCCCTAATGTGGGTGCTCTTTTTTCTCCACCCTCCCAATTCTTACTGACTGACCCCTGACTATATTGACTCTGTTTCCAGGATCTGCACTGAGGGAAGGGGTGGCCACAGACTCCTCAGGTCAACCCATTCTCTGCACTCCGAGTCCATTCCTGCTCCTGCTTCTTGCCCAACTCGGCCTTTCAAAGCACAGGCATCCTGACGACCTCACTTCCAGGGCACAACACCTCACTCTGCACCACCGATGGCACAAAAATCCACGTTCCAGGGCTGGGCCCCAGGGCTGCCCTGTCCCCCAGTCTCGTTGTTCCTTCCCCTCCCCCACACAGACTGCAGGACCTGTGGGCAGATTCCAGAACGGCCCCATGGTCCACCCAGAAGAAGGACTCCAGGGCCTCAGGCCATGTTAAATGCCCTCCTCAGGGCTGCACCAGCCCTAGACCAGCCCTTACCCAGGCATATAAATCTGTTTCCAGGGGTCTAATGTTTCTCCAGTGCTCACCAGCGCCGGGTGCCAAGTGGTCTGCATATGTTTGGTCACAAGTGCTGGACACTTGGCGAGGCGCTGGATTTCACGTTGCCTGGAGGTACCCCAGTCCAGGGAGGTTGGTGCCAGGTCCAAGGCGAAAGAGCAGTGCTGATTAGGGACTTGACAGAGGCCCGGCTTCTCTGCCTACCACCTTCATGGCACCCCTGTGCCCCTGCAGTGCAAGCAGCCCCAAGGCGCCGGCCTCACCCGCAATCCCCACCCAGCCGGGCAAGGCTGGACCGCGTCGGAGCCAGAGGGGCGGGGCCTGGGCCAGCCCCTCGGACGAAGCAATCCCACGGCGAGCCGGCAGGCGGCGCTGCGCGGCTGCTCTTCCGGGCTGCAGCCCCAGCTGGTGCCTGCGGCGGTGGGAGGGGCCAGGAGCGGGGCGTGGGCGGGCCCAGATCTGGTGGGCGGGTTCCTGCACCGCCTCCCTCCGGTGGTCCGCGCCGTTCTCCCCTTCTCTCTCCCTCTCGGCTCCGGGTGTCGTGTTCTCATCTCTCTTTACGTCGCGCTGGTCCCGCCTGCTCCAGTTTCGGGCTCTGAAGAGAGGCCTGGGGTAGTCTGAGGGAGGAGGCCATAAGTGAGGCCCGGTCATCCCGTGGGGCCATTAATGCCCATTAGGGAGGCGGCGCCGGCCCGGGAAGCTCTAGGCCATTACCCGGGCGTCCGACTAATGGCTCCACCCCACAGACGGGCCCCCAAACCTTCCCCTGGCGGGTGACCAGGCCTCTACCCACTGCCACGCCCCAGAGTCCCCGCCCAGGCTCAGGCTCCGCCCATCGCCGGGGGCGTTGCAGCTGGGAGGTAGGTTCAAAGCTCAGAGGACAGCCCCCTCCCCGCCACTGGAGCCCCGGGCCAGCCCCCACCCCAGGTGGACCCTCGGACAGCCCAGGAGAGGGAAGCCCCGAAAGGTCTATTTCCCGTTTGTCTCAAGGCCTGTGTAGCAAGGTGGCAGCGAGGGCGTCGGGGGTGGGGGTGGGGATCACCTCCCACCTGTCCTCCCCGCCTGCAGCTGGCCTCGCTGATCACCTCCTCAGGCCCACTCCCCGGCGACCCCAAACAGCTTACAGCCTCTGAGCACCTTTCGGTCCGCTCTTCTGGGTCGTTGTCCATGCTGTTCTCTTGGCCTGTTTCTCTGCCTCCCACTTCTGTCTCAGCCCGAGGCCCGAGGCTGAAGGAAGGGCGCCGGAGAGTCTGCCCAGGAGAGCAGCTGGGTTAGCTTTCCCTGCCTCTCTAGTTCTTCGGGGCCCCATACTTACCCTGTTCCCTCTCACTCATTCCTGCTCCCCCTTTGGAATTTACCTGCACTTCTTCCGAGCTGCCTTTATTCTGTGGCTGTTGGCCACCCCCTTTGTTACTCTCTGATGTTGCCTTTGTTACTGTTACCTTCCTGGTACTTCAGCTCCTTTTTTGCTTTGGAGTCTCCTTTGTTAGGCTGTGATGCAGTGTTCTGGCCCCTGGCTGTGACCACATGCCCATACCCCTCCCTCCAGTGGTGTTCTGTTCCCCTCTGTCTTCACTGACTGATTGAGGCTGATCCTGGGAGTGTCTGTCCTATGGAGGGGGGAGGAGACCTCCAAGCCTCCCGACGCAGACCCGGAGGACCAGGAGCTCCTACCTTCTCTACCCCCAGCCTGGGGGTCTCCCATCCAGCTACCTCCCTAGACTCTGGTGTGGCCCCATGCCACAGCCTGGCAGGTCCTGGCTGGTCCTAGTTGCTATGGGGTGACCCCTAAATCCCATCTGGGGTGGTATATGGTAGACCGCACCCATCCTCACAGCCTCCAGGAGCAGCAGCACCAGGCTGGGTCCAGAGAGGCCATCACAGGCCAGACAGGCAGCCTCTGGACAGGCAAACAGACAGATCGAGGTGGCCAGCTAGGCAGGAACCTATGGCAGCATCAACCAGGAACTTAGAGGTGGGGGTGGGGAAGCAGCCATGCAGTCTTGGCCTAAGTGGCTTTTTAGGGGCAGCAGCCAGGTGTGGACACCCAAGGGGCTGCGGCCCAGGAGGCTGCCCAGAGGAGAGCCCTGTGCTTGGGCGGGGGCTGGGCACCCAGGCTAAGGGCACTGGAGAGGGGAGAAGGAGCAGCAAGGATGGGGCCTGAGCCGAGCCTGCTTCTGCCCCCATGGGGAACTGTCTGGGCTGGCTATGCCTGACCCCCAGAGACCAGGTACGTGCAGGGGCCTGGGCAGGCTGGGGAGGGGCAGGCTGAGGGGGAGCTCAGCTGTCTTCCTGTATCTGAGGCTGAGAAAGAGTTCCATGATAAAGTGTGGACTTGGAATCTCACAGCAGTGCCTAAGAGGACCTGGGGAACCTTGCCTGGGTCTCGTTCCTCTCTAGAACTCAGTTTCTTGATCTGCAAAATGGCCTGAGCACCCTTGGGTTTTTCCAGATAAAGTGTACTCAGAGGCACAACAAAGCATAACCGATTTTCTCTTGTCATTCTTGTCTGGTTGGGGGAAGGGGCACCCATGCTGGGGATGGCTAGATGCTAGGGGAGAAGGTTGGAGGGAAAGGTGGGCTGGGGCAGAGGGGGATCACAGGGGTCAGCTCATGGGAACAGCTTCTGTGAGCACTGATCCCAAGCCAGAGGTCAGAGGCCAAAGTCCTGGATACATTTCATCTCTGCCTGGGATGAGCAGGGGCACAAGTGAGGGGCCCTGGCAAAGAGAGAGGTATGTGTGTGCGTGTGTGTGTGTGTGGGGGGGGGTTGTAATGTTTAATAGACATCCCCAGCACAGATTGGCACAAACGATCTTCTGGGGAGGCCAGGGAGCCCCCGTCACTGCCCTCCAGAATATAGGAGAGGGCTGCTGCCTTGTTACTTCCAAACTCCTCTTTTTGCCTCCTGGACCGTCCTGGGACTCTGTTGGGCCAGGGCAACTCCCGGTGCAGGAGAGATCCAGATACCGGGACAGCGGGGGAGGAGGTGGGGGGAAGGGAGGGTGTGTTCGCGAGGATGGTGGACAGAGCTGTGTCCCTTGTTCTTACCCTCTGCCCCTGTGTGGGATTCCTCGGCCTGAGGACCCTTTCTCCACCCCTCTCCTACCTCAAGAGCCCGCCTCGGTGTCACACATACAGTAGGTGCTCAATAAATGTTCCTGGACTAGGAAGCAAAGATGCTGGCGCCAGGGAGGCTGCCCAGAGTCCGGGCGAGACAGAGGTGGTCCCTAGGCCCTGCGGCCTCCCCCCCCACACCCCGGAATTGGCGGGGTGCCGAGGCCGGGCCACAGCCTGGACCGGCCGGGACTCGGGGCGGGGGCGGCCCCACGGAGGAGGCGGGGAAGGGGCGGGCGCGGGGGCGGTGCCACAGCCTGAGCCCGAGCCCGAGCCCGAGGCGACGGGAGCCGAGCGGGAGCAGCCGAGGGCGCCGCCGGGTCCCCAGCGCCGCCGCTGCCGCCTGCGCGCCGCCCCCCGCGCCCCTGCCTGCCCGCGGCAGGCGTGAGCGCCGTGGCCGGCCGGTGGCCGGCCGGTGGGCAGCCGCCGCCATGGCCGCCCCGGAGCCGCTGCGGCCGCGCCTGTGCCGCCTGGTGCGCGGCGAGCAGGGCTACGGCTTCCACCTGCACGGCGAGAAGGGCCGCCGCGGGCAGTTCATCCGGCGCGTGGAGCCCGGCTCCCCCGCCGAGGCAGCCGCGCTGCGCGCCGGGGACCGGCTGGTCGAGGTCAACGGCGTCAACGTGGAGGGCGAGACGCACCACCAGGTGGGTGCCCGCGCCCCGCCCGCGGCCCCGCTGGGCCCCCTCCCCGGGGAGCGCGGCCCCGCCCCGCATTCGCGGGGGGCGCCAACGACCGCCGCTCCGGGCGCTGCGTGCGCCCAGGCCTCGGCGCCCTGCCCCGGGGGCCGGAGGGGGGTCGCGCGAGGGCCTGCGTGGGCTCCCGCTACGAGGTGGCGGACGTGGCCACGGAGGCAGCGGCCGCCGGCCTCCTTCCTCGCCTCTCCCGCTCAGGAAGCTGGCGCCTGCACCGCGGAGGGGGCATCCTGGCAGGGAGGGGCCCGCACTGCGGCTCCTCGCCCTCGGCCCCAGCACTTTAGTCCTGTTCGGGCCTCATGTGCAAGGAGTGCAGGCGTCAGTCACCTTGGGGGCTCTCCATGCTTTGCGGGCCTGGAGTGCTTGTCTATGAGTGTAAACACGTGCTTGTGTACACAGCTGGGTATGTGTGTGTACACGTCCCTCTGGGGGTCACGCCCGTGTGCCCACATCAGTCCTGGGCGTACCTGAGGGGTGTCCCAGTGAGGGCACACCTGTATGTGCCTGTGTCAGTGTGTGTGTGTGTGCGTGTGCACGTGCTGCCCTGTGCGTGTGAATATACAGGTCTGCACCTCTAGGTGTGTGTGTCCAGGCTTGTGGGTCGGCCTGCCTGGCTACGAGTAGTCATCAGTGTGTGTTGGCAGGTCAATGTACTAATGTGTGTCTTGGCTGATGGTGTCTGGGTCCCTCAGAGTCGCTGCTGGTGGCAGCATATGCCTCTCCTTGGAGGCTGCCTGGCCCTGCAGGGGCCGCTGCCACAGCCCCCTGCCCCCTGCCCCCTGCCGCTGGACATGAGGGCCAGAAGCAGGGCAGGGTCTGTTCTCGGCAGGTTCTGCTCCCTGGGGACTCTCTATCTCCCACTGCCCAGGGACTCAGCTGGCTGGAGTCCAGCCTCCTTCCACCCCTTCTGCTCAGGCTTCTCTGTGTCCTCCCCAGCACCCGTGAGTCTGTGACCTGTCTTCGTGGCCAGCCCTGGGGCCTAGAGATTAGTATTTTTGTTCCTGGCTGGGCCAGCAGCTGAACTCCAGCTTCTACCCCTGAGGCCCCTGTCTATCCGTCTGTCTGCCTACCTTCTGTGTTCCACCCAGCGCATCCCTGGATAAAGCTGTTTGCTGAAGGAGGGTGGGGTGCGGGCCAGAGGTCTGGGCTTGACAGACCACAGGGAGGGGTGCCAGAGTGCCAGCTGGCTTTGGTTTAACAGTCACTGCCACCCTTGCCCCAAGAGCACCTGCTTCTCCCAGGGCCCCGGGTGCTGGTCTCGAAGTTTACACACAGGACCACGCTGGCCCAGGAGGGAGGAGGTGCTCTTACAGCTCCTTGTTTGACACATGAGGAAACTGATGCTTGAGGATATTGGGCGTCTAGTCTGGGTCCCACAGTCAGGAAGCGGCAGGGTGCTGGGGTCCCCCTGTGGCTCTCACCAAGAGAGAGGAGAGGGCAGAGGAGGGCCAGGGGGAAGATGGGCCTGGTTCACACCCTCCTGTCCGTTGACAGCTTCTGCCGAGCAGCTGTTGGAGGCCCTCTCTGCCCTCCCCCAAGACTTGGGGTGGGGGTCTTGTCCTTCCTACCCCAATGCCCAGGGGGCACTGACTGCTCCTTCTCCCTGCAGGACACACCCTGACATGCACGCTCCATGGTCCCCCACGCGCTCTAGACACTTCACAGACACCTGCATAGACACACATGGCCCTCATGTCGCACTTGGTCCCACAGGTGGCCTCTACCTGCCGGGTCTGAACCCTGCTTCCCAGGTTGTGTGTGGGTGCCCCAGCGGGTGCGTTGCCACAGGAACCAGGCCTTCCCGTCTCTGCAGGTCCAGCAGGGACAGGTGGTCATGGTCTGGAAGCAAATGGAAGGCTCAGAGGCGGGGGTTTAGACATCCATGCTCCACTGCTGAGAACAGCAATGGCCACAGACCCTCAGACAGGGACCTAGGGAGACCCCTCACTCCCTCACCCGCAGACTGAGAGACCCTGAAACAGCTGGATGCACACCTGCAAACATCCGTGTGCACACGGTCAGACCCTGAAAACCCCAAGGTCAGCCGTGCACCACCTTCCAGACCAACTGCCTCACCCAGCTTCCCGGCCCTTCCTGGACAAGACCCGGGGCCAAGGCCAGGCCCTGCAGTGACCCTGTAGCCCTGTGTCAGGAGTCCTGCGTACAGAGGGAGGGAGCTGCCGGTGCACTGGGGGTGGGGGGCGGAGCCGGCTGGCCTCTCCGTCCAGCCGCCCACCCCTGGTAGGCCAGCTGCCTGCCCGCGATCCTGGGCCAGCCCCGGGTGGTGCCACTGTCCATGTGCTGCCCAGAGTGCCGACTGCTGACCTGCTCCCCCCAACCTGCCCGGCCCAGGTGGTGCAGAGGATCAAGGCTGTGGAAGGGCAGACTTGGCTGCTGGTGGTGGACAAAGAGACGGACGAGGAGCTCCGCCGGCGGCAGCTGACCTGCACTGAGGAGATGGCCCAGCGAGGGCTTCCACCCACCCACGACCCCTGGGAACCAAAGCCGGACTGGGCACATGCAGGCAGCCTGGGCTCTGAGGCTGGCCAGAAGGTACGGCAGGCTCTGCACATCGGGGCCACCCCAACTTCTCCCAGAACCACCGTGTCTGCCTCTGGATGGCGGGCAGTCTCCCCCTCTGCTCACCTCCACAAGGCTCCGTCTCCATCTCTTCTGCCTCTTGGCGCCCCTGGTGACTACCCTCTTGGCTACTTGGGGCCACTCTTTCTGCCCTCAGTCTGTGTTCTAAGGCAGGTGGACTCAGGGGAGCGTGGCCCCGGTCCCTGGCCCTCCATCTCCAGCGCTCTTCCCCAGGATGCTCATCAGAGCTCCCTGGCCTAGGAAAGGTCACTCTGACAAGCCCGGCCTAGGGGCTGAGGGAACTGGGAAGGGTCTGCGGGGATGTTCTGGGACGGACTGTGCCTAGCTCTGCGTTCATGTCACGTGTCTGCCTGTCTAAGGAGTCTGCTTGTGCTGGGAAGGCCTCGAGAGGTAGGGGCTGGTCCTTCTCTATGGGCAGTGCATGGTTGGGGACAGCTGGGGACACTCTGAGCTGGGTCCTCAGCTTGGGGTCTACCGCGATTGGGGTACTTTTCTCTTCCTGTGTCCGCTCCAGGCCAGAAGAGCTGGAATAAATATGTGTGTGCGTGTGTGTGTGTTGCTATTCTACCAACTTCTGGGTGGCAGGACTTGGGCGGGGGTTCCTACTTGGGGGAGGCCAAGAGGAAGAGCCTGCCCCTGCTTGTTCTACCCTGTTTTTTTAAATTTTATTATTATTTGTTTCTTTATTTGAGAGAGGGAGAGGGGGAGAGAGAGAAAAGGAGAGCAACCGGAGGGGCAGAGGGAGAGAATCCCCAAGCAGATGCCCCACGGAGTGTGGGGCCTGACTCCAGGCTCAACGCAGGGCTCGATCTCACGACCCATGAGATTATGACCCATGAGATCATGACCCTGAGCCAAAACCACCCAGGCACCCCGATTGTTCTATCCTCTTGAAGCCCCATGGTACTGTTTCTCGTGCCCGTTCTGCCTTTTTTTTTTTTTTTTAAGATTTTATTTATTTATCTGACAGAGAACGAGAACACAAGCAGGGGCAGAGGGAGAGAGAGAAGCAGAGTCCCTGCTGAGCAGGGAGCCCCAAATGGGGCTCCATCCCGGGACCCCAGGATCATGATCTGAGCCAAAGGCAGACGCTCAAGGGACTGAGCCACCCAGGCGCCTTTTTTCTTTCTTCTCTCTCTCTTTTTTTAAATTTCTTTAAAGGATTCAATCCCAGGGGTTTCCCCAGATCCCACTTTGAGAACCACTGGCCTAATGCCAGTGGAGGTGTGAGATCTGAAGTTTCTGGGTGTGCATGTCTCACGTGTGAGCTGGCCGTGCCTGGGACTCGGGGGAAGGCGACATTTCAGGTGGGAAGCCAGCCTGGGTGCAGACCTGGGTCTGAACCCTCAGGATGCTTTTTGTTCTCTGGGCTGGAGAGCCCCACGGGGGTGGTCAGGGCCCGAGTTGGGGGCATCCGGGTCAGCTGTGGGGTTTCAGGGAGGTCCGGGGACGATGTGCCGGCTGGGCTGGCTCCCAGAGCACCGCTCCTTCACAGGCGTCTTACCTCCCGGAGGAAGCGCCACCGCCCCCCCCAGGCGTTTGTCCATTGATTTAGACACAAACGCTGAGTTCACCTTCCTGTGGAAAAATCCGCCCTCGGGGCTTATCTGGAGGGTGGGGTGCTGAGGCACCTTGTCCTTGGGTGGGACCTTCCCTCTCTGCTATTTCAGGCTCTGGGAGCTGCAGGAAGCCTTAGGAGGGGGCTTCCTCTGGGCGTATTTTTAGAGGAACAAAGTGGGGCCTGACTGGCAGGGGCTCTGTGGTAGGGGCCGGCCTGGGGACCGGGACTCCAGGAGGTCAGGGGAGGCCCAGGGGACAGGGCGACCCCCTCCCTCCCAGCCAGAGACCTGATGTCTAACTGGCTGAGCTCAGAGGGTCCGATGGAAGAGCCAGGCCTCGGCTGACCTCCCCAGGACCGACTGGCGGTCAGGGTGCCTGGGAGGGTGGTGCTTGCCTGCGGCAGGCAGGACAACCGGCTGGGATGGATGTGGTTTGCTCCAGTGCAGGATGCCAGCCCCCGGGGGCCCCGTGGGAAGTAAGGGCCAAGCTGGGAGTCAGGGCCCCGCAAGTCACTCCTGTCCTCTCAGCTCCTTTTCCTCCGTCCCGGCTGGGCTGTGGGAGGTGGGGCGGGGAGGACACCGATGGGGCGGCCCCTCCCATTGGGGTGCTGTGGGGTCCTAGTCAGTGGTGACTCAGCCCCAGGCCAGAGCAGGCTGGGGAGGCTGAAGCTGCAGTCTAGCTGATCCTGACAGTGACGAGAGGGACAGCCCCCAAACAGACGGGGCAGCCTGCAGTACCAGGGCCATGGAGGTGGGGACAGAGCCTGGGCCCCCACTGCCCGTTCTAGAGGCCCTTGGGGTCCGAGCGTGAGCGAGCGAGGGAGTGAGAGTCCTGCAGGGGGTGACCGCCTGGTGTGGGAGCCTCGTACCTACGGGAAGGCTCTGGGAGCCTCAGCAGGACTGTCTTATGCTCCGGCGCCGGGGACCCCTCCCTTGCCTCCCTGTCTCCCCAGCCCCGGGTCCTGGGAGCAGGGCAGGGCCTCCCAGCAGCTTCCTTCCTTCCTTTCTTGGGACTGAAACCTAGCCAGTACGGGGTGCCTAGCTGGGGCCTGAGCAGGGGAGGGGGACCCAGACACCACCCTGCTCCCCAAAGTGACTCAGCCCCCCTGTCCCCACCCATCCCTGGGGAGCCAGGGCCGCTGTGGGAGGTGGATAAATGGGGTGGTGGCCTGGGCTGGCCGGAGACTTCAGGCCACTCCGGCTGGACGCTCGGTGCCTTCCACTTCTCTCCTGCCTCCCATGGCCCGCTCTGGGGATGCCACACCACCGGCCCCAGCTCCAGGAGCCCCTCCGAAGAGACCATCCTGGGGACTTGTGCAGGTCAGGCTGGGTGGGGGCGGGGTGGGCAACGAGGACCCCAGCAGCCAGCTTAGCCCATGTCCCCCAGGGTCAGGAGAGGGGATTTGGGACACCCTGGTGACCCTGGTGCGAGCAGGCTGCACCCTGAGCAACAATGGGGGCCTTTCTCTGTCAGGGCTGGTGAGTCACCATCTGGGGGGGGGCACAGCCCGGCTCCCGGGGTATCCCCATGCCAGCTTCTTTGTCTGGTCACGGGCTGCGCTGTGAGACCAGGGCTTGTCCAGCTCCGGGCTGCCCGGCTGGGAGCCCTCGGGAGCCCTCGGGCCTCGCTGGGAGGTGGCAGGAAGTGCTCAGAGCCAGGGCCCGGAGCGAGGAATGTGAGCAATGCGCTGGGCCTGCCTGCGCCCCCTCCTGACCCACTGCTTCTCCGGGCCTCTCCACGCAGCCTGGCCCTCGGCATTGCAGCCTCTCAACCTGAGGGTCTGGTGTCGGGGGTGGGGCTCCTTGGACGCTGGCTGATCCTGGCTGATCGGCAGGAGAGCAATTCAGGCAAGACTTGCAGAGAAGCCTCTTGGCTAGTGTGGTGAGCGGTGGCCGTGCTGGGTTGAGGCAGGGGGATGGCCAGGATGGTCCCAAACCCGGATGTGACTTCTGCCTGGCCTCATGGCCCCGGATACTCCCCCAGTCCTGCTTCCTGTTTGGGGGCCTTGAGAGACCTGCCGGGGAGGTCACTGTGCAGGGCGTGAGAAGCGGCTGCAGGGCTCAGCGCCAGGGGGCTGTCCTCTCGAACGCGTGTGTCACCGTGTAGCGTGTTGTGAGCGTATGTTTGCATGTCTGGTCTCTGTGGCCACGCGCCTCTCACATCTGGGCCCATGTCCACCTGCCAGGTGTGCTTGGTCCTGGCTCTGGCTCTGCTCCTGGCCTGTCAGCCTCGGGGTGTGGGCTCCGGCCGCCTGGATCTGAGCGGCACCTCAGTGCGGGGGCACTCAAAGCCTGTGCCTCGAGGTGTGTCTGGGAGAGGGGCTGAGTCTGTACAGGGGCGCCCTGGAGCACTCGGGGGTCTCACACCCGTCAGTTCAGCTCATGTTGCCCAGCCGAACCCCTGGGGGATCAAGGAGCAGCTGCTCTGTCCCTTGAGTTCCTGGGGTTATGGGGCGAGGTGGTGGCCTGCAGTGGGGATCCCGAGGGCATGTCTGGGCGGGCTTTGGGGGTCCAGAAAGGGGTCCCAGAGGAGGGGTGCAGGCTGGGCAGGAAGAGGGTGTTCTGGACAAGGGGGAGGCCCGGAGCCAGGGCAGGGCACTCGCCCTGTGAGAAAAGATGTGCTTGGGTCCACAGCCAGGCTGACTAGCAGGCCAGAGTACTCACGGTCAGATTTGAGGAATGAGCTCAGAGGCCTGGAGGCTGGGAGTGGTCAGGGGGTGGCCTGAGCTGCAGGGGGCAGGTGCCTGAGGCCTGGAGAGCTTCCCTGGGGGTAAGGGTAGGTGGAGGGTCAGGGAGGGGCCCAGGGAGCACCCCCACCCGGCACTTGCTCACCTGCGCGCGCACTCGAGTCCTGAGCGGCCCCGGAAACCTGAGCCGCTGCCCGCCCAGGCACTCCGGCCACCCGCCATGTTTAATTGAGCACCCACAGCCGCTAGCCACCCGCGCTGTGGTCGCGGCCCCAGGCCGTGGCTTGGGGGGGGGCGTCCTGGGGACTGGCCCCTGCCCGCACGGCCCCCTGACCCACAGCCCTACTGCAGGATGCCCGAGGTAAAGCGAGGCGAGGCCCTGGGTTGTCGATGCGGGGGGGTGCTCGGGGCATCGTGGGCCTTCTGTGTTCTGGCAGGGAGGGTGGGAGGGCAGGTCCCACCCTTGGCCTTCTCACTCGCTTCGGCTCGGCCCCTGCGCCCTGTCCCTGGGCCCTATGGGGGTGGGGGTGGCTCCAGCTTGCTCTGGAATGTAAAAGCAAACACATCATTCTGCCACCAGCCCTATGGAGGCCACAGGGAGAAGGGGAGAAAAAACAAACGTCAGCCTCTCGCTCGGAGGGAGAGGGGAGGGGTTTCCCCGGCAGCGCACCCCCCTAGGGATAGCCGTCCAGGACACTTGTCTCACCTGGCTGCTCCTAGGTCCCTGGCCTGGGCTCAGCGCTGCCCTTGAGCAGATCCTGTTAACACCCCTATAAAGCCCCTGGTCCCATTTGAAGTTGTTTTGGGTTTGGAAACTGAGGCTTTGCTCAAGATCCCGCTGCCGAGCTCAGTCACAGGCACCCTACCAGGGCCCCCAGGCATGGGTACAGAGGGTTTGTCCCTGAGACCTGGGGCTGCCGGGCGGGGCGTGATGTTGAGCGTGGGGTTGGGGTTCCTCTGGCCCACGTCCACTGCGGCTGCGTTCTGGGGGCCCGAGGCCTGGCGGGCTGGGTCAGCGGCCTTGGTGGGGGGTGGGGGGGAGATCAGTGCTGAGCCTGGTCTCACGTGCCTGCAGGATGTCGGTGGGCCCCCGAGGGAGCTACGCCCTCGGCTGTGCCACCTCCGAAAGGGCCCCCAAGGCTACGGGTTCAACCTGCACAGTGACAAGTCCCGGCCGGGACAGTATATCCGCTCCGTGGACCCAGGCTCACCTGCTGCTCACTCTGGCCTCCGCGCCCAGGACAGACTCATCGAGGTACCTGTCATGGAGGCTTTGGGGTGCTGGGTGTCCCCCAAGTGTGTGTCTGGGCCTGTGTCCCCCCCTCACCCCGAGTGTGTGTCTGGGCCCGTGTCCCCCCC
>NW_022589736.1:963913-1006665 GCF_004348235.1 Phoca vitulina | reverse complement strand
CCCCGAGTGTGTGTCTGGGCCCGTGTCCCCCCCCCCCACCCCGAGTGTGTGTCTGGGCCTGTGCCCCCCCACCCTGAGTGTGTGTCTTGGCCCGTGTCCGCCCCAAGTGTGTGGGCCCATGTCCCCCTCCGAGTGTGTCTGGGTCCATGTCCCCCCCACCCTGAGTGTATGTCTGGGCCCATGTACCCCCCCGAGTGTGTATCTGGGCCCGTGTCCCCCCACCCCCACTGTTGTCTGGGCCCGTGTCCCCCCCAGTGTGTGTCTGGGCCCATGTCCCCCCCCAGTGTTGTCGGGGCCAGTGTCCCCCCAACCCCCAGTGTTGTCTGGGCCCGTGTCCCCCCAACCCCCACTGTTGTCTGGGCCCGTGTCCCCCCACAAGTGTTGTCTGGGCCCGTGTCCCCAATGTTGTCTGGGCCTGTGTTCCCCCAACCCCCAGTGTGTGTCTGGGCCTGTGTCGCCCCCAGTGTGTGTCTGGGCAGGGAGGTCCTTGCTGGGAAGAGGAGAGATGCTGGGAACTTGAGCTGGCATTCCTCTTGCTGCCACGGCTGGTGACAACATTGATGAATATTTGATGCCACACCTGGCTGGGTGGCTCAGGGGGCCTGCAGGGGCCTGACTTCCGGCAGTGCTGACCCCATGCTGCTGGTGGCAGGTGAACGGGCAGAATGTCGAGGGGCTGCGCCACGCAGAGGTGGTTGCCAGGATCAAGGCGAGGGAGGATGAGGCCCGGCTGCTGGTGGTGGACCCTGAGACGGACGAGTACTTCAAGCGGCTACGGGTCACGCCCACTGAGGAGCATGTGGAAGGTGGGCTGCTGCCTGGGGGCCTGGGGATGGGGTGAAGCATGGGGGGCTGGGCAGCCACTGACACCCTGTTCCCACAGGTCCACTGCCATCACCAGTCACCAATGGGACCAGCCCTGCCCAGGTAAGAGGGTGGGAATGGACCGGGTGGGCCCAGGAGACCATAGTTGCACCTCTAGGGATCCCCAGGCCTGGCCTCAAGATCTCCTTGTGTTGGTGTGACCAGGAGACCCAATCTGGCCCAACCACTTCTAGCTCTCATGCTCCCTGTGGGTCCTGTCCTGGGTTAGCCACACCCCAGCCCCAGGCGGCTGTTGGCCTTGCGGGTCCTGCCCAGTGCTGGCTGGCGACCTGGAGTCTCACTCCGTCACTCCTTGGGAAGCTGGCCCTGGCTTCACCCCATGGGATGCTCGTGTGGCTCATTCCTGTTGTGAGCCGGCCAGGGCTGGCTTCCCAGCCCTCCGCAGCACCTGTCCACTCGCTGCCGGGTGTCCAGCATCCTGCCCAGGCTGGGCCTGGAGTACAGTAGAGGCTTGGCGCCGCCTGCCAAATGGAAGACTAGATGCAGCTCTGATGTGCGTGTGGGCACACGTGTGCGTGTGTGTGTGCTCGTCTGCGTGTGCACCCATGGCTCCCGGGCAGGGTCCCTGAAGCCACACCTTGTCCTTGGTTTCCCAGGTCAACGGTGGCTCAGCGTGCTCGTCACGAAGTGATCTGCCTGGCTTAGACAAGGACACTGAGGTAGCAAGTGCCAGCCCATCCCCACTGCTGTGCTCACACATAGGGGGTCAGAGGCTTTGGGAGTGGGCCTCTGTGCAGCCTGGGCAGTGGGGTCACCACCTCTAGGACACCCTCTAGGGCCCGCTGCCCCAGCCCCACCAGGTGGCCTGTGGTATGAGCTGCCCGGGAGGGGTCACCCGACAGGGGGCTTGGGTCCGGGACTCACTCTGGCCACCTGCCCACTCTGCCTGCCCCACCCCCCATCTAGGACAGCAGCACCTGGAAGCGGGACCCCTTTCAGGAGAGCGGCCTCCACCTGAGCCCCACGGCGGCCGAAGCCAAGGAGAAGGCGAGAGCCACCCGGATCAATAAGCGGGCACCACAGATGGACTGGAACAGGAAACGCGAGATCTTCAGCAACTTCTGAGCCCCTCCCTGCCTGTTTGCACGGCCCACAGGCCTCGCCCCACAGGCCCAGCCCAGAGTTCCCCAAGCCTCAGTGGACTGGAGGGGGTGCCTCCTCACCCCCAGAAGCCGTGCTGGTCCCACCACCACCCAGGAACCAATGTGCGCCCCAGTGAGCCCCGTCCTGCCCCCCTACCTGCTGGGTGCTGGATAGGGGAGAGGGGGCCCCCCTGAGATAGAAGAGAGGGACAGAGAGAGGCAGTGGTGACCGTGGGCCCGGCCCTTTTGCTGCTCTGCCCGGGCCTGCTGACTTAAAGGAATTTGTGTTTTTGCTTTTCTTCCAAAAACAAAAAAAGAGAGAGAGCTCCAGTTCCACACATGTTTCCACTTAATACCAGAGTCCCGCCCCCGCCCCTGCCCCCGCAGGACGCCTCTCTAAGTAATTGCAATAAAACAAACCTTTCTCTGCAAACCATTTCCTCCCCACCCTTCAGCAGCAGCCATCCCAAGTGGGCGCCCCGGGCACTTCCAGGGACAGAGGAAAACGTAGGGGGGCCAGACTGTGGTTGTGGGGGCTTCAGCGTGACGCTGGGGAGGCCAGATGTGGCTGTAGGAGCTGCCCCTCCGCCCCCTCCCTGCCGGGAGCAGGGGTCACCAGGCCAGGCCCCCATGTCCCTGCTCAACTGTGGTCTGGGGCACGGGGCCTGGGCTCCAGGGGCCCGAAGATGGAGGCCCTGTGTCCCAGAAGAGGGTGGTCTCCGGACAGGCCTCTTGTCCCTGCGCCACAGCCGCGAGGCAGGGGGAGTGTGGCTGTGGGAGAGCTTGCCTGCCCCCAGGAGACCCCACCCACTCTCCCTTTCATGCTGGCCCCGGCTGACATTGCTGTCTGCCCCGTAAGCCATAGCGCATGCGCGCCCTCCTAATAAACAGGCCTTCTTCAGACCCGTGGCCGCCTGTCCTTCCTGAGACCTCACTTGGGGGTGGGGGGCTGTGGTCTGGGCAGGAAGGGAGCAGCTAGGGAGCCCCACTCTCAGCTGCTGGAAAGCAGAGGCCCATTCCCAAGCCTCTCCCACTCCATCCACCCGGCAGCCAAGCCTGACCCCTCTCCACTTCTGCTCTGTCTCCCCCTCCCCAGCCCCCTGGAGACCCCCAAAACTTGGAGCCCTGCCCCCTCCTTCATTGGCACACCCTTGGGGCCCTTGCTAGCTTCTCCCTCCCCCTGCCCTCCATGCCTTCTGGATCCTTGACGCCCCCGCCCTCGCATAGCCCCCGCCACTCCAGCAGGTACACACGGGTCAGGTCTCATGTCCTGTGGCGCCTGGCCTGGGCCTACTGGTGTTACTCCAGAGGCCAGGTGGCTCTGTAAACATGGGGTGGGGCCTCCTGGCAGAGAGCTCTCAGGGTGCCAAAGTTCGGGGGATGGGTGTAGATCTGCGTGCCCAACCAGCTGCCCAGGTCGGAGGAGGCCCGGGTCTGCAGCAGGCTTCCCGCCATCCATCTCTTCTGTCCCAGGCTCCTGCACACCCGTCACCCCCCACCCCCACCCAGTCCACAGCCCAGATTTTCACGTCCCCATCTCATCCTCCCAGGCAGCCCCGTTCAGACACACAGCTCACGCACGTGCTTCCTGGCCTGCCCCCACGCCCCAGGGGTAAGACGCCACCAGACCCCCACCACGGCAAACAACTCCCGAGCTTTATTATAAGCAGGCCGTGGCTCCCCAGCGTAGGCCAGCGCACGGTGGCCGGGCCGAGGCTTCATGGCCCGCAGAGGCTGCGTGCAGCCGGGCACAGGCTTCGGTTGAGGCAGGCCTGGCAGTGTGGGTGGACGGGCAGACACGTCTGCTGGCCGAAGCCCACCAATAGTCCGTTGATCTCACTCCACAGCTCCCTGTGAAGGTGAGAGGTCAGCAGGGGAGGGAGACCGAGGGCAGCCCCCCCCAGCCCCCACCCTGCCGCACCGGGGCAGCCAGGCTTCCAGCGCCGCACGAGTCTTCTCCGGGGACTTGGTCGCCGTCTTGGTCCACCCCAGTCTGTTGGCGATTCTGTGCACGTGGGTGTCCACCGCTGTGGGAGACAGGACCGGCTCATCACAGGGCGCGCTGGCTGGACCCAGGCCCTGCCCACAGCCCCAAGCCTGGAGCCGGAGTCTCCCCCGCTCCCACCCCCAGGGCTCCCACGGAGGGCAGGTCAGCGGCTTGAGCGAGAGGGTAGGGCCTGCTAGCTGGGGTGCAGGCAGTGGTGCCTCCTGGCCCAAGAACTGGCTGTGAGTGCCGGGCCGGGTGCTCACAGCTGGGGCCAGCGGGAGGTCACGGCCCCCAGCGCCCGCACCTACCACGGCACGGCCAGGGACAGAGCAGGGCGTGTGGCCAGGCCAGCTGCAGCTGCCCTCTCCGTGGGCTGTGGTCCCAGCTCCCCTGGGCCGGGCCACCCCAAGGCTCGGCCTGGGCACCTGCTCTCCCTGCAAGCTGTAGCCCCTGCCTCCTCTCGGCTTTGCAAAAGAGAACCTGAGCCCTACACCTGCTCCCTTCCCCTGCTAATGGTCTGGAAAAAGCCTCAGGCCCTCCCCGGACGCTGATGGAGGGCACCCTGTGGGCACAGGGAGAGCACGCAGGTGCAGGGGTCATGCTAGTGGGTCACCACGGCTCCGCTTCCTCCCCTGTAGCACAGAAATGATCACTGCCTGTCCCCCAGAGGGGGACCAAACCCGTGGTCCTCCCCCAGGGGCCCAGCCTAGGGCCACAGCACACCACTCAAGCCTCCTGCGGGCAGGTCCTCTGCATGCTTTCCCAGCTTGGTGGCCAAAGCTCCAAGCGGCTAAGCGTATTGCCTCGTGGTCACCCAGCTGGGACAGCAGGGCTGGGACTGGCTGCTGTAGCCCACAGCTCTGGCTTTCTAATTGAGGGGCTGCTTCCCGGCGAAGCTCCTGAGAGGCAGGGCCCACAGACATCCAGCAAGGGTGACATTCCCACTCGCCCTCCTAGTGTGTCTCCTGCTCCCAAAGGCCTGTTCCCTGGGCTGTGGGCCCATCCCCCACAGACCTGCCAGACCCCTCCCGGGACTCGGGACTCAGGCAGCGAGGACAGCAGCTCACATAAGCTCAAGCATGTGCTGAGAGGCTGTCGGCTGCAGGATCAGGGGTGGCGGCGGGGGTCGGGCCCTAGCCCCTGCCTGGCCCATTGCCGGTCTCTGGGGCTGCTGGGCTCCAGCCTAGCAGCCCTTCGGCCCAAGCGCAGTGCTGAGAAGGGTCCCCACCCCAGGGAGCAGGCTTTGGGAGCTGGGAAGTGCTGGGGAGATTTCTGCCCCCCTCCCCACCCCCTGCAGAAGTTCCGGAGGAGCACCAGGGTGGGGGCATACAGAGAGGCTGTGGGTCGGGCCCCAGTTTCTGGGGTTTCTCAGAAGCCCCAACTGTCTGGGCAAAGACCTGAAGACGCAGCCGTAGCCTAACCCAGGGTCTGTCTTCACGGACACCACCAATGTCAGGAAATGGATTCCAAGAGGGGCTCCCCCCAGCGCCTCCTCCCCTGGCATCCTCCTGCCTTTACCGTGCCTCCCCCATGGGCCCGTTCTTGAGCCTTCCTCTACTGGCCCCCTCCCCCACCTGATGCCGGTATTGTTCCTTCTGCCCAGATGGCACTTTCTCCTCCTAGCCTGCCAGCCCCCCTCACTCTTCAGCTCTTGGCTGAGTTATCACCTCCTTCTAGGAGGTCTCCCCAGATGCCCCAGACTGGGCCAGCTCTGACAGTGCCATGCATGCCCCCGGGAGTGTTTCTACCTCACAGGTAAGGAGTTACGTGCTCAATCTCTTTCTTCGTGCATAGCACAGACTTTGAATCCATCCCCAGGGCCTCTCACAGAGCCCAGGGCAGGGTAGATGCTCAGCAAATGGGAACTCCTCCCATTAGTACCCACCTGTAGGCAGGGCAGGCCTAGCTCAATGCTGGAAACATCTTTCTGACCCTTTGGGCTAAATTGTGGGTGAGGGGACTTGAGCTGGGGTCACAGACCACAGGACGTGGCCAGCCCTGCCCTCCCTGTGTATGCCACTCACCGATGCCAGACACGGCACCCCAGGCCACTGCCATGGCCAAGTGTGCCATCTTGGGCCCAACGCCCGGCAGTGCCACCAGCTCTGCCACAGAAGCTGGGATGTCCCCGCCATAGCGCTGCTGCAGGATGGCAGTGGTCTGCTTGATGTACTTGACCTTGCTCTGAAAGACGGAGGGGGGTGGTCAGCCCTGGAGGTGGAGGGTGTAGCCCTACTTGGGAGGATGAGTCTTGAGGGAGACCCACAGGCGTCCAGAGCTGCCTGTCACCTGCCCTAGACACACTCAGAGGCACCTGTTTGTCCCTGTCCCCCCAAGAGGTGGGAATGAGCCAAGGGCAGCAGGGAGACTGAGGGAGGCCCAATGCAGGCCTGGACCAGTGACATGTGTGTGGGGTCTAGCTCAGGTCCCCTGCCCCATCACTCCCCCAGAGGCCAGGTGGGCTAGGCAGGGCCAGCCATGCCAGGAGCTGGGCTCAGCAGCACCTGGACCTTCAGGAAGGAAGGCTGGAGCCTGGGGCTCCCCCGCCAGCCGCCAGGCCAGCTGGGTGGCTCCCATTCTGTGCCTGAGAGGGCTATTTAAAACCCATTTGACAAACTGCAGCCCACGCCAATGCCAAGGGGAAACAGCCCCACCCGCCCGGCTGCCTTCAACAGAGCCGCCCACTCGCCACCCAGTGCTCTAGGGCCTGTTGGGGCTCCAGAGGGAAGGGGGTGACGCACTCCAGGGAGGCTTGGAGTAAACAAAGGGAAAGGCGGGTGGGCAGCCTCAGGGAGGAAGGGAAGCGCCAGTCAGCTGGGTGGGGAGGTGGAGGAAGGAAGGGGTGGGCTGCAAACAGGAAAGGCCAAGGAGGGAGGCCCCATAGCCCTGGCCCCATTTGCTGGTCAGACGGGCAGGGGGCTCCACTGCGAACTCACATCCAGGTCCCTTTGGCCTCAGATGCCCCACCTGGCCTCCTGTACCCCCACAGCCTCTCCTCGGCCTCCTGACATCTTTCCCAGGCCTGTGGGCTCACCCTCCAGAAGCCTACGGGGTAGATGAGCGTGCCCAGCGTGCTGTCATCTGTCTGCAGGATGCTGTCCACTGTGAGGCCCCGAGCGCGCAGCCGCTGCATGGCACCTGCTGTTACCTGGTCTTTGGTTTGGCTGGAGAGCATCAGTGACAGCAGCACCTGGTACCTCTGCACCTGTTTGCACGGTGACAGGGACCAGGGTAGTGGCAGGTCCTGGGTGCTCACTGTGCGCCGGGCCCCCGCCAAACCCTTTACCACCTCCACCTGTTACCCTGGCCAACGTGTGGGACATCAGCCTCCCACCCACTCTGGCCAACGGACTGTGTGAGGAGTCCGGCCTGGGCCTGTTTTGTTTTCACGTATGTAACATGGGGACAATAACAGTGCCTGCCCCACAAAGCTTAATGGGAGGCTTAAATAAACGATCACAACACTTACAATCAGACCTGGGGCTCGACAGCCAGTGCAGGCTACCGTGACTGCTGTTGCCTTGTGGAGAATCCTACCCATCTCACACACAAGCAAACGGAAGCCCCGAGGAGGTCGTGCCCCCAGGTCACCGGTAGTGGAGTTGGGATTAGAATCAAGCTGGTCTAAGGACCAGGCTCCAAGGCAGTGAGGTGTAAGGAACTTTTTCTCTCTCAACAAACATTACGAACTCCCCTGGTAGGGCAGGACTGTGCTGGTGGAAGACAGAGCACGAAGCCCCAAGCCACAGGCAGTCCTGACCTGCCGAGTGGCCGCCGTGAAGCAGGTGATGCTGCCCTGCGCTCTGGGACCCAGGTGCTGTCCCCTCGAGGTGCCGCCTGCCGGTGAGGGTGCCAGTCAAGAGCTGCCAGGGTCAGGCTGTGCCCTGACAGAAGAAGCAAGTGTCTTGTCCAGAAGGCAGTCACCAGGCAGATAGGGCGCCTACCTTTGGGGGTGCGCTGGGGTCATAGCAGTGCTCAGCCCCCAGCTGGTCCACAGGCGCGTCCTTCCCACTCCTCATGGTGCGGATGTTCACCAGCTGCTGCTGCCAGTCCAGGGGTTCCCAGCCTGGTGCCTCCGGGGGTTTGGCGCCTTCTCCTTTCTCATGATCTGAGGCTTCGTAGGTGACACTCAGTTTCTGTGTCTTCCGCTGACGCTTTGCGGGGCTGTGGCTTTTCTTTCCTTCTGCAAAAAAGTGCCATTCAGCAGGGGCCCCAAGTGAGGGTGGGCGTGGGTGCTGTCCCGCCTGCTACCACCCATCACCATTCATTCAACGACCATGCATCATCTACCGCAGCTGGGGCTGCTCTGGCCTCTGCAGCGCGTGCTCTGGGGGCAGGTTAGCTTTCCCCATGCCACTGCCCTCCTGACCAAGTTTGCGTTAGGACAGGACGACTCTACCCACAGCCTCCACCATGGTGCCCCTCCAATCTCATTTCCACATGGGCCCAGAGAGACATTCCTAAGGCCCAAATCAGACTGTGTCATTTCCGTTTAAAACTGCTCATTGATTTTTCCTTGTACTCATGGCAAACTTCAAACTCCATCCCAGCATCAAGGGTCCTTCCTACCTAGCTGGTATTGTTACCTACTTACTCCCCTTGCCCCATTTCCTCCTGCCATGCGTCTGTCATAGTGGATCTCCTTGTCCGGACTACCCCTAAGTTCACTGGGTGCCTAGGAGAATCCCCCTCTGGCTGCCCTGTTCAGGGGCCCTGTGGGTCTCGCTCCCCCCCCCCCCCCCCCCCCCCCGCCCCAGACCTGTACACACTAGGTCCTTAACGCCTGCAGAATAAACAGAACGAAGACAACGCCCTTTCCCGTTTCCTCTCAGAGGCACCCTCCAGCAGGGGAAGAGGACTTCTGGCTGGGCGTGTCCTCGGCACCTGGTCTCTCTGAGAGAGAAGCAGCCAGGAAGACAAACAAGGCTGGTGTGCCCACAGAAAGCCCGACGCAAGTGGAGTATCCCCGGACAGGCTACCGGGACGCGGAGAACTTTCTTGTTCAGGACGAGGGTGGGGGAGGTGCGAGCGCCCGGAACTCAGTCCCTGTGGACCCCTGCCCCTGCGTCCTGGGAACAGGGAGCAGGGTGGGAGTCAGAGCCCCACGTGGGGGCGACTCGGAATCCCAGCCCCCGGCCCCTTGCAGGATTCTTCCCTCGTCTCTCTCCCCATGCCCCGGTCCGAGTGCCGGGCTACCTGCAGCTGCCTCTCCCCTCCGGAGCGGCGCCTCGTCCCCACCCCCCCGCGGCCCGGTCCCCGGGCCCCGGCTCCGGCTCCGGGTCACCATCCTCACGCCCGCCATGTTCATGCCAGAGTCCTGCGCACTACACATCCCGGCGGCCCCCGCGGCCCCGTCACGTGACTCGACTCTTGACCCGCCTTTCCGCCGAGAGCGGCCGGGAACTACGACTCCCAGCAAGCTCGGCGGCGGCGCTCGGCCCCCTGTCCGCTGCCGGAAGTGCGGACCAAGCTTCCGGCGGCGGCTCGGGGGTTGGGGGGCCGGGGTAGCGCTCCTTTTTCCGCGCCGGGACGGCCCGGCGCGCGGCGGGCGCAGCGTGGGGTGAGTGGCTCGCGGGCGCCCGACCGCCGACGCCGGCCCGGACCACCGTGTGGCCCGGCCGCGATGGGGCAGGGGGCGGCGGCCGCGCCGGGGAGAGGGGAGGTGCTGCTCGGCGCCGAGGCGGCGGGGGCGGACCCCGCAGTGTCACGGCCCCGGCCTTCTGCCTGGAGCCGCTCGAGCAGTCCTTGGTTTTAAGACGGAGCGGGTGCGAGGGGCCCCCTGCTTCCGGCGTCCGCGACAGGCCTCCCCCACGTCGGGGAGGAGAGGGAGGGCGAGCGTCGGAGCCCCAGCCCGCGGTTCCCCTCCCTCACCCGGTGCCCGCTGCTGGCCGGGACCGCCAGGCTGTGCTTAAGTTCCTCCCGGGAGCTGTGGGAGGGTCGTGCCCACCCGAGACCTAGGCTTCCCGGGTGGACGGCCGGAGGTCGGCAGCGGGGCAGGTGTGGGGAGCTGCCCTGAGCTCTCCCCCTGTTTTCTCGACGCAGAAGCGGCCTCTGCTGCGTCCCTGCCCACCATGGCCAAGCCAACAAGCAAAGATTCAGGCTTGAAGGAGAAGTTCAGGATTCTCTTGGGACTGGGAACCCCGAGGCCAAACCCCAGGTCTGCAGAGGGCAAACAGACGGAGTTTATCATCACGGCGGACATCCTGAGAGTGAGTGAGCTGCCCTGTCTGCCCTGCTAGGCTGTGGGGAGGTGCAGGGCAGGCTGGGTTCCGTCTGTCACCAGGTTCTGTGGGAAGTGGGACTGCTGTCCCCAGTGCTGTGGAAGCCTGTACATCTTTCCTTCAGAGGTGCAGGAAGTCAGGACCTTGGGGACTGCGGCTAGCACACTTGAGGTAGTACTAGGATGTCCGTGCTGGAGAGCCTACTTCACTAGCCACGGCTAAAACGCCGTGCTTGGTTTCCACGGGTGATTAGGGTTATAGCCAGGTGTTAACCTGGTAATTTGTGAGTTCCTGGAACGAGCGGGTCTTTGTTTTCTGGTGTGTATTTGAATCCCCCTACCACATCCTGGCACCATGTTTTTTTTTTTTTTTTTTTAAAGATTTTATTTACTTATTTGACAGAGACACAGCGAGAGAGGGAACACAAGCAGAGGGAGTGGGAGAGGGAGAAGCAGGCTTCCTGCAGAGCAGGGAGCCCGATGCGGGGCTCGATCCCAGGACCCTGGGATCATGACCTGAGCCGAAGGCAGACGCTTAACCAACTGAGCCACCTAGGTGCCCCCTGGCACCGTGTTTTATAAATGCTGAGTTTCTGCACTTGTGAGGTTTCCCATTCAGAAACAACCAAAACGTTCGTCAACTGGTGAACAGATAAACAAAATGTAATGACATTCGTACAATGGACTATTACTTGGCAAAAAAAAGGCATGCGGTATTGACACATGCCGTAATGTGGATGAACACTGAAAACATGCTAAGTGGAAGAAGCCAGACACAAAGGCCCCCACATAACGTGTGATTCCATTTCTATGAAATGTCCAGAATAGGTGAATCCTTAGAGACGGAAAGTCGATCAGCATGTGTCGGGGCCTGAGGGGATGGGGGGTGACTGCTAATGGGTGTGAAGTTGTACTTTTAGGGGATGAAAATATTCGGGAGTCAGTGGAGGTGGTTGCAAGCCTCGTGAACATACTAAAAGCTAAGTTGTACAGTTTTAAATTGTTCAAACAGCTAATTTTGGTATGTGAATTTTATCTCAGCAAAACGAAATGTCATGAAAAAGAGAAGTAATCTGTTCTCACCCCACTGAAACAGAGTAGTAAACTCTTGTGGTCCCCGATTTCAGAAAGAGCCAGGCCAGGTCTCCAGCGTGGGAATTCTTGGGGTGGTCTGTGACGACTGGCGGTTAAGGAGACCCGTTGCCTGAGCGCTGGCCCCTTTGCTTCTTTCCTCTCTTGCCAGGAACTGAGTGTTGAATGTGGTATCAACAATCGCATCCGGGTGATAGGGCAGATCTGCGAAGTTGCAAAAACGAAGAAATTTGAAGAGGTAGGTAGGTCTGCCTCAGTTGGCTGCTGTTGAGAAGTCTGATTTGGCTCTTTCTAGGAGCAGGGTTGACCGCTGACTGCACCCTTTTAGGGGAGCTTCTGGAAATGCTCTGAGCATAACCCTTAGGGGTCACTCACACATGGAGGTGGGGAGCACAGGCATTAAGGTTTTTCTGGCAGTTCCGAGAAAGGCTTTAATAGTGACTTGCGTAAACGCATGCTTACTTGGTTTTTCGTATCCCAAGGAAGGTAGGGGAACATCAGGAAACCGTGTGACTCAAGGCATGCCATTTCCGGTGTCTTTTTGGGAGAGGTGTCTAGTTGGTGGCATTGAGCAACCTCACAGACATAAGCCTATTTATTTCGGGCAGATGTTTGCAGGCTCTCTCTGGGCATCCCGAGGACAGACTGGGAAGTTGTCATGAGAGCACCTCAAGGGCTCTGCTGTAGCTTGGCCTGGAGATTATATGGGCAACTTGGGAGGAGACGTGGACCAAGCAGATTGGGATTTGCTAAGGGGGAGGGAGAGCAACCACGATATCCACAGGTCATCTGAAACATGCAGGCTGTACGTTACTGAGGATAAATGTGAACATAGGCTTCTGCGTCCATGAAGTTGGCTGCATAGGTATTTGGGGGGGGGGGGGCTGTGACTGAATAGATAACCCCGAGAGGCTGGCAGAGTCCCCTGGGTCGGGATCTGCGTCTTGTTGTGGCTTAGGCTTTGTCACTAGGAGTGTTGTGCGTAGGACAAAGGAGGTGAAAGTTCCACAGTATCCTGAAACGGTCAGGATGTGGGTCAGACAACATCTAAAGGATGTTTTAGTTCCCTCCTAAGAGAAGTGAGCCCAGGAAAGTTTGAGTGGTCTGAAAACCCTGATTGAAGGGAGCACGGGATGGTTAATGTGGGGCAGGTGACAAGAGAGATTTATTCTGGGTAGCTGCAGGGAACAGGAACCAGGTACCCTGGGAGGCAGATTCCAGAAGCCCACAGTGTTCTCGGCAGCACAGGCTTGGCAGGCGTGTGGTACAGAGTGGCCCTCAGCTGGTACAGAGAGGCCAGGGGAATGGGATTTCTGGGTCAGGCTGCAGACCCAGGCCCGCCTGGTTCTGAGACTCTTTCAGTGGCTTTTTTCACTGGAGTCTGAGCACGCTCTAAAGGGGGACTCCTGGCCGATCCCTGGGGGCACTGGGACAGCTCCCCTGGCCTGCTGCTCTCCTCCCTCTCCCGCCCCGCCCCCCCAGCTGTGGCCAGGACCTGCGCGGGTTTGAAGTAGCTTGCAGCCGTTCCCCTCTGCAGGCTCCGGGTCACGTGTGCTGTGACAGGTGCATGACATGTGGGCTTTAGGGGAGTGAGTTCTAAGTCAGAAGAACTGTTCTCCGTCCTTCCCTCATGGTACTGAGCCCTGAGTGGAGGGGCCAGCACCCCCTAACCGTTGTCCCTCTTTGCTGGTGGCAGCATGCAGTAGAGGCGCTGTGGAAGGCCGTGGCGGACCTGCTGCACCCGGAGCGGCCCCCGGAGGCCCGGCACGCAGTGCTGGCTCTGCTGAAGGCCATAGTGCAGGGGCAGGTAATGGGCAGCGGGTCTGTGTGCAGGTGGAGCTGGCCTGGGTGGGGGGGTGACGTCGGGCAGCCACGGACTGCTCCCGCTGTGCCACGCATGGACTCTGGTCTTTGGGGAGGGCATCTGGTGCCAGGTCTCTGCAGCTCAACTGCCTGAGCGGGCACCCTAGCCTCTCGAACCCGGGGGACCCCGGGCAAGTCACTGGGCCTCCACCTCCTCTCCCTTAGAATGGGGATGGCTGTTTTTCCTGCCTCCTCTGGAATGTTTTGGGGTGTCGATGAGGCTGTTCATGCAAAATGATGGGGATGTGCCCACCATGAGAGACGGGTGGCCTCCTGATGCCCTCATGCCCCTGGCCTGGGCCTGGGCCTCTGTCCATGGCTCACTGTGCTCCGGGCTGTGGCCATGCTGCTCTGAGCCTCTCCTAGAACCGCAGGCGGCCTCTGCATTCCTGCCTGGAAGGCTCCCTCCCGTCTTGTGCATTTCCTCCAGCCCTCCACACCCCTGCTGCATGGAGAGGCCTGTCCCCTCGCAGAGTAGTCAGACCGTTTTTGTTACGTGCAGGCACAAGCACGTCTCTTCTTGGCCACGAGCCCCAGGAGGGCTGGAACTGCATTGTCCCCTGCTGTTCGCCCACCGCTGTACCCAGAGCTTGCACACAGTAGGTGCTGTGCACACGAGTGCACATGCACGTGCGCGTGTACACACACACACCTTATTGCACACAGTAGGTGCTGTACACGCGAGTGCACATGCACGTGCACACGTACACACACACACCTTATTGCACACAGGTGCTGTACACGCGAGTGCACATGCACACGCGCGCGTACACATACCTTATTGCACACAGGTGCTGTACACGCGAGTGCACATGCACGCGCGCACGTACACACACCTTATTGCACACAGTAGGTGCTGTATACGCGAGTGCACGTGCACACGCGCGCGTACACATACCTTATTGCACACAGGTGCTGTACATGCGAGTGCACATGCACGCGCGCGCATACGCACACCTTATTGCACACAGTAGGTGCTGTACACGCGAGTGCACGTGCACGCACGCGCATACACACATTTTATTGCACACAGTAGGTGCTGTACACACGAGTGCACATGCATGCGTGCGCGTACACACACACACACACACACACACACACCCCTTATCTGGAGCCGCTCTGACGTGCCCAGTTTGTCGTTTACAGCCAGTGCCTGTGGGAAGGAGAAGGGGTCCCAGGGTCGGGAGTCCTAGAGCCCCCTGTACTTGGACTGTGTATGGCTGTGCGGGAAACCCCACTGGCGGGGGTCCTGGCAGGACTGCTGAGCGTGTGCTTCTATCTTCAGGGGGACCGCTTGGGCGTTCTCAGGGCCCTCTTCTTTAAGGTCATCAAGGATTACCCCTCTAATGAAGACCTCCACGAGAGACTGGAAGTGTTCAAGGCCCTCACGGACAATGGGAGACACATCACCTACTTGGAAGAAGAACTGGGTGGGTGCCACAGTGGCTGTGGGGTTTCTCTGGCCTGGGGGATCCCGTTGAACCCCGGATGCCAGAAGGCTGCTGAGGTGCAGAGGGGGTGCTGCAGTTTACAGGGATGGCCTGCAGAGGGCACGGCACCACGAGGTTCTGCTTCCCGGGTGCGGCCTGGAGCAGCCAACCGTCTCCTGGGGAGCTTAGAGATGGACAGTCCTGGGCTTCTCTCCAGACCTGCTGGCTCAGAGTCCCTGGGGAGTGAGGCCTACTAGGTGGGCAGGAGGTGGTCCGAGTTCTGTTGTAGGGAGAGTGTGCTGCTGACCCAGGCGTCAGCCTGTATTTTATCCAGGGTACCCTGAGGTTTCTGGGGGCTGGGGCCGCCTCTTCGTGTTTTCTTGGGTCTCTCTGTGCCCTGGGCCTGACCTCCTAGCCCTCCCCTTGGCTGGCCTTCCTCTCTGTTGTCCTGATGGGGTGACGTTTCCGTGGGTCTTGAGGTTTCATGTCATCGCTGTGAGGAGAAGAGGAAAGAGGAGGAAGTCAGTCTGACTGGGGCCCAGAGATGGGCTTCAGCTGTCTCCAGGACAGGTGCTGATTGGCGGCCATGCTCAGGTTTTCTAAGGTGATTTGGCCAGCGGCCAAGTGTGGCTTTTGTCCCTGTTGAGTCTCAGGGAGGCGTAGAGGGCCAGGAATCTGCCTCCTAGACATGTGCCCAGTGATGCTCGCACAGCCCAGCCTCAGGGGCCCGGGCTCTGAGCATCCAACACACAAACCCTGCTACTGCCCCTCAGCCTGGACCCCCTTAGTGCCTCCTGGGGGCTGGTAAATTTCAGAGTCCGAGCTGACAGTCTGAGCGTCCGTCGGCCTGCACATGGCCTGCTGTTGCATGGGGCAGGTGACGTGGATGACAGCAGCGGAAGGGACCAGGGTGTTTTCCTGGGGAGGAGGTGAGTAGGCAGTACATCGCTCTTCTCCTCTTCCTCCTCAGCTGGGTTTGTCCTGCAGTGGATGGACGTCGGCCTGTCCTCAGAATTCCTCCTGGTGCTCGTGAACTTGGTCAAGTTCAACAGCTGCTACCTGGATGAATACATTGCATCAATGGTCCAGTAAGAAGAGTTCCAGTAACGTCCTTCTGATCATAGTCTTGCCGCCTGGGGCGCTGTGTGTAGCTCTGCAGCGTGACTAAAGCTGCTGGAATCAGCAAATAGTCAGAGATGCTGGGAGCAGCGTAGCCGCCCTGTGCTTAACATTTATAGAACGATAGCATTTTCTTTTTACTAGACGATTTACGTTAGCCGAAGTTTCTTTTTTTTTTTAAAGATTTTATTTATCACAGAGAGAGAGAGAGAGGCAGGCAGAGGGAGAAGCAGGCTCCTTGCTGAGCAAGGAGCCCGATGTGGGACTCGATCCCAGGACCCTGGGATCATGACCTGAGCCGAAGGCAGAGGCTTAACCAACTGAGCCACCCAGGTGTCCCTAGCTGAGGTTTCTGTATCGTCGTCTTTGTTGTTTGTTCACGTACTCTGGGAGCCGTGAGGGCAGGGGCTGGGTCTTGCTGGTGCTTTCCAGCCAGCGCTGAGCAGTGGTTGGCCCAGGGCAGGCACCTGCTTGTCTGTGGGTGAGTGGAGCCGTCAGGGGGTCAAGTTCTTGATTTAACTGACTTGTAGAGTCACCATAAGGTGAGACGGAGCCACGCAGTCTCTGAGAAACATCCTTCCGCTGACTTTTCGCTTCCTCCAACAGCATGATCTGCCTGCTGTGTGTCCAGACCGTGTCATCCGTGGACATAGAGGTTAGTAGCTGGTCCTCCCCAGGGTTGGTTCCTCTCACCCTCCTTCTGGGTGGGCCGGGTGGCAGAGTGCTTGAAACCCCAGCTCTGGGGTCAAGCCCTGCACTGCCCCTCACTGGTTGTGTGGCCCTGGGCCGGCTGCTTGGCCTCTCTGGTACTCAGGATTCTGCAGTAAGGGCGGTTGGTTGGATGACCTCCGTCGTGGGGTCGTAGTTCAGGATGGGGTGACCCACAGTGATGGTGATGCTCACTCGCTCTTGCTGTTCTAAGGAAGGCTGCTTTGGCAGTGGGGAGGGGCGGTAGTCACCAACCAAAGGAGGGTGGGAAGGAGGCTAGGGGGTCACCTCCCTGCGGGCGGGAGGCAGGGCAGGGCCGGCGTGACCCCTATCCCCCCTCCCCAGGTCTCCCTGCAGGTGCTGGATGCCGTGGTCTGTTACAACTGCCTGCCGGCTGAGAGCCTCCCCTTGTTCATCGTCACCCTCTGCCGTACCATCAACGTCAAGGAGCTCTGTGAGCCTTGCTGGAAGGTGGGAGTCTGAACTGTTGTTCTGGAGAGTTCTTCCCCGGATGAAGTTAAAAGCCAGGCACGTGGATAGGACAAGGGCCATGCTGTGTTCAGGGAATGGCCATCTGCCCTGTTGAGGGGAATCCAGTAACATTTTCCCAGGGGGCTGAGCTGAGGCCAGGGTTTTAGCAGCATTTTGAAAATTCTACAGCCTCTGTGTTTGGGAGGAGGTGGCGGAGAAGCAGCTGGACGCAGAGGGCTTTAGAGCGGTGGCTGCGCGAGGCTGGCCCCCGGGGCCTGGGGCTTCTTTCTGCCCATCTCTGACGGCGGTGCATTCTGTTTCCCAGCTGATGCGTAACCTCCTGGGCACCCATCTGGGCCACAGTGCCATCTACAACATGTGTCGTATCATGGAGGACAGGCGAGTGTGCGCCGGGCCTGGGCGGACCTGGGCAGGCCAGGTGGCTTGGGTCAGCTGCCACAAAGCCTTCTCCAGGGGGCTGAGAGCTTTCCTGTCCCTTTGAGGTGGCTGCTTCGGAAGCTTGCGCTAGAGTTAGAGCTTACATTCCGTGTACCTGCCCTGTAAGAGCAGGGAGCTTGGGGAGGCTGCGCGGGCTCCCCTGACACGTGGTCTTCCTGCGGATTGTTCCAGAGCCTACATGGAAGATGCCCCACTGCTGAGAGGGGCTGTGTTCTTTGTGGGCATGGCTCTCTGGGGCGCACACCGACTCTACTCCCTCAAGAACTCCCCGACATCTGTGCTGCCGTCATTTTATGAGGTGACTGGGTTTGTGCACCATAGTGGGGGGGGGCGTGGCTTTTGGTCACTTGCTTTGTATCTTGGAGACCATGAAGTTTAGGACCCTTGGAAGGATTTATTTTATTTTATTTTTAGAAAGATTTTATTTATTTGACAGAGACAGGGAACACAAGCAGGGGGAGTGGGAGAGGGAAAAGCAGGCTTCCCGGAGCAGGGAGCCTGATGCGGGGCTCGATCCCAGGACCCTGGGACCATGACCCGAGCCGAAGGCAGACTCTCCACGACTGAGCCCCCCAGGCGCCCAGGAGGGTTTTATTTTATTTATTTATTTATTTATTTTTAAATTTTTTTTTTTTAAAGATTTTATTTATTTATTCAAAGGAGAGTGACACAGCGAGAGCAGGAACACAAGTGGGGGGAGTGGGAGAGGGAGAAGCAGGCTTCCCGCGGAGCAGGGAGCCCGATGCGGGGCTCGATCCCAGTTCCCTGGGATCATGACCTGAGCCGAAAGCAGACGCTTAACGACTGAGCCACCCAGGTGCCCCGAGGGTTTTATTTTTAAGTAAGGTTCTGTCTTAACAGGTTTCACCTCCTGTAGATAAGCATCAGAACTGCTTCAGACCCCCCAAGGTGGCGGTTTTATCTCGGCAAGCGCTGGTCTTGCTCTTGCTCTAGAGAGATGCCCGAGATGTAGCTTCTGTGTCCGTGGTGCCTGCCGGCGTTCAGGGCACTTGCTGTGCACGTTCTCAGCGTGGGCAGGGCGCCCTGTGAGCCGGGCCCGGGTGCCCGGTGCTGCACAGTGTCCCGAGCCTCGTCCCTCCTGCCACGACCCGCTACTCGGGCGGTGGAGGTCATGGTCTTTGCCCTCGGTTTGCAGGGGTAGCACTCTGGGTCTCTAGGCTGGTGAGCCAGTGGCCCAGGATCGGCAGCGAGTGGTCTGGCTGAGTCCAGCCCTTTGGAGCCGGGGTAGAAAGACTGTTTCTGGGCTCCTGAGAGACTTCTTCTGTGGCCCGTGAGAGACGTGTGGGGAGGACGTCCGGGAGAGGCGGTCCTGAGGGCCATGGGATGGGGGGCTTGCCGGGCAGGAGTGGGAAGCGGCTGACCACTGTGTGTTCCCTGGGTCTCTTGTTCCAGGCCATGACCTGTCCGAACGAGGTGGTGTCCTACGAAATCGTCCTCTCTATAACCAGACTCATCAAGAAGTACCGGAGGGAGCTTCAGGCTGTGGCGTGGGACATCCTGCTGAACATCATGGAGCGCCTGCTTCAGCAGCTCCAGGTGAGGTGGCCAGAAGGCCGTGGGCACCGGGGGGTGGGGGGGACTGGGACGGTGGGCTGGCAGGCCATGGGGCCCTTGCCGGGGCAGCTGGGGGTCTGCGGCTCATCTCCCGATGAGGAGCGCTCCCTCCGTGCCTGCCCCGCCGCGTGCTCGGACAGCTCCTTGCACTCTCACCTGCTGAAGATGGCCGGCTTTGACGCTGCTCCGCGCTTTGGGAACGCAGGTGGGCGAGGGGTGGGTCTGGTGTCACTTGAGGCCAGAAGGGTAATGGGATGGCTCCCAGTTTGCCGCAACTTTGGCTGAAGTACTAGCGGGGCGGGGAGGGGAGGACATGGTGCAGCACGGGGACTGCAGTGTCTTGCATGGGCTTGGGGCAGGGATCTCCCCAGGGGCCTCCCTGGGGAGCAGGGCAGGGTCTCCCCCGGGGGCGGGGGGCGGGGCCCAGGGACCGGGGCCTGTGCTTGGGGATGTGCGCGGCCAGGCTAGTGGACTGAGGACTGGACTGTCGTTCCTCAGGGTCTGGCTGCTGGACCGACCGCTGTCACCCACCAGCTAGCCAGGCCCTGCTTCACCCTGGAGTGGCAGGTTGGGAGGCCACAGCCCTGGGGCCTCTAGGAGATGTTTGAGCCTTGGGGACACGTGAACATCCTCGGAGTCGATCCCTTTAAGGCCTGCTGGATGGGCAGAGCAGGACTCCCTGGGGCCCTCACTTCCCAAACGAGCGAGAAGGGCCCGGCTGCCCCGTGTCCCAGTGGGAAGGCCTGAGGGGTGTCTGCATGCAGCTCGCTGGAGCTCAGGACTCAGGCCGAGTCCTTGAGGGGAGCTGAAGTCACCCCTCTGTGACTGTACCTTTGTGTTGCAGAGCCTGGACAGCCCGGAGCTCAGAGCCATCGTCCACGACCTGCTGACCACAGTGGAAGAGCTGTGTGACCAGAATGAGTTCCACGGCTCTCAGGAGAGATACTTTGAGCTGGTTGAGCGATGCGCAGACCAGAGGCCTGTAAGATCGCTTCTCCCCCAACTTGGCGGGGCCTTTGGCACTCGCACAAGAGGGTGGTTGAGGGTTGGCTGCTGGGGGAGCGGTGGGACGCCGCGGCTGAAATTGGTCTGTGTGAGTTTGAATTGAAGGGCTGGCCAGCAGGCTCCTGCTTTCCCGGGAAGTCTGCTGGGGCGTCAGCAGGCTGACTGCGTGTGGGACGGTCAGACAGGCGCTAGCCTAACCATCGGCTTCCTCCCACCTGTGCGGAGGAAGGTGCTGGCTGGCTCCGTGGAGACTTGTTGCTTGGTGCGTCTGCACACCGGGCAGCAGGAAGCTCTCGTGCCAGAAACCCACAGCCTGATGCCAAGGCTCTTGTGTGGGTCTTTAAGTGAATTCTCACCGCTATTAGCGCCTTTGTTGTGTGGACTGCCCACCTGGGGAAGTGGCTGGCATTTGTAAGCAGACCCCCCCCCCCCCGCCCCCGGGGCCAGCAGCCCGGCCGGCCATGAGTGTAGGAAAATCTCCTCGGGGCAGAGCAGCTCATTAACACCAGGCTTCTTCTTCCACAGGAGTCCTCCCTCTTAAACTTAATAACCTACAGGGCGCAGTCAATCCATCCGGCGAAGGACGGCTGGATTCACAACCTGCAGTTGCTGATGGAGAGATTCTTCAGGTAGGGAGCCTTCGGGGGCCGGCCTGCCCCTGGAGCCCGGGCTCGGTCCGGTCAGGGTTTTCCTTTCTCATTCTTGGAAGGAGTGGTAGCAGGTTGGTCTTCCGGTAGGACAGGGTTCTCTGAGGCACCTGTGTGTGCTTGCTTCTGTGGAGTGGTCATCTAGAAAGACACTGCTCTGGGGGCTGAGCGCTCTGCCCCATTGCCCCGTGTTTGGTCTGGATGTTGGCAAGCCAGGCCCCATGAGGGCGGAGTCCGCAGTGGCTCTCCCCTGCCGCGGAGGCGTGTGGGCCTGGGGCGCAGGGTGAGCTGGGGCCTGTTGCCCCCTACCCCAGCCCCAGCAGGTGTACCCTGCCCCCAGGAATGAATCCCGCAGTGCCGTTCGCATCAAGGTGCTGGATGTCCTGTCCTTCGTGCTGCTCATCAACAGGCAGTTCTATGAGGTGCGAGTCCTGCTGGGCGGTGTGGGGGGGACGCCCTGGGGTCAGTGGGCTCGAGGGGTGGGGTCTCTGCGAGCCTCTTGGGTCTGCCCTGGATTTGGGGTCCAACAGGTGCCTTTCTGTGGCAGGCTCTCTTAACAGGCTTGGTTCACCCCCTTTTTGTGCGCTTGGATGTTCATTCCTGCCTCCCGCCAGGCCTGTGCTGGGCCTAGAGTCGCGGGGCTACCCTCAGGGATCGTGGGCCTGCTCGGGACCTAGAACAAAAGTTCTGAGCAGAGTCGCCTGTAGGGAAGTTTTCTTTTTGTTTTTGTGCTCACATTCTCCAGTCCCGGCCTGACCACTGTGGTTCCATGTCTTGCCTTCCTCTCTACTGTTGGTTCTTTCCCTCTGGTCTGTCCTTTACTTGGTCTGTGGCCAGAGTCCATCCTTCAGACACGTTTGCATGCCCTTGCTCGCATGCCCGTTCCCCTAGGAGCTGCACTTCAGACTCTGTGTGGCTTCAGGGCAGCCTCACCAGCGTTTCTGGTGTTCCCAGAACCGGTCTGCCCACTCCTTCCCTCTTAGCCTTCCTTTTTCCTGTATCTCTGTCCCTTGGAATCCAGTTCAGTGCTGCCTCTTCCAGGAAGCCCCTCTGGGTTCTCAGCTTCCTCATGTCAGGGTCGGTCTTGTCCTGCTCTCTGCTGCTGTGGTGCTTTGTACCTGCCTCTGAAAGCTGTCATCACACTGCCCATCACAGCGGACCCCGTGATGTCAGGGACAGGGTCTTCCTACCCCAGGCACATGCACATGGGGGCCCACCGCTGTGACATCGAATGGGCAGCAGCTAGGCAGGACACTCGTTGGTGCATCGGGCCTGTGGGCCTGGGCCGCTGAGGGGCTGTGCAGAGCGCCCCTCAGGTGCTGCCACATCCTTGCCCCACGTGACTCACCCCCCCACCGGCTTGTGCTGCCACAGGAGGAGCTGATCAGCTCAGTGGTCATCTCCCAGCTCTCCCACGTCCCCGAGGACAAAGACCCCCAAGTCCGGAAACTGGCCACCCAGTTGCTGGTGGACCTGGCCGAAGGCTGTCATACGCACCACTTCAACAGCCTGCTGGACATTGTGGAAAAGGTGAGGGCCACTTGAGCCCGGGGCTCTGGGTACCTGGGCTGCCAGAAGGGCCCCAGTTTGTGGCCAAGCCCCACAGCAGCACTGGCCCCTGGACCTTCTGTCCCCATTCTCCGCAGAGCGATGGGCTGCGTCTCAGGCAGGGCTCCCCTCCCAGCAGGGATGTGGCCGGGCTGGCGCTGTGGCGGGTCCTGGGAGACACCTGTGGCCGTGCCCCACGGGAGCTGGGCTGGGCACTGGGGCTTGGGCACATTGTCCTTCTGCATAACCAGCATGTTCTTCTCTTAACTGTGAAATACGCGCTTTCTGAACGGTTCCTCAGATGTGTAAAATGCAGATTTTGAAAAATAAAGGAGAAAGTATTGCGTCTGACCAGTGCTGCTGGAGGGAGCCCCAAGCCGGGGAGCTGAATCCACATTTTCTCTCTAAAGGTGATTGCCCGCTCCCTTTCTCCACCCCCTGAGCTGGAGGAGAGAGATGTGGCGGCGTACTCAGCCTCCTTAGAGGATGTGAAGACCGCCGTCTTGGGGCTCCTGGTCATCCTTCAGGTGGGCCTCTGCTCTTCTGGGAGGGCGTGCCAACCAGGCGCCCCTTGGAACGCTGCTCTGCAGGGACACGTCTCTGGGGAGACCAGGGCAGTCCCTGGGGGTCGCAGATGGCAGCCCAGTGTGACCCGGACTCCTTGTCCCAGCGCGGGGGCTCATGAGGGCTGCAGGGCCAGTCTTTGCAGAGATGCCCCCAAGCTAGGGCTGCCCCCCCGCCCCCCCCCCCCACCAGCTCTCACCACCGCTGCCGAGGTGGGGAGGCCTGCTGTCCGTTTTGGCCCTGTGGTTGCGGGGTGCTTTTAGTAGCTTTGTTGAGAGATACAGTTCGCGTACCAGAGAATTGATGCACTTCAAGCATGTAATCCAGTGGATTTTCCAGTATCTCCACAGACTTGTGTGGCCATCGCTGCATCACTGCAACTTTAGAACGTCTTCATTCCCCAGAAGGGACTCCACACCCATTAGCAGTCCCTCCCCATTCCCCCTCAGCACCCTGGCCCCTGGCAACCACCAGTCCACTGTGTGTCTCGTGGATCTTCCTGCTCCGGACGTTTCATAACGATGGACTTGTGCAGTGCGCGCTCTGAGTGTCTCAAGGCTCACCTGGCTGGTAGCAGGGCTCAGTGGCTCGGATGGCTCGTCGTCCCTCGTGTGGATTTGCCGTCTTTGCTTATCGGTTCCTGTGCTGATGGACACTGGGTGGCTCCACCTTTGGGCCACTGTGAATCCCACCACAGTGAACGTCCATGTGCCAGTGTGTGGACATGGGTTTTCACTTCTCTTGGGTGCACGCCTGCAAGTGGACTTGCCGGCTCGGATGGTGACCCTGGGCGTAATCATTCGAGGAGCGGCCAGACTGTCTTCCACAGGGGCCGCTCCATCTCTGGGAGCAGTGCGCGAGGCTGCCCTTCCCCACGTCCTCCCCAGCACGCAGATCTTGTGCTTCTCTGGAGCGTAGCCAGGCCGCTGTGCGTAAAGTGCTGCTCCCTGTGGTCTGGTCCGCATGCCCCTCGTGAGGAGGATGAGCACCTCCTCCGGTGCCCATTGGCCATTTGTATGTCTTCTTTGGGGAAACGTCTGTTCGGATCTTCTCATTTTTTAACGGGATCATTTGTCTTTTTCCTGAGTTGTGAGAGGACTTTGTGTGTCGTGGATGAGTTTGTTGTCAGGGGTTGGCACTCGCCCCCCTGCGCCGCGGCCGGCCTCCCGTGCTCCCAGGCCCGCCCGGGCCCCTTCACGCCCCCGGTCGGCCCCCGCCTGGGTTGTGCTGCTGGCCGCCAGGCCTGTCACTGACTCTCCGCGTCACAGCGTCACTCAAGCTCACAGGCCAGCATCAGTATTACGTAAGATGTAGTATTTGAACCACTGGCCTCAAATGCTTCTCGTTCACGCAGTGTCTCCTCTAACGCTTACATGGGATGGTTATTTCCTGGTGCAGAAGTTTGAAGTGTTTGCAGAAAGCTGGCCGGCACCTCCGTGGCCTTCCGTCACCTCCGTGGCCTCCTGTCACGGGAGCCCGGCCCCCTTTAGACCTCTGGTGGGTGAGCGAGTGCACTGGCCTGAGCGAGCCCAGACTCCTGCCTCTGAGAAGCTGGGAAGGTGGTCCGTTGCCCTCACTTGGAACTCCAGCCCTGCAGAGCGGGGGCCACAGTACCACGCTGTTGGCTAGCTGAGGCGAAGTACTGGGTCAGGCGGTTCTCGTTTAAAAAGTAATCTGCATCCGTGTGAAACACAAGTAGCGTGAACATAGCGAAGACTTAGACTGCATCTGTCTTTCCTGCCAGAACAGGCAAGCCCGGCTGTAGCTGTCCCCTGCGGTGCTTTCTGAATAGGCCTGAGCATTGTGTCCAACTCCCACCACCCCCTTTCTTTTTTTTGTTAATTTTTCTTGAACAAGAATAGCAGTGATCTATGTTTTAAGGCCTTGCTGCTCTCCTCAAGAGTACCACAAACCATGGAGGGGTCGCTCTGGCTGCGGCTGGACCCCCAGCTCCTGGCCAGCCCATGCCACCACGCGGCGCCCCCCACGCCAAGGTCTTACCTGGCCTCTCCTGGGCTCACCTGTCAGGGAGGGGGCTCGCTGTGGGGATGACAGGCCTGGATCATGCCCTGGAGCCCGTGGGCCTCACTCACCCCTGGTCTGTCCTGCTCTGCAGGTGGCAGGAGAATGTGTTTTCGGCTCACGGGTCCCCGTTGCACATGTTGCAGAGATTTATTAGTGGATTCCCTGCTACTGACACGAACATGTTGTTTTTGATGTTTTGCCGTAACAGAGTGTGCATGTGTGGGAGCGTCCACGGGATAAAGTCCCGGGAGCGGAGTTAGCAGCCTGAAGGCTTTGTGCGTTGTCCGGTCGCTCCGGAGAGCTCATCCTGTTCCTCTCCTCCTGGGCACCGGGGCGCTGGCTCCCTGGCTGCCTTTCAGCCTCCTGCCCTCAAAGTGACTGCCACGCTCTCTCTGCAGACCAAGCTGTACGCCTTGCCTGCCAGCCACGCGGTGCGTGTGTATGAGACGCTCGTCAGCCACATGGAGCTGCACTACAGGCACGACTACGCCCTGCCCATTGCAAGCAGCATCCGGCTGCAGGTATGTCGGGGCCGGTGGCCGTCCACAGCTCTGGGCGCCCCCGCTGCTGCTCACGGCTGGCCGTGGCCAGCTTCCTGGGGGCCTGGTAGTGCCCGCAGGGACCCCAGGCTGGGGAGGTGGCAGGGGGCCCAGGAGGGGTCTCCTGCAGACTATTCCGACCTCTGCACTGGCTGTGGCTGCAGCCTCGCCAGGACCTGCTGCCCTTCCCCTTGTCTGCGTCCGCGGGCCTCTGTGTGCCGGGCTGAGCCAGGCGGTGGCCCCGGGTGTGGGCGGAGACGGGATTCCATCGCTTTCAGGTGACACAGCCCTGTCAGCCCTGGGGCCGCGGTCTGTCGGTGGCGGGGCGAGGCCACGTGGGGCAGAGCACACGGCTCGCGGCTGCCATTGTAGATGTTGGCACCAGGCTGAGCGGAGGTCACTGGGACGGAAGTCTCGGTCTCTTCCAGGGCCTCTGCGCGGTGGGGCAGCCGTCCGTCATTTGTGTAGCGTGGTTAAGTGACCTGTCGTTCATTGGAGGACGTGCCGGTGGCCTGAGCAGAGTTGTGTTTTCCGGCACTCGGGGGTGTGGGGCACTGGCCAGCGGGGGTGTGGGGCACTGGCCGGCCAGGGTGCGGGCCGTGCTGTCCCTGTGTCCTCGGGGCAGGCCCTGGGCGCTGCGGGAGGAGGCCGGGAACGGCCGTGTGGTACCACCCGCGCTGCCGCGGACGCGGAGCAGTTGGGATGTGTGTGCTGTTAGCGGGCACGGCCTTTCCCAGAGAGGCTGGCGTGTGAGTGGACGGGCCCGGCGTCGGCCCGGCATTGGCCCTGCTTCGCTGGACCTCGCTTTCTCCCCACAGGCCTTCGACTTCCTGCTGTTGCTGAGGGCTGACTCGCTGCACCGCCTCGGCCTGCCCAGCAAGGACGGGGCTGTGAGGTTCAGCCCTTACTGTGTCTGCGACGCCATGTGCGTGTCAGCCGTGCCCCCAGCTCCAGGCCAGGGAGCTAGCCCTTCCCTGCCCCGGGGGTGCCCGTGGGTCTGAGGGATGTCCCGCAGCCGACCGATGGCAGTGTGGGGCGGCCGGGGTGCCCACGCCGGTTCCTACCTGCGGCCTCAGTGCTTATCCCGCCTGCTTCCACAGGGAGCCGGAGAGGGGCCCGGAGAAGAAGGCCAGCGGCCCCCTGTCGCCTCCCACCGGGCCGCCTGGCCCCGCGCCCGCAGGCCCCGCGGTGCGGCTTGGCTCTCTGCCCTACTCCCTGCTCTTCCGCGTTCTCCTGCAGTGCTTGAAGCAGGTGAGCCGGCCAGTCCCTCCGCCGCGCCGGGCACAGCTCCGGTCCTTGTGTCAGCCACCTCGGGGCCCCACTGCTGGCGTGCGCACTGCCGCCCCACGCCTACGGCGGGTCTGTAACCATCTGTAGCCGCGTGCGGCCCGTCATGTGGAGTTGGGCATGGAGCTGAGGACGTGTTCCCGCCTCTGGGAGGTGGCTTTGGTGTAAGATGAAGATGTGTAGACGGATAACGAGTCATTGGATGACGAGTCACTGGATGACGTGCATCAGGTGGAGGCAGAGACGGGCTGTGTGTGACCGGGGGGTGCAGTCACCTCTGGTTGGGCGCACCTGGAGGGCCGAGTGAGGCCCTGAAAGGCAGGAGAGGTTCCAGGGGCAGGACAAGCAGAGCCTGGAGGTAGGGTAGGTGCCGGCAGAGACGTAGCTGGGGCCGCGCCGGAGAGGGGCAGGGTGGAGGCCTGTTCCCGCACAGGGGCCGGCGAGAGAGGCCACGTGGTCAGTGGTGTGCCGCCGCGGGGCTGGGCAGCCTGTGCTGGCCTAGGTCAGCCCTGGAGGGCCACATGCAGGGAAGCGGCTTCTCCTCGCTGGGGGCACCAGGCGTTGGCACCGAAGGGGGCTGTCGGGCACTTCCTGTGAAAGTTTCAAGGCCTCTGAGTCCCAGGCTCAATCTGGGGAAAGGCTTTCAGGACTCACGGCCATTGGTGTCGCTTACGGGCTGTGGTCTCCCCCGATGAGGTGGGGAGGACTCGCCAGGCAAGTTCCAGTGGGAGCCACAACCACGTCTTCCTCATTGCGGTGGCCCTCAGTGGATTTTGGTCCTAGAGCGGGTTCCTGGGCTTGTGCTTATTCAGGAATACGTGCTGCTTTTCCCTTGGAGTTAGGATAAGGGCTTTTCTCTTGCTACGCGTTCATGGTGCCCTGGATGGGCATCAGTGTCCTGGGCAGGCAGCCTGCGGGTCACCGGTGGGCACGTGGGGAGGGTGGGGCAGGTGTGGGGAGTTCAGGGCCAGCTCAGGGCAGAGAGGCGCTACTGGCTGTACCTGGGCCTCCCGCTCAGCCTGGCATCTGGAGGGTGCGGCTGACGTGCAGCAGGGAACTTTCTCAGAGGAACACGTGCTCTTGTGGGGACAGAGGGGCTCCAGAGGCCTTGCAGCTGCCTGGCTGCACACACAGCTTGAGGCTCTGAGAGCGCGTCTTCCCCTGTAGGGCGCGACCGCCCCCTGAGCGGCCGCTCTTTCCTGCAGGAGGCGGACTGGAAGGTGCTGAAGCTCGTGCTCAGCAAGCTGCCCGAGTCCCTGCGCTACAAGGTGCTCATCTTCACGTCTCCGTGCAGCGTCGACCAGCTGTCTTCCGCCCTCTGCTCCGTGGTAATGCCGCCCCTCGCGGTGGGGCCACCTCTAGTGCCTTCCTGCCCCGCCTGCGAGGTCCTGGGAGGTCACGTGTGGACGCACGAGAGGGCAGTCCCGTTCAGACACAGACCCCTATCTGCAGTGCAGATCCTGCCCTTGGGGCCCCGTCCTCCCTTCCCTGCTCAAGGGGGGCAGGAAATCGGAGACCTCCGTGAAGGGCTTGAACTCACCATCTGAGTGTGCTGTCTTGACTCCTTTCCCCTCTCTTCTTCACTGGGGTTTCTGGGACACGTGCGCCCTGTCACTTGTCTGTCCCTGGCCACTGGGTGTGGGCACGCTCCCACGTCTGAAAAGGCAGACCCTTGGCCAGAGAAGGATGTAGGAAGGCCCCCCCGGGCTCTCGGCCACCTAGCACTCGCCCTCTCCTTGCTGCCAGGCGTGCTGCCACCTGAGCCCCGGTCTTCAGCTTTCAGGTCCCAGAACCCTGGAGCGGCTTCGAGGCACCCCAGAAGGGTTCTCCAGAACCGACCTGCATCTGGCTGTGGTTCCCGTGCTGACGGCGCTGATCTCTTACCATAATTACTTGGACAAAACCAGACAGGTACCCAGTGGGAGAGGGATAGGCAAGCCTGCTCCGCAGGATGTTTGCGTCAGCCAGCCCGGCCGGACGTTTTCCGCATCACCCGGGGGGCCTGGGCCCTCTGCTGCCCTCCCACACGCGGCGGCATCTTTTCTTTTTATGGAGTGTTGCCTGGCTTCGGGACGAGCGCTGGGCCTGTGTTGAGAGGCTGGCAGTGGGGCCCAGGGCGCCTGACTTCCATCTGCCTGCGCCTCTGCCGTCAGCGGGCACACAGCAGCTCCCTGATTCCGCGCTGCTGGGCACGTCCACCGTGTCCATTACAGTCCCGATGCTTCTCGGTCAGCCGGCCATCTTTGGTGAGAGAACAGAAGTCTTGGAGAGGTCGGCTAGTGCCCTCGGGGTCCCAGCCAGCAGGGAGAGGGGCCTGCGCTAGATTTGGGCCGCTCGGAGCCAACGGCAGCGGTGTCTGGAGCTGGTGCCCCGCGCCCGTCCGCTGCCCCGCCTCTGGGTGCTCCTGTGCCGCTTGGCCTGGTTCTTCCTGGCTGTGCCCCATTGGCCAGCTGGCCACGCTGGGCTGAAGGTGTCCCTAGGACCCCCGGGGCCCGGAGTGTGTCTGAGGGATGGGGCTGGCTACATGAAACCGAAGTGGTCCGTGGGGCCCTGAGCTGCAGGGTTTGCCCAGAGGCTGTGGCCCGAGCTGCACTTGTCTCCTGCTGGGCACGGCATGGCATCTTCACGTGGGAGGCCGCCCGGAGTTGAGTGGGCCTGGTGGCCTTGCTGTGTCAGGCAGAACCTCCCTTGTCATAAGGCCAACCGGTGGGGAGAGGGGGCCCATAACTAAAGGGGTAATGGGCCCAGCGCGTTCTGGCTCCAGGGTGGGCTGAGGCGCCGGGGCGGCCGGCCGCTGTTGGCGGGCGGGAAGCATCAGGGAGTGCCTGACCACAGCTGCCCCACTGTCCGGTCACCTCGGGAGGGCTCACCTCCTGGTGCTGTGCTGGTTAGGGGCTCAGGGACCTGGGACGAGGAAGCTAACCCTGCTAAGCCTTGATCTTGTTTTCTGTAGAACATTCCGGAGTGGGTGAGGGGAGACCTGTCTGTGGGCAGGGGCGGGGGCGTGGCGGGCTGGGTCTGAGGCACCCATGCTGCCCCACAGCGGGAGATGGTGTACTGCCTGGAGCAAGGCCTGATCTACCGCTGTGCTAGCCAGTGCGTCGTGGCGCTGGCCATCTGCAGCGTGGAGATGCCCGACATCATCATCAAGGCGCTTCCCGTCCTGGTCGTGAAGCTCACGCACATCTCAGCCACGGCCAGCATGGCCATTCCACTCCTCGAGTTCCTGTCAAGTAAGCGTCTGGCTCCCCGCCCGTCTCTGTGTGCGAGCAAGTGCACATGTGAGTGTGGGGCGGACCCTCGGGGTTGGGGCCATCACTCGTGCTGGCTTTGCTGACTTCATCTTGCCGCCTCTCTTGGGACACAACTCCACGGAGCACCTGGGGTGTGCCATCCTCTGTTGCCTCAGGGCCTTTGCACTTCTGCCCCTGAGCCTTGAATGCTTACCTTTCTGGCTTTCCAGCGGCTAGCTCCATTCTTATACTCAGTGTTAGTTTAAGCGGCCCAGAAGCCTCTCTATTGCTGGACGCAGGTCCCTGCATTTGGGCTCTCACAGCCTCCTCTCGCTTCCCCTCAGGACACACACCACAGCAGGGAGGGGCTTCCAGGAGCTCAGGGTGCCCTGCTCACCTACCCCACTCACCCCTCGTTCCCAGTACCCTAGTGCGCATCTGGCCCTCAGCAGGGCGGTGACGGGAGCAGAGCCGGGCCACCAGCGCTTCTGCAAAGAGACACGTAGGACCTTTGCTGTACATTCTTTTTATTTACAGCCTTTTAAAGATGTAAAAGCCATCTTTAGTTCGTGGGTCACACGAGTGCTGGCCGCTGGCTGGATTTGGCCTTGGGGACCATAGTTTACTAGCCCTTGGAATAGAGAGCCAAGGGTCAAGGGAAGGTCATGTTCAAGGGGGCTGCGACCTTCAGTCCTTTGCAGCCCTCTTAGGTCAGGGTGGCCGCGCTGGCTTTCAGGAGTAGCACAGGCCCCTGGCGACGGCAGGCGTGGGCCTGCGTCTGCCCGGCCCGCCCGCGCCCCCTCACCCGTGTGCCCTGCTGTTGCAGCTCTGGCCCGGCTGCCCCACCTCTACCGGAACTTCGCAGCTGAGCAGTATGCGAGCGTCTTTGCCATTTCCCTGCCTTACACCAATCCCTCCAAGTGAGTGCTGGTCCGTCCCTCCTGCTCACGGCCTGGGCCAGCCTGAGGCCTCTTGCAGCTGAGAGCCATGCTGGTCCTTGACCTCCGATGGGCCTGTGGCCTTGGGGCCTCTCTTCTATGCTCGGCCTCGGGGCCCCATCAGAGCTGCCTCACTTCCCTTTCTTCTTGCAGGTTTAATCAGTACATCGTGTGCCTGGCCCATCACGTTATAGCCATGTGGTTCATTAGATGCCGCCTGCCCTTCCGGAAGGATTTTGTTCCCTTTATCACTAAGGTAGGCCAGCGGAGGCCAAACCCATAGTTAGGGTGGGACCCGCTTTGCCGTTGGCTGTCTGTGGCTGGGGCGTGGAGATGTCGGGAGCCAGAAGTGGGTGTCGTCAGGTGCCGCACTTGCCGAGTGTGGCCTGCTGGGATGCGGCGCACTGCAGGCAGGCTCACGGAGGGAAGAACCAGGGGGGTCAGTCCCCCTGCCGATGGCTCAGATTTGCTCCACTCCGCCAGGGCCTGCGTTCCAACGTCCTCCTGCCCTTCGATGACACCCCTGAGAAGGACAGCTTCAGAGCTCGAAGCACCAGTCTCAACGAGAGACCCAAGAGGTGCGGGCCTGCGGTGCGAATGGGGCGCAGCGGGGCGGGTCTGCGAGCGTGACCTGTGACCGGCGTGGTGCACATAGGGTCTGGGCTGGCCTGCCGCCCCGAGGCCGGCCAGCGGCACTGGGATGTGGCTGGGGGATGTCCCTCTTCAGACCGTGCTGGGCACCAGGTGGTCCTGGTGTAGAGGCAGGGCCTGTGAAGGCCCTTAGCGCCCTCATGTAGCTGGAGGAGCAAGCTGTTGCCCATCCAGCTGGCCCCCCTGACCTGCGGTGTCGTGGAGCCCACGTGCTGGACTGTGACCAGGCCTGCCTGAGCCCCTGAGTGCAGACTCGCAGAGCTGGGAATCGGGGTGCTAGCTGTAGGGCGCCTGGGCCCGGCTCCACCGGATGGGCCGAGGGTTGCGTCAGGGCAGCGGTAGCTCTCGAGAGGCCGAATCCCTGGCCTCGCTGGGGTGGAGCTCCAGGGCCCTATGGTCAGCCCAGTCTCGGGCCGGGGCTGCCCGTCCTCCCGAGCTTGCTCTCCACCCCTGCTGAGCAGGGGCCATGCTCCTCTGGACCCCATCACAGCCGCTTTTGCCAGATCTGAGAGAACTGTGCTAGGCCTCGTGTCTTGTTTGCATCTCCTACGAACGGCAACTCCTCTTTCTGTCCCCGCCTTCCCACCCAAGCTTTTCAGTTCTCCCTTGGTGGGGATACGGCATTTTCCAGAATGACCAGGTCAGCGTGACCTAAAGTCAAAAGCTGGCTTCTCAAGCTCCCAGTAGCTGGGTGCCAGGGGCCTTGAGCTAAGAACCGGCCTTTTGAGCGGTGACCTTCAGGGCCTTGGGGCGTCCCGGCCCCTGAGTGGGGTGGGTGGGGCGCCTGGTCAGCACAGCCTGGAATCTGCCGTGCATAGCACTCCATACATGTTTAATTTGCACTAATGTTCTTTGTTTTGGTTCCATGCGTGAAACCTGACTTTATCTCAGTCACGTTTATGATATGTATTTTCATGCATTTTTATTTTCTGTTTCTTCCCCCTGCTAACTGGCCTCTGGCATGGTTTTTTGTTCATCTCACTCTCGGGCTCTCCATCCTGACCCTGTGGCCTGTGACCTTTCCTCTTCCTCCCTCCAATGGCTTGTTCTCCCCTCCCGGGAGCTGGGCTCTCTGGGGCTTGGGCCTTCCTTCCTCACCTGGTAGTTTGAGGATAGCCAGACCCCCCCAAACAAGGCTTGAATAACTCTCCACCCGTGAAAGAATTCAAGGAGAGCCCTGCAGCCGAGGCCTTCCGGTGCCGCAGCATCAGTGTGTCTGAACATGTGGTCCGCAGGTAGTGGGCTCCGTCGGGCGGGGGGCTCAGGCCCTGGAGCAGGGCCCGCGAGGTGGCCCTGCCAGGCGGGAGTGCCCGGGGGGCGGTGCATGGGGCTGCTTGCATGAGCTCGTCGCCTGCCCACGCCCTCCCTGGCCGGAGCTGGAGGAGAGCCCAAGGGGCAGCCCTCGGTCCAGGGGAGCCTGGAGGTGAGGGGTGGAAAGGTTGCATTCTGTCCCCAAGCCTCGTCCGAGCACGGGCTGGCTGCATGGCCTCCTCAGAGGCTGGCCTGGGAGCCTGGAGCAGGGCTGTAGCTCTGAGAAAGCCAGGCGTCCGGTGGCAGCTACCCGCAGGCCTGTCCCCGGAGGTAAGGGGCCTTCGCATATTAAAGCGGCGCCCACGCAGGTTGGGGGAGGAAACGCATTCTAGGGTTTGGCTTTCCTATCCTCTTAAGTGGATTTTAATCTTGAGCTTTCTTTTAGTAGAGGGCTGCTTTCTGTTGTAGCTGAAAGGGAATGGGGGGGGGGCTCTGTACAGAGCAGCAGGGGTGGGGGCCAGCCTGGGAGGAGGCGGGGGCTAGGGAGGCCTGACTGTCGAGGGGCGCGGCCTCGGTCACTCCCCCCTGCCGTGTCTGAGTGCAGGTGTGGGCTCTGGGGGTCACTGTTTTGCGCCGACCAGGCTAGGCTGCACTGAGCTGGGTGGGGGGCTGTGTCCTCCCCAGGAAGTCCCTTCAGGCCTCCGAGTCTGAAGCTCGGAGACCCACCTCCTCACCGCTGCCTGGCTTAGGCTCCAGCCTCAGGCTGGCCTCTGCCGAGTGGGGTTTGACTGGGGGGATGGGGACAGCGAAGCTTTCAGCTCTTTTCTAGCAAATTCTTTAACACAAGCCAAACATGGCAAAGGGTCGGTGAAATTTCATATCAGAATTAAACCTGCATGAGCCTCTTCTCCTGGTCGCTGGGTGCCTGTGGGGCCCCGGGGGCCTGAGTTGAGGGGGAAGAGCGGCACACAAAGCCCAGACCCTCCCTGTCATCGGGAGGTGGCCCTGTGGGCAGAATGCAATCTTTGTGTCTCTGCATGACTAAACTGTTCTGCCACCAAGCCATCCCCTAACTCTCTTGTGCTTCGGTGAGGGGACGTCGGTCTCTACCCTATCTCCTGAGCCTCTGCTCCGACGAGTGGGCCTGGGTCTCTCCTGTGAGGCCCTGCCCCTCCTCTTTCTGGGACGATGTGTCCTCGTGGTTTGCCACACCGTGGCTCGACTGGCCGTGCGCCCTGGTGGGGGGTGTGTGGGCGCAGCCCTCCCAGCACTTGCATGCCTCGAGCTTTGGCCCCTGGTGGGAGATGAGTCGCCCTGACCGGTCCCTGACCTCACGGGGGCCCCTCCCTCCAGCAGGATCCAGACGTCCCTCACCAGCGCCAGCTTGGGGTCTGCAGACGAGAATTCGATGGCTCAGGCTGATGACAACTTGAAAAATCTCCACCTGGAGCTCACGGAAACATGTCTGGACATGATGGCCAGATACGTGTTCTCCAACTTCACAGCGGTTCCCAAGAGGTGCGGGCCAGGCCCCAGGGCGGGAGGCCAGCGCCTGGCTCAGCTTCTGTCACCGAACTTGGCAGCAGTGGCAGCAGGCAAGGCCCCGGCCAGGCTGCTCTGCACATTGTAGGGCCCCGCTCTTCTGGGGACCAGGGCCCACCGCAGTCCGCGTACCTTTGAAACTAAAATGCCCATTCAGAGAGCCCACGGTGGGTGACGTGTCGGCTGACGCTCTTGTTTCTCAGGTCGCCTGTGGGCGAGTTCCTCCTGGCTGGCGGCAGGACCAAAACCTGGCTGGTTGGGAACAAGCTTGTTACCGTGACAACGAGCGTGGGGACTGGGACCCGGTCGCTGCTGGGCTTGGACTCAGGAGAGCTGCAGGGTGGCCCCGAGTCGAGGTGACTGTGCCTTCCACCCCCTGCCCGGCAGGCCTTGACAGCGGCCGTCCTGGGCCCAGGCACCTTGGTCACGCTCCACACGGACCCTTCTGCCCTCAGCTCGGACCCTGGCGCGCACGTGAGACAGACCAAGGAGGCGCCTGCCAAGCTGGAGTCCCAGGCTGGGCAGCAGGTGTGCCGCAGGGCCCGGGACCGGGTCCGCTCCATGTCCGGTGAGCCTGGGCCCCACCCTGCCTCCTTCACAGGTGCCTGTGGGTCCGCGTGCTCGCAGGGACTGCTCGGAGCCTGGGGACAAGGTGATTGAACAACTGGGGTGTTGTCTCTGTGAGCCCTGGACACAGGGCGGTGTAGTGGGGGGCGTGCCTTCTCTACAGCTGGCCTGAGGCCCCCTCGTGGCCGTGGGTCTATTCCTCGTGGCCAGTTTCCTGCGAACTGTTGGCTGCCCTGGTTCTCAGCCCAGCCCCTGGAGCTTCTGTTTGCTGCAGCTGGAATGAGATGTGGTCCGACCGTGGCCCCTTCCTACTGTCCTGGGTCCACCGAGCCCGACCCCGTACAAGGGCCACACCCAGGGAGAGCTGAGCTGCCTCCGGTCGCCGGGCCCTGGGCAGAACAGCCGGTTCCGGGCTGGTGGCTCTGCGTTGGGCAGGTGGTGGTCACTGGCACTCTTGCCCTTCTCTTCCTCAGGGGGCCACGGCCTTCGTGTTGGTGCCCTGGACACTCCAGCCTCCCACTTCCCAAGTGGCCCCACCTCCCCAGGTGCACAGACAGCACTCGCCAGCAAGTCTGAGAGGGCGTCAGCTGGTACCCAGTTCCCAGTACAGGAGAAGACGAGCCTGGCAGCCTACGTCCCCCTGCTGACCCAGGGCTGGGCAGAGATCCTGGTCCGGAGGCCCACAGGTATGGAGGGGCCTGCGCTCAGCATGCAGGGGCCTCTGCCAGGGCTTGAGGTACCCGGCAGTGAGTGGCAGGCACACAGGGCCGAGCGAGCCTCTGCTCTGTGACTTCTGAGCTGAATGCCGAGGGGAGTGGCGAGGGGCGATCCGGGCGGCTAAGCGGGAGGGCCTCCCTCACAGAGCACCGTGGCCTGGGGGCCTTCAGCCACAGATACGTTTGTGTATTCTCGTCCGCCTGGAGCTTGGAAATCCTGGGTCACTCTTGTGGGTCTGTGTCCTGGGTCACTCTTGTGGGTCTGTGTCCTGTCTCTTCTTGGAAGGGCCCAGGGGATTAGGGGCCACCCCTGTGGCCCTGTTTTACCCTAATGAGCTGTTTTCTGAGCTGCTGGAGGTCAGGAGTCCGATACATGGATTTTGTTGGACACGACTCTGCCTGTAACGGGTATTGCAAAAACTTAAGGCCCAGGGCCTGAGACCTGCTTTGGGCACAGTGTGGCGAGCGGTGACAGGAGACGGCTGGATAGGAGGCCCCGAGGAGCCTCAAGTGCGGGCAGAAGGGCCGCGGGTCCTGGCTCCTGGCGGGGAACAGGCAGGGGCAGGTGGGAGACTGGATGAGGAGGCCCAGGCAGGGCAAGAGGAGGTGGGTCGGGTTGGGTGAGATGCTCGGGATTGGAAGACATTCAGTGTGGAAGGTTGATTCAAAGTGTGGGCTCCTGGGCCTTATGGGGAGAGGGACAGAGCCCAGAAGGCCCCCCATTCAGGCTTCTCCGTGGCAAGGTCTGGGGCTTTGAGATGCCTCCGCCAAGCCTGGCCAGGACCTGGGAGCTACCCTGGGGTGGAGAGTGGTGTGCGTTGAGACCCCTCCTCATGCGTGAGGCAGGTGACCGCTGCACGGGTGCTGCCCTAACCTGGGGGTCTGGGGCAAGCCGTGGGCATGCCTTTGCCTGGGGCCTGTCCCCCTCCTCATCACTCCCTGGTTGAGCGCAGGAACCCTGCTGAGCCCGGGCACGTGCCCTTAAGGACAGTGGCGGGGGGCGGGGGGATGGGCTGCCCCGGGAGCGCCGGGAGGGGATGGGGCGGTTGGATGCCTAAAGGGTGCTGCCTGTGCGCCTCCCCAGGGAACACCAGCTGGCTGATGAGCCTGGAGAACCCACTCAGCCCCTTCTCCTCCGACATCAACAACATGCCCCTGCAGGAGCTGTCCAACGCGCTCATGGCTGCCGAGCGCTTTAAGGAGCGTCGCGACACAGCTCTGTACAAGTCGCTGTCGGTGCCGGCGGCGGGCTCGGCCAAGCCCCCTCCGCCCCCGCGGTCTAACACGGGTGAGTGCCGCGGGAAGGCAGCTTCGCGCCCCCGCCCCGTGGGGCCGCGCCGGAGCCGGCTCCCTGAGCTCTCCTTGTCGCTGCCACAGCCTGGCGTTCGGGAGCGGGGCCGGCTCCTACGGAAGGGCCCCCTTCTTTAGAGATGTGCCGCTCGCGGAGGGGCAGGCAGGTGCTTCCAGGGTGGACGCGGCAGAGCCCTGCACGCCCTGTGCCCTGCACTGTCCTCGGCGTGCCCGTGGCCCCAGGAGGGCAGCCGCACTTGCGCTTGGGTTTGGGTTTGGATGCGCCGAGCACAGCTAAGCCTGCCTGCGCGCTCTTGTGCCCTTGCCTGGCGGGGCTGGTGCGCTCCTTCCGGGCCACCCTCTGGCCTTCCCTGTGGCCCCACGTGGCGCGTCGAGGCCCAGGACCTCTGCTGGTGAGGAGGAGGGCCGCCCCCCTGCAGCAGCGCGGAGAGCCGGGAGCCGCCCGCTGCCGGCCAGCCGCCGCTGGCCCTCCGCTCTCTCCCTCCAGGCTCGGGCTCTGTGCGGGACTAGCGCTGCCTTTCCTCTCTGCTCAACTGTGCGCAGTCTGTGCTGCTGCTGACCGGCCGCGCGCGGTCTTCCTTGCAGTGGCCTCTTTCTCCTCCCTGTACCAGTCCAGTTGCCAAGCAAAGCTGCACAGGAGCATTTCCTGGGCAGGTATTCGTACATCTCTTTAAGGAAGGCGCTGTTTGCCGCAGAGCCTTGCTCTGCCTCGTACTTGCTGCTCCCGCCGTCCCTCATGCGGTCATCCCTCCTCGACTCTGCCGGTGCCGCTCCTCACCCCCCGGATGCAGGGCCCCGACTTGCATGAGGACGTCTGTGCAGAGTGCCTGCGCTTGGCCGGGGGGCCCCTCTGCCCTGTGCCCTTGCCGGCTGAGCTCTGTGCCCCGCCGGACGGGCCCTCGCTGCCCCTTCTTTAGGCCTCGGGAGGTGACGTCGGGCCGCTGAGCCACAGATGCTCTTCGGGGCGAGCCTGGCCCTGCGGCTCAGCCGGACTGACCTTGCCCTGGCCTCTGGTGGTCTGACTGGCTTGGTGAACTCACAAATTGGGCTGTGTCTGCTTTTTATCATGGGCTGGCCCGTTACCTCCGGGCCTTGGCGGCGGCGGGGGGGTTGACCCGCACGGCCCTCTGGCCCACCTGGGCCCCCACGTGTGGGCAGGAGCTGGTTCGGGAAGGGCAGCGAGCAGACGGGTTCTGGCAGGCAGCTAACAGACCGCGCGTGTGCAAGGGCTGTATGTGGGGCGGCCGCGGGCTGTGCTAACTTGGTGGCTTCTCACCCCCACCCCCGTCCTGACACTGGCACAGGAAATGCTGCTTTGGGGCGTCGTGGCCTTTCCTTGGCGCTCCTGGCTCCGGGTTTGGCTTGGGCTCCGATGGCGCGTCTCTGCTTTCCGGAACGGGCTCCCCGTCTGTGTGTGCACAGAGGGTTTCCTCCCGCATCAGGCTTTTCCTCGGGTCCAGTCAAGGAGGGACTCCGGCCTCCACCTGTTCCTGGGAGCTGGTCTAGGCCCACCGCTCCTCCTGAGCTGAGGCCCCGTCTTAGATGGGGGCTCTTCCCTGGTGGGGGTCTGTGCTGCCCTTGCCCATCTACCTCGCTGAGCAGCAGGGGCGGGTTCTGTGGACCCTGGGATGCGGATCCCAGGGGCCAGATGCCCCCCTCATCCCCACCCTGGGAGCCTGTGGAGACATCCTGTGTCGGGGGCCACACCGCGCCCCTCCGTGCCCTCCTGCAGCTGACTTGATGGGGTGTGGGTGGCTCAGAGCCACAGGCAAGGAAGGCCTGGGGTGAGGCTGTGGCGGGGCCCACTGCGCTCTCTTGCTGGGGAGAGGCTGGTACCTCTGAGGCCATGTGAGCTCCCAGGGGCCGGGCCAGCACCTAGGAGCCCCATCTGTGTCCTCCCAGACTCGGCGGTTGTTCCGGAGGAGGGGAGCCCGAGCGAGACTCATTTGTCCGCGGAGCCCATGGAGTTGGAGGACTTTGAGGCGACGCTAGGCACAGACCGGCGCGGTGACCGCGCTGAGGCTTACAGCAGGGTGAGTGCCTCGGGGCGCCGGAGCCGCCCGAGGTGCCCTGGGGGTGCTCGCCCCTGGGAGCGGGAGGAGGGTACTGTGGGACTCCGGAGGGACAGGGCCTCGCTCCAGGCTCCGTGGCGCGCACGGACTTGCTCAGAACTTTGGCAAGTCTTTTGCCCCCCCCCCCCCTTGTCATTTAAAAAAAGGCTAGCTATCTTTCCTAGTCCGTGCTGCGTGGACAGTCTGTGGTTCCCCAGCGGGCCCTGCAGATTGACAGCTGCTGGTCGTCGGTGTCCCCTGCTTGGCGTGGGGCACCGGCAAGTGCCATCCTGGGGGAGAGGATGCAGCCGTCCGCTTGCCGCTGAGGGGCTCTGTGGCCCTGCCAGGGGGGTGGGGGGGGCTTCATCGCCTCCAAGTGAACCCCTGGGTGTGCTCGCTGGTACCTCCTGACGGAGGTCCCGTGGACTCCTTGGCAGTCATCTTCGAGCTCCAGCCAAGAGGAGAAGTTCCCTGCAGAGGAGCTGGCGGCCGGAGGAATCCCCATCGAGCGGGCCGTCTCTTCCGAGGGCGCCCGGCCTTCTGTGGAGCTCTCCTTCCAGCCCTCCCAGCCCCTCAGCAAGTCCAGCTCCTCGCCTGAGCTGCAGACCCTGCAGGACATACTTGGGGACCCTGGGGACAAGACTGATGTTGGCCGGCTGAGCCCTGAGGCCAAGGCCCGGTCCCAGTCCGGGATCCTGGACGGGGCAGGTGCCTCCTGGTCAGCTCCAGGCGAAGAGAGCCAGGGCCGGGGCCCCGCGCAGCCTGAGGGTCCCTTGCCTTCCAGCTGCCCCCGCTCCCCCAGTGGCCTGCGGCCCAGAGGCTACACCATCTCTGATTCGGCCCCATCACGCAGAGGGAAGAGGGTAGAGAGGGACGCCTTCAAGAGCAGAGCTGGGGCCTCCAATACTGAGAAGGTGCCAGGCATCAATCCCAGGTGAGCCTTGCCCTCTGGGGCTGGAGCTGCTGGAGCTTTTGGACGGTCCCCATGGGGACATGGTGCCCAAGGGGCCCTGCCACAGGCTGGGCTGCAGGTCACGTGGCCTCGGCCCTGTGGCTGGTTGGAGCCACAAGAGAGGCTCAGGTCTGCTGCCCTGTGCGTGGGCGGACGGTATTGGCCGTGACCCTGACCTGGCCCGCAGCTCCCAGCCCAGCCCTCCCCGTCTTTCCCCCTGCAGCTTTGTGTTCCTGCAGCTCTACCATTCACCTTTCTTTGGTGACGAGTCCAACAAGCCCATCCTTCTACCCAATGAGGTGGGTGGGTGCCTTCTCTCCCCTGCGGGTCCCCCTGGAGCGTGGGTGGGGGGTGTCGTGGGATGCCCTAACTCTTAGCGGTGATGGCCATAGCCCAGGCTTGCGGAAGGTACAGCCTTGGCTCCCTGGGGCAGCCTACAGTGACCTTCCCGCGTGAGGAGAGCCCTCCCTGGAAGGGCATCCGGCTGGGGCTGGTGGTAGGGCTGGTGGCAGGGGACGGCCTCCGCCCAAGCTCAGGCAGGGCTCTGTGGCTACAGTCCTTCGAGCGGTCAGTGCAGCTTCTTGACCAGATTCCATCCTATGACACGCACAAGATTGCCGTCCTGTACGTGGGAGAAGGCCAGGTGAGGCTCCTGGGTGCGAGGGTGGAGTTGTGTGGCCTTCCTGCCTGGGGTAGGGGTCAGGGTCTGCGCCCTGGTCCGCCACAGAGCTCAGTCACTGCATGAGCTGCCACGTGGCCGGTGCTCAAGGAGCCCTATGCCAGGTACCATTCCGGTGCCAGGGACACGACAGGAGTGACAGGTGAGTGTTTGAGCTCGTGGTGCCCAAGGGAGTGCCAAGCACTGTGGAGGTGGCGGCAGGTGCTGGGATCCCGCAGGTGTGATCCTCGCACTGGGGATCCAGGCGTGGAGAAAGTGAGGGACGGGAGTGTCCTGTGCGGGAATGGCAGGTGCGGGTGGCTGGTGCCATGTCCACCGCGTGGGGGATGGGAGGTGGGGCAGGGAAGTAAAGGGGAGGGTGGATGTGGACAGCGGACGTGGACAGCCTCGTGGGCTGTTCCCAGGGAGGTGGGCGGGCCGTGAATGGTTCTGAGCAAAGGGTTCAAGGTGACTCGGCCTAAGCGTCCGGAGCATCCCTCTGGCTGCCGTGTGTGAGAACTGATGGAAGGCGTGTGCTGACGGTCCCTGTGAGCGGCAGGGCTGGGGCCTGGGGCCGGGATTCCGAGGACTGCCGGGCTTCTGGATGTGTTGGGAAGGTCCCGTGGAGCACATTGGCTGGGAGTGCAGGACGGCCTTGCACAGACTCGGGGCCCCCGGGAGCCGTGGGGGGAGGGGCGGCTGCCAGCGTGCTCCTCCCTGCCCACAGAGCGACAGTGAGCTGGCCATCCTGTCCAACGAGCACGGCTCGTACAGGTACACGGAGTTCCTGACTGGCCTGGGCAAGCTCATCGAGCTCAAGGACTGCCAGCCCGACAAGGTGTACCTGGGGGGTCTGGATGTGTGTGGGGAGGACGGCCAGTTCACCTACTGCTGGCACGACGACATCATGCAAGGTACGCGCCAGGCCACGCCGCTGCTGCTGTCGGCCGTCAGGCCACGGGCGGGGCCGAGGGCCTGCCTTCACCCGTCTGGGCGTGCAGGCAGCGAGGGGGCTGGCGGCTCTGCTTCCGGAAGCTGTACTTCCAGAAGCTCTGCCCTCGGGGAGAGGGGTGTTGTGCTGCCGGCCAGCCAGGCACTGATGAGCCTCTGGGGAAGCCAAGAGGTGCCCCCCCACCCTGCCCCCCTCCCCCGCCCCCCCGACACCAGCCCCACCGACACGAGCCCCGAGCAGCCCTTGTGAGCGCTCGGCCGGGTCCGCCTTGCAGCTGTCTTCCACATTGCCACCCTGATGCCCACCAAGGATGTGGACAAGCACCGCTGTGACAAGAAGCGTCATCTGGGCAACGACTTTGTGTCCATTGTGTACAACGACTCCGGCGAGGACTTTAAACTGGGTACCATCAGAGTGAGTGGGGGTGCTGGGGGCGGGCCCGGGCAGGGTCAGAGTGCTGGCAGCAGGGGCCCCGGCCTCCCGTGCAGCCCCCCCTGGGAGCCAACGTCCTTCTCTGGAACAAGGACGGGGACAGTGGCCCCATCGGTTTCCCACGGAAGCTGGGGCACCGGCAGTGGCGTCGTGGGGAGTCGCGGAGTTGCTGTGCATGCGTACTTAGTGGGCTGTGGGGCGCCCAGGTGGTGCTCTGTGTCTCCGGAGGGGCTCCGAGTCTGTCTGCCCGGCACCTCCTTTGTGTACCCACGGCAGCTGGGGTCGGTCTCTGGGTCACCATCTTTCTCAGAGGACGCCGCTAGGGCTCGACGCCCCACGGCGGGAGGCGGGCTGAGTCCGGGAGACTTGTCACGGGGTGTGGGGGGGGGATATGCCAGACAGCTGTGAGGCCGGGGAGTGGGGAGCCCGGGGCGGCCCCAGCGGCGGGGGTGCCGGTGCTCAGAAGTTTGTGGGTGTGTTCTGAACACAGCGGGGAGCCTCGGGCGAGGTCACTGGACAGAAGCCAGGAGTGGGCAGGGGTGCAGAGCTGGGGGCTGGGCACGTGCCGAGCTCCTTGTGCTGCTCTTGGGTGACAGGCAGGTGGCAGCTGGAGCCACAGGGAGGGGAGGACAGGGGCCGCGGACCTGTCTGGGGTCATGACTGAATCCGAACTTGGGTGGATTCAGTGGTTGGGAGCCAGATGTGGAGTAGGTGGGGTTTTGAGAGGGAAGGCAGCTGTGCCCCTAGGTCCGGTGGGAAGGAGGGTGTGAGCAGAGCCCAGGCTTGTTCAGGTAGCAAGCCACCCGCCCCGATGGGGAAGGAAGAGGCGGACAGTGGTCCTCGGGGCCGGGTGACCTCTGCTCTCGTCCGGGCAGGGCCAGTTCAACTTCGTCCATGTCATCATCACCCCCCTGGACTACGAGTGCAACCTGGTGACCCTGCAGTGCAGGAAAGGTGAGCCGTGGGGCTTGGGGGGGGGGGGGGGGAGGCAC